>NC_143586.1:68069201-68680801 GCF_048544385.1 Mastigoproctus giganteus | reverse complement strand
TGCTGAATGAAGCTGCAGGTAGACAGATGATGGAGTGTCCGACTTTCCCCAGTTTCTAAGCGACAAGTCGCATGCCGGGACACGAGCATGCCAGGGTGGAAAGGGTTGCTTTGATGTTTGGGCAACCTTGTCTACCTTCATATTAAGTTCTTTGAGTAGATCTTGGAAACGAATACCAAAAGGACGATTGGCAGTCTTTCGAGTATTGTATAAATTTTCCCATCGTGGCTCAAAAACGAATGGCCACGTAGGATGGTCTGGCAGGGATTTCAGTTTTAAGGCGTACTTTAGAGACAACTGCTTACGTCGAAGTGATAACGGTGGTTCATTTGCTTCGACGTATAAGCTCTGGACAGGAGATGTTCGAAATGCTCCAGTAGCGATGCGTATAGCCTGATGATGGACGGGGTCCAGCCACCGCAGGACACTGTCTCGGGCTGAGGAATATACCTGGGACCCATAATCTAGTTTGGATCGCACAAGTGCACGGTAGAGCCGAAGAATGGTACATCGGTCTGCTCCCCAAGATGTAGAGGAGAGCGAGCGGAGAATATTAAGTCCACGTGTGCACTTTGTGCGGAGTTGACGAATATGATCCAAAAAAGTTAGTTTTTTATCGAAAATGAGTCCCAAGAATTTTGTGTTTGCTGCTACTGGGATAGCATTTTGTCCGAGCCTTAATTCGGGTTCAGGATGAAGATTACGCTTGCGACAAAAGTGTACGCAAACGGTCTTCTCCGGCGAGAACCTGAAGCCATTAAGCAAGTGCCCAGGAATTCAGACTATCAATGGCTTTCTGCAGTTGTCTTTCAATAACCCTCATGTTGCACGACTGGCAAAAAATGCTAAAGTCATCAACATAGAGGGCACTGTTTACAGTTGGAGGAAGTTGTTCTGTGATGGAATTTATTTTTATGGCAAAAAGCGTGACACTTAGTACTGATCCTTGTGGTACTCCCTCGTCTTGGCTAAAGGAGCGAGAGAGTGAGGATCCCACACGAACTTGGAATGATCGATTGGCCAAAAAGTTTTGAATAAAAACGGGCAGATGCCCTCTTAGGCGTAGGCTATGTAAGTCTTTTAAAATGCCAAATCTCCAAGTTGTGTCATACGCTTTCTCCATGTCAAAGAACACCGACACCAAGTGTTCCCGTTTTAGGAAAGCATCCCGGATGGATGCTTCCATTCTAATAAGATGGTCCAAAGTGGACCGGTTTCTTCGGAAGCCGCACTGGATGTTGGAGAGAAGGTCATTTGTTTCTAGATACCAAATTAAACGAGAATTAACCATTCTCTCCAGGATTTTGCACAGACAGCTAGTCAGAGCAATAGGACGATAATTGGTGGTGACTTTTGGATCCTTTCCTGGCTTAGGAAAGGCAAGAACGATTGCCTTTCGCCAGGAGTCCGGAAACTGCCCTTCAGTAAAGATTCTGTTATACAGAAGGAGCAGACAATCCATAGATTTTGATGAAAGATGTTTAATCATTTCATAATGGATGCCATCTGGTCCAACGGCACTTGCTTTGGAAAGAGCGAGGGCCCTTTTCAGTTCCTGAATAGTGAAATCCCCGTTGTAGGGATAAATGCTCTTAGATTTAAAGTTAAGTGCCTGTTTTTCGATTTTATATTTCAGGACCAGAAACTCTGGGGAATACGAAGATGTTGCAGAGATGTTAAAGAATGTTTCCCCAAGAGCATTGGCTATTGCAGTTGGATCTGCAATAGCGCATCCATTATAATCTAGGATTGAAGAAGGGTGGGATGTATATTTTCCCTTCATTTTCCGGATTTTATCCCAGACTACCTTAGAGTTGGTAGACTGGTTAATAGATGATGTAAAACGGATCCACGATTCCTTTTGACTCTGACGACGGATGTAGCGTGCTTTGGCTCGTGCACGTTTGAAGGCTATAAGGTTGTACGTGGTAGGATATCGGCGAAATATCCCCCACGCTTTGTTTTGAGCCTTTTTTGCTGCTGTGCATTGGGAATTCCACCAAGGTTTGGGAAATGGTGGAAACCGGGCTGATGTTTTTGGGACAGCGTTAGCAGCTGCTTGGACGATGATTTCTGTGGTGTACTTTACTGCGTCATTGATCGGCTCTTGACTGACTGTGCTAAGATCGAAATTTGCCTGTTGTTGGAAGGCAGTCCAGTCAGCCTGATCAATCTTCCACCGCGGTAGCCTGAAGGGAAGACATGGTCTCCCACTGTGTAGCAAGGTTATCACGGGGAAGTGATCACTACCGTATGGATTCTCCTCCACTTCCCAGGTGAGTGAAGGGAGTAGAGAAGGGGAGCAGATAGAAAGATCAATGGCAGAAAAAGTACGGGTAGGCATGTGGAAAAAGGTGTTTGTTCCAGTATTTAGAAGGGAAAGGTCATTGTCATTGAGCATATGCTCTATGACTCGTCCCCTTCCATTGATGTTAGCACTACCCCACAGGGTGTTATGTCCATTAAAATCCCCAAGAAGTAAGAAAGGGGGAGGCAGCTGCGTTAGAAGATCATCAAGGTCTGCCTGGGAGATGTCAGTCCCAGGTGGCAAATAAATAGAGCATACAGTTAATAAGAATCCCACTGAAAGGCGAATTGCAACAGCCTCTATGCTGGTTGTAATTAGCAAGGGCTGCACTGGGGTCTGGTTACCCACCAGGATAGCCACTCCCCCATGTACAGAGCCGTCCGCAATTCTATCCTTTCGAAAAACTGTGATGTTGTGCATGGTGGGATCATCATTTGCCTTTAGATATGTCTCCTGTAAGCAAAAGCAAACTGGCTTGTGCTTTTGCAGGAGGGCCTTGATGTCATCTATATTTCGCCGGAATCCACGACAATTCCATTGTAGGAATTTAGCCATTATTTTGGCTTGGTGGGTCCATCAGGCGGCTTCCGAGGTGCTGAGGGCTTACTTTTGTCAGTCTTGGATTTATCTTTTTTGGGGAAGAATGGACGCTGTCCCGTGTCCATTTCCTCCTCCGCAAAGAGTTCGAAGACTGATTCTTCGGGTACCTCCTTCTGTTCGACCTCCATGTTTTCTTGGGAAGTAGGAGGTACTTCACCTTTCTTATTTTTTTCTTTGGTGATTGCCTTTGTTACTTGAGGAGCATTAGGAGGTACCGATACAGGAGTGGCAGTTGATTGGTCCTTCTGTGCAGGTTTTTGCGGACTTAACAGATAACGCGCGATGGGAGTGAAAGACTCCTTTGGAGGGATGGACATGTCCGTCTGTGTTCCGATGGAACACCTCCCTGCTACCTTCTGGGCGTAGGTAGGCTTGTTGATGTTGAGCGGTTTCACCGCTTTCCTTGCCTCCTGGTACGATATGTTTAGCTCTGCCTTCAGCCGTTGTATTTCTTTTTCTTCTTTCCACCTCTGGCATGCTCTTGAGTAGGCCGGGTGTTCTCCCTCACAGTTAATACAGGTGGGTTTTGGGGCTGAACATGCTGTTGTTTCATGGTCCTTTGCACCGCATCGAGCGCATGCAAGGACTCCACGGCAGGCCATTTGAGAATGTCCATACTTCTGGCATTTGAAACACCGTAAAGGGTTCGGAATGTATGGACGCACTGAACAGTTGATGTATCCAGCTTTAATCTCATCAGGAGGTTTAGGAGTGTTAAAAGTCAGGATAACGCTCCTGGTTTTAACAATTTTTCCATCCCTTCGCGCAGTGATTCTCTTGACGGCAATGACTCCCTGCGGTTTTAATTCGGAGCAGATTTCCTCCTCGTATACGTCGAGAAGGTCCCACTCCGAAATGACACCTCTCGATGAATTGAGTGTTCTGTGTGGTGTCACTGTTATAGGGATTCCTCCAATTGATGTTGTTCGGAGGAGATGTTCAGATTGCCTGTCATTTTTAGTTTCAATTAAAAGGTCTCCAGAACGGAGCCTCTTAACTGATTTGGGAGAACCTGCTAACCCATCTAACCCTTTCTGTATGAAGAAGGGTGACATTTTTCCAATCGGTTTTTCAGTGGTGGAATGCATGATTAGAAATCTTGGGACCGGCCCTGATGATGGTGTTTCAGTTCGCTGTCTCTTTGTTGCAATAGTATTATCTGCCTCTCCGTCTATGTTTTCAGATAGGGACCGGGTTGGGGCCCCTGAAGAAGTAAGTTTATCAGGATTCATGAGTTTTTTTAAGTGGTTCAGTGCCCGGGCTCCCCACCCACCACGGAGCCCAAAGGGACGCCCACTACCCGGCATGCAATAAATGCGCTCGGGAGTGGGACGCCAGGGCTACCCAGACACCATACCCGCACCGCCGCCAGCCTGAATCCTGTCCCTCGGACCATGAGGGTAGGGGCATGGCTTTGACACGGTTGACCCTCGCAGGCGAACCTACTAGCCGATTGATCCTAGCCGGGCCTTCCAGGACCACCCGTCTTGTCGAAGCAGGGGCCAAAGTGGTGTATTGGAGCTGGGCCCCTCAACCACCAGGATCCCCCTTTCCGAATTTCCACGGGTCGCAGCGCACGGCAAACACGCCGGATTCCATTGATGTAAGCCCGGAACCTAGGCTGTGGGCGTTGGATCCCAGTGATGCTAGTCTGGAAGCCCAGCAGCGTCACTGGGAGGTCCCCTCACCACGTACAGGTGCCCACGTCGAGGGGTTGTTAAGGACACTACTGACGCTATGCTGCTGCAACAGGATCTGGAAAGGTTGAACAGATGGGCTGAGAGGTGGCAAATGAAGTTTAACATTGACAAATGTAAAGTACTACATATGGGAAACAGTAACCACAGAGCAACGTATCAACTCTGCGGTACTACACTGACAGTGGTGGAGAATGAAAAGGACCTGGGGGTAATTGTGCAGGCAGATATGAAGTTCTCTGAGCAGTGCAGACAAGCTGCAAGAGTAGCTCATGGTGTCTTGTCAATGA
Source organism: Mastigoproctus giganteus (assembly GCF_048544385.1). Classification (NCBI taxonomy): domain Eukaryota; kingdom Metazoa; phylum Arthropoda; class Arachnida; order Uropygi; family Thelyphonidae; genus Mastigoproctus; species Mastigoproctus giganteus. Next base: position 68,675,906 of record NC_143586.1, on the reverse strand, counting down.
TATACAAGAATTTTTCTAGCAGGGATAAGGAGGTGATTATTCCCTTGTATAAGGCAATGGTTAGGCCACATCTTGAGTACTGTATACAGGTCTGGAGGCCTCATTTCAAGAAGGATGTAGAGCTGCTGGAACGGGTACAGAGAAGGGCAACAAGATTAGTGAATGGAACAAAGGGTTGCTCTTATGAAGAAAGGCTTAAGTTTTGCAAATTACAGAGTCTGGAGACTAGGCACCGGCGAGGTGATCTGATAGAGGTGTATAAGGCTTTGAATGGTTTGAGCATGCTCAATGCCAATGGGATTCTTCATCTTGCTCAGAATAATCACCTCAGAGGGCATAAATTCAAATTGAGGAAGGACGGATGTCGGATAAATGTGCGGAAATTTGCCTTTGGCCAGCGGGTGGTTGGTTGGTGGAACCGACTTCCATCACTTGTCATTGAAGTTGATAGCCTAAACAAATTTAAGGCTCAACTGGACAGGTATTTCGAACGAACAGAGGGGTGAAATGGGAGTGGTGTGTTTTTTTTTTTTTTTTTTGTCTGATACTGAATAAGCTTGCTTTCTTGCATCATATGCCTCTACTAATGCTAATGCTAATGGGTTTCTAAATAAGATTCCATCTTGTGGTTTAGCAACTGTTTTTTTGTAATTGGATGTCCAGTTTTCTCTCTGACCGCTCACTGCAGGTGATGGTAGATAATTTGTCTTCTAACTTCTCTACTAATGCTGGTGTTCTCCAAGTCTTTCTCCCACTCTTTTCCTCTTCTATATTAATGACCTTCTTCCATTGACCGGAAATCCTATCCATAGTTTTGCCGATGATAGCACATTACATTTCACCTTTCAGTTTGAGAAACTTTGACCTTCACAAACAGCTTCAGCTTCTCAAATATCCACCACTAATTCCTTAAATGCTGATCTCCAATGGGGCAAAGATAAATTAGTTTATTTTAATCCTTCTAAAACTGAGTCCCATCTTTTATCTCGCAAAAAGAATCTTCTGCTCCTATGCTTATTTTCGATGATAATCTGATTTCTAGGCCAGATAATATATCTCTATTTGGGATTACTCTGACTTCTAATCTGTCATGGCATAAGCACATTACAAATGTTGCTTCTTCTGTCTCTAAAAAACTGTATTTCTATTTTGCTCTCGATGTTAACTTTCTTCCAAACAGGTGTTCATGCTGTATAAATCGCAAATCCGGCATACCATGGAATCTTGTTCTCACGTCTGGGCTGGTGGCTCCAAAACTTCTATCAGGCTCCTCGATTCCATTCAAAAGAGGGCAGTTAGGTTAATTAATAAAAATAAATAAATTTTCTGTTTATACTCCGGGACGACCAAACGGTCAGAGGAGTTCACAAGATAGACAGAATACAAGAAACAGCACCGTATTCAGTAGTCACGGGCTTGAACCCCGGTCACTCAAGGCACGTGTACTTATGCACCCGCGCGCCTGACCACTAGGCTACGGCGGCCTGATTTATTTCACACCTTTGCTTTTCATAGGCATTAAATGCCTAAGTGCTTTCAGAGGTAACGCCTCTGCACTTGTCACCATTTGCGACTTTCTGACAGCTGCAACCTTGGCAGTGGTGTATTATTTTTTGTTTCATTGGTCAATATATGAAGCATGAATGGGGGGGGGGGGGCTCCGTAGCCAGGTGGGAAGGAGCAGCAGTGCGTAGCACATGCTTCTTGATTAGACCGGGGTTCGAGCCCGTCACCACCAAATACAGAGGATGCGGAAAGGTCAGGGAATGACCACTGCATATTCCCTGAGCAATATGGTCTTAGTTGCTAATGCTCCTAAAAACCAAATAACAACAATAACATGGATGGGGTGTGAGGAAATGTGTGTCTATTGTTTCTACTCTAAGTGACAATTAGTATTGATTTATTGTTTCCCTGTGGAAGTTGTTTATTTTTGATCCACAGTGCTTTTGTGAGTGATATGGGCTATAAAAGTTAAAAAATAGTTTATATTTTATTATTTAATTCTTTGTAGTTATTCAACCCATCATCAATCATGTCAAGTGCTAAAAAAAAAATGTTGACAATATATAGCTTATGGTTTTACTGAAAGCTCATTTGACTCAAGACAGCCTGTGTGTCTTATGTGTAATAGTTCTTTTTCAAATGAGGTGATGAAATGGTTTTATAGGTGATGAAACCATTAAGACTTTTAGATCACTTAAAAAGAAAACATCTTGATAAATTTGGTAAACATTGTGAATATTTTTAAAATCTAAAACAGAATTTTGAGCAATGTAACACTGTTACTTCCTTATTTTAGAAGAACACACAAACAAATGACGATGGAATGATTGCATCTTATAAAATTTCAGAAATCATTGCAAAAACTGGTTGTGTTCATACAGTTGCTGAGACTGTTATACGACTCACATTAGAGACTAATTTCAACAGTGTTGCATCAAAATCCTTCCAGTGTTTTAAAAGCATTGTCATTGAGCAGTGATTCAATTCGAAAATGAATCGATGAGATGTCAGTTAACATTGAAGAGCAGCTAGTTGACAAACCAAAAACAATGAAATTTTCTATTCAGATTGATGAATCCACCGTTACTGACAATAAGGCCCTTTTAATGGCATACATTCATTATTTTGATGACGCTTGTAAATTACAAGAAGAGATATTGTCTGTAAAATCATGCTGCTAATAAACATGGTTTGATGAAAAACAAGTACCATTGGAAAATTTGGTATCCTATACTACCGGTGGTACTACTTCCATGGTTGGAAGTAAAAGGTTTTATAGCCCGCCTAAAGGAAGTATGTCCCGAAGTTCTTGCAATACACTGCTTTGTGCACCGACATCTGATTACAAAAAATATTAGTTCAGTTCTTTATAAATTTCTCAGTATAGTTATTAAAACTATCAATAAAATAAAGTCACATAGCAAATATGATCACATTTTCAGAAAGTTTTGTGTTGATAATGAAGAACAGTATGTGAGGTTTCATTTATATACAGCAGATGGGCTTTCTATAGGAAACTGTCTAGTAGGATTTGGGATTTGTAAACCTTTTTGATATGATAATTACTTTTTTAGAAAGTGAAGGAGACAGAGATTTAGCAAAGGAGGTTAGCAAACACAAAGACAACGTATACTATATGGCTTGGATTTTTCAAAAACTTAATGCAGTATCACTTCAAGGAAAATTAATTAGCATTAGCTGAGACATATGATGCAAGAAAGCCAGCTTATACAGCATCAGCCAAAAAAAAAAAAAAAAAACCCTTCCCATTTCACTCATCCAGTCACTCCAAATGTTTGTTTGTTGGTTGTTTGGTTTTTTTTAGGAGCATTAGCAACTAAGGCCATATTGCTCCGGGAATATGCGGTGGTCATTCCCTGACCTTTCTGCATCATCCGTATTTGGTGGTCACGGGCTCGAACCCCAGTCTAATCAAGAAGCGTGTGCTACGCACTGCTGCTCCTTCCCACCTGGCTACGGAGGCGCCTCCAAATGTTTGTCTAGTTCAGCCTTAAACTTATTTAAGTTATCAACTTCCACAACAACAGATGGAAGTATTTTCCAGCAATCAACTACACACTGACTAAAGGCAAACTTCAGCACAACTATTCTACAGCTGTCTTTCCTCAATTTGAATCTATGCCCCCCTCAGGTTCTTAATCTGAGCAAACAGAAGTATCCCGTCAGTGTTGAGCCTGCTCAAACCATTCAAGGCCTTATACACCTCGCAGGTGCCTAATCTCCAGATGCTGCAACTTGTAGGACTTAAGCCTTTCTTTGTAAGCACACCCCTTTTGTTCCTTTCACCAACCTTGTTGCCGTTCTCTATACTTGTTCTAATAACTCTATATCCTTCCTAAAATGAGGCCTCTAGACCTGTATACAGTATTCAAGGTGTGGCCTGACCATTGCCTTATGCAAAGGGATAATCACCTTCTTGTCTCTGCTAGGAAAATTCCTATATATCATTGAAAAAACTTCATGATCTGCTCTTGCCCATCTGTACTGCTCAGAGAACTTCATATCTGACTGCACAATTACCTCCAGGTCTCTTTCATTCTCCACCTCCCTGATTGTAGTACCACACAGTTGGTACATTTCTCATGGGTTACTGCTATCCATATGGAGTACTTTGCATTTGTCAATGTTAAACTTCAGTTTCCACTTCTCAGCCCACCTGCCTAACTTTTCTAGATCCTGTTGTTCTAGCATACTGTCTTTACTCATTAACAACCCTGCCAACCTTTGTATCTTCTGCAAACTTCGACATTAAGCCTGATATACTTCATCAATATCATTGATAAATACACAAAACAACAATGGGCCCAGCACTGAACCCTGGGGGACTCCGCTAATAACATTAGCCCACTTAGAGTAGTGTTCATTTATTACCACTCTCTGCCGTCTCCCACTCAGCCATCCTTTTATCCATTGCAGTAACTTGCCCTTAATACCATACCGCTCCAATTTGTACAGCAGTCTTCCATGTGCAACAGTATCAAAATCTTTCCTAAAACCCAAGCATATGATATCAAAATTAATTTTCACATTCAGTTCCTTTGTGACCACATTGTAGTATCCAATCAGATTGGTCAGACAAGACTTCCCCTTTACAAACACATGCTGTGTCTGAACTATTACTGCTGTCTTTTCTAAGTAATCCTGTATCACCTCCTTAACCAGTGACTCCATTATTTTCCCTGGAACAGAAGTTAAACTAACAGGTCTATAATTATTTGTGTTACTCTTTGATGAACTCCCTTTGTGAATTGGGAATACATTTGCATGTCCCCAGTCCATGGGGACCTCCGCTGACTGTAAGGATGCTCTCATAATTATGGCTAAGGGTTTGCTTACTTCCTTTGCTGCCTCCTTCATTATAACTGGATAGATTCCATCTGCCCCAGGTGCCTTTTTTATGTTTAACTTCAACAGTTTCTATTCCATTTTGCTTTTAGTTATTACAAACTCACTTATCTCCCTGTTAGAGTTTGATAAACTTCTGGCATTCCCCCTGTTTGAATTACGGTGATATAGACTGCAAACGCATATTAAAAGCCCTCACCGAGAAACTGGAAATATTTGAAAGCAATTTAATGAGAAAACAATTTCATTGTATGCAAGATTTAGTTGAAATCAATGAATCTCTCACTGAGAATGATCTTAAGAATTATTCAGATTATTTGTGTTATATAAAAGGTGAAGTGAAAAATAGATTTTCAGATTTATTTTCTTTTGAAGTTAAGCCATGGATTAACATCCGTTAACATTGGATGTGATGACGGGTCTGCTAGTGAAGCAATTCAAGAACTCATTGAATTGAAATGTTATGTAGAATGCAAATATAAATTCGAAAAAGGTGGAATGGCTGAGTTGTGATGATCAAAAACAACTAAATTGCTTTATCCAATAATGTGGTCTGACCAAAATACTTCTTTGTTTTCCAACATCTTCTATAGTTGAAAGTGGTTTTAGTCCAGTAAATAAAATATTAATAAAGGGAAGAAACAGAATTGGTATATGTTCAAGAGGAGGCATTAGAATTAAACTTACTAATATCACACCGAACATTGAAGTTTTAGCTGTGCAGTATTACATAAATCATAAGAAACTTCCTGATAAAGTTAAAAGTAGTTTTTACTTGTAATGGATAGCAACGACAGTAAACTATTGTTGTAATTTAAAAATGTTGCTTTTTTATCATGTGTGATATTATAAACTTATGTCTCATGCTCAAATATGAAACTTTTTTTTTTTTTTTTTCTTTGCTTTTCATTAGATACACATAAAAACTGTACAACAAATTTTTAATTCATAATTTTTGGTGTTTCTAAGCTAAATGTGATATGCTTAGTATATATTATATTACTGGAGGAGAAAAAAAATGAATACAGAATGTGTGTTATTTTAAAATTTAAATAAGAGGATCAAGCAATGTGAATGGCCAAGTTTCTCTGGCCTACTAAATTTTAAACTATTCACAGTTGAGAGAGGGAATGGGCTAAAGTGAAGTATTTCAGAAGAATACAAAATTAGATGTTGATTACCCATTCTATGCTAGGTTTGCCAGAGTGGCCTAAGATTAGAAAGCCTACTGACTTGTTGAGGCAAATTCTGTATAATTTATTTTTATACCAAGCTCGGGGATCCATTGAATAAGAAGAGTAAGTATAAAGTATTTTCTTTTTTTAAAATTTCATTGGGTGGGGATAATTAGTAAAAAAATTGTTTAGAAAAGTATCCAATTAAATTGATCAGACAAGATTTCCTCTCAACAAACCCATGCTGTGTCTGAAGTGCAATTGCAGCTTTGTCTTGATGATTCTGCATTGCTTCTTTAACCAGTGACTCCATTATTTTCCCTGGAACAGCAGTTAAACTAACAGATGTGTAATTACTAATGTCAACTTTTAATCCCCCTTTGTGAAGAGGGGATACACTCGCACATCTCCGGTCTGTAGGGACTTCCCCTGAATCTAAGGATGCTCTCATAATTAGGGCCAAGGGCTTGCTTACTTCCTTTGCTGCCTTCCTTTATATAATTGGGCAGATCGCATCCACCCCAGGTGCCATTTTTATGTTTAACTTCAACAATTTCTCTTCCACTTTCCTCTTAATTGTTTTAAAATCATTTAGCTCCCTGTTACAATTTGATACACTGCTGTCCTCCACTTCTTTAACGAATTCCTTATGTGAAAGTTGATGCAAAATACTTTAATTTTTATCCCCTACCTTTTAATGCTTACATAAGTAAAGAAGTCTTTGCTGTTTTTCTTTGCATTCTTTGCCAAAGATTTATCGTAATCTGCCATCACTTGCCTAACCACTTTGTGACTTGATTATAGATTAGTGGAAGAAATAGTGGCACCCACTGGTACCACAATATTTTGTTTAATAGGCATATAGCCCATCAGAAATGTAATTATTAAAAATACATGGGTAAATATAATTGTTTCATGTAATGTTGTTACTGACATTAATTTTTTTTTTTTTTTTCAGACCTGCCAAAAAATGATTAATGAAAATTTTAAGCAAAGCTAGAGGAATTGAAGTAAACTGGTTATTTGAAATTAACAAAATATTTTTATTCACTGAACATTGCACACCCACCAACCATATTCTCTTATTTATCTTTTATTAAATATATGTTATTTTGCAATCTCCAAAAATTTCTTTGTGTTTGAAGGTATAATTAGACCTGTTTCTCTGTTTCCATCCTTATAGTCAATTACTCTTTCCATCTTCCACTACTTCCTCATATTTAGAGACTTGTATATGTGTGTGCACGGCTGTTTGTAATGTTTTTGTTTAGATAAATAATAACACAGTTTATGGTTTTTTGTTATATTAATATACCCCTAACTTTAAGATACTTACTGATTTGAAAGAAGCATCAGAAATTTTGAGAAATTAATTTAGGAATGTTTTTGTTTTTTACATTGGTTTAGACACAAAAAGAGGCTGTACAAAATGTACCTTGTATAACTTGTAAGAAAACATCTCAGAATAAATCCGTATATTGCAGTACAGCTTGTATAGAACATCATGTAGATGAGGCCATGAAATTACTTCAGCAGAAGGAGCAAATACAGAATATAAAGGTAAAATCTGCTGTTTACTATATTTATATTTCAGTATAATGTATAGTACTTTTGTATAGTACTGAGGGGCCGGAGATTTTAGATACTTAGACTTTCTGTAGTATTTAATCTCTTTTCTTCTGAATATGTAATCCCCATTCATTATGATCTATCAAGATGAAGAATGGATTTTATCTGACCACTTTTTCTTTAAAATTAATTTTCATGTATTAGTATGCATAATAATAAAAGTGTATAATCATCATCATTCAAATTGTTCAACCTATTGGGTTTAGAAATTGCTGTCATAGTTTTTATAATAAAAAAAAAATAATAAAAATTATTAGTCACATCTTAATCAGTCCAAGGGACATACAGATGTTAGGCCTCCCAGTATGCAGCAGTTACAGCTACAGAAAAAGGTCAGCAGAAAGATTGGGCTTCCTACTCAGACGATTTTAAAGTATGGGCTGATTTTTCAAGTTGCAGGGTAAAATTAGCATTAGCATTAGTTGAGGCATATGATTCAAGAAAGGAAGCTTATACAGCATCAGTCAAAAAAAAAAAAAAAAAAAACTTCCCATTTTGCTGATTCATTCGCTTCAAATGCTTGTCTAGTTCTTCCTTGAATTTATTTAAACTGTCAACTTCTACAACAAAAGATGGAAGTTTGTTCCAGCAATCAACCACAGGCTGGCTAAAGGCAAACTTGTGCACATGTATTCTATAATTGTCTTTCCTTAATTTGAATTTATGTCGCTTCAGGTGATTAATCTGGGCAAGATGAAGAATCCCATCAGCATTGAGCTTGCTCAAACCATTCAAGGCCTATACACCTCAATCAGATCACCTCGTAGGTGACCTGATTACCTTGAATTGAGGTAAGGCCTGAAATAATTGAAGTTCCTGAAGAAATATCCATAGGGAGAGCTTTGCTTATCAGATGAGGCTTGGGTGGACTAACCACCATCAGTTTGATTGTTTATAACTTCAGATTGTAATAGACAGAAACACTTATTTTATTTTTCTGTTAATTTCTCAAAGTACTTTGATACCACTGTAATTAAGTCAAATTCCAGAGCTGGCAAATATCAGTGATTATACATTTCTGCTTTGGAAGTTTCAGGATTCTGACTTAATTGCAATGTTATTGGTGTATTCGAGAAATTGATATAATGACTATTCTGATGCAAGATGCATTTTGCTAATAACTTTTATTTTAGCATGTTTATGTCTTCATGATATTAATTCAGTAGAAAAAAAAAAAATGTTTCCCAAGTGGCTTTACTTATGGACTGGCTCTTTTAGCTTAGTTGGTGACCTTATTATTTAGAGAAACAGAAAATATATCTAGGCACACATCTCTTTTTGGGTGCTACTAGGTAGAAAATTTTTCTGGATGTATTGAATGATTGTTATCTACACCAGAATGTTAGAGAGACAACTAGAGAAAAGAATACTCTTGATCTGCTTATCACCAGTGACCCTTCTTACATTAAAAATCTGGAGATAAATGAGCCAATGGGCTACACTGATCACAGTGTATTGATGTGGGATTTACTTAAAGATGCTTGGGAAGCAACTAGAGGGAATAATACTCTTGATCTGATTATCAGTAGTGATTCTTCATGCATTAAGAATCATCTGCAGATAAAGGAACCACTAGGTGGCAGTGATCACAGTGTGCTGAAGTGGGATTTGCTGAAAGAAGTAACTACCATCAGGGGTAAAGGGAAGGGTTTTTGCTTTCGTAAAGTTGACTACGGTGGTCTGAGACAGTATTTAAATTCTATACGGTGGGACCAACTGATGATGTTACCAACAGGAAATTCAAAATGGGAAGCATTCAAAGCATTTATCTTGGAAGCTACTAGGCTTTACATACCAACTAAGAAATATTGTTCAAGGTTTAGGCCTAAATGGATGTCAGGTGAACTAAGGAGACATGTGGCAGAGAATAAAAATGCATGGGATACATATAAATTAATGGGTGACATGGAAGCCTATGATAGATATAAGCTGGTCTGTAACCAAGTCACAAAGGAGATTAGGCAGGCAAAGGCAGATTATGAGAAATCCTTGACAAAGGATGGAAAGAAAAACAACAAAGAGTTCTTTTCCTGTGTAAACTCTAGAAGGAAAGGGATGAATCAGATTGGTTCACTGGATATTGATGGTTCAACTGTTGATGATCCTGCCCAGGTGGCTAACAAACTAATTGAGTATTTTGCATCTAAATTCACAAGAGGAGTTATCCAGGAAGAGGAATGACAGAAGTGAAGTAAACTCTGGAAGTGAGCTGGATGATTTTGTACTAACTGAGAGGAGAGTGGAGGAGAAATTGTTGAAGATAAACATAAAAAAGGCACCCGGGGTGGATGGGATCTCTCCAGTTATATTAAAGGAAGTAAGCAAATCCTTAGCCATAATTATGAGAGCTTCCTTGGGCTCAGGGGAGGTACCCATGGACTGGAGATGTGCAAATGTGACCCCAATTCACAAAGGAGGATCAAAGGGCAACACAAGTAATTATAGACCTGTTAGTTTAACTTCTGTTCCAGGAAAATTAATGGAGGCACAGGTTAAAGAAGTGCTGCAGGAGGATCTAGACAAAAATTCAGTTATAGCTCGGACACAGCATGGTTTTGTTAAAGGAAAGTCTTGCCTGACCAATTTGATTGGATACTATGATGTGGTCACAAAGGAACTGGATGCAGGGAATAACTCTGATATCATATACAGTGGATTCCGGTTATTTGGGCCACCGGTTAATCGGGGCAGCCATTTATTTGGGGAAATCTTAAAAAACAGAAACCGATCGAGAAAATAGCCAGGGTTTACTTCGCCTAATTGGGACAGCATGCCGTTTAATCAAGGCAGGAGACCGCAGCACTGGAGATTACCCTACGATTGTCTCCGACGGTACCACGTGGTTCGGTCGAAATTCTGGAGGTCACAACCATAAAACAATAAAAACAATTAGCAGTCACCTGTTTATTGGGCTTTTCTGTTAGTGAAATCTATCATAAACGTACAGTAAACTCGATCTTACTGAATTTGCAATGATACCGACAGCTGGAATTCTGTGGGTTATTATGGTGAAATGTGTTTACACTTCCATGAAATTTTAAATCATATAAAAAAATTAATTTTCAGATCTTCTCTTCATTCCTATTTTTAAAGCTTTGTAACGCGTTACTCGGTTCTCACTTGCGTGTATTGTGTTACTTGCAATTTGTGTGTGCTGTGTTCTTTAGTATTGATTGCTTATCTTTTTACTGTTTAAATTTTAACCTCTCCCCGCCCACAAATGTCAGTGAACAGAAATGTCAACTAGTTCGTATGTACGTACAGTACGTATTAATTATTCCGATTTTCACGTATCATTTAATTTTTTAATTGGTAAGGTAATAAAGGGTAAATTTGTGCTTAACATATCTTTGCTTTTATAGCCTGTGGATAATATTCCTCCTATATTCGCTAATTAGAATCGCTGTTTAATATAATTAAAATTCAATTCACAAACGTGATCACAGTGACCGGCGCTTACTGCACATCATATAGTGAACGGTACTTTACTATGTTGAGTTCATGGTAACTTGATTTGATTGTACAGTGAACCAATTGTAAAAAAAAAAGGGGGGGGTTACATTGTATTTTTAACTATTTTAACTATTTATGTGAAACTTCGGATAATCGGGCCAAAATGCACTAGTCCCGATGTGTCCCAAATAACCGGAATGGACTGTATTTGGATCTTAAAAGAGCTTTTGTTGCACGTTAGCATTAGTAGAGGCATTTGATGCAAGAAAGCAAGCTTATGCAGCATCAGCCATAAAAAAATATATATAAATAACCACTTCCACTTCACCCCTCTGTTCGTTCGAAATACCTGTCCAGCTGAGCCTTAAACTTATTTAGGCTATCAACTTCCACGACAAGGGATGGAAGTCTGTTCCACCAACCAACCACCTGCTGGCTAAAGGCAAATTTCCGCACGTCTATCCTACATCTGTCTTTCCTCAATTTGAATTTATGCCCTCTCAGGTGATTATTCTGAGCAAGAGGAAGAATCCCATCAGCATTGAGCATGCTCAAACCATTCAAGGATTTATACACCTCTATCAGATCACCTCGCTGGTGCCTAGTCTCCAGACACTGTAATTTGCAAAACTTAAGCCTTTCTTCATAAGAGCACCCCTTTGTTCCATTCACTAATCTTGTTGCCCTTCTCTATACTCATTCCAGCAGCTCTTCATCCTTGAAATGTGGCCTCCAGGCCTGTATACAGTACTCTAGGTGTGGCCTGACCTTATACAAGGGAATAATCACCTCCTTTATCCCTGCTAGAAAACTTCCTATATATCATTGACAATACACCATGAGCTACTCTTGCAGCCCATCTGCACTGCTTAGAGAACTTCATATCTGCCTGCACAACCACCACCAGGTCCCTTTCATTCTCTACCACTGTCAGTGTAGTACCACAGAGTTGTTACGTTGCTCTGGGTTTGCTGTTTCCCATATGTAGTACTTTACATTTGTCAATTTGAGAGGTGGCAAACTTCATTTGCCACCTCTCAGCCCATCTGCTCAACCTTTTCAGATCCTGTTGCAGCACCATAGTGTCAGCAGTGTCCTTGACAACCCTGCCAACCTTCGTATTGTCTGCAAACTTGACATTAAGCTTGATATACCATCATCAATATCATTTATAAATACAGAAAACAATAATAGACCCAATACAGAACCCTGAGGGACTCCACTAATAACATTAGTCCACGATGAGCAGTGCCTATTGATTACCACTCTCTGTCTTCTCCCCCTCAACCACCCCTTTATCCATAGCAGCAATTTGCCTCCATTGCCACACTGCTCCAATTTGTGCAGCAGTCTTCCATGTGCAACAGTATCAAAAGCCTTTCTAAGATCCAAGTATATAATATCAAAGTTATTCCCTGCATCCAGTTCTTTTGTGACTGCATCATAGTATCCAATCAAATTGGTCAGGCAAGACTTCCCCTTAACAAAACCATGCTGTGTCCGAGCTATAACTGAAGTCTATCTAAATGATCTTGCAGTGCTTCTTTAAGCAGTGCCTCCATTAATTTTCCAGAAACAGAAGTTAAACTCACAGGTCTATAATTACTTGTGTCAGCCTTTGATCCTCCTTTGTGAATTGGGGTAACATTTGCACATCTCCAGTCCATTGGTACCTCCCCTGGATCCAAGGAAGCTCTCATAATTATGGCTAAGGATTTGCTTACTTCCTTTGTTGCCTCCTTTAATATAACTGGATAGATCCCATCCACCCCAGGTGCCTTTCTTGTGTTTATCTTCAACAGTTTCTCCCACTTTACTCTCAGTTATTACAAGATTCTCTAGCTTACTGCCGGAGTTGAATACACCACTGGAATTCCTCTCGCTGAATAACTCCTCATGTGTGAATGTTGATGCAAAATGTTCATTTAGTTTGTTAGCTACCTGAGCAGGATCATCAACAGTTGACCCATCGATATCAAGTGGACCAATCTGATTCATCCCCTTCCTGCTAGAGTTTACATAAGTAAAGAACTCTTTGCTGTTTTTCTTTGCATCCCTTGCCAAAGATTTCTCGTAATCTGCCTTCGCCTGCCTAACCTCCTTTGTAACTTGGTTACAGATCAACTTGTATCTATCATAGGCTTCTGTGTCACGTGTTAATTTGTATGTATCCCATGCATATTTCTTCTCTGCCATATGTCTCATTAGTTCTTCTGACATCCATTTAGGTCTAAACCTTGAACAATATTTCTTAGTTGGTATGTAAAGCCTAGTAGCTTCCAAGATAAGTTCTTTGAATGCTTCCCATTTTGAATTTGCTGTTGGTAACATCATCAGTTGGTCCCACTGTATAGAAATACGGAGGATGCGGAAAAGTCAGGGAATGACCACCGCATATCCCGGAGCAATATGGCCTTAGTTGCTAATGGTCCTAAAAACCAAATAACAAACAATACAATAACAACAAACTGTATAGAATTTAAATACTGCCTCAGTCAATCGTAGTCGCCTTTACGAAAGCAATAACCCTTCCCTTTACCCCTAATGGTAGTTACCTCTTTGAGTAAATCCCACTTCAGTACACTGTGACCACTGCCACCTAGTGGTTCATTTATCTGCAGATTCTTAATGCATGAAGAATCACTACTGATAATCAAATCAAGAGTATAACTCCCTCTAGTTGCCTCCCGAACATTCTTATGTAGAAAACAATCATCCAATAAATCCACAAAAGCCTTGCTAGTGTGTGAGTGACCAGCCCCCAAATTCCAGTCAATATCTGGGAAATTAAAATCCCCCTTTATAAGACTCTTTGAATTACTGGCCCACTCTATTTCCCTGTTCAGTTTCTTATTATACTCATCAGAGTCATTAGGCCTATAGCACACTCCTACTCTCAATTTTGATCTCCCAATGCTTATGTCACACCAAACTGACTCGACACTGCACTGTCCAGCGATGTCGACTGGCTTCACTTCCTTGGATTTTATGTATTTCTTAACTAATAGCATAACCCCTCCTCCCTTCCTATCCTGTCTATCCTTTCTGTAGACATTGTACTCCCCAAATTCCAGTTTTGCATTCCTTATATTTGTGCGACACCACGTCTCTGAAATCCCAACAATATCTGCCTTTGATGTTTTGAGCAATACCTCATATTCATCAAATTTATTTATAAACTCCTAGCATTGGTGTACACACAAGTATACATGCACCTGTGCTTTTTCTTAGCTACCCTAACACAACCCATGTGTTTACTTGTACCCCAATGATTCCCAGCAGTCTCTGAAATATCCTGCATCTTATTTTCCATGCTGCTGCTCATTCCAATAGAAGCAGTGCAAGAATCACTTTCACCTCTGCCAGTGGCTACTGTTAATCTATTAGTCCTTGTATCCCCCCAATCTAGCAGTTTTCCGACCCATCTAACACTGCCTCTATAGCATCAGCAAACATTCTTGCACCCTTTCTATTTAAGTGTATCCCAATCCTGTAGAAGCAGTCTCTCCTGTTACTGCTGCACAGATTGGAGTAGTGTGGCATTGGGGGCAAATTGCTGCTATGGATAAAGGGATGGTTCAGTGAGAGAAGACAGAGAGTGGTATTCAATGGACACAGCTCTTCGTGGACTAATGTTATTAGTTAAGTCCCTCAGGGTTCAATATTGGGTCCATTGTTGTTTTCTGTATTTATAAATGATATTGATGATGGTATAATAGGCTTAATGTCCAAGATTGCAGATGATATGAAGGTTGGCAGGGTTGTTAAGGACACTAATGACAGTACGCTGCTGCAACAGGATCTAGAAAAGTTGAGGAGATGGGCTGAGAGGTGGCAAATGAAGTTTAACATTGACAAATGTAAAGTACTACATATGGGAAGCAGTAACCCCAGAGTAACGTATCAAGTCTGTGGTGGTACTACACTGACAGTGGTAGAGAATGAAAAGGACTTGGGAGTAATTGTGCAGGCAGATATGAAGTTTTCTGAGCAGCGCAGATAGTCTGCAATAGTAGCTAATGGTGTCTTGTCAATGATATACAGGAATTTTATAGCAGGGATAAGAAGGTGATTATCCCCTTATATTTGAGGAGCATTTGTAAAATGAGGAGGCCTCATTTTAAGAAGGATGTAGACATGTTGGAAAGAGTATTGAGAAGGGCAACAAGATTAGTGAATGGAACAAAGAGTTGCTCTTACGAAGAAAATTACAGTGTCTGGAGACTTGGCACCTGTGAGGTGATCTGATTGAGGTGTATAAAGCTTTGAATGGTTTGAGCATGCTCAGAATAATCATTTGAGAGGGCATAAATTCAAATTGAGGAAAGACAGATGTAGGATAGATGTGCGGATGTTTGCCTTTAGCCAGCGGGTGATTGGTTGGTGGTACAGACTTCCATCCTTTGTTGTGGAAGTTGATAGCCTAAATAAATTTAACGCTGAGCTGGACAGGTACTTGGAAAGAACGGAGGGGTGAAATTTTTTTTTTTTTTTTTTGGCTGATGCTGCATAAGCTTGCTTTCTTGCAACATATCCCTCTACTAATGCTAATACAGTCAGTCCTCTTATAACACGTGTTTACACTACACGAATTCGATCATACACAATTTATAAATAGGGGAACGATATCTTATATAACACGAACCGAATTCGCTTATGTATGATTTTGTTGTGTTTACAAGAAATGGCAGTCGAATGCAGAATCACCCCAACCGAACGCAATATGATAGGAATGCAGAGAAGATTCTGAAAATGTATTTATGTTTTTTCTATCAGTGAAGGGGAAACACATTTCACCATAATAACTTAAAAACCAGCACAATTCCAGCTATCGGTATAATTGCAAATGCAATTAGATCGAGTTTTTTACCAGTTTATAACAGATTCCACAAACAGAAACGCAACTGGAAATTGTTTTTATTGTTTTATGGTAGTAACCCCTAGAAATGTTCTTTAGTAAAATGTGAGGTGTTAATAGTGTATCTCTTCCTCTACGGTGTTGTTTATTTAGTTGCTACATGCACGCAGCTTTGTTTATGTGTATCAAGCGTGCCTCCTCGTTTTGTAATTGTGCTTTATTCCCTAAAAATTAATAAAATACTTAAAAGGTGTGAAAATGAAGCGTCCTGGTGAAGGCACTTCAGATTCAGAGAGAAAAAGAAAAGCAATATCGATAAACAGAGGCGGACTGAGTCAAAAATTCTTACCCGGGAAAATTTATAGTGGCCTCATACTATGGTTTATGGCCAAAATCACACTGGCCTCTGGCCCACCGGGGTTTCCCCAGTATGGCTTATGGCCAGTTCGCCTCTGTCGATAGAGAAAAAATATGAAATTGTGAAACGCTTTGAGCGAAATGAAAGACCATGTGATATTGCACGTGCTACAGACCGAAATGAGGCAATGCCGAGAATTACAAAGAATGCAGAGAAAATAAAAACAACTTTCATAGCAGGAACAACTCAAAGTGTAATTAAATTCCATTAAATTAGGACACAAAGAATTGGAAGAGATGGAATGGCTGTCATCTGTTTGGATAGAAAATCAAACAAGAACCAAGTTTGCTTACGAAAGAAGCAAAAGCATTAGCAATATTTTATTACGTAATAGTCATAATAAAATACTTACATATTTTATTATGATTATTTATTGTGTTTGGTAATGTTTTGGTTACAAATGTGTGTTCAATCTTGGGTGGTCGACAGCTAACCCTATTTTTCCCATAGGGCCTGTTGTTTATATTGCACGATTTTGCATTGGACGAGGGTTTCTAGGAACACAACTATCATGCTATATGAGGACTGACTGTACCTTTAGAAGTTTTTCTTCCAATCTGTCAGAAGGAAAATAGGATATTTTGACAAGCAACTTTCACCAAAGACTGATTAATTTGGTCATAGTGAGATGAAAGCCCAAATATATTTTCTGCATTTTCCAATCCAGATTAACTTGATCTGTGGTTTTCAGTCATGGGTCAGAACCATTGGTGGGAAATCCAGAAGTGAGAAGTGTTTACAGGAGAGATTGTATTTATAGGGATGGGATATGCTTAATTGTAACAGATGCAAGAATATTTGCAGATTCTGTTCAGGCATTGTTAGGTTGGTCAGAAAGCTGCTAGTTTGGGTGACAAACAGACTAATAGATTAACAGCAGCTGCAGATGGCAGTGAAAGTGATTCTTGTGCTGCTTCTATTAGGATGTGCAGCAGCCTGGAAAGCAGGGTATCAAAGATCACAAGGTCTGTTAGGATTCATCATGGGACAAATAAATGTACCGTGTTAGCGTTACAAAAAGAAAAGAAACAAAAAAAAAAAAAGTGCATGTATACTTGCATATTCACTAATGCAAGGAGTGCAGTAAAGAAATTTGGCAAATTTGAAGTACTGGTTATGTGATCAAATGTGAACATTGTAGGTATACCAGAGAACAGAGTACCACTCAGACATAATAGATGAAGAATTTGACTATGTTGAATACAATATGTTCATAAAAGATAAACGAGACAGGAGTGGGAAATGAGTAGTATTGTTGATTAAGATACACAGAATCTAAAGCAGTGCTCCAGTCAGGTGGTGGGCTCTGCAGTGTTGTGTAAATTTGGTGTGATATAAGCACTGGAAAAATAAAAATGAGCATGGGGTGTGTTACAGGTGTAATGACTCTGATAACAAAAATTATATAGACAAACAGAGTTGGCCAGTAAATCTGAATATCTTGTAATAGGAGATTTTAACTTTCCAGATAATGTCACTTACACACACTTGTGGGTAGGTCACTCACACAATAGCAAGACCTTTGTGGATTTATTGGATATTCATTTTCTTCACCTGCATGCTAGTGATGCAGTGAAAGAAAGAAATAATCTTCTGATTATCAGAAGTGACTCTTTTTGCATTTGGACCCTGATAAAGTAACCAGTAGCTGTCAATGATCACAGTGTATTGATGTGGGATCTACTTAAAGATATAACTACTGTTGAAGGTAAAGGGGGAGGAATTTCATTTTCACAAAGATGACCACAGTGGTCTCAGACAGTTTTTAAATCCTACTTGGTGGGACTAAATGATAATGTTATTACCAGCTGTAAAATCTAAATAGTAAGCATTCAGGTAAGTAATCATAGAAGCCTTTTAATTACAATTTAGAGCTACTGTTCAAGGTTTCGATTTGAATGGATGTCACATGAACTGATGGGATTAGTGGTCAGTGTATAGAGCAACTTCCAGGATATATAAAGTAGTCTGTAATTAAGCTGTGAGAATGTAAAGTGTGTTTAGGGTCTAACAGCACCAGTAATGCCCCCATCTCCATGTAGTATACATTGTCGTGTATACTACATGACAATGTATACTACATGGAGTATACATTGTCGTGTGTTATAGTATGCTGTAAAGGCCAGAGATTTAAAAATGAATGGATATTTTAAGTGTAATGTCATATGTACTATTGTTCTTCTGACCTTTTAGCTGTTGGGCTCCTAATGGGACCCGTCGTTGCCCACACTAAGCTCCATAGAGGCAAGTGAGGTACACCAGTATTTTTATATAATACTCTGGCAGGTCCTGTCACTTAATTTTCTGAGATTTCAATGGCTAGGACCTAAAAAAAAATCTTGGAAACGCTGGAATTGGAAAAGCCAAAACATTAATGAGCACAGTTCAATTTTACATAGTTAAATTTAGATGTGTGGGGCATAAGCTGATGTATAAGTAGAGTAAGGGGAGAAACTGAAGACTGGGGGGAAAGACAGAAATATGGGGTCGATAGAGAAGACAACTCCAGGTGATCAGTGGGGCATGGACATGCCCCACTGATCGTCCCCTCTCCCCTGCCAGGGAGAGGGGGAAGAATAGGACCACACAAGGGAGTGTGGTTTGGAGCCAATAGCCACTGCATAACTGTGCATGTCAAAGTTGTGATGTTCCTGCTGGAACGTCCATACTGGGGATGCACAAGGGGGCAGGGTCCTGGCTGGTAGATAATGCTGTTGTGAGAAGTTAAGTTCATGTTGTCATATGTGGGACATTTTTCCTGTCAGGTCTCCTTTCTGGTTGTCTGAGTCGGGTTGTCAGTTTAGTTTGGTTTAGTCACTCGTGAGATCAGAGTATCTTTTGGTAAGATGTTGTTACTCCTTCAGATTTCCAGCCTTCATAAATGACTGCAAGGACGCAGGTCCTTGCAGTCATTTACATTTGCTGTGAGGAAGTAGGGCAATCAAAGGAAGAGTTCAAGCAGTCTCTGGCAAAGAATGCACAGAGCAGTACTTCTTATGTGACCAATAGTATTAGTATTAGTCAAATAGTGCAAGTGAAAAAAAAATGCACTTTCCTCCTCATGTAGGTAACTATCCCATTGACCTGTCTGAACTACTTGCAGAGGCAACTTGTTCCAGTAATCAATAACTCACTGACTGGGAAAAAAAAAAAAAAAAAAAAAAAACACCCACCCTTCCTGCTGTATAGTCTAAATCTCATCTCCTTTAATTTGAAGTTATGGCCTTTAGTTCTGAAATTCTTTGTAACAGTGAAAATTCCTCTTTCATTCCTTTTACTAATTCCTTACAGAGCCTTATAAACTTCAATCAGATCCCCCTCTGAGATTGCCTAGTTACCAAGCTCTCTAGCCCACATAATTGGAGTCTTTCCTTGTACGGTTGCCCTTTTGCTGTTCTCACCATGCGAGTTGCTCATCTTTGGACCCATTCAAGAAGTTCAATGACAACCTCATCTTTTTTCAGATGAGGTCCCCCATACTTGGATATAGTATTCCAAATGTGGTCTTACAATTGTCTTATACAGTGGGATTATGACCTCCCTATCTCTACATGTTCAACAAACCATTGATAGGACACCATGGGCTTTTCTGACCTCCTGTTTACACTGTTC
Source organism: Mastigoproctus giganteus (assembly GCF_048544385.1). Lineage (NCBI taxonomy): Eukaryota > Metazoa > Arthropoda > Arachnida > Uropygi > Thelyphonidae > Mastigoproctus > Mastigoproctus giganteus. The sequence goes on along the minus strand of NC_143586.1, from coordinate 68,655,889 downwards.
AGAGACCTTCATATCTGCCTGTATTGTAACTCGCAGATCTCTTTCTTCCTCTACTATTTTTAATTCAATTCCCAGCAAGTATATAATTTATTTTAGGGATGTTATTCTTCAACTGTTATTCTTCACTGCATTTTGCTGCATTAAAACTTAGCTGCCACTTTTCTGACCATTCTCGAAGCCTGTTAAAGTTGTTGTGCAGAGGCACTGATCATTGATACCTATATCTATATGTTGTCTGCGAATTTTGATATTACACATTCTATCCCTTTGTCAGTGTGAATTATGAAAATAAGAAACAACAGTACCCCAAGAATCAACCTTTGGGGGACCCCACAAGCAACAGCCATTTCTCACGTAGGGAAACATAGTTGTTGTATTGTGGGATCTTGAGGTGGTAAGTCTGAACTGCTCCAAAATAATGCTAGGAAATCCTGTCATGCATCTCCAAAATGTAGTAAGAGGGGAAGAGAACTGTACAGTACCACATTTAATTTATAATTGAAAGTATTTAAGTTCTACTCTTAGTGATGCTGCGCTCATTTTTTCTGTTTGATTTATAGTTCATAATTTTCTTGTTTCTCCTGGTTTCATTTCATGGCACATATCTTCTGCAAATTCTTGGCCTCGTACATGTTCTCTTTCTTCTTAGAACAAATTAATTTTTTATGAGCCTAATATTTTTTAATATCATCATCTGCCATTTTCAATCCACTGCAGGACGAAAGCCTCTCTAGCAACTTTCCAGTTTCTTCTATTTTGTGCAATGGCCATCCATTTACTGCCCACAAACTCTTCATTGTTGTCTTCCAGTTTTTTTTTTTTTTTTTTGTTGCCCCTCTTGGGTACCATTCTGTTATTTTCTTAGTCCATTTGTCATCATGTCCTGCCCAAGTCCATTTTAATTCTTTATTAGCATTAGCATTAGTAGAGGCATATGATGCAAGAAAGCCAGCTTATGCAGCACCAGCCAAAAAAAAAAAAAAAAAAACCCCTCCACTTCATCCCTCCGTTCATTCGAAATACCTGTCCAGCTGAGCCTTAAATTTATTTAGGCCATCAACTTCCACAACAAGGGATGAAAGTCTGCTCCACCAACCAACTACCCGCTGACTAAAAAGACAATTTTCCGCACATCTATCCTACATCTGTCTTTCCTCAGTTTGAATTTATACCCTCTCAGGTTATTATTCTGAGCAAGAGGCAGAATCCCATCAGCATTGAGCATGTTTAAACCATTCAAGGCTTTATACACCTCTATCAGATCACCCCGCCGGTGCCTAGTCTCCACACACTGTAATTTTCAAAACTTAAGCCTTTCTTCGTAAGAGCAACCCCTTGTTCCATTCACTAATCTCATTGCCCTTCTCTGTACTTGTTCCAGCAGCTCTACATCAGCCGACCGAGCTAGCCGAGTGGGTAAAGTACCTGCCCGGCAACCCAAAGGTCGCGGGTTCGATTCCCGCCTCGGGCTTGGATCAAAGTACTGCAAAAACCTTGGGAGGTGCAATATGGCCACAGAAGCCGATGCGCCAACAACTACCAAATCAAAAAAAAAAAAAAAAAAAAGAAGCTCTACATCCTTCTTGAAATGTGTCCTCCAGGCCTGTATACAGTACTCAAGGTGTAGCCTGACCATTGCCTTATACAAGGAAATAATCACCTCCCTGCTAAGTAGCTCATCTGCACTGCTCAGAGAACTTCATATCTGCCTGCACAATTACCCCCAGGTCTTTCTCATTCTCTACCACTGTCAGTGTAGTACCACAGAGTTGATACGTTGCTCTGGGGTTGCTGTTTCCCATATGTAGTACTTTACATTTATCAATGTTAAACTTCATTTGTCACTTCTCAGCCCATCTGCTCAACCTTTCCAGAACCTGTTGCAGCAGTATAGCATCAGTAGTGTCCTTAACAACTCTTCCAACCTTTGTATCGACTGCAAAATTGGACATTAAGCTTGATATACCATCATCAATATTATTTATAAATACAGAAAACAATAATGGACCAACACTGAACCCTGAGGGACTCCACTAATAACATTAGTCCACGATGAGCAGTGTCCATTGATTACCACTCTCTGTCTTCTCCCCCTCAACCACCCCTTTATCCATAGCAGCAATTTGCCTCCAATGCCACACTGTTCCAATTTGTGCAACAGTATCAAAAGCCTTCCTAAGATCGAAGTATATAATATCAAAGTTATTCCCTGCATCCAGTTCTTTTGTGACGGCATCATAGTATCCAATAAAATTGGTCAGGCAAGACTTCCCCTTAACAAAACCATGCTGTGTCCGAGCTATAACTGAAGTCTTGTCTAGATGATCCTGCAGTGCTTCTTTAACCAGTGCGTCCATTAATTTTCCTGGAACAGAAGTTAAACTCACAGGTCTATAATTACTTGTGTGTCAGCCTTTGATCTTCCTTTGTGAATTGGGGTCACATTTGCACATCTCCAGTCTATGGGTACCTTCTCTGAGTGCAAGGAAGCTCTCATAATTATGGCTAAGGGTTTGCTTACTTTCTTTGCTGCCTCCTTTAATATAACTGGATAGATCCCACCCACCCCAGGTACCTTTCTTGTGTTTATCTTCAACAATTACTCCTCCACTTTACTCTCAGTTATTACAAGATTATCTAGCTTACTGCCAGAGTTGAATACACCTCTGGCATTCCCCTCACTGAATAACTCCTCATGTTGAATGTGATGCAAAATATTCATTTAGTTTGTTAGCTACATGAGCCGGATCATCAACAGTTGAACCATTGATTTCAAGTGGACCAATCTGATTCATCCCCTTCCTTCTAGAGTTTACATAAGTAAAGAACTCTTTACTGTTTTTCTTTGCATCCCTTGCCAAAGATTTCTCGTAATCTGCCTTCGCCTGCCTAACCTCCTTTGTAACTTGGTTACAGATCAACTTGTATCTATCATAGTCTTCTGTATCACGTGTTAATTTGTATGTATCCCATGCATTTTTCTTCTCTACCATATGTCTCATTAGTTCATCTGACATCCATTTAAGCCTAAACCTTGAACAATATTTCTTAGTTGGTGTGTAAAGCCTAGTAGCTTCCAAGATCAGTTCTTTGAATGCTTCCCATTTTGAATTTGCTGTTGGTAACATCATCAGTTGGTCCCACTGTATAGAATTTAAATACTGTATCAGACCATCGAAGTCGCCTTTACGAAAGCAATAACCCTTCCCTTTACCTCTGATGGTAGTTACCTCTTTGAGTAAATTCCACTTCAGCACACTATGATCACTGCCACCTAGTGGTTCCTCTATCTGCAGATTCTTAATACATGAAGAATCACTACTGATAATCAAATCAAGAGTATTACTCCCTCTAGTTTCCTCCCGAACATGCTGATGTAGAAAACAATCATCTAATAAATCCACAAAGGCCTTGCTAGTGTATGAGTTACCAACCCACAAATTCCCGTCAGTATCTGGGAAATTAAAATCCCCCATTACAAGACTCTCTGATTTACTGGCCCACTCTATTTCCCTCTACAGTTTCTTATTATACTCATCAGGGTCATTAGGCCTATAGCACGCTCCTACTCTCAATTTTGATATCCCAATGCTTATGTCACACCAAACTGACTCGACACTGCACTGTCCAGCGATGTCGATTGGCTTCACTTTCTTGGATTTTATGTGTTTCTTAACTAATAGCGGCGTCTCCGTAGCCAGGTGGGAAGGAGCAGCAGTGTGTAGCACACGCTTCTTGATTAGACCGGGGTTCGAGCCCGTCACCACCAAATACTGAGGATGCGGACAGGTCAGGGAATGACCACCGCATATCCTGGAGCAATATGGCCTTAGTTGCTAATGCTCCTAAAAATCCAAATAACAATCAATCATTAACTAATAGCAGAACTCCTCCTCCCTTCCTATCTTGTCTATCCTTTCTGTATACGTTGTACTCCCCAAATTCCAATTATGCATTCCTTATATCTGTGTGACACCATGTCTCTGATATCCCAACAATATCCGCCTTTGATGCTTTGAGCAATACCTCAAATTCATCAAATTTATTTACCAAACTCCTAGCATTGGTGTACATGCAAGTATATATGCACCTGTTCTTTTTCTTAGCTACCCTAACACAACTCATGTGTTTACTTGTACCGCAATGACTCCCAGCAGTCTCTGAAATATCTTGCATTTTTTTTTTCCAGGCTTCTGCTCATTCCAATAGAAGCAGTGCAAGAATCACTTTCACCTCTGCCAGTGGCTACTGTTAATCTATTAGTCCTTGTATCCCCCCAATCTAGCAGTTTTCTGACCCACCTAACACTGCCTCGATAGCATCAGTAAATATTCTTGCACCCTTTCTATTTAAGTGTATCCCATCCCTGTAGAAGCAGTCCCTTCTGTTAACAAGTGCAGACGAGGCTGAAAAAAATTCTACCCTTTGAGCCTTGCACAATCTTTCCAAGGCCGAATTGATCGACAAGGCTCTCATCCTGTACTCCCTCCTATTGTGTCTAGGCAGAATTGCAGACACTTTCAAATTCAACCCTAATTCACGGCTTTTTTTCAACAGTGACCTGTACTTGTTAAGTAATTCTGCTGGTCTCCTACTCTTAATATCATTAGTTCCAACGTGTACAACTATATCACCTTTTGTGCCCTTAAAAGATGATATCCGCTCTACAATGTCATCAACCTTTGCCCCTGGCAGACATACCCTGGTCCTGTTCCACCTATCCTTTTTACAAAGCATGTTCCTGTTTCGTTGACAATAAAGTCACCAACAACTACTGGTTCCTGTGTGACCAGCGCAATCTGCCTTGGGGGTTGCCGCTGTGTTGCGTGATGACCAAGTGCAAGCTCTGGCATTGATGTGGGCAGCTGAGAGCTTGATGGGCCCTCACTTTAGATTCTTCGAGGGCATCCACCCTGTCCTTCAAGCTCTCATATAGCCCCATAACAACGCTGAGTTGTCACTTGATTTCGTTACACTCCTTGCATCGCACACACACACACACAAAGACATCCCCATGGCAATATCATGTCCCGTACCCGATTGCTCCACAAACATTATTTCTGATAAGAATGTCCTTTACTTGAGTTTGCTGCCTAATCCACGTGTTTCTCTTCTTATCCAATAGTCTAATTCCTAATAGAATTTGTTCCATTCTTTGCTGTGTAGTTTTCAGCTTCTCTTCCATTATTTTGGTGAGTGCCCAAGTTTCACTTCCGTAAGTCATAGTTGGGGAGTATACATTGGTTCATTATTTTATGTTTCAGACAAAGTGGGATTTTGTTCCTCAGAATGTGACTATATTTTCTGAATACTATCCATCCTAAATTTATTCTGATATTGGCCTCCAGCCATTTATCATTATTACAGCTAATGACTTGTCCAAGATAAGTTTTGTCTGTGCTGTTTTTTCTCTTTTCAACCTTAGCATTGAAGTCCCCCATAATGATGGTGTATTAAATTATACGTTAATATATAACCAGTTAACTTTCACATGATTGATTTTTTCATACAAAAAATTACATGGTACAATGAATCTGCCATTTCAATTTATGCTTCTTCACTGATTATAACCCTTCCTGTTCATCATTACTTTTGTTTAAACTATATTGATCTTTAGTCCAAAATTCCTACTACCTCTGCGTAACTGATTCAGGTTTTCCTCTAATTCATCGGGATCATGACTTATGATTACAATGCCATCAGGAAATTGTAAATGGTTTGGGTACTCTCCACATTGACTCCTTTCTGCAGTCCAATCTTCTGAAAGCTTCTTCAAGGGCAGGAGTAAACAACTTCAGAGATGTCACGTCTCCTTGTTGAACTCCTTTCTCAATTTTAAATTTGCTACTGTCTTTGTTTAGTCTAATAAAGGAGTTAGTGTTCTCATATATTTTCCTCAAAATCATAATGTATGGATGTCTATGCCTTGTCTTTCCAGTGTCCGAAATATTGCCTTATGCTGTATGGAGTCAAATGCCTTTTCATAATCCACAAATGCCATTCATAATGGCATTTTATATTCATTTGCTTTCTCCATTAACTGCAATATTACACGAAGGTGATCCCTAGTCAAGAATCCTGTCCTAAAGCCATCTTGCTTTTTCGGTTGATTTTCATCAAGTATCCTTTCTAATCTGTTAGTAATGACCCTTGTGAACAACTTGTAGATGTCGGATAACAAGTTGATTGGTCTATAATTTCCAATTTCTGAATTATCCCCTTTCTTATGCAGCAAAATTATGATTGCATTATTCCACTCCTTAGATGTCACGCCTTTCCTAATGTATTTTATGAAGAGTTTTGCCAGTTTCAGTGTCATGCTTCCTCCTCCTAATTATAACAACTCTACAGTAACTTCATCTTCATCCGAGGAATTCTGATTCTTCATTTTCTTCAATGCATATTCTACCTTATCAGGAAGGATATCAGGTATGTCGTATGTGTTACTAATTTATATCCATCTTCGCCACTGCTGGCATAATTCCCTTGCTCCTTATATAATTCTTTATAATAGTCTTCTGCTATTTCAATTATGCCTTCTCGGCTATTTATAAGTATACCATCACTATTCTTCAGTATCAGTATCATCTGTCTTTCTGTATGATCATTGATTTAAGTATTTTGTTTTCCCGTAATGCTTGTTCTACATTTCTTGTGTTAAATCTTCTTATGTCCTCTCTGAGTCTCTTTATAATGGCTTTGCTTAACTCAGTATACTCAATTTTGTCCTTGTGAGTGTTTATCTTGCTTTTCATTTGTCGTCTTTGATTCATCATGGCAAGTGTTTCCTGACTAATTTTTTCTTCTTTTGATTTCTTTTTATTTATAAGTTTCTTGGGCATAGCATTAGTTGACGCATATGGTGCAAGAAAGAAAGCTTATAGAACATCAGCCAAAAAAAAAAAAAAAAAAAACCCCTTCCCAGTTCACTCATCTGGTCACTCTGGATGTTTGTCTAATTCAGCTTTAAATTTATTTAAGCTATCAACTTCCACAACAACAGATGGAAGTCTGTTCCAACAATAAACTACCCGTTGGCTAAAGGCAAACTTCCGCATCTATTCTACAACTGTCTTTCCTCAATTTGAATCTATGCTCCATCAGGTTCTTAGTCTGAGCAAGCAGAAGTATCCTGTCAGCATTGAGCCTGCTCAAACCATTCAAGGCCTTATGCACCTGAGTCAGTGCCTATTCTCCAGATGCTGCAACTTGCAGAACTTAAACCTGTTTTGTTAAGAGCACCCCTTTGTTCCTCTCCCAATCTTGTTGCCCTTCTCTGTACTCATTCCAGCAACCCTACATCCTTCCTAAAATGAGGCCCCCCAGACTTGTATACAGTACTGAAGATGTGACCTGACCATTGCCTTATACAAAGGGATAATCACCTCCTTGTCTCTGCTAGCAAAATTCCCATATATCATTGACGAAACTCCATGACCTGCCCGTCTGCAGCCTCTGCTGGCAGCCCGTCTGCAGTGCTCAGAGAACTTCATATCTGACTGCAGAATTAATCCCAGGTTTTTTTCATTCTCCACCTCCCTGAGTTTGTACAGAGTTTGTACCACAGAGTTTGTACAGTTCTCATGGGTTACTGCTACCCATATGCATTGCTTTGTACTGAAGTTTTACATTTGTCAATGTTAAACTTCAGTTGCCAATTCCTCACCCATCTGCCTAACTTTTCTAGATCCTGTTGCAGTAGCATACTGTGTTTAGTGTCATTAACAACCCTGCCAACCTTTGTATCATCTGCAACCTTGGACTTTAAGCCTGATATACTTCATCGATATCATTGATAAATATAGAAAACAACAATGTGCCCAGCACTGAACCCTGTGGGACTCTGCTAATAACATTAGTCCACGTAGAGCAGTGTCCATTTATTACCACTCTCTGCCGTCCTCACTCAACCATCCCTTTATCCATTGCAGTAACTTTCCCTTAATGCCATACTGCTCCAATTTGTACAGCAGTCTGCCATGTGCAACAGTATCAAAAGCTTTCCTGAAATCCAAGTATATAATATCAAAATTATTTTTAGCATCCAGTTCCTTTGTGACCACATCATAGTATCCAATGAAATTAGTCAGACAAGACTTACTCTTAAAAAACCCATGCTGTGTCTGAACTATTTCTGCTATCTTGTCTATGTGATCACCTCTTTTACCAGTGACTCCATTATTAGCATTAGCATTAGTAGAGGCATATGATGCAAGAAAGCAAGCTTATTCAGCATCAGCCAAAAAAAAAACAAAACAAAACACACAACTCCCATTTCACCCCTCCGTTCGTTCGATTTTCCCCAGAACAGAAGTTAAACTAACAGGTCTATAAAACATATAAGGGCAAAGGCTTCATGCTACGAGGTAGAATGACTAACATATAGGTTAGTGCAAAAGCATCATTTTAACGTAGCATCTACTAAAGTAGTTGAATTAAATAATTAAATTGGCATCGTTTTGGTAATATCTCATATTGTGAATGCCTTCACGAGTTGCCTTTGTATTATACTACCTTGAATAAGTAACACTTCACCAGTGGATAAGACTTGTTACTTATTCTCAGCAGATACCACCACCCAGATGGCACTGTTTCAAAGCTTGTTGGATTTTCCTCGGTGGGTGGGCAGGTACCTTGGTGTTGCAATAGTGACAACCCAGTTATGAAGTATAACTTCACAATATGAGAGATGCCTGATTTGTGTCACGGTTTGAACCCCATTTGTGAATTGGGGGCTACATTTGCATATCTCCAGTCCATGGGGACTCCCCTGACTCTAAGGATGCTCTCATAATTATGGCTAAGCATTTGCTTACTTCCCGTGCTGCCTCCTTCATTATAACTGGATAGACCCCAGGTGCCTTTTTTTGTGTTTAATGTCAACAATTTCTCCTCCACTTTTTCTCTCAGTTATTACAAAATCAGTTAGTTTCCTGTTAGAGTTTGATAAACTTCTGCCATTCCCCTCCTTAAATAACTCCTCATGTGTGAATGTCGATGATTCAGTTTATCAGCTACTTGAGTAGGATCATCAATAGTCGAACCATCTATGTTAAGTGGACCAATCTGATTCACCCCCTTCCTTCTAGAGTTTACATAAGTAAAGCACTCTTTGCTGTTTTTCTTTGAGTCCTTTGCCAAAGATTTTCATAATCTGCCTTCACCTGCCTAATCTCCTTTGTGACTTGATTACAAACTAGCTTATATCTGCCGTAGGCGTCTTTATCATTTATATGATAATTTAATTTATAATTTATATGCATCCCATGCATTTTTCTTCTCTGCCATGAGCCTCATTACAGAATAGCACTCTGGCTATTCTATGAATGCTGCTTTGCTGCTCTAGTCTGGATCATGATTCCATTTAAGTATAATTTAATTAACAATGAAATTTAATAAGATTAATAAATTTTATTGATAATGCTCTACTAATCTAACAGATTTCTTATAAACTGCTACGTGTTTCGCTCTCTTGTTTTACGTTAAACTTTATGGTATTCCATATCATATGACAATAGCAGCAAGTTACGAACATAAAATCTATGGACACTAAGTATTACCTTTCAAAACTGCTATCTAAATTCAAAATAAACCATGGAGCTTGGCTAGAACTATAAAGCTACTTATATAAAATAATTTAGTTTAACAATTAAGTCAATAATATGACTAAATATAAATGAAAACTTAGCATTTGCCAGAGCTGCAAAAATCTTGACACGTTGTAGTAACCTCGTACCCAATTGAAGCTTTATCACTTTCAGAAAGTTGTTGTATTCCTTATTGATATCTTGTTCCTGAATATTCTGCAGAAGCCCAAATTTGTTCTTAATTTCCAGTACATACTGCCTTTTCTCCTCTTCTGTTATCTCAAAGATTTTGGTATTATTTAGTTGTGTCAGTTTTTTCCTTTCTTTTCTTACATTTATATTAAGTGTGCATCTTACCATTCTGTGATCACTTCCAACATTTAGCTTGTTCAGGACTGTAACATTGTGAATAATGTTACAAGCCTGAACGATCTTCTGTTAGTGAAGATGAAGTAAATTTCATTAGTTTTTAATCCATTTTGACTCTTCCATGTGCACTTTTTGTTCACCTTTTTCTTGAAAAAGTGTTCATTACTGACATTCCTCGAGATTCTGTGAATTCCACAAGTCTTTCACCTCTTTCATTTCATTCACCAATTCCAAAATTTCCTATAGTTTCCATTTCTGTGCTGTTTTGTCTCTTTCCAACCTTAGCATTGAAGTACCCCATAATGATGATGTATTAAATTATTTGTTAATATATAACCAGTTAACTTTCACAAGATCGATTTTTTAATACAAAAAATCACATGGTACAAGAAATCAAAATTCATTCATTTATTCTTTGACTCTTGTGCTCTAAAATTACTTTAATAATAATCTCTCCTCCTGTATTTCTATAAAATGTAATCAGGAGTAGTTAGGGTTTATTAACTTTTAAGTTAATATCTGTATTTTACTATATCTAGTTTCTCATCGTAAATAGCCTCGTGGTTTGCTGGTAATTCTGTTCGTTGCTTATTATATATTCATGTGAATTTCTTTATTTACTATATCTATATACTATATCTATATCAGATATTTACTATATCTGAATTAGTGTTTCATTGCTATATTGATATATTATACCAAGGAAATAACAAATAAGGAGGATTTTTGTTTCCATATCACATTTAAGACAGCAGAAGACAGTCCTATACCTTTGAAGCAAGTAACAATGTTAGAAAGGACTACGGGTAAGTTACTGACAGGTTCCAGTGCCCCAACTCAAGACAGTCTTCTTTCGTGGCTCAGGCAACATCCATCATATGAGATCATCCAGCCTTCAATGTCAGCTGAAAATCAAAAAGAGCAGAATGCCCAGAATAGTATGTATAAGGAATATTTCATTGTGTTTTGCTGTACTTTTGAAGGAATTATTTTTGAATGAAAAAGATAGAATTAATTATTAGTAATTATTATTACTAAATAAGTGAAGTTATGAATTTATTTAATTAATAATTAAACAAATGAAATTACAGTTATATTATAATTAGATTATGAAAATAAAATAATTATTAAATTACATGGAATTAAAAGAATTATCGTCTTATGTATTTTTTTGCAGAATTAGAAAAAGTGGTGGATTAATGTTTTGGAAATGTCATCTCTAAAAGGTTTATCTGCCAGTTACACTACATGCTAGTTTTATCCAAATTTGTTTGATTGCAGTTCGTTGTCAATGCAATATATTGTGAAAGTAGAGTTGGTTCTACAATTCAAGGTCATGCACACCGCTCACATTCACACTAATATAGCTATAGTATTCATAAGTGAATATGTGATTAATAATTTGCAGAGAACTCATTATGTGTATGCAGAGTATTGACCTGGATAAAGTACTTGATGATTTGTAGTTCTTATGGGTCATCTTTAAAGGAACATATTCTGGAGATAGGAATTCAAACCCAGGAATGTCTGGTAACCCTAAAATAAGCCAACCAAATTGGATAATTATAAGCTGAAACTTTGTCACTGTGGTAGGACGAAACATTTTTTTTTTATGAGAACCCCAAGTTGTCATTGCCCCATGGAGATAGGCATTAAAGAAATTGGTAGCGGATATTTGAGAAGTTGAAGCTGATTGAGCAGGGCAAGGTTTCCGAAAGTGGAATGGAATGTACTATCATCAGCAAAACTATGAATGTGATTTCCGGCTAATGGAAGAAGATCATTAATATACAAGAGGAAAAGAGTGGGGGAAAGAACTGAACCTTGGGGGACACCAGCATTAGTGGAGAAGTTAGAAGACAGAGAGTCATCTACCATCACCTCAGTGAGCGGTCAGAGAGAAAACTGGATAACCAATTACAAAAACAGTTGACAAACCATAAGATGGAAACTTGTTTAGAAGACCTTAACGCCAAACACAATCGAAAGCCTTTCAGATGTCAAGAGCAACTGCTTGTGTTTCACCGAAATTTTCCATTGAATTTGTCCATAAATGGGTAACATATGCCAGAATATCACCAGTGGATCGATACTGATGGAATCCATACTGGTGATCGTTGATCAGGCAGAAGGTTTCTAGATAGTTTAAGAGTTGGCGGCTAATTGAGTAATTGCAATGGGACAATAATTGGATGGGAGGGATTTGTCACCCTTTTTAAGAACTGGCTGGATATGAGCAAATTTCCAAGCAGAAGGAAAAACACCTTAGGAATAAGAAAGTGAAAAAAGGTGGCAAAGAATAGGGACAAGTTCAGGAGCACAGGTTTTGAGAACAAGTGGAGAAATACCATCTGGAGCTTTCTTAGCATCAAGATTCATCAATATCCATTTGATGGACCACAGGAGGCATTGAATGGAGTGAGCTGGGAATGGTGGGAGGTGTTTTACCAAGATCATTAATACATGAGTTGGAAGAAAAATGGGATGCTAGCAGATCAGCTTTATCCTTGACTGAGGTGACAATAGAACCATCTGGTTTTGACAGAGGTGTGAGCAGAGATGGGCAAAAGTTGCAGCCAGTAGCTTTGGCAAGAGACCAGAATGCTCAGCTACCATTAGGGCAAGAAGCAAGTTTTCTAATCTTGGCCTGTTCAAAATCTAGTTTGGACTGATTAATAACTGCTTGACAATTGTTGCGAGCTCTGGTGTAGGCAGAAAATGAAACTGAAGAATTGTAAACAAGCCATTTACTATACGCAACATTCTTCTCTTGATGAACAGCATTAGCATATTTTTTGGAAAACAAAAGTTTAGATAAAGGACAAGATTTTAAGGTGGAATGTGGAATAAAGGATTCCATTCCTACTAGAATAATTTCACTTACATGATCTGAGCAAACGTTGACATCAGAAGTTTTAAAACAGTAATCTGACCAAGGAAAAGAAAAATCGCAGGTTATCCCATTTTGCATTCTTGTAATGCCAAACAACTCGAGGTTGGGAATAGCCATGAGATAAAGGTCCCATTGGAGAAGAGACGTCACCAAGTTGTGTTCTGAAGTGCCTAAAGGACCACTCACTTTGACCGTGTACTTATAAGGGTTGTTTGTGAGAAAAAGATCAAGCGTATTGGCTGTATTCTTGTAGGTAAATGGACAATCTGTGCGAGGCCATTAGTAATTGCAAAAGCCTCAGCATTTCGATCAGCTGGGTCTGCGTGACTAGAAAATGGAAGCCAGCTGGAGTTGTGAACATTAAAATCACCAAGGAAAATTACCTCACTGTTAGGAAAGTTGGACTTTCCTAACAAAGTCCAACAAGAGAAGATCGTAAAGAGGAGATTCCAAATTACCAAGTCTCTGATAGGGAATATCATAATGGACATATGCACAAGTACCACTTTTGAGGCAAAAGGAATCATACACTGAATAATTTGGGCAACTGAGATGAGCAGTTGTTGAATCAACCGATAGCTGAGATTCTGTCAGAAAAAGTACATGGGGTTTGGCAGACTGTAAGTGGAAATGGACATCATTGAGATTAGAATTAAGACCATATATATTTGTGAAATGAACTGGGAAGTGTTTGGGAGGTTTAGATCTTTTTTGCTGGTAAGTTTGCTCTATCAGTTTGACAATTCATGGTGTGTTCAATAGTAAGAAAAGGTTGGGGGGGGGGGACATGCTGAATGAAGTAATGAAATTTTGGGATATGGCATGCCCATAGTAAGAATATGCTGAGATCCTTGACATACCGTGGCCTCGACAATGCCCCCGCATACACACTACTTGGACTGCCTCCAATCACTATCTGGCAGAGTAGAGGCAGCAAGATTATATACTAGCTGATCTGGAAGCATCCTAGAGAGTTACCAATAGATTCGGTCCGGTGTACTAACTAGCAGCCGGCCTGCGAATACTGTTTTAGAGCTGTACCCTCGAAATGTAAGGAAGTTTGGATCTCACCATGGTGTTCATCATAACCTCAAAAGATATCAGTCATACTGCAAGATGGAAGAGATGGGGTAGGGTTGACTGGAACTTAGCTCTGGAGACTAAACATGGGTTCCACCACTTGAAACCTCTAATAAGCAAAGTGGTGGTATTGTACCGGTTGATGAGAGTCGTCTACCACCTAGTATTGCCTGGTAACACAAAGGGCAGCATTCCTCCATGTGGTGTGGGCATACACTTCGATCCCCGATAATATTGATCTTTGCTACAAGTAAACTTTGCTAAAAAAATCTGAAATTAAAAAAGAAGAAACCCTCTTTGAGTTAGTAAAAAGAAAAAAAAACTTCCTTAAAAATATACATTTAAACATCTTTGTCTTTTGTAATCAGTGTGATCATCCTGAATCAGACTTTGTCTACAGTTTTTTTTTTTTTGTCAGTGTACCCATTACGTTGGTTCACACCCGGGTCACACAGTGCGCTTGCTCATGGGGGTTATACCCAGGATTACTAACAGTCCCACCATCACGAAGGTGCAAGCAGTGGATTTGGCTGTATATACTGTCCGGACTTCACCGAAATTGGGACCACTTGGCTTGAGTGTCACCCGAATATCAGTTCCATCAGCATTTTAGACTCCCAGGTTGCAAGCACAGCGTGTCTGACATGTCTGAGAGAATGTGTGTAATAGCCTCAAGGACCATGTCACACATATTGGTTGGGAAATTGTCTGGGTCAACAAGGTGCTCACTATATTTGTCAGGGGAATCAGGACACACACAGTGCTAAATAAGCCACTGGAAAATAAATCAAATTAGATACCATCAACATTAAAAATTTAAACATTAATTATCAGAAGAAGTAGGCCAATCAGTATTTCAAAATAGATAATATCATAGACACCCAGAGCAAGAGTACTGTGAAACTGCATCTAATTTATTATGGTAATAAAATATGGTGCAAAGAAGATGTAGCAATAGCTTTTACAACTAATTTAGAAAAAAAGTAGAATCAACTAGTATTATCATGATGAGTGATGATATTTGTCTCAAAATATGGTCCATTTGAAAGGCTCACTAAAAGATGAAATAGAAAAGGTTGTCTTAATATCTTAGAAAGAACTGTAGTAGAAACCAGTGAAAAGAAAAAATATTGATCAGGGATTTAACTAGCTGGGTTGGAAATGACAATTGTTTCTACAGGGATATTTTCAAAAAATATGTAGAGAAAGCTAAGCCTAACAGTAATGGTCAAAAGCTACTAGAATCTTCTGTAAGCTGTGCATTCTTATTTACAGCTAGTATTTCAACATAAAATTCTGCATAATTTTCAACAGAGGATAACAAATATAACAGAGGATACTGTATAATAAATTTTCAAAATAGTTTACTTTATCTGCATTTCTTGGTACTTCTTGTTTCTAATTTGGATATATTAATTCCTTCTATGTGACCTTAGTTTTTTTTCATAGCATCAAGTAAAATAAATATGCATTAATACTCTGTCAGATCTATTACCAATGTTTCATACAGAATATAATATTGATCTTTGCTACAAGTAAACTTTGCTAAAAAAATCTGAAATTAAAAAAGAAGAAACCCTCTTTGAGTTAGTAAAAAGAAAAAAACTTCCTTAAAAATATACATTTAAACATCTTTGTCTTTTGTAATCAGTGTGATCATCCTGAATCAGACTTTGTCTACAGTTTTTTCTTTTGTCAGTGTACTCATCCTAAACCAAGAGTCAGACATAGTCACTCATCATAGCTTCATCCCACCTTTGTTGTTTACCTTTTCACAGTTGAGAGTATGTCCTAGTAGAATATCTCTCTTTCTTCTTCACTATTTTCACCCTGGTATCATGTGAAGAAATCCAGATGGGAGTGCAAGTAAGGAGCTTCATTGACATTGTGCATCCCATTTTTTTTGTAATTTTAGTTTTTAACCCCCCAGCTGGCACATATATTTATTTTTAATCCACACTCACATACTCCAAAGAAGTAACCCCTTTGAAAATTAACCTCATTTTATAAGCTTAAAAATCAGCATTAACTAATTTAGAGTTGTTCACTTTTTTGATTTCACCTTTATTTTCATTCACTTATAAATACAACTGTGAAAAATCTGTTTTTACATTTAAAATGTATATTTTTAATTAATTTTTAAAAATAAAATCTCTAACATGTTTTAGTCATATACTTTAGACATATTTTTTAATGTCTGTATTTGGACATTGTGTTTAAATTGGCAATTTGAATATTTAAAAAATGCATAAACAATATCTGAAGCAAGCTAGGATTAGCTGTTAGGAGAAGTTACAATCCAAACACAAAGCCAGCACAGCCAATTATTGGATTCAAGAGATTCTGCTAATTTTAAATTCTTGTCTTGTAACACCTGATAAGTATATGCATAATGATACAGATCAAAAGCCAAACCACTAATGAAGAAAAACTAGAATTCTTATTGACAACACTATAATAAATATTTTAATTTTTAAATTTAAGTCATTTTGGCATATGGCTTATGCCAGTGGCGTGCAAACTTATTTCGCTTATGAACCCCTTTATTAAATATAAAATTGATGCGACCCCTCAATGTAAACCCCGAGGGAGGATGACAAGATTTTAGAGAAGAAAAATGGCATTTTATAAATTATGTAGTTGAAAAAAATATTTGAGTACTGACTGAGAAAGGAATAAAAAAAAATTGTTTCCTTTTTAATTTACACATTAAAATAATTGTTTAATTTTTTTTATTGAATACAGCAAAAACAACAAATCAAATTCTTATTCTTCAATTAAGATTACAAAACAATAAGAAATGAACAATTACAAAACAAAACAATTAATGAGAAGGATGAGCCTGGATAACCGATATTTGGATGCAATATTTGAAAATTCTAATCTCATGTCATCATCTGAGTCAGATCTGGAATGCTGTTTTGTTTTTATAGCTGTTAATTTTGAGAAACGAATGTCATATAAATATGTAGACCCAAAAGCTATCTTTGTATCACCATTTTCGATAATTTTGGATACTTATCTCGAAGAGAAAGCCAAAATTTTTCACAAGTAGTCTTGAAACGAGTACGTCAGACGACAGGTTGATGAGATCTTCCTTTTTGCTCAATGGTAATTTCGGGACATGAAGAAGTTTCAAAAGTAAAGGGATCATGAATCCAATACAACTTTTTTTTTTTCTGGAGATATATTAAATTGTCTAGAAAAATTCTTAATTAGCATTGTTAGGTGGGTGGCAATGACATCCCTAAATTGTAAAATATCAATATTATTGCTATTAACAAAATCATAAAAACATGGGAACATATCAGTATTATTTCACTCAAATTCAGTTTTCCAAAGGTTAAGTTTATTTTTGAAAGCTTCTGAGTACTAATATATTTGTTTCCTATCCTTGTTCAGGCTTAAATTAAACTCATTAAGTTTTTCAGATATATCAACAAGGTAGCTGAGGTAGCCATTTTTTAATTGTAAACAATTGAGCAAGGTTCTGATCTGTATTTGATAAAAACAATAAAACTTCATGTTTGAGGCCAAAACGATGTCGCAACACTTTACCACTGGGCAACCACCTCACTTTCATATATAAAAGAAGTGTTTCATAAGCGGATCCCATTTCATTACAAAGTATAGTGAAAAGTCTGCTATTTAAGCTTCTACTTTCAATAAAGTTCGCCACATGTACTGTATCTTTCAAAACTTTGTGCAAATCAGTTTGCATTTCCTTGGCTACTAATACTTCCCTATGTATAATGCAATGATTAAAAATGATATTTGGAGCAATTTCCTTTGCTTTGCCTTTTAAACCTTTATTTTCTCCTGTTAATATAGCCATCAGTACAAATCGCAACACCATTGTTCCATGTTAGATTATTTGTTTGAAAGAAAATATTTATAACATCAAAAATCTTATGGCCCATCATTCTTCCTTCCAAAGCTTTGGAAAATAGAAAATTCTCCAAAATATCTTCCTTGTAGCAGTATCCAACATATACAATAAGTTGAGCAAGGTTAGATACATATCTGTGGATTCATCTAATTGTATTGCAAAAATTGGACTTTCTCTCAGTTGATTTAATAAATTGAATTTTATGTTGTCTGATGACTGTAAGGTGCCTCTATGCCCTGGTAATCAGGGCATAGAGGTGCCAATGTCTGGGGGTGCCGAAATTCAAAATTTTTATTATAATAATATTTAATAAAAGTATCTCAAGGGCACCAAATACATTTCTGTCTAGGGGTGCCAAAAACCCTAGTGCCACGCCTGCGTGCGACACACTTGCTATGTATATTTACTGCTTCCACACATTAGCACTTCTGACTTTTAGGCAATACAGTAGAGGCAATTTGAGAATTTGTCCTGTAGGAATCACAAATTAACAGCTAAAGGGATTAATTGAGTAGAAGTATCAATACATACTGAGAAGTCGCACTAGTCAGCTGTTTTTTGTGTCCATAGCCAGTGAACAAATTAAGGCGTGGTGGGCAGTAGGGTTCATTCGTATCTCAGACTTAGTTCGAATAGCAAGGTCTCTACACCTACAGTGTTGAAAAAGTAATTTTAACAACAGGTTTTTAGCTTTTATATACACAAAAATAAATTTATTTAAAAATTTCCGCGACCCCTCTGGGGGTCGCGCCCCACAGTTTGCGCACCACTGGCTTATGCCAACATGGAAGCTGGTGGATTTATTGTTACCAAGAAAGCCTTTCACTGCAAAAAAATCACCAAGCATTTTGTGCTCAGTTTTGGTCATTTCATTTTCTAGTTCTTGTAAAGCCAACATCTGTTTGACTTGTGAGACCAACAAATAAGCCACCTTTTGCTTTTGCATCAGATTTTGGAAATGGATATTTTTATCTTGAGGATCCAATGTTTTTATGAATTGTTTGCCAAGTCCCAACATTGATCATACTTGATCTTCTTATGTTTCATACATCCATAGTCTTCTTTAATATGAGCAGAATGCACAACAGGAATCATTGGGTGTATATTCCTGTGGTGAAACAATGCACTTTCAACCTTTTACTGGAACTGGGAAAAGACACCATTCTTATTTGTAATTAATATCAATTTCTTCATAAAGACCAGTGAGATCAAAACACAGGAATTCTGCAAAATGGAAAGATGTGAGTAAGTGACTTGTCTTTTTTCCTCTATGTCTTGCAGTTGGGAACCACTAGATTCCACTCCTTTAAATAATATGTCAGGAGCTCTACACATGATTTGTTTAGACCCAAGGCCCTCACTACATCATCTGATTCTTGCTCATTAAGGAAACAGGGCACTTTACTTGAATAGTCTTCTGAGCTGTAATCCTATTTTAATGTTCACCAGATCCATCATCTAATTCTGAAGACACATCTGGAAGTTGGATTGATATTTATCAGGTCTTCATTGTGTGGCATGTTGGTAACTTTTGACATTAAAGGATAGTATGTTGGGATATACTTTTTTGATCTTGGATTTTTTTAAACCTTGTTATATCCACCATAGCAGTCATCAAAATGGTTTGTGAGTGCTCATTACTAACACATACTAAAAACTGCCTTTAAACTATCCCTCTAATTTTGATTTGCAACTACCACAGCAAAAATTAGATGCCCACAGCTTGTCTTGATCACCCATAAGCATTCCAAAATAGGCTTCATATGTACTGCAAAACTTGGTACCACCAATGGAGAGTATTATTACTTCACCTGCTTTGAACTTATATAATATACACAAACATAGAAGAATCTTAAATCTTAAATATCTTAAGAAGAATCTTAAATATCACAATATTGGTATACACTGGCCTAATACATATAAATGTTATTAAAAAAAAAAACATAAAGCCTTCAGTTGCTGCAAAAATTTTGACACCAGAGAAAAACCAATGATGTCATTGGGTTAAACTCACAAAATACATATAAGAAATAGTCATATATAAAAAAACTTTCCCTTCCCCCATATTGTAAAAAGAAACAAGGAAAGCATAATTGACTCTATCATTATAGAAAGGATCTTAAAACATTTGGAAAAATGCCTTGGGCTTTGGTGATAAGCATGTTATAAAGAGATCTTGTAACTGATAAACTGTAAAAGTTAAAACTGTGTCTGTCATCTTCCGTCAGTTCCTCTGTTTTCCTAATACAGTGGAACCTCTATATTCGTCATTAATCCGTTCCTGAGGGACGGACGAATACTGAATCGGACGAATATAGAATCAATTTTTTACATAAGAATTAACTAAAATTGGAATAATCCGTTCCCAGCACTCAAATCCGATACATAAATAAATAAAAATTTAACCAGAACTTTACCTTTACTGAGGAGTGATGATGGCAGAAGCTGAAGAGGAGGAAAGGAATTATGTATTGTTTAAAAGGGAAGTCACCTTCCATTAAAACACCAGGTACTGTAACTCCAAGTCTGGTGATCTCTGTCTTTTTTGTCCCTTTCCTGACGATTCACTAGCACTCGATTTAGCAAAGAACTTGTCCAGTGTTGTCTGTTTTTTAAAATTTTCTGAAAGTAGCCAATCACATTATCATTGAATGAATTTATATTTTGATTAACTACGGTAATGTTCGGGTGCCACTTCTTGACCATACTCTGCGTTTTGGCCTAGTTGGACAGCATTTCCTTAATGTCAGCAGTTTTCAAAGGGTCAAGTAAAGATGCTGCCTTTACTTGACCCTTCCTCCTCTGATGAAATTTCCTCCACTGCTTCAGCTTCCTGTTCTTTATGAAGGTCCAACAGTTTTTCTGTGCTGAGCTCCCTTCTATGGTCTTCCACCAATTCCTCTACATCCTCACTATCAACCTCCAATCCCATGGACCTGCCCAGAGACAGTTTCATCAACAATAGGCTCTGACCCAAAACATTCAAAGTCTCTTTCTGACACACACTCTGGTCACAATTTCCTCCAGACCAAGTTCATTGTCCTGAAAGACACTTCCCCCCCCATATCTTATCAATTATCCTCAAATAAAGGAGGATATTGAAATGATTGTTCCCAAATTCTCTCAGTGTAAGTTCTGTCTCCGACATCACTTCAAAACACCTTTGAAACAGGGCTTTTGTATAAAGGTTTTTAAAACAGGCGTTGACCTGCTGATCCATGGGTTGGATTAGAGGAGTTGTATTTGGTGGTAGATATTTAATGCAAATAAAGCTGTATTCCCCTGCCAAATCGTCTTCCAAGCCAGAGGGATGAGCAGGAGCATTGTCCAAAACCAAGAGGGCATTTACAGGTAAATTATAACTTTCTAGATAAGTTTCACACTTGGGGCAAACACTTCGTGAATCTACTCCAGGAAAAACTGTCTTGATACCCAAACCTTACTGTTAGCCCTCCACAACACTTACTTTTTATGATATTGTTCTTAAAAACTCTCAGATTTTCTGAATGATAAACAAGCCATGGTTTAATTTTGCAGTCCCCATTAGTGTTACCACACAGCAAGAGTGTTAATCTGTCTTACAGGTGCTCTCAAAATATATTCGAAAATGATCATTTGCAACCTTTATACAACAGTTTTGGTAAACACGAAAATTATGACTGAAATGTTATCAGAAGCCCTCAATTTACTTCAGTTTATCATTTTAAACGGAAAACAAAATGAAAAGTTCACCACGTGCAAACTAATATTTAGTTGAGCCACCTCTGGCCCTGATGACAGCAGCACACCGTTGAGGCATTGACAAGATCAATTTCTGAAGATAATCAACTGATAGTTCGTGGTTTCCAAACACGAATTATGGCTTCCTGAAGTTCACGAAGGGTCTTTGGTTTCTTTCTGGCTACTGCAGATTCCACACGATGCCAACAGTTCTCTATAGGATTCAGTTCTGGACTGTTTCCTGGCCAGCTAAGAGTTGTAATGGACCGTTCTTCCAACCATTTTTTCATCTGTAACACATTACTGTCAAATCTCTAATGCAGAAATGAAGCTAAAGTAACAACAGAAGTACCTACTTACACTTTTCGCTCAATGAGAAGGAGCAGGGTTGTCCTGAAAGACACAGTTACTTGTCAGGTTGAAATGGTCTGTAATGGTTGGCAGCAATTTGCCTTCTAATATAGCTAGGTATCCATTGGCATTTACAGAACCTTTTTTAAACTGCAGGGGACCTACTCTGTGATGCGAAATGCAGCCCCAATATCATTTGGCTGGTAGAGAATTTCACTGTAGACACCATACAGTCTGGATAATATTTTTCATCACATCTACAGCAAATTGTTTGTTTCCCATCAGAGCCATGCAGGTTGAATTTCTTCTCATCCGAGAAAATAACTGACTACCACTGCTCGGGGGTCCATTTGACATGCTCCTTATGGCAAATTAATTGGGCCTTTTTTCATTTTTTGTCTGAGGAGGGGCTTCTTCTTACGACGATGGGCTACAAGTCCATTTTTGCAGAGGCTTCTTCTGACTGTTACTGCACTTGCTACCACTCCTGTATGTTCTTCACATTCTCTTTTCTGCTCAGATGAAGAAGCTTTACGGTTTTTAAGGCATAAGTGCTTCAAAACGTGGTCCTGTTTAGGTGTAGAGACTTGTTTGCCTCCGGTTTAATTTTTCCTATCAGCAGAACCAGTATTCTTGAGTTTGGAAATAAATCTACTCACTGTCGACTGATTACAAGACACTCTATAAGCAGTATGATGGGAAGAACATCCTTCCTTGCGTAAAAGCAACAATAGCACTCTTTCTTCGTGGTGTCAACTGCATGGTCATTGTAGCCTGCATTTATGAAGGCATTGTTGCTGCTGATCACATGCCACCTGAAAGAACAGTAACTGGAGGCTATTATGGAACATTCCTTTGTCAGAAGTTACATCTGAAAATTCATCAGGACAGCCACAGATGTTGAAAGCTGGTGTGCTTGCACTCCATGACAACATAGAGTCTCATGTGGTTAGTGGGTGGAACAGACTTCCATCCCCTGTCGTGGAAGTTGATAGCCTAAATAAGTTTAAGGCTCAGCTGGACAGGTATTTCGAACGAACAGAGGGGTGAAGTGGAAGTGGTTATTTTTATTTATTTATGTTACTTTTTTTTTTTTTTTTTTTTTTTTTTTTTGGCTGATGCTGCATAAGCTTGCTTTCTTGCATCAAATGCCTCTACTAATGCTAATGCTAATGCTAATGTCACACAGTGTGTATAGATTATTTCCACTGATTACAAGTGGGAAGCACTACATCATCCCTCTTATAGTTCTGATATGCTTCCTTGCAATTACAATTGCTATTATGTGGACAAAGCTTTCTGTCTTTACAAGTTCTGTGCTTGCTGTGACTCAACACGTCAGAAAACTTAATTTCAGCAGACTGTTAAATGGCATTCAAAAATTACTCAAACCTTGGAAAGCATTGAAGGTTTTTAATGTAAATAGATACATTTATTTTAATTAACTGTTTTTGTGCATTACTTTTGGGATAACGCTTGTATTTCCTATTATTTTCATCAGTTTGAGTTCATTGTAGTAACAGTTTACATCCATCAAGGCTTTGACCCTAATGTGAATCCAATTTCACTGGCAGTTGTTTCTGTTACTAACGAAACCAGTGTTCCCAAGGTAGAAATTGAAAACACATAGATGGATGCAGTTTTGAAATTGCATCCATGAATAAACATTAAGTTTAATTTATATGATATTAGTTTAGTTGAGACAAATTTATGTAGAATGAATTATGTGACAATTATGTTACTTAATTCATTCTCCTTAAATTCAGTATGTTCATTATTTAATGGGCAAAAATTTACTATGCCTCTTTTATACATAAAAAGACTAGCGTGAATAACTTTGAAATTCTGATGACCAAGTTCAAGAATGGTTATATAATTTTTTTCACTATGTTTTTTGTCAGTCTGTATAAGTTTTCTGCTTCTTACCTTGCAGAGAATAGAGATATCAAAAAGATTAACCCAGTGGTTTCATCAAAGAAAGATGAGTCAAATCCTGAAGTTGCAAGGATTAGCGTGCGAAAAGCTTTAAGAGATGCCCTTACTTGCCGGTGAACAATATATTAATTTTTTTCTTATCAGATTATTTTAATCAGAGAAACAGTTTAAATTGAACACTTTTTTATTTCATTTCTAAAGTTAAATTTTATTAGAATTTATCAGTATTGATGAAATTTATCATCATAATGTAGTTCCTTTTTCTGATTCCTGTTTGTATGCAAATAGGTTGGTTACCCAGTTAATAATTTAAAATGATATTATTCAGTAGAAGATTGATTTCAGTAGGTAGAAAATTGCGATTAATTGTTAATTGTATTATTCCAGAAATCTTTTCTTTATGTGTAGTATTTGTCAGTGAATCTTACAGATTTTATCAGAATTTAAAGTTTTTAGTCTGTTTGCTAAAATTATTAGAACAAGATAACCTATGACCTTAAATTAAGGTCATAGGTCATCTTGTTCGTGAACAATGCATTTAATTACTGTAATGGTGCTAGCTTTGAATGAGCAATTTTGATCAATGAATTAAGCATAACTTCAGCTTTCTTTTAAAGAAAGACTAGTAAAAATGAATGCAGCTTAACACCGCTTTCATAATTAGGATCCAATTGTGTATTCACTGTCTTAGTTCCTCTTAGACATAATAAACTTCTTGAATTTTATATTCAATAATCATATGTAAACAAGGATTTTTTTACTTGGTTGATGATGATGGCTGACAACCATTCGCATCATGTCACCACATTTCTTGATTCTGGATTGAGATGTATATTAAATCCCTCAACAGCATTTGATATCTAGGATTAGTAAATAAAAGGACACAGTTACAGAAAAAAAAGATTTTGTCAAAATCGGGAATCTAAATAGAAGTAAAATATTCTTAAGAGCGATAAAATTTACAATTAAAATCCACTGCAATTCCTCCCCTTAAGCGGACCAAAACTTTTCGACAAGCATCATCATGAATAAAACTGATGAGATTAGTATGTACAGGAATTTATAAATGGGAGACTAATCTTTGGTACGCATGTGTTCAAATGACCATGAATCAGAAATGAGGAATGGCTGACAGATATTGATAGAATTTCTTTGTAATTTAATTTCCAAGGTTTTGGCAATTAATAGCTTAGTATAATCATGTTGTATATTTAAAATTCTGCCCTCATTGAAAACAAATGTGTGATTTTCGTATATCACGTGAAATGCAAGTTTTGAAGCATTTGCATGCAAAGCACAGACTGATGCTTCATGTTGTTTAACCCTTAAGTCTAAGACACATCTTGTAGATCCAATGTAACTAGAATCACAGTCCCCACATGTAATGTGGTAAACGAGGTCATATGATTGTACTGAAGGTGATAATACAGTGTGATTCTTTAGTGTTGTGAATAATTTATAGACAGGTTTTGCTATTATTTTCATTTCTGTTCCTCTAAAAAGATTATTAATTTGTCTGTTCCATTGTTTAACATAGGGTATTGCAATAAAATATTTTTTACTTTTAATTTTGTCATTATTTGTATTATTAATTATTCTATTTTTAGCTTCTAATTTTATATTTTTGATGACAAAATTAAATGTTAAAAACAACATTTTGAAATTCAAAAATTGAAAAATAGGTTCCTAAATAGAGGATATCCCATTGAAATAGGTTCCTAAATAGAGGATATCCCATTGAAATAGGTTCCTAAATAGAGGATATCCCATTTAGGAACCTATTTGTCAATTTTTCTATTTCTATTTGTGAAGAAGTATGTGTAATAGAGTATTTGAATGCATTTATAAATTGGTTTAACATGGTTGACTTCTAAGGGGCTTAGAGGGGAACAGGTATCCTGTGTGTTATCAGACACTCAGCCTAAAACACTGATGGATCCAATATCTCTCTATTACAGAAGATTTAGGAGAAGTCCGGTTGGCCTGCCTCCCAAAAATCCACTTATGCACACCTTCTCGATGGTAAGCCCTGTTATGTCACTTAGGTGGCAACGAACGTGTAGAGTGGTTCTCTTCAAGACGCCTGGTCAGCGTGAAGAGGAAAAGACTAAACCCTCCAGCATATGACAGCACAACGAAACAAATGGCCCTCAGTCCCCAGCAGCTTTCACTCTCCTTCTTACGGCAGCAAGAGGATCAGAGTGGAAGCAGAGGGTGCTAAGAATCTCTGGGTACGACCAGGCTGCCATGCACGAAAACTGAACCTGGCCTGTTATAACGTAAGATCACCATTCGGTGAAGACAGGATATTAGAGCCGGAAAAGGAATTACAAAATGTTGATTGGAATATCATTGGTTTGGCTGAAACAAGAAGAAGAAATGAATCACTTATAAGTTTATCAAGTGGAAATCTGCTATACACCAATGGAAACAGTGAAAGGAGTGAAGGTGGAGTTGGGTTTCTGGTCCATAAAGATTTAAAAAAAAAAAACATTTTGGAATTCAAAAATACATCACCAAGGGTGTCAAGACTAATACTCAAGATTTCTAAGAGGTACAAGCTAAAGATTATAATGATTTATGCACCAACATCGAGCCATGATGATGAAGAGGTTGAAGAAATGTACACCGAAATTGAGAGTCTTCTAGATGAGCAGAAAACCCACTACACTATTATTATGGGAGACTTCAATGCTAAGGTTGGAAAAAGACAGTCTGGGAAAAAGGGGAACTATAGGAAATTTTGGAATTGGTGAAAGAAATGAAAGAGGTGAAAGACTTGTGGAATTTGCAGAATCTCAAGGACTGTCAGTAATGAACACTTTTTTTCAAGAAAAGGGTGAACAGAAAGTGGACATGAAAAGTCTTAATGGATTAACTACTAATTAAATCGACTTCATCCTCACTAACAGAAGATATAATGAATGATGTTACTGTCCTGAATAAGGTAAATGTTGGAAGTGATCACAGAATGGTAAGATGTACACTTGATATAGATGTAGGAAAGGAAAGGAAAGGAAAAAAATGACTCGAGTAAATAATACAAAGGTCTTTGAGATAACAGAAGAGGAGAAAAAGCAGTATGTACTGGAACTTAAGAACAAGTTTGAGCTTCTGTAGACTGTTCAGGACCAAGATATCGACAAGGAATATTACAACTTTTTGAAAGTGATAAAGCCCAAGAAACCTATAGGCAAAAAGAAATCCAAAGAAGAAAAAATTAGTCAAGAAACACTTGTCATGATGAACCGAAGACGACAAATGAAAAGCAAGAAAAACACTGACATGGAGAAAATTGAGTATACTGAGTTATGCAAAGCCATTAGAAAGAGACTCAGAGAGGACATAAGAAGATTTAACACAAGAAAAGTAGAACAAGCATAAAGGGAAAAGAAAGGATTTAAATTAGCAGCCACAAGCAGTAATACAGAAAGACAAATGATACTGAAACTGAAGAATAGCGATGGTGTACTTATAAACAGCAGAGAAGGCATAATTCAAATAGCAGAAGACTACTATAGAGAATTATACAAGGAGCAGGGGAATGATGCCAGCAGGGGGGAAGATGGATTGCAAAGTAGCAACACGTACGACATACCCGATATTCTTCCTGATGAGGTAGAACATGCATTGAAGAGAATGAAGAATCAGAAAGCCCCGAGGGAAGATGAAGTTACTGTAGAGTTGTTAAAATTGGGAGGAAGAGACATAACACAAAAACTAGCAAGGCTCTTCACAAAGTGCATTAGAAAAGGTGTGACGCCTAAGCAGTGGAATAATGCAATCATAGTTTTGGTGCATAAGAAAGGAGATAAATCAGAAATTGGAAATTATAGACCAGTTAGCTTGTTATCCCACATATACAAGTTGTTCACAAGGGTCATTACTAACAGTTTAGAAAGAATAATTGATGAGAATCAACCGAAAGAGCAAGCTGGCTTTAGGACAGGATTCTCAACTATGGATCACCTTCACGTAATATCACAGCTAATGGAGAAAGCAAATTAATATAAAACACCATTATGCCTGGCATTTGTGGATTATGAAAAGGCATTTGACTCCATACAGCATAAGGCAATGTTTCGGGCACTGGAAAGATAAGGCATAGATACCCCATATATTATGATTTTGAAGAAAATATATGAGAGTGCTTCCTCCTTTATTAGACTAGACAAAGACAGTAGCAAATTTAAAATTCAGAAAGGAGTTCGATAGGGAGACACAACATCTCCGAAGCTGTTTACTGCTGCCCTTGAGGAAGCTTTCAGAAGATTAGACTGGTCGCAGAAAGGAGTCAATGTGAACGGAGAGTACCTAAACCATTTACGATTTGCAGATGACATTGTGGTCATAAGCCACGATCCCAAAGAATTAGAGGAAAATCTTAATCAGTTATGCACAGCTAGTAAGGATTTTGGACTAAAGATGAATATGGCTAAAACAAAAGTAATGATGAACAAATATGCCACAGAAAGGGAAATAATGATTGAAGGAGCAGTAATTGAAAAGGTGGAGTCGTATACTTATCTGGGACAAGTTATTAGCTGTAATAATGATAAATGGCTGGAAGTCAAGAGAAGAATAAATTTTGGATGGATAGCATTCAGGAAATATAGTCACATACTGAAGAGCAATATCCCAGTTTGTCTAAAACGTAAAATAATGAACCAATGTATACTCCCCACCATGACTTATGGAAGTGAAACTTGGGTGCTCACCAAAAGAATGGAAGAGAAGCTGAGAACTACACAGCGAAGAATGGACCAAATCATATTGGGAATCAGACTGTTAGATAAGAAGAGAAACACATGGATTAGGCAGCAAACTCAAGTAAAGGACATTCTTATCAAAACTAAAGAACTAAAATGGTCTTGGGCAGGACACATAGCTCGAAGACATGATGACAGATGGACTAAGAAAATAACAGAATGGTATCCAAGAGGAGCTAGAAGAAAACCTGGAAGACAAAGGCTGAGATAGATAGATGAAATTCACGAGTTTGTGGGTAGTAAATGGATGGCCAGTGCTCAAAACAGAAGGAACTGGAAAGGTGCTGGAGAGGCCTTCATCCTGCAGTGGATTGAAAATGGCTGATGATGATGATGATTGACTTCTTATAAGAATATGGATGATAACTACTAAAATGTAGGAACAACCCTGTATTCATGGTTTCTGATAAATACTAAAATCTATATTATCACCTGCCTTTTTTAGTGTGAAGTTTAAATAATTTTTGTTTTTTGTCTCTTCTTGCTCCTTCTGCAGTGTAAATTTTAATCTGGCATGGATATTATAAAAACTTTGTAACACTTTGTTTATGGTGTAATGGTCTGTAATAATGAGTATATCATCCAAGTATCTTCCATAAGAAGTGACTTTAGGTAGAAACCGCATTAAGTGTATATTCTCTAACCCAGTGTTTCCCAACCTTTTTTTTACCATGCCCCACCTAAGTCTTTCTAAAATTCTGATGCCCCCTATGTAACGTTGGGAAACACCGATATACATATTTTTTATATTCAAAAATTGAATTATTCCCTAAATGAAGCCTAATTACAACTTGTTCAGGACACAAAACTTAGGTTTTAGGAAGAAATCATTAGGAAATTATTAAGAAAAAAACAGTAAGTAAATTTTCAAAACATATAATGGACAACTAAAATTCAAGTACAAAATAATTTATATGAAAGATTTTTTTATAATATTTTAATTTTTAGTAATTATTATTTAATTGTTTAATAATTTCAACATTCCATGTGAAGTCACTTCTAGATGAGTGAACTAAATTTAGTGAGACCCTTGTGCTTGATGCTTGCCGCAGAGAGATTTTATATTGGGCTCCAATTTAGTCAGCTTCAGTCTCAAGTCTCCCCGTTTTGTGATATCCAGGCGATTTCTTTTCTTTAGGAACAAATCATTTATGGCACTAAATCCACATTCAGCTAAATATGAAGATGGAAACGGTAACAATAGCTCTCTTGCAAAGTTGGTTGAATTTGGGTATTTAATTTCTGTTTCATCACAAAGCCATGCCATCGCCCCTTTTATATTGAATAAAGTTTTAACTGACTCATCATTTTGCATTTCTGAGAGTTCTTCTTGGTACTGCATTGATACATCAGACAAATCCAGTAACATTGGTTGCATCATCCAGGTTGGAAAATCAATTTGTTTTAAATCAGAAAACCTTTCTTTTAAATCAGCGGACAGAATTTTCAGATGATCGACAATAACAAGTACAGCGGTATCAGTCACTTCACATTTTTGCAGCCAACGAAACTGTTCAAAATTTTTGTTACAAATATATTTTTGACATAATTCAATAAATGTAATGAAACCAAATATCTTCGCTTTTGCATCGACGAGAGTTTTATTTGTTCCTTGAAGTTGTTTATTTAATATATTTAGTTTTTCAAAGATATCGGCTAAATAACTCACAAATGCTTTACCATCGACCGTTAACAGATGCTTCATTTCAGGTTTGTCACTTAAAGTCACTAATAGTATCAAATAGTTCCATGAATCTTTTCAAGCAGTTCCCTTTCGAGAGCCACCTTACTTCAGTGTGAAGTAAAAGTCTCACATGGTCTCCATTTTGTTCTTCACAAAAAAGCTTGAAGAGACGCTCACATTTGGCATTAGCTTTAATAGCATTGACACATTTTATAACTGATTTTAGTACTTCATGAAGAACAGGCGAAATATTTTTAGCTACCAAGTTTTCCCTATGAATAACACAATGCACAAGAAGCATTTCTGGATTCTCATCTTTCATCAATTTTAAGCAGCCATTTTTCTTGCCCATCATATTAGGAGCACCATCTGAAGCGCAAGATGTTATATTTTTCATTGGTATATTATTGTCATCTAAGTAATTTTTTAGCTTATTATATATATCTTTGGAGGTAGTGGTGGTGCTCTCTAATGATTTACAGAATAACATTTCTTCAGCAAAATTACCTTTATCAATATATCTCACATAAGTTATCAGTACGGCTTCACTGTCTCTCAAAGTTGATTCATCCATTTGCACTGAGAATTTTCTTGTTTTCAGCTTTCCAACAAGTTGTATTTCAATATCTTCACTCATTTCATCTATTCTTCTGCTAACAGTATCGTTATTGAGTGGCATAGCTTTCACGTCTTTGTCATCTTTTTCCAGAACTGTTTTAAGAAATGCTGATATTGATGGTTTGATTAAATTCTCTCCTATAGTATGATTTTTCCCAGATTTAGCAATGAGTAAAGAAATTTCATAACTAGCCTCAAGAGTACGATTGACAGTTGCAGTATGAGCAATAAACAGAGACTTTAATGTTGCTCATTTTTCAAAATTCTTCTTTAAAGTTTGAAAGTAATCTAAATCTGAATTTACATGAGCATTATGTTTCGCCTTCAAATGCGCCTCAAGACGACCTCGCTTCATTGATTCGTTGGTCAAGCATTGTTGGCATAAAAGACAAAAAGGTGACCTTTGATCGTGGATAGCGGGTATGAAACCAAATTTTAAGTATTCCTCTGAATACTGACGAACTTTTTTTTTACTTGCACTACTCATTTTACTGCGCAACTGAAAGAAATAAATATAAGATAAATCAAAAACTAAAAATAAACTATGCATTAAAGTTAATTTAATTTTATTTTAATATATCAAAATTAATTATTAGTACGCTTTTTGAATGAATAAATCACACGAATTACTGAATTCGGGCTATTAAATCTGTGGTCTCTGTGAACAAGCAGATAAGTCTAATTTGTCAAAAATGAGATAAGTGCACTATAATAAAGTATTTATTATTTACTATTATGTGACACGCAGCTATCTTCGTTATTGTAGTTTTAGCGTGAGTAATAAATATTTGTATATTCGAATATATGCGTGTTTATATGAGAGTGTGAAGTTTATTTTTCCTCTCCTGCAAATTCGAGTTTTTGGACTTATTTGCTTATTTACTGAGACCACAGAAATACATATATGACAAATACATACCATTGTATATCACGGTTCTTCATTAATAATAATTCTGTGCGTGGACAAAGTAATTTTTATTTTAATCTGAGATCGTCAAACCTATCCAAATGTACAGTCACGATGCCCAAACGAGCGTTTGTATGAAAGGAATTACCTATTTCATATAACATGCTGAGTTTGCGGTAGGCTACAGTAGACAACCACTTTGCTTGCACATTGCATATGCCATAAGCAATCGTCCGATACAGTATGTACTATTCCTTCACTAGGCATAGTAAGCAATACTCTCCGAGCAAACTGTAGTTGATATTACTCCAAACTTTCAAGTGCAGCTCTATAGAAAGTACAACATTTAACGAATGCTTATTTAAAATTGAGATACCAACAATTCTTCTTTTGTACAAGTTAAATCATAGTAGGCGGTTGTTTTAAACTCTAGACGAGCAATTTTTGAATTGCCCCCCTGAACAATCAAATTGCCCCCATGTGGGGCGTGGGACCCACGTTGGGAAACACTGCTCTAACCTCTCTAAATATAATTCTGATATCAGGCCATTCAAGTTTTCCCATTAAACCCATGGGAAAACCGAAAATTTGTTTATAAATTTTACTTTCAAATGTAATGTAATTTGCTTCAACCAATAATTTAATTTAATTTAATTAATTCAAATATCTCTCTTTTTGGTATTAACAGTACAAAGTTACTAAAAAGAGAGATATTTGAACTAATTAAATTATTGGTTGAAGTGAATTACATTACACTTGAAAGTGAAATTTATAAACAGAGTTTTGGTTTGTCCATGGATTTAAACTTGAATGACCTGATATCAGAATTATATTTTGACAGATTAGTGAATATACACTTAACACAGTTTCTACCTAAAGTCACTTTTTATGGAAGATATCTCGATGATATACTCATTATTACGGATCATTACACCATAAACAAAGTGTTACAAACTTTTAATAATATCCACACCAGATTAAAATTTACTCTAGAGAGGGAGCAAGAAGAGACAAAAACCATAAATTTTTTAAACTTCACACTAAAAAAGGTGATAATATAGATTTTAGTATTTATTGGAAACCCACGAATACAGGGTTGTTCCTATATTATAGTCGTTATCACTCATATTCTTATAAGAGGTCAATCATGTTAAACCAATTTATAAATGCGTTCAAATACTCTACTACACATACTTCTTTACAAATAGAAATAGAAGAATTGACAAATAGGATCCTAAATAGAGGATATCCCATTACATCCATCAATAATATAAAATTAGAAGCTAAAAATAGAATAATTAATAATACAAATAATGACAAAATTAAAAGTAAAAAATATTTTATTGCAATACCCTATGTTAAAAAATGGAACAGACAAATTAATAACCTTTTTAGAGGAACAGAAATGAAAATAATAGCAAAATCTGTCCATAAATTATTTACAACCCTAAAGAATCACACTGTATTATCACCTTCAGTACAATCACGTGACCTCGTTTACCACATTACATGTGGGAACTGTGATTCTTGTTACATTGGATCTACAAGATGTGTCTTAGACTTGAGAGTAAAATAACATGAAGCATCAGTTCGTGCTTTGTGTGCAAATGTTTCAGAACTTGCGTTTCACGCAATACACAAATCACCAGAATTTAAAATATACGACATGATTATACTAAGCTGTTAATTGCCCAAACCTTGGAAATGAAATTACAAAGAAATTCTATCAATATCCGTTGGCCATTCCTCATTTCTGATTCATGGTCATTTGAACACATGCATACCAAAGATTAATCCCTCATTTATAAATTCTCGTACATGCTAATCTTAGTTTTATTCCGCCCTGGGCGCCTCCTTAGCCAGGTGGGCAGGAGCACCAGTGCGGAGCACATGCTTCTTGATTAGACCGAGGTTCGAGCCCTTCACCACCAAATACGGAAAGGTCAGGGAATGACCACCGCATATCCCCGAGCGATATGGCCTTAGTTGCTAATGCTCCTAAAAACTAAAATAACCACAACAACAACGCTTAAGGGGAGGAAATTGCAGTGGATTTTAATAGTGAATTTTATCGCTCGGTAAAATATTCTTACTTCTAAATAGAAGTAAGAATATTTTACTTCTATTTAGATTCGTGATTTTGACACATTGTTTTTCAGTACTAGATGTTACATGGGGGTTTGATATTTCGGGGGTATGCCGTTCCAATCCTGGACATGTTGTATTACTCGTGGACTGACAGTATGGAATATGATGAGTTTTAAATTATTTTTAGATTAATTTAACGACAATTTGTTTTATTATTTTATAATTCACAAAAAGGAGAGTTGATCAAGAAGAATTCCTTCTGACAGCATAAAAAGTAACTCCTTGTTTATTCTTAGATGTCGGAAAATATCAAGCACATGTATGCTCTCACATATTTAAGAAAAAAAAAAAAAAAAAAAAAGACTATGATTTGTGGATTCAGATCCACAAATCATACTCTTTTTTTTTTTCATGAATGTATCTTATTTGAACAATGTGCAGTGTCAGGTTTTACTCAATAAACCTAAATCCGACTCATTCACAATGGAGGATCAGGAGCTTCTCTGCAATTTAAATGAACATTTTAGCCTCTCACAGACCTTTGAAAATCACAAGGTGCAAGTTTTTGATATATGAAGTTAAAAACTGTTCAACACTAGTTGCATTAACTAACATTAATTGTAGGACTATTAGAAAGTCCAGTATACCTTGATTTTCAAAATATTCTTTCAGAATGGATTAGAAAGCTTACAATCTATTGTTTATTAATTTAAAAGCACATTTTAAAATGACTTACAAATCCATGAATTTTGGAGTTTACTTGTAACCATGATTTAAAAATATTCTTCAAATTATATTAAGGAACTTAACATTCAATTGTTTTTCAAGGTTCTTCAGTGCTTGCATTAAACTTACGGAGTCAGTAAATACTATACTTTTTCATCAGTGTATTAGTCTTTATTTATGTGTTCAATGGTCATTTGTTGCTGCAAGTTCTACAGTGTATTCAGTACTGTATTCATTTGGTAATTGTTATGCTATTGTGATATTAGGAAAACTGCAGCTATTCCCACTTTGGTTTCACTTTTTGTCCCATCCATATATAATGAAATGTAATTGGAATATTCAGCTTGATGCTGGCATGCAGCCATAGGATCTTCTCTTAGGGTATTAGATTCTTGTTCCAGTTTTTAAGTTGAATGTCACGTTTTGATGGAACTGTGCTCCAAGTTTATGAAGGAAGATATAGAGTGGATGCAATGTTTTGTAATGTGAAATTCAAGTTTGGTAAGAGTTCCATAATTCACACAATAACTGGGCGATTGACAGACAGGCAGCTGTGGTACAGAATTTCCCACCCCGGCAAAAATAATATTGGCCAGTTAGGGTGTTCGGGTGGTGAACAAACTTTGCATGCATATGACAACATCAGCTGCTGTCCCCCAAATACAGAGTGGTGGTTTGTGTGCTTCAGCATATTTAATTGTTTATCTATGAATTGGAGAAGTACAAAAGGCTCCTAAAATGATATCTATGGCATTGTGGTGAATGGGGTTAAGACATCACAGAATGCTAGGCTTCACAGAGTCATAGACTGGTGCTCCAAAATCAAGTTTGGCCCTAATCAGAGCTCTGTAAGTGAAGTAACATTAAATGATCAGCCGTCCACATTGTTGCTGAGTGAACTTGTGGGATATTTAGCTGTTTTAGGCAATTGATTCTCAGCAATTTGACATGTTCAAGGAAATTTAGCATATGATCAAAAACAACTCCTAAGAAATTAATGCTGGTTTGAACTGGTATTGGTCATCCGTCTAATATTAGTTCTGAGTTGTGATGAAATCTATGTTGTTGACAGAAATAAATACTTGTTTTTTTATGCAGAAAGTTTGAAACCATTGATTTGCACCCATGTACTTACTTTGCTATGGCCCACTAAAGTTGCCTCTTTATAGTTATCATTTGGCAGCGACAGGAAATGCATATTTAATTGATCATCAAGAAACAGTGTGTTGTCACTGCATTTGCAAGTTGCTCTGCTAGTGTATTTATTGTAACTATGAATTATTGCAATGGTGGGACTGACTAAGTACTGATCCCTGCAGGTTCCCCACTTCCTATGAAAACATTTGGGACATTGCACTTTTAACCTGCACTTGAAATGTGTGTTGTTGCAGGGAATTTTGTATGATTATAGCAGTGTCCACACAGCCCATGGTGATGCAATTCTTGAAGAATCCTGTTCTCCAAGTGGTATAACAGGTTTTATGGATGTCGAAAGAGATCAAGACCTGGTGTTACAATTAAAGGAAAACATTTCTGAGTCTTCTTACTTTAACAATATGATCTAGCATTAGCATTAATAGAGGCACATATGATGCAAGAAAGCAAGCTTATACAGCATCAGCAAAAAAAAAAAAAAAAAAACCCTTCCCATTTCACCCATCCATTCACTCCAAATGTTTGTCTAGTTCTGCACTGAATTTATTTAAGCTGTCCACTTCTACGACAGATGGAAGTTTGTTCCAGAAATCAACACTCTCTGGCTAAAGACAAATTTCCACACATCTATTCTATAAGTGTCTTTCCTCAATTTGAATTTATGTTCCCTAATGTGATTAATCTGGGCAAGAGGAAGGATCCCTCAAGATTAGTGAATGGAACAAAAGGTTGCTCTTCATAAGAGCAACCTTTTGTTCCATTCACTAATCTTGTTGCCGTTCTCTGTTCTTGATACAGCAGCCCTACATCCTTCCTAAAAGGAGGCCTTCAGACCTGTATACAATACTCAAGGTGCGGCCTGACTATTGACAAGGGGATAATCACCTCCTTATCTCTGCTAGAAAAATTCCTGTGTATCAATGACAAAACACCATGAGCTACTCTTGCAGACCGCCTCCAATGCTCAAAAAACTTCATATCTGATTGCACAATTAACCCCTAGGTCTGTTTCATTCTCTTCCACCCTGAGTGTAGTATCACAGAGTTGATACATTACTCTAGGGTTACTGTTTCCCATATGTAGTACTTTACATTTGTCAATGTTAAACTTCAGTTGCCACCACTCGGACCATCTGCTCAACTTTTCTAGATCCTGTTGCAGTAGCGTACTGTCATTAGTGTCATTAACAACTCTGCCAACCTTTGTATCATCTGCAAACTTAGACATTAAGCCTGACTTTCATCATTATCATTAATAAATACAGAAAATAACAATGGACCCAACACTGAACCCGTGGAGACTCCACTAATAACATTAGTCCACAAAGAGCTGTATCCATTGATTACCACTCTCTGTCTTCTCCCGCTCAACCATCCCTTTATCCATAGCAGCAATTTGCTCCCAATGCTACACTGCTCCAATTTGTACAACAGTCTTCCATGTACAACAGTATCAAAAGCCTTCCTAAGATCCAAGTATATGATATCAAAATTATTCTTTGCATCCAGTTCCTTTGTGACCACATCACAGTAACCAATCAAATTGCTCAGACAAGACTTCCCCTTAACAAAACCATCTGAACTATAACTGAAGACTTGTCTAGATGATCCTGCAGTTCTTCTTTGACCAATCTCTCCATTAATTTCCCCAAAACAGAAGTTAAACTGACAGGTCTAATTACTTGTGTCATCCTTTGATCCTCTTTTGTGAATTGGGATCACATTTGCACATCTCCAGTCCATGGGTACCTCCTCTTAGTCCAAGGAAGCTCTCATAATTATGGCTAAGGGTTTGCTTACTTCCTTTGCTGCCTCCTTTAATATAACTGTATAGATCCCATCCACTCCAGATGCCTTTCTTATGTTCATTTTCAACAGTTTCTGCTCCACTTTGCTCTCAGTTATTACAAAATCATTTAGCTCACTACCAGAGTTTAATACACCTCTGGCGTTCCCCTCACTGAATAACTCCTTGTGTGTAAATGTAGATGCAAAATACTCATTCAGTTTGCTAACTACCCGAGCAGGATCATCAAAAGTTGAACCATGAATATCAAGTGGACCAATCTGATTAACCCCTTCCTTCTATAGTTTACTTAAGTAAAGAGCTCTTTGTGTTTTTCTTTGTATCCTTTGCCAAAGATTTCTAATAATCTGCCTTTGCTTGCCTAATGTCCTTTGTGACTTGATTACAGACCTGCTTATATCTATCATAGGCTTCTGTGTCACCTGTTAATCTATATTATCCCATGCATTTTTCTTCTCTGCCACATGTCTCATTAGTTCATTTGACATCCATTTAGGCTTAAACCTTGAACAGTAATGGATGTCAGATGAACTGTTTTGTCTCAGTCCCCTGTGGGTTGATGATTATATTTGATTAATTTTACAGATACTGCGTAAGTTACAGTTAACCATTTTCTCAAATAATTTAAGGAGGCAGTTGGTTAATGCAATATGTCTGTAATGGGTTGGACTGGTAGGATCTTTATCTTTTCCAAATTTCAGGAAAACTGGAATGACAGCATGATGCCATTGCGCTGGAAAGAAATTGTCTTAATGGATTTTATTGTATAAAGTTAGGATTGATTGTAGTGGTGTCACACTCGGATATTTGAGTTGAGCATCATGTAGTGGGCTTTATCCAGCCCCAAGTGCTGTTTCTAGATTCACTGTGCTTGATATAACTCATGCATTGTGATGAATGCTTGGCTATATTGTTCATCATCTTTAGAGGAGAAGTTTAACCTGTGCTTTTCTCTTAATGTTTTATGATTTTGGAAAATTGTTGGATAAAATAGTATTGAGACCTGGGTAAAGGTTTCACAATTGCAATTTTCTGCAATATTCTGCCCTTTTCAGATTATACAAATGTAATCAGTGAACAGCAGTATGGTATATACTACTCATTTTGCTGACTGCTTACCAGATTTTTTTGGAATGGTGTCATATGCTTTACCATTGAAGTGAAATGTATCCAAAAGGGCTTTTTAACTAGAGCGCCTAACATTCCTTTCTTTTGCGCAAGCCTGTTTATACTAGAGAAGGTTTACCCTGCTTGGGTTGTAATGGAAATTGTTCCAGGCCTTCTGTTTTTTTTTGTTTTTTTTTTTTTTTTGCTGTACAGAAATCATTATTCAACCAGGATTTTGGGTGAATTGGCAATTTCATGTTTGATGTTTGTTCTAGGGACAGCATTGTCAGCAATATATAATATTTTCTCTGTGGCATACGTGGTGTGGCAAATAAAGTTCCCACACTGGTGCTTTGTGGTCATGTTCAATGAGCTTAAAAATAAACAGAATTGGTATGGTGTAGTTCAGATTTCCTTTAACAAATGATTGGTACAGAGATTGTCCAATAGGCTTGCAGGTTGCAAGCCTATTGGACAATTTCATTAGCAGCCTTAACCTTCTGTGTCACGAGTTTGCAATGGAATAGCGAACTAAGATTAAATTTTGCTTTAAACTGGGAATATCTGCAAGAGAAACGTATGAAATATTAAAAACTGATTATGGTGATGAAACATTAAGTCATACCAGTGTGTCAGAATGGTATAAGCAGTTCAAAGATGGATGTTTGTGATGACCCAAGAAGTGGCCATCTGTCAACCTCTTGAAATGAGGTCGGAGTTGCAGAAGTGGGAAATTGTTTCAAGCGATCATCATTTGACCCTCAGTTGGATACAAATAAGGAGACAATTCGTTAAATTCTACATAAAGATTTAGGGAAAAGGAAGGGCTGTGCAAAATTTGTGCTGCACAGCCACAGATGAGCAGAAGCGATGAAGATTGTCATCATGTAAAGACTTCATCCAGACTTGTCAAGACAATCCTAATTTCCTCGACTGTATTGTCACTAGAGATGGTTGTTTCAGTACAATCCAGAAATGAAGAGTTAGAGCATGCAGTGGACTTCAAAATCATCACCAAAACCCAAAATGTTTTATTTACAGAAGTCCAAGCTCAAGATGATGCTTATTATTTTTTTCAACAAACAGGTGCTTCACAAGAAATTTGTACCTAAAGGGGAGAGAGCCAATAGTGCATTCTGTGTACAGGTTCTTCAAAGACTATTGAAATGCACTTCCAAGGTGAGGCCGCAATTTCGAGAGAAAGGCAGCCGGTTTTTGTTGCACAAAATGCCCCTGCTCATTCTGCACTTGTTATGAAGATATTACACAGCAAAACATGGCATCATACAGATCAACCACCCATCCTAATCTTCAGATCTAGCACCAGTAGATTTTTCCTCTTTTCCAAGGTGAAAACTGCTCTCAAAGGAATGTGAATCCAGGATGTTGAGGGATAAAGAAAAACATAATTGCTAGACTGAATAAAGAAAAACAACTGCTAGACTGAACATCTCTTTGGATGCCCTTACTAACTTTTTTTTCAGAAACTTTTAGAATGGTGTTATAGGTGCATTCAATCAGGTAGTGATTACTTTTAATAAAAATAAAACTATTTTTGATCTCCTTCACTTCGTGTTCTTTTTATTGCACCAGAACTTTATTAACCTCATATATGACTGCCTCAGCAAGGGATGTCTGTTCGACAGATTCCAAATGTGATGTCTAACATTTAATATTTTGCCCAATCAGCTTTTTTCAGTTTCCATCTTGAGTTTTGTGAGGATGAGTCTGAATTTTGTCTAACGCTTTAATCAGTATCAGAAAGTGGTCACTGTGGAGAGGATTATTGGTCACTTTCCACGTAAGTATTGGGAAGAGGATAGGAGAACATACTGCTAGATCTATTGCAGTGTGTGCCTGGTGTAATATTCACATATGTGGGTAACCCATCATTGAGGAGCATAAGATTATTATTGTCATCTAGTAATTTTCAGTTAGTTGACCTTTATTATCTATGTGGTTTGCTGACAAAATCTAAAATAGTGAAGTGTTAATAATTATGTTGTAAGGCTGTTGAGATCATTATACAGTACAGGGTATCCTTGAAAGTGACATCAGTATTTACTGAGGGAATGGTTCATTAAAACACAAGAAGAAAAGTCTACACTCAGTCTGAAGTAGGAGCAGTGGGTTTTGAGTTATAGCATTAAACAGATTAGTGACATAATTTCCGCACATAGCATTTTGCAAACACCATGAAGTAGGGTATGCAAATCAGATGGTCGCACAAAATGTTATGTAAATTGTTGTACTTATTTTTTATAAAAAGCTTATTAAAAATGTAAGGCTGCAACAAATGGATTGTTGCTGTGTTACAGTAACTTCATCACATGTGTGGTAAGTAGAGGAGCATTAACTTTAGCAGAATATGCAGATATTCATTTTTTATGGTATATGTGAACAAAATGCTAGAGCTGCAGCCACTGAATACCAGCATCATTTTCTAACAAGGCGATACCCTAATTGGCACGTGTTTGTTAATGTCCACCATAATTTGAGGGAATGGGGTACAGTGAAAGGGCATCACGACAGAGGCTGGCCTGATCATATTCTACACAAGCAGAAGAAGAGTTGCTGGATATCATGACATTAATTCCCTCCACTGGCACACGAAAAATTGCTGCAAGAATGGGTCATCCCAAAACCTTTGTTTGGTGCATACTGAACACAGGCATTGCAAACAGGAGAGTCACTTGTGTGTGAGCGATTTTGTTTATGCATACTTAAACATATCAACAACAACAGCCCTGACTTTATTTTCAATATTCCATGGACTGTCCAGGCAATGTTTACATTAGATGGGATATTATACACCCATAATCTCCATACGTGGTCAGTACACCATCAAAGTTCGGAGGAATGAATACCCAGACATTTAGCCACTTTCAGTGAGGTGGAGTGTGGTTGAAATGTTTTGTTACAAGAGAACTCCAAAATTGACAAATTTTTAAGCTATTTTAAAATGTGCTTTTAAAAGGAAGAAGTCCTTAGTGTGAAGTCCTACACATACTGACTGTCCCCACAGAATTAGGTAGAGACATATAGGTTTGTTGGAAACCTGGAGATATAGGAATCGTAGGCAATGAATTGATGCATAATGCCACTAAACCACTCCTCCACTACTTACCATTCCAATTTACAGTAGAGACAAAAAAATACCTTAGCAAGGTTATAAACAGATAATCAGCTGCATTTGCATAAACCAATGTCAACTAAGTTGGGAAGCTCAAAGAAATGGCAAAATGAAGCACGTTAAAACATTTCTACAACCATGATCATTTAGCTTCAGAAGAAACAGGACAGGCAGGAGGAAGTTATACTTGTGCATCTGAGAACTGAACACATGCAAATGCTGCTCATACCTATCTACTAAGAGGCAACAGCCCCCTCAGTGCCTTAGATGTAACATGCTGCTTACCATCAAGCACATCCTTTTTTTTTTTTTTTTTTTTTGGTAGTTGTTGGTGCATTGGCTTCTGTGGCCATAATGCACCTCCCAAGGTTTTTGCAGTACTTTGATCCAAGCCCGAGGCGGAATTCGAACCCACGACTTTTGGGTTGCTAGGCAGGCACTTTACCCACCCGGCTAGCCCGGTTGGCAAGCACATCCTTGTGGGACTGCCTTAGTTATGTATGAGAATGACAAGTAGTCCTGCCTCCAGCTGAGCATAAATCAGTAACACTCATGTCAATCTTAGGTGACAGTTCAAACATCATGGAAGTGTTCTCCTGCTGAAGACCATCAGTGCATACTATGCCATCACGAAAATCCTTTGCCAAGGGAGCCAAGCGATTTGTGACTGAGTGATTTCTCTGTGCTTCAAGTGTGATTTTTCAAAAGTGATTAATAGTTCTTTTACTTTTCTGTGTTAAGTAAAACTCCTTATTTAATACTAGCTTTTCTTTCAAAAAGTACTTGAAGAAAGCAAGGAAGGAAATTTACCTTTCTTTTATCATTCATAGTTAAAGTACTAACCCTTATTAACCTTTGCTTGGTCACACCAGGCACTGCTGCTGCCTCCCTGTGGTGAAGCAGGAAACATTCGACAAAAAAGTTAATATGCCTAGGGCTAAAAGGAGCAAACATGGATGTTTATACATTTCCTTCACTAGGATCATTGAGCTTTCAAGTGTGCTTATGCTCATGAAACTGATTAAGACTACTCCATTCCCAAGAGATTGAAAAATGATTTGAATAAGAACTTAGATTTAGATTTGTGGGATTTTTCAGCATTCCTGATACTACATTCTTTGTTATCCCAACCTGCAAACAAGCTCTCTCCTTTCACCATCCAGAGATGTTTAGAACATGCAGTGGGATCCTCAAAATGGTGAAGAGACTCCAATGAGAAGACTTATTGATAGAAACCACACAATCCAGGTACTCAGAATTCTAATTCCAGTACAGTTCACCCTACATACAACACTGAAGGTGCCTCTGTAACCAGGTGGGCAGGAGCAGCAGTGCGTAGCACATGCTTCTTGATTAGACCAGGGTTCGAGCCCGTGATCACCAAATACGGAGGATGCAGAAAGGTCAGGGAATGACCACTGCATATCCCCGAAGCAATATGGCCTTAGTTGCTAATGCTCCTAAAAACCAAATAACATAACTTAACTTAACAACACTGAACTCGTCCAAGGGACCTATTTTTATTATAAATGAGTGGACCTATTAAATGTATTGAAAGAGGAGATAGGGAAATGCAGGAGTAAAAAGTAATACAATCAAGAAGAATTAAGATTCAAAAAGATAGCAATCTCATGCCAACACATAATATTATTCTGACTTTCAGTCTCCAGATATGCCAACCTCAGTCAAAGCCAGATATTTATACTGCCATGTTTGTCCATACATCCCAAATCTCATAAGATGTTACAAATACTAAAAATTTGGCCATTCCCAAACAATGTGTAGAGGTGATACTACATGCCCTAACTGAGGATCCAAAAACCACTCACAAACAGAATGCACTGTGCCATCTCCACAATTCCTTTAACTGTAAGGGAAAACGTCCAGCCTATTCTAAATCATGTGAATTATGGAAAAATACAAAAATATAAGATTGAAAATAAGGTATCGTACCAAAGCAAGTTAAGTTAACTAGAAGCAGGTCTCCAATCTGGAGACCCTTCTACTTGAAGCTTCCAAGCCAAGTAATTCAGAAAAATTTTTAAAATTAACAATATTTCACAATATTCCAGTGTTGATTACACCCCATGATACTCTAAACACCTCTAAAGACATTATCAGCAAATGGGACTTACTAACTGTTTCAGAAGAAGAAAAAAGTACAAGAGCTCTGTGAACAAAATGTGACTCATGCACTGAGAATAATGACAAAAAAAGATGGCAAATAACTACCAGCCAGGGCCATCATTTTTATTTTCAGTACTCCAACTCTTCCATCTTCTGTTAAAGCAGGTTACCTAAACTACAAGATGCTGCCTTACATCCCGAATCCCATTCGCTGCTTTAAGTGCCAGAAGTATGGCCATTCTCAGACAGCATACTGAGGTGATGCTGTGTGTCCTATTTGTGACACAAAGCATCATTCCCAAGGAGACTGTACAGCTTCTACTCCTACTTGCCCAAACTGTAAAGGAAGCCATCCTGCATTTTCTAAAGTGTGTGACCCCTCAAACCATTGATATTGATGGTTCAACTGTTG
The DNA here is from genome assembly GCF_048544385.1 of Mastigoproctus giganteus. Taxonomy (NCBI): domain Eukaryota; kingdom Metazoa; phylum Arthropoda; class Arachnida; order Uropygi; family Thelyphonidae; genus Mastigoproctus; species Mastigoproctus giganteus. The sequence goes on along the minus strand of NC_143586.1, from coordinate 68,611,532 downwards.
ATGATCTTGCTCAGATAGCAAACAAACTGAATGAGTATTTTGCATCTACATTCACACATGAGGAGTTATTAAGGTTTGAAAATGCCAGAAGGTTATTAAATTGTAGCAGGGTGCTTAATGATTTTGTAATAACTGAGAGCAAAGTGGAGGAGAAATTGTTGAAGTTAAACATAAGAAAGGCACCTGGAGTGGATGGGATCTATCCAGTTATGTTAAAGGAGGCAGCAAAGGAAGTAAGCAAACAGTTAGCCATAATTATGAGATTATCCTTGCACTCAGGGGAGGTTCCCACTGACTGGAAATGTGCAAATGTATCTCCAATTCACAAAGGGTGGATTGAAGGGTGACATGAGTAATTACAGACTAGTTAGATTAACATCTGTTCCAGGTAAAATAATGGAGTCACTGGTTAAAGATGCATTGCAGGATCATCTAGACAAAACTGCAGCAATAATTCAGACACAACATGGGTTTGTTAAGGGAAAGTCTTGTCTGACAAATTTGATTGGTTATTATGATGTGGTTACAGAGGAACTGGATGCAAAAAATAATTTTGATATCATATGCTTGGATTTCAGGAAAGCTTTTCACACTGATGCACATGGAAGACTACTGTACAAACTGGAGCAGAATGGTATTAAGGGTAACATGCTACAATGGATAAAAGGATGGTTGGGTGGGAGAAGACAGAGGATGGTAATCAATGGGTGCTGCTCTTCGTAGACTAATGCTATTAGTGGAGTCCCACAGGGTTCGGTGTTGGGTCCACTGTTTTTTTGTATATTTATCAATGATATTGATGAAGGTATATTAGGCTTAGTGTCGAAGTTTGCAGATGATACAAAAGCTGGCAGGGTTGTTAATGACAGTAATGGCAGTGTGCTACTACAACAGGATCTAGAAAATTTGGGCAGATGGACTGAGAAGTGGCAACTGAAGTTTAACCTTGACAAATGCAAAGTACTGCCTATGGGTAGAAGTAACCCCAGAGAAACGTACCAACTGTGTGGTACTACACTTAAGGTGGTATAAAATGAAAAAGACCTGGGAGTAATTGTGCAGTCAGATATGAAGTTTTCTGAGCAAAGGCTACCAGGGCAGGTCATGGGGTTTTGTCAATGATATATAGGAATTTTGCTAGCAGGGAAAAGAGGTGATTGTCCCTCTGTATAAGGCAGTGGTCAGGCTACGTCTTGAGTACTGCATACAAGTCTGGAAGCCTCATTTTAGGAAGGATGTAGATTTGCTTGAACGTGTACAGAGAAGGGCAACAAGATTGGTGAGTGGAATGAAGAGATCCTCTTACCAAGGGAGCCTTAAGTTCTGCAGATTGCAATGGCTGGAGACTAGGCACCTGCACGGTGATCTGATTGAGGCCTTGAATGGGTTGCGCATGCTGAATTCTGATGGGATTCTTCCACTTGTTCAGATTACGAACCTAAGGGGCATAAATTCAAATTAAGGAAAGACAGATGTAGAATAGATGTGCGGAAATTTGCCTTTAGCCAGCGGATGCTTAATAGCTGGAACAAACTTCCATCTGTCATTGTGGAAGTTGATAGGTTAAATTTAATTTAAGGAGGAACTGGACAAACATTTAGAGGGAATGGTTGTGTAATTTTTTTTTTTTTTTTTTTGGCTGATGCTGCATAAGTTCATACACTTGCTTTCTTGCATCACATGCCACTGCTACCACCACCTTTGGAAAACAGGCAAAAAAAAATCCAAAAATATAAAGTGGAGCATAAAGTCACATAACCTGAAGCAAGAAAGAAAGTGCTGCTAACCATGCCTAGCCAATCATACACATTGGTTACCAGAAACAGCCACTCAACTGCAACCCAAACAGATATCTGTATAGAACTGACCATTTCTTTTGGCACCTGGGCCAAAACTGTGTTAGCATGAAATAAGAAACCTACAGTCAATGAAACAAGCAATATGCCAATCAGTATCCCAACTGATGCTATCTCAACCTTGCCAGAAACAAAAAAATCAATTATTGTTGAAAATAAGAAGAAAGTGAAAACATGAATAGCAACGTGGAAATTGATGTTTGATTAGAAGATGACGACACAGTTATAGAATCACATGGCAATGATACCGTGGACACAGGACTCCCGACCTTTCCCAGAAATCAAAAATCAAAAATAAGCAGACAGAAACTTCAGAAAAAACAGTAGATTTGTCTTCCTCAAATAAACCCAATCAATGAATAAATTCCTACAATGGAACTGTAGAGGACTATGTAGTAATATAGATGATCTGAATGATTTACTCATATAAACTAATGTAATGGTGTATGCTTATAGGAATAGTAACTTCTCAGATTGGTTAGCAACACTGCCTCTAGACAAATCCATACTGTGATTGCAGTATAATTGCATGCCTTTCGAAATGGTCCTGCCTTGCTTCTTTAACCAGTGATTCCATTATTTTTCCTGGAACAGATGTTAAGCTGACAGGTCTATAATTACTCATGTCGCCATTTGATCCCACTTTATGATTTGGGGATATATATTCACACTTCTCCAGTTTTTAGGCATCTACTCTGAATCCAAGTATGCTCTCTTACTTATGGTTAAGTGTTTTCTTACCTACTTTGCTGCCTCCCTTAATATAATTGGATGGATTCCATCTGCATTTGAATGGATGCGATTCAACCTTTCCTTCTACTGTTAATATAAGCATAGAAGTCTTTCCTGTTTTTCTTTGCCAGAGACTTCTCGTATTCTGCCTTAGCTCACCCAACCTGCTTTGTGACTTTATTGCAGACTAATTTATATCTACCATAGGCTTCCACACTACCTGATAATATATATGCATCCCATGCACCTTTCTTCTCTGCCCTATGTCTCAATAGTTCATCTGATATCCAAAGTGAAGGAGAAATTGGTGAAGTTAAACATAAGAAATGCACCTGGAGTGGATAGGATTTATCCAGTTATATTGAAGGAGGGAGCAAAGGCAGTAAGTAAACCCTTAACCATAATTATGAGAGCATCCTTGGACTCAAGAAAGGTCCCCACGGTCTGGAGATGTGCAAATGTATCCCCAATTCACAAAAATGGATTCAAAGGGTGACACGATAAATTACAGACTTGTTAGTTTAACTTCTGTTCCGGGGAAAATAATGTTGTTACTGGTTAAAGAATAATTGCAGGGTCATTTAGACAAAACTGCAATAATATTTAAGGCACGGCTTGTGTTTGTTAAGGGGAAGTGTTGTCTAACCAGTGTGATTGGATACTGTGATGTGGTTACAAAGAAACTGGATGTAAAAAAATAATTTTGATATCATATACTTGGATTTCAGGAAAGCATTTGATATTTTTGTGCATGGAAGACTACTGTACAAATTGGAGCAGTATGGCATTAAGGGCAAGTTGCTACAATGGGTGAAAGGGTGGTTAAGTGGAAAAAGACAGAGAGTGGTAATCAGTGGACACTGCTCTTCATGGACTAATGTTATTAGTGTAGTTCCCCATGGTTTCGTGTTGGGCCCATTGTTGTTTTGTATATTTATCAATGATATTGATGAAGGTATATCAGGCCTAATGTCAAAGTTTGCTGATGATATAAAGATTGACAGGGTTGTTAATGACAGTAATGACTGTATGCTACTGCAACAGGATTTGGAAAAGTTGGTGCAGATGGGCTGAGAAGTGGCAACTGGAGTTTAACTTTGCCAAATGCAAAGTACTACATATAGGTAGTAGTAACTGCAGAGAAATCTACCAACTGTGTAGTACTACACTCAGGGTACTTGAGAATGAAAAAGGCCTGTGTGTAATTGTGCAGTCAGATATGAAGTTTTCTGAGCAATGCAGACAGGGTGCCAGGGCAGGTCATGGGGTTTTCTCAATGATATATAGGAATTTTGCTAGCAGGGAAAAGGAGATGATTGTCCCTCTGTATAAGGCAATGGTCAGGCTACGCCTTGAGTACTGTGTACAGGTCTGGAGGCCTCATTTTAGGAAGTTGCTAGAGAAGGGCAACAAGACTTATGAGGAGGAACAAAGGGGGATTCTCTTTCCGAGAACGGCTTCATTTCTGCAAATTTCAGCATCTGGAGACTAGGCACCTGCAAGATGGTCTGATTGAGGTATCGAAGGCCTTGAATGGTTTGAGCAGGCTCAATGATGGGATTCTTTCTCTTGCTCACATTACAAGCCTGAAGGGACATAAACTCAAATAGGAAAGAGAGTTGTAGAATAGATGTGCAGAAATTTGTCATTAGCCAGCGAGTGGTTGATTGCTGGAACAAGCTTCTTTCTGTTATTTGGAAGTTGCCAGCTTAAATAAATTCACCACAGAACTAGAGAAACTTTTGGAGTGAATGGATGGGTGAAATGAGAAGGTTTTTTTTTTTTTTTTTTGGCTGATGCTATATAAGTTTGCTTTCTTGCATCATATGCCTCTGCTAATTCTAATGTAGCCTTGAACAGTATTTCTTTGTTGGTATGAAAAGTCTAGTCGCTTCTTTGAATACTTCCCATTTAAAATTTGCTGTTGGTAGTATCATCAGTTGGTCCCACTGCACACAATTAAAAACTGTCTGACAGTGCTAAATGACACATACAGAACAGTGAAAAAGGTGGAAGTTCTGCAAAGCAGATTGGAAAACTTTCTCTAATAGAATTGCCCTGAATGACTACATTATTCAGACTCAATCAATAGATAATGTCCCCGAGCATATTACCAACAATTACTATCAACAGGTACCAAGGTCCCAATTGTATAATAAAAAATGCACTCATACTAATGATTGGTGGAATAATTTGTGTAATAAAGCAAAACAAGAAATGAATAAAGCATGGGACACATTTCATGAGTATCTGACAACCTAAAAAGTGATTAATTACAAAAGACTTAAGACTAACAGCAAAAAATGGCTCCTGGATGCGCTTTGCTTCTGTTATTACTAAGATACAGATACAAGATTAATATGGAAAAACATCCAACAATTAAATGGTAATACCCACCAACATCCTCTTCCAGTTTTCAATTGGAATGGGTAGGATATATCATCCATAGTAGATATAGCAAGTGCTCTTACAGAAACATAAAATATTGGCAGTAACTGCATATGAATCATTTTTCCAAAACACCAAAACCTTAGAAGAATGATATAAGTTAAACTTGGACATTAATGTTTACGCTTCGTACAATCAGCCTTTCAGTATAAAGTGTTAATAAAACATGAGCACTTGCCACCACGTAAGCAACTTATATGGTATCGTAAAAGTTTATTAATGAAAACTGGTGTAGTTTCAGTTGAAACTGATCTACACTGGTCATAATAGTCAAAACATATAATGTTACATATATTTAAGCATTGCCAAATATTCATAATGCATTCTTTAAAAAAGAACATCTGGTCATGGTAGGCCTTGATTTTGAAAAGCTTATGACACAACATGGAGATTTAGTATTCTTCAAGACATTCATGCCATTGGACTCCATTTAAAATTACCTTGTGCAAAGTTTTTTTATTATACAGAACCTTCCAGGTATGCTACCAAAATGGTTTGCCTCGAATGTTCATACAAGATATTCCTCAATGGTTAATACTTAGCATGACACTGTTTTCACTCTGGATAAGTAATATGATATAGGATATAACAAATACCATAGAGACATATCTGTTTCATGCCATTTGCAAAACATGGCAAGTATTGACTGCAATTAACAAAATAGCATTTTGGATAAAATGTAATGGTAGTCTATCAGAACAAAAGTTGACAGTAATTCACTTTTTTGAAATATGCAGCATACAACCTGAACCCAAACTCAGGTTGAATGCCCAAGTCATTCTGGTCATCAGTACTCTCCACTTCTTAGGATTAATTCTAGATAGCAAACTTGTGTTATCTGCACATAAAAGGTAAAGCACAGCCATTATCAACCCACTGCAGGATGGAAGCCTCCCCAACAATTCATGCTGAGGGAAATGGACCATAATCTGCCACGCTGGTCCAGTGCGGGTTGGCAGATCGACCATATTCAGCAGTCAGAGGCTTGAACCCTAGTCTACTCAAAGAGCGTGTGCTACTACACTCCCGCTCCTGACCACTCGGCTACGGAGGCCGTCTATCTGCACATAATACATACTTATGAACCATTTGTATTAAAAAATTATACATTTTTAGAAATCTCTCTTTTAGAAATTTTACATATGTAAAATTTGTCATTTACTTCAAGACATGCTGTTTACGCAAATGACATCCTGTTAGATAAAAACAGAAAGGCGAACAACACTGTCAATGACCATTATGGCTCTTACAAAAAAAGAATGTGCTCTTTTAGTAAAACTGTTCTACTAGAATAATAGTAACGCTAAAAAGGACATGGGGCTTTGAAAACTAGTAAAGAAATTTGAAGCGACCGGGGAGTTAGGTGTAATTCCAGGCAGGAGATGACCACGCATTGGAATGGAGGTAGTGGATGAAATGGCAGTTGCAATGGTCAGAATGTGAAACACTACCAGTAAGTAGTGGCAGAGGTATGTCACGAGACTTGAACCTTCCTTGGTTTACTGTACATTATGAATAATTTTATGCTGCTTCCTGTACAAGATTCACGTAGTGAAAGAACTAAAGTCTTGTGATCAGCAACAATGAATAAACTTTGCTCTACAATTTCTGGCTCATATGGAACTTGACTATACATGGGTTTGAATGACCTTGTGGTCTGAGGAGGGATATTTCACTCTTCATGGAACTCAATCCCTGTGATTTCTGGCTATGAGGATACCTAAAAGACAGTTTACTGTGGTGGCATACAGAGGCTTGTCAATTTGAAAGCAAGCATTAAACAGCATGTAGTCAACATCCCCAATGAGATGCTACATGAAACTGTGTTGCATGCAGTCCTCCGTTTTCAGAATGTCATCTCAAGTGAAGTAAAGAACATAGAACAATATCTGTAGATGTCTAAGTTCTGATATTAAAATCTAATCCTAAGTTAAGTATTCCATCTCATGTTTACAGTGCCAATTTCTCCCCTGGTGGTGGAAATTCGAACTATTTTTTCCCCTCTACTGATCACTTCCCCATACACTAAATGACATACACACAGATTTTCATAGCACCATCCCCAACTGTTTTGACACTAGGGTCTCCCGAATAGAGAAACTTATTTTATAACCACCTGGTATATTATTTATCTATATTATAAACCTTTTCATTTCTCTCTCTCTTTAGTGTTTTCTTTGTTCTGGCTGTTCAATTTACAGCATGCATTACCAGCATTATCCTATTGCAGTTTTCAGTAGAATTCCAGCCGACCGGGCTAGCCGAGTGGGTAAAGTACCTGCCTGGCAACCCAAAGGTCGCGGGTTCGATTCCCGCCTCGGGCTTGGATCAGAGTACTGCAAAAACCTTGGGAGGTGCAATATGGCCACAGAAGCCGATGCGCCAACAACTACCATATCAAAAAAAAAAAAAAAAAAGTAGAATTCCCCATGAGTTATGAAAGTTTTAGATTAAATTGTTAATCTTTTGTTGAAAAAACCGTATGTCTTTATACATATTTTTTCCATTCCTCCCTCTAGTTGTAAAGATGTACAGGAAGTGACTTATTCTCAAGAACAAATAAACAAAATTACAGTTAAAATAGAAGAGGAACTATTTAAGCTCTTCAAGGATGTTAATGCCAAATACAAATCAAAGTACAGAAGTTTGGTATTTAATATCAAGGATACACGAAATCAAGTAAGTAGAGTAGTCCATTTTACCCCACAAAAGCAGCTATGAGATCCAGATGCAAAAATAATGTTTGAAGTTGTAATTAATTTAGTACTGCGAATTTCAAATTATGATAGATTTGGTATTTTATATATATGTTAATGCATTAATTAATTTAGGGGTTTGAAGCTCTATAAGTTATAGAAGATTTAGTGCATATGAAGTAGTGCAGTTTGCAGAATTTCTATATGTAACTAAATTAAAACAAATCAAAGCGTTTTTTTAATTGTGAAATCCTTCACAATGAATTACCTACTCTTATTGGATATTTAGTACATATCAGTTAGGGATGTTTTACTAATTATCTTGTAACTTGAGGCTTCATAACCCCATACAGCAAGCCCTTGTTATACCGCGGTTTGCTTTACGCTGATTCACTATAACACTGTTCTTAGCTGCCGCAGCCTAGTGGTCAGGCGCGCGGGTGCATAAGTACACGTGCCTTGAGTGACCGGGGTTCAAACCCATGACTACTGAATACGGTGCTGTTTCTTGTATTCTGTCTATCTTGTTAACTCCTTTGACTGTTTGGTCGTCCGGGAGTATAAACAGAAAATTTATTTATATTATAACCAGTATCTGACTATAACACTGTCACAAATCACTATAGGTGCCTCCGTAGCCAGGTGGGCAGGAGCAGCAGTACGTAGCACACACTTCTCGATTAGACCGTGATTCGAGCCCGTCAGCCACTAAATACGGAGGATGCAGAAAGGTCAGAATGACCACCACATATCCCTGGAGCAATATGGCCTTAGTTGCTAATGCTCCTAAAAACCAAATAACAACAACAACAAATCACTATAACGCTCTTTTACAGATTGCATTTTTGGCATACCGAATTTAACGAAATCGTTTCATTTGATGGAGTCGATAGCTTGAAAATGAATAGCAAAACAGCATTAAAACATTTCCCACACCAACTTGAGAAATTTTCCCACACTCAATGAAATTTTCTTGCATGCTAATTTAATTGCAGTACAGCGACTTTGTTATGTAGTTACGAGATCAACATTTTAAAAAAAATGATCAAGTATATTGCTTGTAATATTTGCATTATATGCATTTATCCGAAGTCTAGTCATCACTCAGTGCAGTATTAGACATTGTGCGTAACGGACAGTTTACTCGAACATTGTGTCATAATTAATGCAACCAACACAGTTACATTTTCGAAGAGTTGATAATGGCAGATAAAAATGAAAAAGCAACATCTGGACGCAATACGAAGACTACAAATATAAGAAAAAGACTGAATTTGGAAATTAAATTTGATGTTTTAAAGCGAATCAATTCCAGTCAATGACAGGCGGATGTGTGCCATAATTTAGGACTGGCAAGTTTAACTGTAAGAACAATTATAAAAAAAACAGAAATAATTTTACCAGCTGGAAAGACAGCTGTTCCACTGCAAGCAACTAGGGCTAGGCCGGCTATTAGGATTGAAACGGAGAGACTTTATTGAAGATAATATCCAATGCTGAATTCAGTTAAGTTAAATATTATAAAAAAAAAAAAAAAGAGAGAGAGAGAGACAGAGAGAGAGAGATTAGCCTATATGATGATCTGAAGAAAACTCACCTGGAAAAAAAAAAAAAAAAAAAAGTGGAACCATTTAAAACTAGTAAGGGCTGGTTGAATAGATTTAAAATCCAGCGAGAAGCTGCAAGTGCAGATCAAAGAGCCGAAACTTTCAAAAAAGAACTTGTTAAAATTATTGAAGAGGGGTATTATGTATTATACTTCTCAACAAGTTTTTAACATAGATGAAGCAGGACTTTTTTGGTAACGAATGCATATTGAAAGAAGTTTCAAAGCTTTATTGTTGGGTGGTAACGCTGTGGGGGATTTAAAATAAAAACCCCTTTTAGTTTACCAGAAAGAGGGCCAAAGTACAACCCAAAATCGACACATTTTTCATGATTAAATTCATCAGTTAAATTAAATCAATTTAGATCAATTAAATTCATGATTTTAATTGGAATTTTTTGAATTGAAAATTTTGAATTTTTTAATTGAAAGTTTAATTTTGATACGTAAGTAATTACCACATAATTATATATATCTATGTAATGTAGAATATTTTATATGTACAAATATTTGAATATTAAATATTTTGACTGACATTTGTGCGTCTTTTCACCACCATTTATTATTGATTAGGAAATATTCTATGGCACCAACTGCAATTCACAAATACATATGTTACCTTATGGGAATGCGGCACTCGCCTAGCGTGGATTCACTTAACGCTCTGTTTTGCCGGAACGTTAAGCAGGGGTCACCTGTGTTAAATATGACCTGGTATTTTACACTTTTTGACATCTCTCATATTATGAAGATACTTGTAATTCACAACTAATTTTGTTTACCCTTACTGTGCCCACCAATGAGAAGATGACTACTGCTGATAAGGCACCATCTGTATGGTGACACATAACTCAGAATAAAGAACACTTTACAGTGGATTCTGGTTATTTGGGCAGCCGTTTATTTGGGGCAAATCTTAAAAAACAGAAACCAATCTAGAATATAGCCAGGATTTACTTCGCTCAATCGGGACAGCATGCTGTTTAATCGGGGCAGGAGACCGCAGCACTGGAGTTTACCCTACAATTGTCTCCGACGGTACCACATGGTTTGGTCGAAATTCTGGAGGTCACAACCACAAAACAATAAAAACAATTAGCAGTCACCTGTTTATTAGGCATTTCTGTTAGTGAAATCTATCATAAACGGACAGTAAACTTGATCTTACTGAATTTGCGATAACACTGACAGCTGGAATTCTGTGGGTGAAATGTGTTTACACTTCCACAAAATTTTCAATCATATAAAAAAATTAATTTTCAGATCTTCTCTTCATTGCTATTTTTAAAGCTTTGTAACTCGTTACTCTGTTCTCACTTGTGCGTATTGTGTTACTTGCAATTTGTGTGTGCCATGTTCTTTGTTATTGATTGCTTATCTTTTTACTGTTTTAAATTTTAACCCCCACCCAGAAATGTCAACTAATTAGTATGTACATTTTACAGTACATATTAATTATTCCGATTTTCACGTATCATTTAATTTTTTAATTGGTAAGGTAATAAAGGGTAAATTTGTGCTTAATATACCTTTGCTTTTATAGCCTGTGGATAATATTCCTTCTGTTTTCGCTAATTAGAATCCCAGTTTAATAGAATTAAAATTCAATTCACAAACATGATCACAATGACTGGCGCTTACTGCACATCGTATAGTGAATGGTACTTTACTATGGTGACTCCATCGTAACGTGATTGGATTGTACAGTGAACCAATTGTAAAGGGGGGGGGGTACATTGCATTTTTAACTATTTACGCGAAACTTCGGATAATTGGGGCAGCCGCTTAATCGGGCCAAAATGCACCAGTCCCGATGTGTCCCAAATAACCAGAGTGGACTGTACTTCTATTCACTAGGTGGTAGATGACTATCATCAACCGATGCAATACCACCACTTTGCTTATTGGAGGGTTGAAGTGGTGGAACCCATGTTTAGTCTCTAGAGCTAAGTTGCGGTCAACCCTTCCCTATGTCTTCCATCATGCAATATGATTGATGACTTTTGAGGTTATGATGAACATCGTGGCGAGATCCAATATTCCTTACATTTCGAGGGTACAGCTATAAAACGGTGTTCACAGGCCGGCCGCTAGCTAGTACACCTGACCGAACCTATTGATAACTCTGTAGGAGGCTTCCGGATCAGCTCATGTATAATCTTGCTACATCTACTCTGCCAGATAGTGACTGGAGGGAGTCCGAGTAGTGTGTATGTGGGGAGCATTGTCGAGGCCACATTACGTCAAGGATCTCAGTATATTCTTACCATGTGTACGCCATATCCAAAAATTTCATTACTTCATATAGCATGTACCACCCACTTTTTCTTACTATTGAATACACCATGAATTGTCAAACTAATAGAGCAAGCTTATCTGCAAAAAGATATAAACCTCCCAAGCACTTCCTAATTCATTTCACAAATATACGTGGTCTCAATTCTAATCTCAACGTCCATTTCCACTTGTAGTCTGCCAAACCCCATGTACTTTTTCTGACAGAATTTCAGTTATTGGTTGATTCAACTACTGCTCATCTCAGATGCCCAGATTATTCGCTGTATGATTCCTTTCGCCTCAAAGGTGGTACTTGTGCATATGGCCGTTTTCTGTTATTCCCTGTCAGATACTTGGCAATTTGGAATCTCCTCTCTTTGATCTTCTCTGGCTTAAAATCCCTCTACATCATTGTGTCAAATTCATCTGTTTTCTTTACCATTCTCCCAACTCCACTAATCACTTGGAGCTCTTTGAGTTCCTCTCTTTGGAACTTGACTTTCTCCAGTCCAACTTTCCTAACTGAGGTAATTTTCCTTGGTGATTTTAATGTTCACAAATCCAGCTGGCTTCTATTTTCTAGTCACACTGACCCAGCTGGTTGAGATGCTGAGGCTTTTACAATTACTAATGACCTTGCACAGCTTGTTCATTTACTTACAAGAATACCGGACAATCCTAATCATACAGCCAATATGCTTGATCTTTTTCTCACAAACAACCCTTCTAAGTACACAGTCGAAGTGAGAGGTCCTTTAGGCACTTCAGATCACAACTTGGTGATTGTCTCTTCTCCAATGGAACCTTTATTTCATGGCTATTCCCAACCTCGTGTTGTTTGGCATTACAAGAATGCAAAATGGGACAACCTGCGAGGCTTCTTCTCTTCTTTTCCATGGTTGGATTACTGTTTCAAAACTTCTGATGTTACTGTTTGCCCAGATCATGTCAGTGAAATCATTCTTGCAGGAATGGAATCCTTTATCCCACACTCCACTTTAAAATCTCGTCCTTTATCTAAACCTTGGTTTTCTAATAAATGTGCTAAGGCTGTCCAAGAGAAGAATGTTGCATATCGTAATTGGCTAGTTTCTAATTCTCCAGTTTCATTTTCCGCCTACACCAAAGCTCGCAACAATTGTAAAGCAGTTATTAATCAGTCCAAACTAGAGTTTGAACAGTCTAAGAGTAGAAAACTTGCTTCTTGCCCTAATGGCAGCTGAGCATTCTGGTCTCTTGCCAAAGCTATTGGCCGCAACTTTTACCCATCTTTGTCCAAACCAGATGGTTCTGTTGTCACTTCAGCCAAGGATAAACTTGACCTGCTAGCATCCCATTTTTCTTCCAACTCATTTATTAATGATCTTAGTAAAACACCTCCCAATATTCCCAACATGCTCCATTCAGTGCCTCCTGTGGTCTTCCGTCAAAAGGATGTCAGAAGGAATTCGACGATCTTGATGCTAAAAAAGCTTTAAGTCCCGATGGTATTTCTCCACTTGTTCTCAAACCCTGTGCTCCTGAACTTACTCCTATTCTTTGCCACATTTTTTTCACTTTCTTATTCCAAAGGTGTTTTTCCTTCCACTTGGAAATTTGCTCATATCCAGCCAGTTCCTAAAAAGGGTGACAAATCCCTCCCATCCAATTATTGTCCTATTGCAATTACTTCTACTCTTTCTAAAGTGATGAAGAAATCAATTAACCACCAACTCTTAAACTACCCAGAAACCTTCCATCTGATCAACGATTCCCAGTATGGATTCCGTCAGTGTCGATCCACTGGTGATATTCTGGCTTATGTTACCCATTTTTGATCTAATTCAGTGGAATGGTTCGGTGAAACACCAGTAGTTGCTCTTGACATCTCAAAGGCTTTCGATCGTGTTTGGCATAAAGGTTTTATAAACAAGCTTCCATCTTATGGTTTGCCAACTGTTTTTAGTAATTGGTTATCCAGTTTTCTCTCTGATCGCTCACTGAGGGTGGTAGTAGATGGCACTCTGTCTTCTGACTTCTCCAATAATGCCGGTGTCCCCGAAGGTTCAGTTCTTTCCCCCACTCTTTTCATCTTGTATATTAATGACCTTCTTCCATTGACTGGAAATCCTATCCATAGTTTTGCCGATGATAGCACATTGCATCCTACTTTCCATTTTGAGAAAGCTTGCCCTGCTCAATCAGCTTCAACTTCTCGAAAATCTGCTACCAATTCCTTAAATGCCTATCTTCTGGTAATTATCCAGTGGGGCAAAGACAACTTAGTTGATTCCAATCCTTCTAAAACTCAGTCTTGTCTTATATCTCGCAAAAAGGATTCTTCTGCTCCTATGCTTATCTTTAGTGACACTCCGATTTCTAGGCAAAATGATATATCTCTTTTGGGGATTACCCTGACTTCTAATCTCTCTCTGTCTCTCTTGGCACCCGCACATTACAAATATTACTTTCTCTGCATCTAAAGAACTTGGTTTTCTCTTTCGCTCTCGGCGTTACTTTTCTTCCAAACAGCTGCTCACTCTGTATAAATCGCAAATCCGCCCTGCCATGGAATATTGTTCCCACATCTGGGGTGGTGCCCCCAAAACCTCTCTCAGGCTTCTTGATTCCATTCAGAAGAGGGCAGTTAAGTTAATTAATGATTCATCTCTAACAGAGTCTCTCCACTCGCTTTCTCATAGACACACTGTTTCTGCTGCATGCCTCTTCTACAGATACGTCCATGGGCACTGTTCTTTTGAATTGGCTTCTATAATTCCCGCTCTCTCTTTCAGAACAGTCCGAACACGTGCCGCCACCAGCCAACATCCATCTACTGTCCAACTTCAAACTCACAGAACCAACTTTTCATCTTCCTCATTTATTCATTCAACTGCCGTTTTCTGGAACAACCTTCCTTCATACGTATTTCCTGAAAATTACAATCTACAGAAGTTCAAGTCCAATGTCAACAAATGTCTTCTTTCGTCTTCTCAACCTCCAACCCAAGCACGGTACTAAGTACTATAGGCTCTAATACCTCTGATGTTTGGGATTTACATAAAAAAAAAAAAATAAAAATAATGGGAAAAGCATTGCTTATTCAAAGTGCAAAGGTAGGCAACTCATGAGCGATTTCCCAATTCAAAGTAGTGTAAGAATGCCTTTCATTACAAAATTCAATTTTTTTTAAATTTAGTGTATGTAGAGAAAGATCAAATAAAATTTGTGTGCTTTACTGCATTTGATTTTTGATCATGGGGTTCATTCTGCTCCCGCTGAAAACTGAGGCCGAATACTCAGTACTAAGGTGTGAGCTTACATTCAGCTTAAGATTCAAATGCTGTTATCCATGTTTCTGCCAGAGTTGTTAATATTTTTAAATTGTATAGCATTACCTGAACAAGTGAACCCACTATTCATTTCATTTGAATATCCTGAGAAACTACCAGCTGTTTCAAAGTCGCTGGCCTTCTTATTAGCTGGCAGGTAGTCTCTGTTAGCCAATGTTTGCAAAACTGCCAGTAATGTATTTTTTCTAAGTGCACATCCAAGCAGTGTATGGAAGTAAAACACATAACAACACATATTAACAAAACATTTAAACACATAACAACTGTTATTAGCATTAGCATTAGTAGAGGCATACGATGCAAGAAAGCAAGCTTATGCAGCATCTGCCAAAAAAAAAAAAAAAAATTCCCATTTTACCCCTCCATTCATTCCAAATGCCTGTCCAGCTCAGCCTTGAATTAATTTAGGCTATCAACTTCCACAACAAGGGATTGAAGTCTGTTCTGTCAAATAACTACCCGCTGGCTAAAGGCAAATTTCCACACATCTATTCTACAACTCTCTTTCCTCAGTTTGAAACTGTCCCCTCAGGTTCTTAATCTGAGCAAGAGGAAGAATCCCATCTGCATTCAGCTTTCTCAACCCATTCAAGGCCTTATACACCTAAATCAGATTACCTCGCATGTGCCTACTCTTTCCAGATGCTGCAATTTCTAGAACTTAAAGCATTTCTTGGTAAGACACCCCTTTTCCCCCCTCACCAATCTTGTTGCTCTTCTTTGTACTAGTTCTAGCAACTCTACATCATTCCTAAAATGAGGTCGCCAGACCTGTACACAATACTCAAGGTGTGGCCTGACCATTGCCTTGTACAATGAGATAATCACCTCCCTATCTCTGCTGGAAAATTTTTATATATCATAGCCAAGATTCCATGACCTGCCCTGGCAGCTTGTCTTGCACTGCTGAGCAAACTTCATATCTGACTTCACAATTACTCCCCATGTCTTTTTCACTTTTCACTTCCCTGAGTGTAGTACCACACAGTTGGTATATTATGCAGTGCTTTGCATTTCTCAATGTTAAACTTCATTTTCCACTTCTCAGCCCATTTGCCCAACTTATCAAGATCCAGCTGGAATAGCATACTGTGTTTAACAAACCCTGCCAACCTTTGGATCATCTGCAAACTTGGACATTAAAGCTGATATACCTTCATCAATATCATTGATATTGATGAAGGTATATCAGCTTTAATTATATCAGCATTGATATACATAAAACCAACAGCCGACCGGGCTAGCCGGGTGTGTAAAGTGCCTGCCTGGCAACCCAAAGGTCATGGATTCGAATCCCACCTCGGGCTTGGATCAAAAGTACTGCAAAAACCTTGGGAGGTGCATTATGGCCACAGAAGCCGATGCGCCAACAACTACCAAAAAAAAAAAAAAAAAAAACCTACAAGAATGGCCCAGCCCCTGACCCCTGGGGAACTCCACTAATAACATTTGTCCACAAAGTGCAGTGTCCACTGATTACCACTCCCTGTCATCTCCCAGTCAACCATCCTTTTATCCATTGTAGCAACTTACCCTTAATGCCGTACTGCTCCAATATGTACTGCAGCCTGCAATGTGCAACAGTATCAAAAGCTTTCCTGAAAACCAAGTATATGATATGTTATATGTTATATCCCTTTAAACCCTAGAACTAGGCTGTTTCTGCCTGTAGGGGGTAGGGGTATGTCAGTGCAGTAGTTGAAATTACATAAAACTTGTGTTTTTCTGCATTTGATTTTTGATTGTGGGGATCATTCTGCTCCCACTGAAGACCGAGACTGTGCATGAGCCTTGGCTTATATTCAACTTAGAAACAAATTTTTTTATGCATAGTGCTTCCTAAGTTGCCAATCTCTTTTTAAATTTAAAACATAACCTGAACAGTTGAATTAGCTATACAGTTAAAAATCTGTGACATTGCTGAAATTTGTTTTCTTTCTTTTCAGAAGTGGGGTCAGGAAAATGTTACCAAACTGTATTCCTGTATTGATTAGTGTGCTGCATAGGCCAAATGCATACCAGTTCTGGGGTGCATTCGGCCTACGTATGGTACACATACACTAAGTTTCTCCTAAGTCAGCATTACCTCGGAAAATTCCTTATCACCACCTCAATTTACACCTACATGGTAGTTAAAATCCAGTAGTGTCAACTCGTTTTGTAATGGCATGATTGGGCTGCACAATTGATCAGGCTGTAAATATATTTATGCAAGGCCGCCGTAGCCTAGTGGTCAGACGCCTGGGTGCATAAGTACACATGCCTTGAGTAACCGGGGTTCAAGCCCGTGACTGCTGAATATGGTGCTGTTTCTTGTATTCTGTGTATCTTGTAAAACTCCTCTGACCATTTGGTTGTCCCGGAGTATAAACAGAAAATTTATTTATTTATTCATATATAAGGTAATCCACTGAGTTTTTCAACATAACTCCCTCTTGGCTATTTACATAGTTTTTCCATTGGCCTGTGTAATTGGGTGGGAGGGAGGATAAAAAAGAAAAAACCTTCTTCAAAGAAGTTTTTGAAAGTTCCTTGGTTACATTTGTTGTAACTGCCATAATTTTTGCTTCACTGGAAAAGTGCCATCCTTTTTACCAAGTTCTTTTTAGTAAAAAAACAAAATAAAAATCACAAGGCAAGATGAATTAGGATATTTTAAGATGGTTTTTCTTTCTCACAGATCAGATCTCTTTCTGACAGAATCTTTCAAGCATATAATGATTTCTAAATAAATAATTTATTGACACTGTGACATCCTGATCAATTGTGGAGCCCAATCATTGTTAAATTCATAACATACCGATATAGTTAAAAAAAAAAAAAAAAAAAAATATATATATATATATATAGCTTAATTGCATCTTGTAAAGTTACGTAATGTTTCACATTACGCCATCCTGCCAGTATTGTTTTTACTAAAATGATTACTAAAAAATTTATTCATCAACAAGTGATGAACAATAGATGAAAAGTTTGTTTTTTGGCAAGTTGATTTCCTCTTGGAATCAACATTGGAACTACTTTTTTTTGCTTCATACGTATGGAATCTTTTGCTGGCAGTACAGGTAATAATCAATGTTTATCACACTGTGGAAAATGCCTGTGTTTAAATTTTGTGAAGACTGGAGAAATTCTCTTCCCCCTCTGTCAGGTGACATATGTCAGGTGACATACTCCAAAATCCTGTGCCACAATGTTTTTGTTCCACAGGAGGTAACCTTAATTGGGAGTCTCAATTGTAAGGGACACAAAGAATATATTCTGTAAGAAATACAGATGCGAGAGACCCAGCTTATGTCTGTCTGGTGCATGATAATACATATGGGGAGTAATAATTTAAAGGTTAAATGTACTGATGAATTGCTTATGAAATATAAGGTCATGTTGAAAAGTTGTAATGATATAGGAAAAAATGTTTTTTTGTCTACAATTCTGCCAAAACATGATAACAGGGATTCCTTGATGAAAGTTTTGTAAATTAGCATTAGCAAGGGCATATGATGCAAGAAAGCAAGCTTATATAGCATCAGCCAAAACACACACACACACCATTCTCATTTCACCCATCCACTCACTCCAAATGTTTATCTCCTTCTGCCTTGAATCTGATTAAGCTATCAACTTCTACAATAACAGATGGAAGTTTGTTCCAGCAATCAACCACACATCTAACCCACAACTGTCTTTCCTTAATTTGAATTTATGCCCTCTCAGGCAATTAATCTGAGCAAGATGAACAATCCCATCAGCATTAAGCATGCTCAAACCATTCAAGGCTTTATATACCTCAATCAGATCACCTCACAGGTTTGGATCAAAGTACTGCAAAAACCTTGGGAGGTGCAATATGGCCACAGAAGCCGATGCGCCAACAACTACCAAATCAAAATCAAAACCTCACAGGTGCCTGGTCTCCAGACACTGTAATTTGCAAAACTTAAGCCTTCCTTCATAAGAATAACCCTTTGTTCCATTCACTAATCTTGTTGCCCTTCTCTGTACTCGTTCTAACAGCTTTACATCTTTTTTAAAATGAGGCCTCCAGACCTATATACAGTACTCAAGTACTAGAGGTGTGGCCCGACCATTGCCTTATACAAGGGGATAATCACCTCCTTATCCCTGCTAGAAAAATTACGGTATATTATTGACAAGACATCATGAGCTACTCTTGCAGACTGTCTGCACTGCTCAGAAAACTTCATATCTGCCTGCACAATTACCCCCAGGTCCTTTTCAATCTCTACTACTACTGTCAGTGTAGTACCACACAATTGATACTTTACTCTGGGGTTACTGCTTCCCATATGCACTACTTTACGTTTGTCAATGTTAAACTTCAGTTGCCACCTCTCAGCCCATCTGCTCAACTTTTCTAGATCCTGTTGCAGCAGCGTACTGTCATTAGTGTCATTAACAACCCTGCCGACCTTCATATTGTCTGCAAACTTGGACATTAAGCCTGATATACCATCATCAGTATCATTAATGAATACAGGAAGCAACAATGGACCCAACACTGAACCCTTAGGGACTCCACTAATAACATTAGTTCATGAAGAGCAGTGTCCATTGATTACCAATCTCTGTCTTTTCCCACTCAACCATCCCTTTATCCATAGCAGCAATTTGCCTCCAGTGCTACATTGCTCCAATTTGTGCAGCATTCTTCTGTGTGTATCATAAGCCTTTCTAAGATCCAAATATATGATATCAAAATTATTCTTTGCATCCAGTTCCTTTGTGACTACATCATAGTATCCAATCAAATTGTTCAGACAACAGTTCCCCTTAAAAAAAACCATGCTGTATCTGAAGTCTTGGCTGGATGATCCTGCAATGCTTCTTTAACCAGTGCCTCCATTAATTTCCCTGGAACAGAAATTAAACTAACATGTCTGTAATTACCTGTCTCCCTTTGATCCTCCTTTGTGGATTGGGGTCACATTTGCACATCTCCAGTTCATGGGTACCTCCCCTGAGTTTAAGGAAGCTGTCATAATTATGGCTAAGGGTTTGCTTACTTCCTTAGCTGCCTCCTTTAATATAACTGGATAGATTCCATTCACTCCCAGGTGAATTGGAATCTACAACAGTTTTTTCAACAACAATAGAATCTACAACAAATATCTTCAACAATTTCTCCTCTACTTTACTCTCAGTTATTACAAGATTATCTAGCTTTCTGCCAGAGTTTAATACACCTCTGGCTTTCTCCTCCCTGAATAACTCCTTGTGTGTAAATGTAAATTATTCATTTAGTTTGTTAGCTAATGGAGCAAGATAATCAACAGTTGAACCATCGATATCAAGTGGACCAATCTGATTCATTCCCTTCTTTGTAGAGTTTATATAAGTAAAGAACTCTTTGCTGTTTTCTTTGCATCCTTTGCCAAAGATTTCTCGTAATCTGCCTTTCCTTGTGTACCCTCCTTTGTGACTTGGTTACAGACCAGCTTATATCTATCATAGGCTTTTGTGTCACCTGTTAATTTATATTTATCCCATGCATTTTTCTTCTCTGTCACATGTCTAATTAGTTAATCTGCCATCCATTTAGGCCTGAATCTTGAACAATATTTCTTAGTTGGTATGAAAAGCCTAGTTACTTCCAACATTAATTCTTTGATTGCTTCCCATTTTGAATTTGCAGTTGGTCCCACTGTATAGAATTTAAACACTGTCTCAGATCACCATAGTCACCTTTACGAAAGGAAAAACTCTTTCCTTTACCCCTGATGGTAGTTACCTCTTTGAGTAAATCCCACTTCAGCACACTGTGATCACTTCCACCTAGTGGTTCCTTTATCTGCAGATTCTTAATGCATGAAGAATCACTACTGATAATCAGATCAAGAGTATTACTCCCTCTAGTTGCCTCCCGAACATGATGTTGTAGAAAACCATCATCCAATAAATCCACAAAAGCCTTGCTGGAGTGTGAGTGACCAACCCACAAATTCCAGTCAATCTCTGTGAAATTAAAATCCCCCATTATAAGACACTCTGATTTACTGGCCCACTTTATTTCTCTGCAAAATTGTTCATTGTACTCATCAGATTCATTAGGCCTATAACATACACCTACTTTCATTTTTCCTTTCCCAGTGCTTATGTCACACCAAACAAACTCAACATTGCATTGTCCACCAACATAAATTGGATGCACTTCCTTAGATGTTATGTGTTTCTTAACTAACAGCATAACCCCTCCTCCCTTTCTGTCCTGTCTATCCTTTCTGTACACATTGTACTCCCCAAATTCCAGTTCTGCACTGCTTATGTCTATGTGACACCATGTCTCTGATATCCCAACAATATCTGCCTTTGATGTTTTGACCAAACTTGAAATTCATCAAATCTGTTTACCAAACTCCTAGCATTGGTGTACATGCAAGTATGTATGCACCTGTGGTAACTAAGAGTATTCTACTCTTAGTTACCCTAACACAACAAATGTATTTACTTTTTCCACTATGACTTCCAGCAGTCGTGGAAATTCCCATTGCCTGCTTTCCAGTCTGCTGCTCATTTGCATTTCAATAGAAGCAGTGCTAGAATCACCTTCACCTCTGCCAGCGGCTACTGTTAATCTGTTAGTCTGTGTATCCCCTCCCCCCCAAGCTAGCAGTTTTCCGACCCACCTAAATCTGTGTCGATAGCATTCTTGTAACCTTTCTATTTAAGTATATCCCATCCCTGTAGAAGCAGTGACTCCTGTTAACATGCACAGATCAGGCTGAGAAAGATTCTGCCCCTTGAGCCTTGCATAGTCTCTTTTGGGCCGAATTGATCGACAAGGCTCTCATCCTATACTCCCTCCTATCGTGTCTGGGAAGAATTGAATTTGAAACTGCAGACAGTTTCAAATTCAACCCTAACTCACGGCTTTTTTTCAACATTGACTGTACTTGTTATGTAATTCCGCCTGTCTCCTACTCTTAATATCATTAGTGCCAATTTGTACAACAGTATCAGCCTTTGTGCCCTTAAAAGATGATATCTGCTCTACAACTTCATCAACCTTTGCATCTGGCAGACATACTGTGGTTCTGTTCCAATTATCCTTTTTGCCCAATATGTTCCCCATTTCCCTGACAATAGAATCACCGACAACAACTAGTTCCTTTGGGATCAGCACATTCTGCTTTGTGGGTTGCAGCTGTATTGCATGATATTCAAGTGCAAGTTTTGGCACTGATGTGGGCAGTTGAGAACTTGATGTGCCCGTTATTTTAAATCCTTTGTGGGCATCCACTCTCTTCTTCAAGCTCTCATATAGGCCCATACCAATGCTGAGTTGGCGCCTGATTTCTTCACACGCCTTACATCGTGCACACACAAAGACATTCCGCCTGGCAATACCATGTCCCGTTCCTGATTGTCCACAAACATCAAACAAGCAGTACATTTCAAAAGGCTCTGTGATTCAGAAGACAACCACCCCATCAGTTCTCCCCTAAGCCACAGCACTCCCATTAATTTGAGCCTTTTGCTTTGCTGCTCTTGTCTGAATCATGATTTTTATTCAATTTGAAATAAAATTCCAATACAAAATATAACCCTAAACTTTTATCCCAATGCAGTTATAACACTATATATATGTATATCAGTATCAAATATTATCTCCGATTTACGTTATATGACTTTCTTATCTCCTGTTAAATTATATATGTATTAATTTATAATGTTACATTTGTAAAATCTAGGTTGTTATTTGTATTTAGTTAAAAAAATGCAATTTAATCGACAATGAAATTTAATAAGATTAGTAAAGTTTACTGATTAATTAATACTACTATACTGGCTATCTAGTTTTCCGTTAAACCTTACGCTATCTACTTCGGAGTATCTGTTGTATCGTATAACAATGGTGGCAAGTTACGATCAGTAAATCTATGGCATGTGGTATTAATTATTTTCAAAATCGCGCTATCTAAATTTGAAATAAATCATGGAGCTTGACTAGATCTATAAGCTACTTATAGAAAATAATTTAATCTAACAATGAAGACAATAAATTGGCTAAATCAAATTAAAAACTTAGCTTTCGTAGGAGCTGCATAACTTGTCCAACACGTGGATTAGATACCCTTACCAATACTAAGTAATAACCTACAAAATCTCTATCTAAAATTGACCATCATATACTGAAAAAGAAAAGATAACTATACAGTGTATTCCATTCACTTGACTACATGGTTTTCCATGGGTAAAGAAAAAAAAAAAAAAAAAAAACTTACTAGCTCATCTTGAATACTGTAATAGTAGTAGTAGTAGTGGCATGTGATGCAAGAAAGCAAATGTATGAGCTTATGCAGCATCAGCAAGAAAAAAAAAAGAAAAAAAATCACACCATTCCCTCCAAATGCCTGTCCAGTTCCTCCTTAAATTTATTCAACCTATTCCACAACGACAGATGGAAGTTTGTTCCAGCAATTAACCACCCGCTGGCTAAAGGCAAATTTCCGCACATCTATTCTACACCCATCCTTTCTTAATTTGAATTTATGCCCCCTTAGGTTCGTAATCTGAACAAGTGGAAGAATCCCATCAGAATTCAGCATGCTGAACCCATTCAAGGCCTTATACACCCCAATCAGATCACCGCACAGGTGCCTAGTCTCCAGCCACTGCAATTTGCAGAACTTAAGCCTCTCTTGGTAAGAGGATCCCTTCATTCCCCTCACCAATCTTGTTGCCCTTCTGTGTACACGCTCAAGTAAATCTACATCCTTCCTAAAATGAGGCCTCCGGACTTGTACGCAGTACTCAAGGCGTGGCCTGACCATTGCCTTATACAGAGGGATAATCACCTCCTTTTCCCTGCTAGCAAAATTCCTATATATCATTGACAAATGACCTGCCCTGGCAGCCTGTCTGCATTGCTCAGAAAACTTAATATCTGCCTGCACAATTACTCCCAGGTCTTTTTCATTTTCTACCACCTTAAGTGTAGTACCACAGAGTTGGTACGTTTCTCTGGGGTTACTTGTACCCATATGTAGTACTTTGCATTTGTCAAGGTTAAACTTCAGTTGCCACTTCTTAGCCCATCTACCCAAATTATCTAGATCCTGTTGCAGTAGCACATTGCCATTACTGTCATTAACAACCCTGCAACCTTTGTATCATCTGCAAACTTCGACATTAAGCCTGATATACCTTCATCAATATCATTGATAAATATACAAAACAACAGTGGACCCAACACCGAACCCTGTGGGACTCCACTAATAGCATTAGTCCAAGAAGAGCAGCACCCATTGATTACCACCCTCTGTCTTCTCGCACTTAACCATCCTTTTATCCATTGTAGCAACTTACCCTTAATACCATTCTGCTCCAATTGTACTATATACAATTTGATAAGAAACCACACCAGAAAATTATTAGGCTTATTTGGGTGGAAATTTTACTCAGTATGGCTGGCCTTATTTAGTACATGGAATTTATTTTGTAAAGATGTTATACACTTGGATAGAGGAGGTGCTGGGGTTTTTGCTAATGCCATTGAGGAAGCATTAAGTGTTCAGGGAAACTGCTGATTTGGAGGGGTTAGGAAAATCATCATATGTTTGACTCTCAGATGAATAGTATTGGATAAAATTACACTTGCATCCTCTCTGAGCATGCTTCTGTGCAACCATCAATTACTCTAAACACTGAAAGGAAAATTGTAATAGAAGTGAACTCCACCAGTAATCTAAACCACTTGGAAAGCACTTTTAATTAATTGGGTGCATTAAGATTTTCAAAAGCAATAAAGGAAACTTAATTAGTCAATACAGTATTGCAAGGAGTATTATAAACACATTAAATTAATTTGAGCTTTTGATTAAGCCAACTGATGCTGATGTATTTGGACTTGTTGAGACGTTGTGCCACTCAGAGATACAAGATAAATTTCATTTTGGTGTATATTGTGTGTTTTGGAGAGGTAGAGCACAGGTGATGCATCTATCAAGGACTGCCTATAGGTGGCAAGAATATTCTTCAAGTCAGATCAAGATAATGTGGATGTTGAGCCAGTGTAGTGTCAGATGACTTGTAAAGGGAAGTTGATATTTAGGGTATGTTAGAGACCAAATTTATGCCCCCTTAGGTTCAGATTACGAACCTAAGGGGGCATAAATTCAAATTAAGAAAGGACAGGTGTAGAATAGGTGTGCGGAAATTTGCCTTTAGCCAGCGGGTGGTTAATTGCTGGAACAAACTTCCATCTGTTGTTGTGGAAGTTGATAGGTTGAATAAATTTAAGGAGGAATTTAGGAGTATGCCAAAAATCTCCTCAGTCAGATTGAATGAGCTGGTAAGTACAATTATGGGTGACTTCAGCCTGCCTTTTATAGAATGAGATACTTTGACTGGAAATACATTATATGGTAATGATTTTTGAATGTACAGGATGCTTATTTATCCCAATATATCTGAGAGAATACAAGGGGCTCTAACATCCTAGATCTAGTTCTCACTAAGGAACCTGTATCATAAACTTGACAGTGGAGAACCAATAGCAGGTAGTGATCAAAATACAAGGGGTTTCCGAAACATAAGGTAACACATTTTATTTTCTTAATAATGGTGAAAGTGAATGAGATGAAAATGCAGTGGACAGATAGACCCATTAATAATGTTCAAAAAGACCGCCAGTGCAGTGTTTTGGTACTGTCGCCTCATAGCAGATTCCAATTGCAAAATGGTGGTTATCATGCAAGTGTGGTCCAAAACTGGTGTTCGTGAAGTTATTCGCTTTTTGCAAGCAAAGGGGCGCCTCCGTAGCCAGGTGGGCAGAAGCAGCAGTGCATAGCACATGCTTCTTGATTAGACCGGGATTCAAGCCTGTGATCCCAAATACAGAGGATGCGGAAAGGTCAGGGAATGACCACCGCATATCCCGGAGCAATATGGCCTTAGTTGCTAATGCTCCTAAAAACCAAATAACAAACAACAACAAACAAGCAAGCAAAGGGATCTTCACCAAGTGACATTCATCATGAACTGGTTGCTGTGTATGGTGAAAAGGTTATGACAAAGAAGCAGGTGTGTTGACATTGAAGATTGACATCAGTTGGGCAGGCCTTCATCGAGCAAGACAGAAGACAACATTTTGCACATTAAGGGCATCATTCTTGAAAACAAGTAAGTGAAATTGCACAAATAGTGAACGTGAGTAAGTCAACTCTTCGCAAAATTGTTCATGAGTCCTTGACTTTTGAAATGTGCTGCCGCTGGGTGCCCTGACAATTGTCAGAGGAGGACAAAGTAAAATGCATAGGTATGTGTCTGGAGAACCCATTGCAATACATCAATGGAGAGGATTTTCTTGCTCACATAGTCACAGCAGACAAAACGTGAGTTCATCACTTTACCCCGGAGAGCAAACATGACTCCATGACCTGGAAACATCCACAATCTCCTGTGTGAAAAAAATTCAAAACTGTTCCCTGTGTCTGAAAAGTCATGGCCATAGTGTTCTGGGATCGCCAAGGCATTCTGTTGGTGGATTTCTTGCCAAAGGGAGGAACAATCAATGCACAGCTTTACTGTGCAATGTTGGAAAAACTGAAAGCCAACATTCGATGCAAATGACCAGGACTCCTGACAAGCTGTCCTGACAAGCTGTGTGATTTTGTTGCACGACAATTCAACTCCACACACTGCCCTCGCCACTTGTGAGTGGTTGCACCATAATCGTTGGGAAACTATGTCACATCCCCCTTACAATCCAGACTTGGTGCCTTCAGACTTCCATTTGTTCAGCCCCTCTGAAAAAACACCTTTCAGGAAAGCCTTTCGCCACGGATGAGGAAGTTAATCAGATGGTGGGATATTGGTTACTGCGTGTTGGCATGGACTTCTTCATTACTGGTATTGATAAACTGATCCATCGTTGGGACAAGTGCATCAATAAAACTGGAGACTTTGTGGAGGAGTAGTGCATGTTCACTTATTTCTTGGTGTGTAATTTCAACTTCATATTAATAAACATCATTGAGAGAAAAAATGTGTTAGCTTACTTTTTGGAAACCCTTCATACCATAAAATGGGTTGTATCTGAAGGAACCTATATGGTCAGAGGTAAAGGGTAAGAATTTCAATTTAAAGAGAGGAGAGTATAAGGGAATTGGACATTTGTTTGAGTCAATTAAATTGGGGGGGGAGATTAAACTATGGAAAATATTTCTGGGGTTTATCCTTGAAGCCAAAAATTTATTAATACCAATTCTCAAATTCCATAAATCTAAGTTGCCAAGATGGATGATAGGTGAGATTAAGAGTTTAAATGAGCATGGGTCAGTTACAGACAATCATAGGATTCTGATTTGTACAAGCATTATTAATTGAACAAAAGAAACAAGCATAGGGCAGTTACAGACAATCATGTTACTCTGATTTGTACGATCATTATAAGAGAATGTATTACAAAGCTACTGATGGGGTAAGATCGGTGAAAGTGGATTATGAGAAAGCACTAGCAAAGAAAATATGAATAGGAATAATGAATTCTTCTCATACATGAATATAAAATAGAAATGAGTTACTCAAATAAGCCGGTTGCAGTAGTGAGTCCATACAAATCCCAGTAAAAATGGCAGATGAGTTGATACATCTCAATAATATTTACTGTCAAACGCAAGCTTGAATCTTTGGTGAATGTTAAAGAGTTAGATTTCTGTGAAATGAGTGATGTAATGATCTCAGATAAGTATTTGTTATAAAGGGCACTGAGGTTAAAAAAGAGCAAGTCTCCAGGGTAAGATGGTACAGATTCAGTTATAATTAAAAAGGCTGATTGTGAATGTAGTATTAAACTGCTTGTGAATGTAACAAACTCAAATAGGCCCCTTAACTGGTTGCAGTTGAAAGTCTATAAAAAGCCCAGCTAACATAGCAGGATAAGTTGATACTTCTAAATGATATTTACAATTGATAGCAGGCTTACATCTTTTAGGAAAGTTGAAAGATTTAAATTACTGAAAAATAAGTTATATAATGATCTCAGATAAGTATTTGTTAGAAAAGCTACTGAGGTTAAAGGAGGACAAGGCTCTAGGGGAAGATAGTATATATATTCAGTTTTAATTAAAAATCTGCTTGTGAATTTATGAAACTTCTGGGAAGATCCCCTTAGACTGGAGAAGTACTAATATCTCCCCACCCACTAAACCCACACTAAACAAGAGTTTAAATATAGGCCAGTGAGTGAGTTCTGTGACAGGGAAGATCACGGAGTCTGTAGTTAAAGATGTGATTCAGGTTCATCTCAGTTAAAATGGTACCTTGAATAGATCTCAGCACGGGTGCATTAAGAAGCCATACCTGACCAGCTTGATAAGTACTGTGATACAGTCATTAAATGGTGGGATATTGATTGAGGCTTATAAGGTGGTGATGAAGGGGTTTGGGGTGGGGGGGGACAATTTTGAAATTATAAAACTTTTGACTCCCTCCCTCATGGAGGATTGCTATATGAACTAAAAGAAGTTGATATTACTGAAAAGATCTTATGCTGGATCTTGAGCTGGCTAAGAGATATCAGAGAGAATATTGTCATAAATAGTCAAACTTTAAAGCAGACTAGTGTAGCAAGTGGGATTCCTCAATGTGTTCAGTTTTGTATCCCCTTATATTTTTAATTTTCATAAATGATATTGACTGGGGTATCCAAGGGAAGCTATAAAAGTTTACTGATGATTTGAAGATGGGAATGGTAGGTTCATGCTACACCATGATGCTTCAAAAAGACACAAGTCAGTTGCATACATGGTTCAAAAAATGGCAATTTAAGTTTAATGCTTCTAAATGTAAAGTTATGCTGTTGGGAAACAGAAATAAATCCTGTGGTCATGTATAATCTAAGTGGAAAGGAGCTAAATGGGTCCAAGACAAAAAAAAAAAAAAAAAATTAGGTCTTACAATTCAGTCTGATATAAAATTTTCCATGGAGTGCAAACAGATGGGAAGGCACATAGTATCCTGACAATGATTTATACAAATTGTATTACCTTTTCCAGTAGGGACAAGAATGTTTTTAATCCTTTGTGCAATATGATGATTAGACTGCATTTGGAATATTGTATTCAGGTGTGAAGACTGCGCCTAAAAAAAGAAGTATAACTTCTGCAGTGGGTTCAAAGAAGGGTGACCAGATTAGTGGAGTCTGTACACATATGAAGAACTGCTTAAGAGGTGTGGGCTGCAAAGTTTCAAAACTACAACATCTAAGAGGAGATCTGATTGAGGTTTATAAGGTGGTGAAGGGGTTGAGTAAAGTAAATGAAGAAGGCTAGTTTTCCTTCCTAGATGAGACAAGAATCAGGGTGCACAAATATAAAATCTCAGGGAATAACAGAAGATTTCATCCCATGAAGTTCACCCACTGCCCATAGGTGAACTTCATGAATTGCAATTCAAATATTAATACTAATATTTGAATTGCAATTTTTTTTTTCTCATCACCATCAATGATAGTAACATTCTGAATTTCCTTAACAATTTTATCCTTTTCCTTAAAAATCTTTTCAGCCAAATTCCAAGCCAAGCTCAGCATGCTGACTGTCTCCATGTTGCAAACCCAATTTTTGTACCTTTCTGTTACCTTTTCTTTATGCCTAAAGCAATCACTTTCCTTTTACTTTCCAAAACAGAATTTTTATTACCTATTCTTAATATAGAGAGAAAGATGCCAGGAAAAAGAATTTGTTATAGTGAGAATTTGTTAAACGAGAACTGCCTGCAAGACCAAATCTATTGATACTTTGCACCACAAACAAAGAACTTTATGAATTGATCAGTGCACAGAGGCTTCAGCTGTCCATATTCCATAAAACTCCAAACAACCAACTAACAGATGGCCTTCTGAATTTTGCTTTTTAAATATCAGACTATAAAATATTGTCCACCATTGCAGTAACACTTAGCGGGTTCGAGCCCGTCACCACCAAATACGGAGGATGCGGAAAGGTCAGGGAATGACCACCGCATATCCCGGAGCAATATGGCCTTAGTTGCTAATGCTCCTAAAAACCAAATAACAAACAAACAAGCAGTAACATTTGGCAAAATTACGTGTCTGTTGAGAATGCAAACAAATGCTAATGAGGCAGCCAGCTACACAAAAGAATATTTTAATTCTCTTATATAGCTATGTACTACCCCGTGAACTGAAGTCCAGGTCTAGACTCTCAGCCTCTTATTGCAGTAGGTCACGAAGTAGGTCAGAATCTATTTATTTCATTCATTCCAGTTCATCTCATCTGAGCTGCCATTTCAATTTAAGCATCTCCATTTTCTTGTTAAATTTTTGTCTAAGTAAGAGGTGTAGGACCTTTTAGAGTAGGGACAAGGATATCTTTAATCCTGTATGCAAGATGATATTCAGACAGGGACAGACATTCAGAGTTGTTGGGCTCAATCTTCAAAGCCCATACTTTTATCATGTCTTATTCTGTGTTGGTTGCTCAACAGTTGGTAATGGAAAAATCTTTTCACCTAGGCTTCAAAGGACAAACATGCAAACTTTTTTTATATGGAAGTACAACATTAATAAAATACTTTGGACTACATATGGTAGTCAGAAAGAAAGAAATAAACTTAATTTAGGCAAATTAATTTATACAAGTAACAACATAATCTCCAGTACATTTGTTACACACTAATAAACATCTTTGACATACAGGTTAGTGCAATCACATCATTTTTAAACATAGCAAACTACCCAAAAGTAAATGGCATCATTTGAATTATATCTCATATTCTGAAGACCTTCACAACGAGTTGCCTCCTTGATATTGCACTACCTTGAATAAGTAACTCTTCTCCAGGAGAAAAGACTGTTGTTACTTATTCTTGGTAGATACCGCCAGCTAAACGACACTGTTTCAAGGCTTTTTTTTTGTCTCTCTTCAGTGGGTACCCTGGTGTTGCAATTGTGACAACTCAGTTATGAAGTAGAACTCCACAATATGAGAGATGCCTGATGGTGTGCAGTAATTTAGACTAAGGGCATTCTAGGGCAAAGGCCTCAAGCTGCATGGGAGTTTACCAACACATACGTCAGTAAACTCCCACGTAGCTTGAAGCTTTTACCGCAGAATACTCTTCTGTCTTTGATGTTTATTTCAAATATCGATGGTTTTGGTTTTGCATTTGGCTTTGTCATCATTTTATTGTGGCACATTTTCAGTGATTTGTAAATATATATATATATATATATATTTTTTTTTTTTTTTTTTTTTTTGAGAAATTGTTGAGTATTTAATTTAGCAAAAAAGAATCTGTATGTTTGATGCAGTTAAATTTAGTACATTGTAGAAAACTTATAATTTTATAATTGCCATGTTTGAGCACTTCCTTTGATGGAGTATTTCCTTGTCATCTGATCAACCACATCTGTACCATATATTGTTGAACTATAAAAGTTAATTTGCACTCAGCTTTCTCGGGCGCCTCCGTAGCCAGGTGGGAAGGAGCAGCAGTGTGTAGCACACATTTCTTGATTAGTCTGGGGTTCGAGTCCATCACCACCAAATACAGAGGATGCGGAAAGGTCAGGGAATGACCACAGCATATTCCCGGAGCAATATGGCCTTAGTTGCTAATGCTCCTAAAAACCAAATAACAACAACAATCAGCTTTTTTTTTTTTTTTTTTTTTGCTGCTTTTTTTTTTTTTTTTTTTTACTGTTTGCAACTTTAAAAAAAATATGCAATAAAGATCCACTAAAGTTGATTCAAATGACTGCAAAACACAGAATACAGCATCTGCTCTCTATGGTTAGCATACATGTACAGATGTTTAAGGGTTGTTTTAGTCACAACTAGCAAAATATATAGATTTTTTTTGTGCTGTGAGCAAAAGAATCAAAGATTCTAAATTTTTAATGCATTATTAACAGGTGTTTTTCTCTGTACATTTCCCTTGCAGATGCACTCAATATCTATAAATGAAGAGTATCACACACTAGTGGAGTTCACACTTGATTGCTCCTTTTTGAACTTAAAAAATTCTTGATCATTTAATAAGTATTTTATTTGTTTGTTATTTGGATTTTAGGAGCATTAGCAACTAAGGCCATATTGCTCTGGGGACATGCTGTGTTCATTCCCTGACCTTTCCGCATCCTCTGTATTTGGTGAGCACAGGCTCGAACCCCGGTCTAATCAAGAAGCATGTGCTACGCACTGCTGCTCCTGCCCACCTAGCTATGGAAGTGCCGGATTTTGTTGTGTGTAGTACAAGAATACAAAGCACCTCAGTTTAAGATACTATCAGAGTATTTAGATTTTTTTCCCCCCATGGAAGAAAATTGTCAAACTTTAAAGAACTCTGAATTTGGCTATCTAAATTTGAATTTCAGTGTACTTTATTGAATTTTCACAAGAAATTTTTGAAATTAAAAAGTCATTTAAAATAGCCCATTTTTTTCTCATAATTTTGCTTTGCATAAAATAGTGATAAGATAACTTGCATGGTTGTTTTAGAGAGTGAGAGAGATTGAAAGATTGTCATATTATTGCAATAAACATGTGGAAGACACACACACACACACACACACACACACACAAAAGCAAGTTGATCACTCGTGGCTACAAGTACAGTGGTTTTACAGAAAGACACATTTGTATTATTAGGGTGAAACCCAGCTTCAATGTGAAGGAGCCTGCATTGCAAAGAAAAGAACAAAATTAGATAGATATGAAATAAATAAAGAATATATCTACAATACCAATAGGAATGAATGAAAGATTATTAATTTATGTATATCAGAGTGCCCTTAGTATATTTTATTATCATTCACATTTGCATTTTCATGTGTTTTGCCCACCTCTGTCTCCCTTCAGGGTTTATTTAGAAAGATTCTTGCTGGTAAAATTCTACCTAATCGATTGGTGAAGATGACACCCGAGGAATTGGCTTCATCAGAATTAGCAAAATGGAGAGAGAGAGAAAATAAGCATGTAAGTGTATTTTTAAGTGAATATACAGTTAATAGGAGGTTCAAACATTTTAGAATTTTATTGATAAGGACTGAGTTAATTATAAAAAATATTGCTACAAAGTATGATAAAGTCAGTCGCATGATCAGATTTCCAATAAGTGTATATGATATTCAGCAAACACAGTGAGCATAAATTATCTACACAACTTAATTTCTAAATTTAAAAAAGTATAATAACAATAAAAATAAATAAGATAAATAAAATTGGTTCATGCACCAATTTAAAGAAACCTAAAAAAAGTTTATTTGGCACATTTTTATTTGACAAATTCTTCAGTTTTCCTGGAAGATTTATCTGAAATTGCATCTTTTACAGTTCTACGGAATGCTTACTTTTCTTCTGGATTTCAGTTAAGTGTCTGTTCTTTTGTAATTCTTGTAAGCACAGCATTGTTTTTGAAGTACGAAGCTGCCAAATTTATTAATATGTGCTCATGGCTACCATGAAGTGGGTGTGATGTTGCTCATAATTAGTAGAGCATACAACTTGTTACAGCAATGCACACAAGTGATGGCGAATGCCAATATTGATATGATATGTATTTATATAACAGTGATATGATGAAGTATATAACTGGTGGTATAAGTGTAGAAGATTATGAGCTTGTTATATGCTGTAGTTGTGGATTCATTTTTAATGTTAACAGAATTTTCATGTTTTCTGTGATTTGTTTGTGCCCTTTTATAGTTGTCTAGAGTTTATAAAATGTTTTAAATTAATTCCAATTGTTTGTCCTTGAAAAATATTGGACCATGCTGCTTACTTCAGGATTAATTGATTTTTCATTTTAACAGAATTTTCATGTTTTCTGTGATTTGTTTGTGCCCTTTTATAGTTGTCTAGAGTTTATAAAATGTTTTAAATTAATTCCAATTGTTTGTCCTTGAAAAATATTGGACCATGCTGCTTACTTCAGGATTAATTGATTTTCTGTGTGTATTGTTTCTCCAGGTGTTAGACACCAACTCTTGAATCAAAAAAAAAAAAAATTCTTTCATTTCATTCCCTATCAATGGAAAAAATATTATGTATTTTTCATTTAAATTGTTCTCCATATGAAGCTCTTTCATTATGTTGAGGGGGAGGGAGTGAAAGTTGGATTACTGTTACATAGTTGAAGAAATACATCTTGTATTTTGACAGATTACGTCTTTGTGTCAGATTTCTTTTAATAGTTATTTAATTTACATTTATCAGTAGCAAAAATTTTATTATTAATTTCTTTATTAAATTTATTAATGTACTTACTAAATCTAGATTTAGTAAGTACATTTAATCTAGATCTTGTTGTTGGGCTATAAAAATAGCCTGACAACAAGAACACATCTAGCAGTTTATCTTATGTCCAGAAACAGTTTGTTGAAAGGAATCATGCAATTTAACAAACAGGCCACAATCATTAAAATGGCAGTGCAATAGTGATGTGGAAAGGGGTATATCACAATGCTTGATGGTTATGTCCCAGTTGCAATTGTTCAGAACTTCATATAGTGAAACGGAAAAGATGCAATTTTTAAAAATTTAACAGTTAAGAAACTTAACTGTTAAATTTAATTTTTTTAATGAATTTGTCTATTAATGAATTTGTCTTTGTGTCAGATTTCTTTTAATAGTTATTTAATTTACATTTATCAGTAGCAAAAATTTTATTATTAATTTCTTTATTAAATTTATTAATGTACTTACTAAATCTAGATTTAGTAAGTACATTTAATCTAGATCTTGTTGTTGGGCTATAAAAATAGCCTGACAACAAGAACACATCTAGCAGTTTATCTTATGTCCAGAAACAGTTTGTTGAAAGGAATCATGCAATTTAACAAACAGGCCACAATCATTAAAATGGCAGTGCAATAGTGATGTGGAAAGGGGTATATCACAATGCTTGATGGTTATGTCCCAGTTGCAATTGTTCAGAACTTCATATAGTGAAACGGAAAAGATGCAATTTTTAAAAATTTAACAGTTAAGAAACTTAACTGTTAAATTTAATTTTTTTAATGAAAAATTTAAAAATTGTGGTTTTATACTTGTTATTTTCAGCAAAATATTACAAACTACAATTCTTTTACATTTTCAAATTTAAAAGCCATAATAAGTGCAACCACATAAAACTTTAAAAATAACTTTAATAATACTGGCACTCCTCACCCCATATATCATCACATTTCATGAAATATGTAACTCTGCAAAAAATAACCTCTTGCTTCCAAAATTTCTCACAGAAGACCTTTAGGAAGTACACAAATCAAAAAGCCATTAATCTCAAACAGGCAATTAACTGCTCAGTAATAAATTATCGCAGCATTGTGATATACTAAAGACAAGATCATAAAGTGTATGTCATATTTTTCAAGGATTTTCTTTTTACAAATTCATTATAATGATTATATATTTACATAGTGGGAATAATTGTTATTGCACTAAACTGGTATTTTAGCATGTGTTATTCAATATTTGCTAAAAAGAAAGACTTTCAGATAAGATACATTGTCTGATAATACATTTAAATTGGGAGGAATGGAAAAGGCTTGTATTTTACTGAATATTTCGTTATTCTGGCAATAATTACACCAATTGTTTGCTATAATATGTAAGTTTTATTCAATAGTTCCTATTATAATATTTTCTATTAGTTATCAAACACATTTTACTGGTAAGATTTGCAAATTTTAATACTTTAGTGTGCACCACACACACGCACGCACACGTGCACACACACACACACGCACACACACACACACACACACACACACACCACGGATCAGTGTATGATATATGTCTTGCACACAATAGAAAATTTATATGGTATATGTTGCATATACTTGTCTGTGGTGCATGTGGTTATATTATGCAATTTTAATTTTACTTTTTCATGAATCACTGAAGTATATATTTTACATTGTACAAATTTGATGAACATTTAAATATAGAAAAATTTTGTTTAAATTATAACCAATTAATTTTTCAACAATAGAAATGGGACTTGATTTAAAAATCTAATTATATATGCACCTGCAATGTCATAAGATTTTTATATCATCTGTATTAAAAATGTTCAATTAGTGTTTTTTTTTTTTTTTTTTTCCCAGTTATATATATTTAATAGTGTTAGTGATAATCTGTTTTCTTAGGCCCTTGACATAATCAAGAGGGACCAATTTGAACAGCAACAGCAAGCTGCAACATCACATGTAATTAAGAAAACTCACAAGGGAGAAGTTGAAATTGAAGATGAAGATATGAATTTAATGGAGGTAATCCTAATCACTATTTGATTTTTATATCCTACTACTCAATTCTCAACAGGCGTCAGCAGGCATTGAAACCGCCAATGACTTGTCATTTATATTGCCTGTGGAGAAATTCTCCCTTTGCATGGGGTGGTTGGCCTGCATTCTTCATTCATTTGTTTGTTATTATTTGCAAAAGATAGTGTTTGACACCAAGAAATTTGTTTGTGCGGTGGAAAGGAGGCTTGCCTTGTAGAACATGGCATTAAAGAATTACCCCAGAGGACTAACAAGGGGTTTTAATGGAATTTATTATATGCGAGGGAAAGTATTAAAGATGTGGCAATCAAAAGATGCAAAAATCTTTTGATTGCCACATGCATTTAATTCAAATTCATTGTAATAGTTTCTTATTTTTCAGAATTTTAATTTTTTACTAAATATTAATATTTATCTTAAAAATAGGATAAATTTTATTGTAAATATTCTAGCATTTTGCCATGAAAGGGCGTCGACACCGTTGAAATATGTAGAAAAAGGATCCCTTATTGACATGCATAAAGACTGCCCTCCAACTGCTGTCATTTCCATTCCCTCTTCCATTTCACAAGTTAATGTGTCTTCAAAAACATATCCATCCCTCCTCACAAAATTTTGCAATATGCAACAGTTTTTTATTACATTGATAGCAGAATTTCAGATTCAGGACAGCTAGAGTGAAAAATGTGCAACTTATTGCTCAGTATTCCAAATGTGCATTCTGCAAGTTGCCTTGTTCAAGTTAATCTATAATTGAAAATTCTTTGCTCACTGCCCAAAATTGTACATTTTTAAAAATTTTCAAATCACTGTTGTGTCCATAAGCACCAGTGTCTGTTGCAGTGAATCTGTAGTTTGTATTGATTTCCGCATCACAGTATCAAATTTTGCGATTTTTTCACTAATTAACATTAGAAGTTCATTAAAATTCTGTGTTGACATTCTGTAAAATAATAATAATAATAAAAAAAAAAAAAAACTTCTCGGAGAAACTTTCTATGTGTTTCAAACATGATATAAAATTCCTTTTTTTTTAACATGTTCGAAATTTTTGGTTGAATTTACCATCATCGTTTTCTCGTTCTACTTGCAATCAGCTATATACATAAATGCACAATAAATCCAAATTGAACAACAACATCCATCTCGAAACCGTGACTAGAAAAAGTGAGTTGCTGGTGGTATCCAATGCAACGTTAGAAATGCTACATGTAGTTCACTGTTTTGGAAATGTTTACAATGTCAGCTGATGCTGGGGCTTTAAGTGCCCATCTAGTATACCCTTCATATAAACCTACCCCAAACATAGTCAATCACAAGATTGTGAAGGCACAAACCACTGCTATAGGCTAGTGTCCTGCATAAATTAAAAAATACAGAGGGCGTTTGATTTGTTGTTTGTTCCAGTTTCGTGAACAATAGGTTGAAGCAATGAACATGCAACAATTAAAACACAAAAAAAAATATATATATATATGTATTTAACTCAGAAAATTACTGGAGAGTTACAAATTCATGTACCACTACTATACAGTAATCACAGTTATGGGCATTTCTTTATCACTGAATTATTCAAAAAAGGTTATTTCACTTAAGTTCATCCAATTTATATGACCTCTACAATTTCTCTCTATGTACCTTATATTAGTATTAGTATAGGCACACGATGCAAGAAAGCAAGCTTATGCAGCATCAGCCAAAAAAAAAAAATCTCCGATTTTACCCCTGTACCTGTCCAGCTCAGCCTTAAATTTATTTAGGCTATCAGCTTCCACAACAAAAGATGGAAGTCTGGCTAAAGGCAAACTTCTGCACATCTATCCTACAACTGTCTTTCCTCAATTTGAATTTGTGCCCTCTCAGGTGATTATTCTAAGCAAGAGGAAGATTCCCATCAGCATTGAGCATGCTCAAACCATTCAGGGCTTTATACACCTGAATCAGATCACCTCACAGATGCCTAGTCTCCAAACACTGTAATCTGCAAAATTTAAGCCTTTTTTCGTAAGAGCAACCCTTTGTTCCATTCACTAATCGTGTTGCCCTTCTCTGTACTCGTTCCAACAGCTCTACATCCTTCTTAAAATGAGGCCTCCAGACCTGTATACAGTACTCTGGGTGTTGCCTGACCATTGCCTTATACAAGGGGATAATCACCTCCTTATCCATGCTAGGAAAATTCCTGTATATCATTGACAAGACACCATGAGCTACTCTTGCAGACCGTCTGCCCTGTTCAGTAAAATTCATATCTGCCTACACAGTTACCCCCAGGTCCTTTTCATTCTCTACCACTGTCAGTGTAGTACCACAGAGTTGATACGTTATTCTAGGGTTACTGCTTCCTATATGTAGTACTTTTCATTTGTCAATGTTAAACTTCATTTGCCACCTCCCAGCCCATCTGCTCAACTTTTCTAGATCCTGTTTCAGCAGCATACTGTTATTAGTGTTATTAACAACCCTGCCAACCATTGTATCATCTGCAAACTTGGACATTAAGCCTGATATACTATCGTCAATATCATTTATAAATACAGAAAACAACAATGGACCCAACACTGAACCCTGAGGGACTCCACTAATAACATTAGTCCACAAAGAGCAGTCTCTATTTATTACCACTCTCTCTCTTCTCCCAATCTGGGGCATGATATTTTTTTTGTGGCAGAGAAGAAAAATGCATGGGATGCATATAAATTATCAGGCGACACAGAAGCCTATGATATATATAAGCTAGTCTGTAATCAAATCACAAAAGAGGTTAGGCAGGCAAAGGCAGATTACAAGAAATCTTTGGCAAAGGATGCTAAGAAAAACAGCAAGGATTTCTTATATAAACTCTAAAAGGAAGGAGATGAATCTGATTGGTCCACTTGATATCGATGGTTCGACTGTTGATGATCCTGCTCAGATAGCAAACAAACTGAATAAGTATTTTGCATCTACAATCACACATGAGGAGTTATTAAGGTTTGATGTTGCCACAAGGTTATCAAATTGTAACAGGGTGCTTAATGATTTTGTAATAACTGAGAACAAAGTGGGGGAGAAATTGTTGAAGTTAAACATAAGAAAGGAATCTAGGGTGGATGGGATCTATCCAGTTATATTAAAGGAGGTGGCAAAGGAAGTAAGCAAACCCTTAGCCATAATTATGAGCGCATCCTTGGACTCAGGGAAGGTCCCCACGGACTGGAGATGTGCAAATGTCCCCCCAATTAACAAAGGGAAATCAAAGGGTGACACGGGAAATTACAGACCAGTTAGTTTAACTTCTATTCCAGGTAAAATGATGGAGTCACTGGTTAAAGATGCATTGCAGGATCATCTAGACAAGACTGCAGCAATAATTCAGACACGGTATGGGATTGTTAAGGGAAAGTCTTGTCTGACAAATTTGATTTGTTATTATGATGTGGTTACAAAGGAACTGGATGCAAAAAATAATTTTGATATCATATATTTGGATTTCAGGAAAGCTTTTGACACTGTTGCACATTGTTGTTATTATTGTTATTGTGTTTTTTTTTTAGGAGCATTAGCAACTAAGGCCATATTGCTCCGGGATATGCAGTGGTCATTCCCTGACCTTTCCGCATCCTCCGTATTTGGTGGTGACGGGCTTGAACCCCGGTCTAATCAAGAAGCGTGTGCAACGCACTGTTGCTCCTTCCCACCTGGCTACGGGGGCGCCCACTGTTGCACATGGAAGACTACTTTACGAATTGGAGCAGAATGGTATTAAAGGTAATTTGTACAATGAATAAAAGGATGGTTGTGTGGGAGAAGACAGGGATGGTAATCAATGGGTGCTGCTCTTTGTGGACTAATGTTATTAGTGGAGTCCCACAGGGTTCGATGTTGGGTCCACTGTTGTTTTGTATATTTATCAATGATATTGATGAAGGTATATCAGGCTTAGTATCGAAGTTTGCAGATGATACAAAGGTTGGCAGGGTTGTTAATGACAGTAATGGCAGTGTGTTACTAAAACAGGATCTAGAAAATTTGGGCAGATGGGCTGAGAAGTGACAACTGAAGTTTAACATTGAAAACTGCAATGTACTGCATATGGGTAGAAGTAACCTCAGAGAAACGTACCAACTCTGTGGTACTACACTTAAAGAAGTAGAAAATGAAAAAGACCTGGGAGTAATTGTGCAGTCAGATATGAAGTTTTCTGAGCAATGCAGACAGGCTACCAGGGCAGGTCATGGGGTGTTGTCAATGATATACAGGAATTTTGTTAGCAGGGAAAAGGTGTTGTCCCTCTGTATAAGGCAATGGTCAGGCCATGCCTTGAGTACTGCGTGCAGGTCTGGAGGCCTTATTTTAGGAGGGATGTAGATTTGCTTGAGCATGAACAAAGAAGGGCAACAAGATTGGTGAGGGGAATTAAGGGATCCCTTACCAGGAGAGGCTTAAGTTCTGCAAATTGCAGCAGCTGGAGACTAGGCACCTGCGAGGTGATCTGATTGCGGTGTATAAGGCCTTGAATGCTTTGAGCATGCTGAATTCTGATGGGATCCTTTCACTTGTTCAGATTACGAACCTAAGGGGCATAAATTGAAATTAAGGAAGGACAGATGTAGAATAGATGTGTGAAAATTTGCCTTTTGCCAGTGTTTGGTTAATTGCTGGAACAAACTTCCATCTGTCATTGTGGAAGTTGATAGGTTAAATAAATTTAAGGAGGAACTGGACAAATATTTAGAGGGGATTGTTTTAATTTTTTTTTTTTTTTTGGCTGATGCTGCAAAAGCTCATACGCTTGCTTTCTTGCATCACATACCACCACCACTACTACTACTACTACTACTACTCAACCATCCTTTATCCATAGCAGTAATTTGCTTCCAATGCCACACTGCCCCAATTTGTACAACAGTTTTCCATATGCAACAGTATCAAAAGCCTTTCTAAGATACAAATATATGATATCAAAGTTATTCCCTGCCTTCGGTTGCTTTGTGACCGCATCATAGTATCCAATCAAATTGGTCAGACAAGACTTCCTCTTAACAAACCCATGCTGTGTCCGAGCTATAACTGAAGTATTATATGAATTACACAGTTCCAACTCATGTTAAATAGTTCCTGTACAGTTCTGGCTACTCAATTATTTCAACAATTTGGGTTTAGAAACTCAGTCTGCCAGTTACATGTATATTGTGGTAGTAGTAGTACTAGAGGTAACAGTAGCAAATGATGCAAGAAAGCAAGCTTATAAAGCATCAGGGGAAAAAAAAAAAAAAAAACCAATATTACACACCTCACCCATCCACACCTTCCAAAAATTTGTTTAGTTGTTCCTTGAATTTATTCAAATGGAAGCCTATTCCAACAATCATCCAACTGCTGACTGAAGGCAAACCTGCACATCTATCCTGCAACCATCCTTCCTCAACTTAAATTTATATCCCCTCATGTGTACAGTCTCAGTGAGAGGAAGAATGCCATTAACATTTAGCTTACTCAATCCATTCAAGACCTTAAACACCTCTTCAGATCTCCCAGAAGGTGCCTAGTCTCAAGGTGCTGCAATTTGCAGAACTGAAGAATTTCTTGGTATGAGCACTTTTTTTGCTCCCTTCACCAAACTTGTTACCCTTCTCTGCACCTTCCAGCAAATCTTCATCACTTTCTAAAGTGAAGCCTCCATACCTGTATACAGTACTCAAGATGTGGCCTAACCATGGCCTTAAACAAAGGGATAATCACCTCCTTATCCCTGCTAGCAAAGTTTCTGTATATCATTGACAAAACCCCATGAGATGTGCTAGCAGCATGTTTGCACTGCTCAGAGAATTTCATATTTGACTGCACAATTTCTCCCAGGTCTTTTTTGGCCCCGGGTGCCAAGCGTTCCGTGGCCAAGCGATTCTAGTGCGTTTTCCAAAGCGTTTTTCTACAGAGAACATTTGAGCGAACAGTTTCTATTTTAGTTTGATAAACCGTTTTCTTGATTTCTATAGCATAGTAGCTCTCTCGCACTACAAGAAGTAGGCAGAAGCCCAGAAAGGGAAACCACCTTTCTGTTTTTTTCTATTAGTACTAACTTACTAACTCAGCCGCTTGGTCACCTCGTGGCACTGCTCCTGCCTCCCCGTGATAAACCCCCAGGGCCAAAAGGAGCTATCATGGACTCAAACAATTTTCCATCCTTAGAGCCTTCAAGCTCAAGACAAGAATCCTGTCATGATAATATTAATCAACCAAAAAGGCTTCGAACTGAAGCACAGCGTCCAGACATCCCTAATTTTCTTGTGATACATTCTCTGTCCACGCAGCCTGTGGCAAGTTATCACCATTTATGATTCAAAGACATCTAGAATCTATTGCAGGATCACCAAAAATGGTGAAGCGACTACAATCAGGAGATCTCCTGGTTGAAACAGCCACATCCAAACATTCTGAGTGGTTATTAAAAACGACTACATTTGGTGGATTACCAGTGTCTGTTACTCCTCACAATACCTTAAATTCATCTAAAGGAGTCATCACAGAATGGGACTTAATTACAGTGTCTGAGGAGGAATTAGTCCAAGAACTTAGCAATCAAAAGGTAATCGCTTCTAAAAGAATTATGACAAAAAAAGATGGAAATCTCATTCCAACTCGTTCCATCATTTTAACTTTTAGTACTCCTGATTTGCCATCCTCAGTAAAAGCTGGATATTTAAATTGTCGAATTCGTCCATACATCCCAAATCCTCTTCGCTGTTTTAATGCCAGAAATATGGCCATTCACAGCAGGCATGCAGAGGTGACGTCATCTGTCCTATTTGTGGAGCAAAAGATCATACACAGGCAGATTGTCCAGCCGCAATTCCCATTTGCCCCAACTGCAAAGGCAATCACCCTGCCTTTTCTAAATCATGCGAGATGTGGAAAACAGGTAGGACAATCCAAAAATACAAAGTAGAACATAAAGTCACATATCCTGAGGCACGCAGACAAATAATGTTGACCATGCCAAGTCCATCATATGCCTCTCGAACCCGCAGTTTTCATACAACTGCAATTCAAACAGATGTCTCAATACCGCCCAACGTCTCGCTAGCTAATTGGGTTAAAACAACCTTATCAACCACTGGAAAAGAAAAAAACTAAAACCAGCCATGCCACCAACACCCCAATTAGTATCCCAACTGATACTGTGACAGTCTCAAATGACGCAGAAAGATTGAAACCCAATAAAGACTCTAAGGAAACTGATCCACCAACCAACACTATGGAAGTGGATATACACCAAAATTATGAAGACCCTATCCTAGAACTCCATGCCAATGACACTATGGATACTGGACGTCCATTATTCCCAAAAAAAGACCGAAAAAAATGCCCTGCACATAAAAAACAGTCAGATGAATCATCTTCAGCCAAACCAAAATAATGCCTAACATCATACAGTGGAATTGTAGAGGACTAAGCAGCCATTCTGATGACATAAGGGATTTAATCTCTCAGTTTAATCCCATAGGTATATGCCTACAGGAAACATTCTTGTCACACCAAGTTTTGCCGAAATTCTCAAACTTTATGATATACAGATGACACAGAACCGATCCAATTAAGAACCAGCCTAGAAGCTGTGGCAGCTCGGATTGCAGTTGGTATTTCAGTTACCATTGTTTCGATTTATATTCCACCATCTCTATCACTGGCCCAATCAGAACTTGACAACCTCATTGCACAACTTCCAACTCCAAATTGTCTTTTCGGTGACTTTAATGGACACCATCCATTGTGGGGATCAGCTACAATGGACAGAAGAGGCAAGTTGATCGAGGAATTTATAAATAATAATGACCTAAATTTATTAAACTCTGGATCT
The DNA here is from genome assembly GCF_048544385.1 of Mastigoproctus giganteus. NCBI lineage: Eukaryota > Metazoa > Arthropoda > Arachnida > Uropygi > Thelyphonidae > Mastigoproctus > Mastigoproctus giganteus. The sequence continues at coordinate 68,567,468 of NC_143586.1, read as the reverse complement.
CCTACCTACAGGATCTACTTCTCAAATTGACTTGTCAGTTTGCTCACCTTCCATCTTTCCAATCATGACATGGTCTGTATTAACTGATCCTTTTAGCAGTGATCACTTTCCGATCATTTGCTCCTTACAAACAGGAGTAACACCAAATCCTGATAAACGATCCTCTTGGAAGTTTAAAAAGGCGAACTGGGATGGCTATTCTGCTCAAATACTTCTAGACAGACTTTACGTTAAAAAAGAACCTATTGATGATGTAAATACTTACATCATCAATCAGATTCTGACTGCAGTAAATACCTACATTCCAAAATCCAAGACATATCACAATCACCGAAATCACTGGTGGAATGCAGATTGCTTCACTGCCAAACAGGAAAAAAACCGAGCTTGGAATAATTTCCGTAAGAATCCCACCACTAATAACCTCATTGCTTATAAAAGGTTTAAAGCAAAAGCAAGGCAGATTAGACGGAAAGCGAAACGAGACTCGTGGATCGCTTTTGCCTCAACAATCACAAAAGACACCGACACATGCCTCATTTGGAAAAAAATACAGGCACTAAATGGGAAATTCGCTCGTATGCCCTCTCCAATACTTCATTGGAAAGGGAAAGACCTATCTACAGCTGAAGAAGTTGCTAATGCACTTGCTGAATCATTTGCTACAATCTCTGCTTCTGCCTCCTATGGGTCCACATTTCAGAACATCAAAGCTAGTGCAGAACAATATAAAATAAACTTTTTCACACACCGCTCTTTCCCGTACAACCAACCCTTCACATTCATAGAACTTCAAGAATCGTTAAACAGATCTTCAAACAGTGCTGCAGGCCCAGATGGAGTTCATTATGTTATGCTGAAGCATTTAATTTAAGAAGATTTGAGTACCATGTTAATCTTTTATAATCGGATATTCTCCGAAAATGCCTATCCTTCTTCCTGGCGTCATTCTTTCATTATTGCTTTACCAAAACCAGGAAAAGATCATTCCTGTGTTGAAAACTATAGGCCAATATCTCTTACGAGCTGCCTGGGTAAAATTTTCAAAAGAATGGTTCACACTAGGCTTACTTACATCCTGGAGTCACAAAATCTCCTTCCAGATCATCAGTATGGCTTTCGGAAGAATAGATCGACGCTGGACGTGCTTATCAAAGCCGAATCTCATATCCGCAATGCCTTTGTCATGAAACAACATCTAGTCATGGTCAACCTAGATCTTGAAAAGGCATTTGACACTACATGGCGTCATGGGATTATTATGGACCTTTACTACTTGGGGTTTAGGGGCCATTTGCCGAAAATAATTCAAAATTTTCTGCAATTGCGTTCTTTTCAGGTCCGATATAAAAATGTACTCTCTGCATCCCACATTCAGGAAGAAGGAGTCCCGCAGGGATCAATACTTAGTCCAACACTATTTTCAATCCGAGTTAGCAGCATAACACGAGACATCCCAAAAACTGTTGAAACTTACATGTACGCAGATGACCTTACAATTTATTGTCAATCTCAAAGTATGAACACCATCGAACGGCAGCTCCAACTTGCCATTACCAAAATACAATCGTGGACTTCACGGAATGGCACTCAGAAAAGAAATGCACTCTCACCCACTTTTGCAAGAAACGAGCTCTCCATCCCGATCCGGAATTACAAATAAACACTATTCCAATCCCGCTTGTAAGTACCGTTAAATTCCTTGGAGTGATATTAGATAGCAAGCTGAATTTTCAAGCTCTCATCTCTCATCTAAGAAGTACGTGTCTAAAGCATCTGAATATACTGCGATCAGTCTCGGCTATGTCATGGGGCGCTGATCGGTATACACTATTGCATCTTTATAGAACTTTAATCCGGTCATGGCTAGATTATTGTTGTCCAGTGTATGACTCTGCCAGGAGCACTACTTTACGTCTAAATATTGTCCAGCACAGTGCTCTCAGGACTGCGTTGAGCGCTTTTAGGACTTCTCCAATCCAGAGTCTCTATATCGAAGCACATGATCCTCCATTACATCTTCGTAGGAAATCATTACTGCTCCACTATGCAGCTAAGATCCAGAGTCTTCCATCTCACCCCAGTTGGGAGTATCTTTATAATACTCGGTGGGATTTGATATATGACAGCAAGCCAAATGAAAACAGACCTGCTTCACTCAGGATTAAAGACCTTTCTCAGAGTTGGAATATCAATTTAAGCGATATTTTTCAGAACACAACTGCACCTGTTCCACCTTGGACATACGTTTCTTCCTCCCATGATACACATTTTTTGGAGTGGGGAAAGAATACTGTACCTTCCTTTAATATCAGGCAGTTGCACTTAGCTCACACTACTCTGAACTCCCATGCCTGTAAAGTCTATACTGACTGATCGAAAACAGCTACTGCGGTTGGTGCAGCTGCAGTTTTTCCTTCACTAATGGTTACTGCCTCACTTCCATTAGTCTGCAGCGTCTTCACAGCCGAATTATATGCCATCAAATTAGCACTCAGTAAAATTATAGAACTTTCCATCTCACCTGTCATAATTTACACTGACTCACTCAGTGCTGTTTCTGCCATAAGGAAGAATTTTTCATCTTCTCATCCTACCTTGAAACACATTCATTCTCAGCTATTTTCCTGCAGTGTGTCTAATCAATCAATCAGTTTTTGCTGGATCCCTGGCCATTCTGGTATTCCGGGAAATGAAAGTGTGGATCTTGCAGCTAAAAATCCTCAATCAGCTGTCCCAGAACATCCTCAGGTTCCTTACACTGATTATAAGCCTGTTATTCGCAAAGCAAGTTACGACAATTGGTCACAGATCTGGAAAAGTAACACCAACAATAAACTTAACCAGATAAAGCAAGAACCAAAGCTGTGGCTCTCAGGCTTTCGACAAAACAGACGAGAGGAAGTAGTACTGGCAAGACTCAGAATTGGACACACTCATCATACTCATCTGTTCCTGCTACTGGGAGCAGATCCACCCCAGTGTTCATCCTGTGACAATCAACTTACTGTTAGGCATTTCCTCTTTGATTGTCCCCTATATTCAACCATACGGTCAAACACCTTTCAGTCAGTCTCTAGGTTGAACCTCTCACATGATTTAACTCATATCCTGGGAAATGAAGCAAACATAAATGAACTTGTAATATTTTTAAAACGTATTGGCCTATATAGGAGTATTTAATTTAACATCAACAGTGTTATATTTCGACTAAATAAACTATGAGCAGACACAATTTGGCCTCAGTAGCCCTTGTGTCGTTAAGCTAAATAACAACAACAACAACAACCCAGGTCTTTTTCATTTTCCACTATCCTGAGTGTAGTACCACAGTTGATAAGTTTCTGTGTGATTTCTACTACCATATGCAGTAGCTTGCATTTGTGAATGTTAAACTTCAGCTGCCATTTCTCAGCCCATCGACTTAATTTTCCTAAATATTATGGCAGTTTTCCTGACTACTGTCATTAACCACCCTGCCAAACTTTGTATCATCTGCAAACTTGGACATTAAGCCTCATATACCTTTGTCGATATCCTTAATAAATATTAAAAACAACAAAATGGGCCCAGCACTTAACCTTGGGGAACTCAACTAAATACTATTAGTCCCCAAAGAGCAGTGCCTGTTGATAACCACTCTCTGTCTTTTTCCACTTAACAGTCCCTTTATCCATAGCAGTTTTTTATGTGCCTTCCTGATATCCAAGTACAGTCAGTCTTCGTATAGCACGATAGTTGTGTTCCTAGAAACCCTCGTGCAATGCAAAATCGTGCAATATAAACAACAGGCCCTATGGGAAAAATAGGGTTAGGTGCCGACCACCCAAGATTGAACACACATTGGTAACCAAAACATTACCAAACACAAATATTGATGAAGGTATATCGGGCTTAGTGTCGAAGTTTGCAGATGATACAAAGGTTGGCAGGGTTGTTAATGACAGTAATGGCAGTGTGCTACTGCAACAGGATCTAGATAATTTGGGCAGATGGGCTAAGAAGTGGCAACTGAAGTTTAACCTTGACAAATGCAAAGTACTGCATATGGGTAGAAGTAACCCCAGAGAAACGTACCAACTGTGTGGTACTACACTTAAGGTGGTAGAAAATGAAAAAGACTTAGAAGTAATTGTGCAGGCAGATATGAAGTTTTCTGAGCAATGCAGACAGGCTGCCAGGGCAGGTCATGGGGTTTTGTCAATGATATATAGGAATTTTGCTAGCAGAGAAAAGGAAGTGATTATCCCTCTCTATAAGGCAATGGTCAGGCCACGCCTCGAGTACTGCGTACAGGTCTGGAGGCCTCATTTTAGGAAGGATGTAGATTTACTTGAGCGTGTACAGAGAAGGGCAACAAGATTGGTAAGGGGAATGAAGGGATCCTCTTATCAAGAGAGGCTTAAGTTCTGCAAATTGCAGTGGCCTGAGACTAGGCACCTGCGCGGTGATCTGATTGAGGTGTATAAGCCTTGAATGGGTTCAGCACGCTGAATTCTGATGGGATCCTTCCACTTGTTCAGATTACGAACCTAAGGGGGCATAAATTCAAATTAAGAAAGGACAGATGTAGAATAGATGTGCGGAAATTTGCCTTTAGCCAGCGGGTGGTTAATTGCTGGAACAAACTTCCATCTGTCGTTGTGGAATAGGTTGAATAAATTTAAGGAGGAACTGGACAGGCATTTGGAGGAAATGGTGTGATTTTTTTTTTTTTTTTTTTTTGGCTGATGCTGCATAAGCTCATACATTTGCTTTCTTGCATCACATGCCACTACTACTACTACTACAATAAATAAAATACTTACGTATTTTATAACGATTAAAATACGGATTAAAAAATAATATTATAATTTTTATAATATTTTTTATTATTATATATTTTATTATAATATAATAAATAATAAAAAATACGTAAGTATTTTTTACGAATAAAATACTTACGTATTTTATTATGACTATTGCATAATAAAATATTGCTAATGCTTTTGCTTCTATCGTAAGCAAACTTGTTTTTTGTTTGATTTTCTATCCAAACAGATGACAGCCGTTCCATCTCTTCCAATTCTTTGTGTCTTAATCTAATGGATTTTAATTAGACTTTGAGCTGTTCCTGCTATGAAAGTTGTTTTTATTTTCTCTGCATTCTTTGTAATTCTCGGCGTTGCCTCATTTAGGTCCGTAGCACATGCAATATCACATGGTCTTTCATTTCGCTCAAAGCGTTTCACAATTTCATATTTTTTCCCTTTTGACAGAGGCGGACTGGCCATAAGCCTTACCGGGGAAATCCCGGCGAGCCGGTGGCCAGTGTGATTTTGGCCATAAACCATAGTATGAGGCCACTATATATTTTCCCAGGTAAGAAATTTTGACTCAGTCCACCTCTGTTTATTGATATTGCTTTTCTTTTTCTCTCTGAATCTGCAGTTTCTTCACCAGGATGCTTCCTTTTCACACCTTTTAAGTATTTTATTCATTTTTAGGGAATAAAGCACAATTACAAAACAAGGAGGCAAGCTTGATACACATAAACAAAGATGCGCGCGTGTAGCAACTTAATAAACAACACCGTAAAGGCAGAGATACACTATTAACACCTCACATTTTACTAAAGCACATTTCTAGGGGTTACTACCATAAAACAATAAAAACAATTTCCAGTTGCATTTCTGCTAGTGAAATCTGTTATAAATTGGTTGTAAAGTCGATCTAATTGCATTTGCGATTATACCGATAGCTGGAATTGTGTTGGCTTTTACGTTATTATGGTGAAATGTGTTTCCCCTTCAATATAAAAAAACATAAATACATTTTCAGAATCTTCTCTTCATTCCTATTGTGTTGCATTCAGTTGGGGTGATTTCGCGTTCGACTGCCATTTCTTGTAAACACAAAGGCGAATCATGCATAAGCGAATTCGGTTCGTGTTATATAAGATATCGTTTCCCCAATTTATAAATCGTGTATGATCGAATTCGTTTAGTGTAAACACGTGTTATACGAGGACTGACTGTATGATATATAAATTATTTTTTGCATCACGTTCCTTGGTCTCTTCATAATAGTAACCTATCATATTGATTAGAAAAGACTGCCCCTAATAGATTCATTCTGCTATTGCAGCATAACTACACCTATCTCTAGATGTGAGATGTGTCGTTTGTAAATCGAGGATACAGTTGCAGATCTGTAGTCCATAGGGACCTCCCCTAAATCCAAGGATGCTCTCTTAATTATGGCTAAGAGTTTGCATATCTCCTTTGCTGCCTCCCTTAATATAATTGGATAGATACCATCCACCCCCAAGGCCTCTGTAGCCAAGTGGTCAGGAGCAGGCATGTAGTAGCACACACTCTTTGAGTAAACTGGTGTTAAAGCCCCTGACTGATGAATACAGTCAATCTGCCAACCTGCAGTGGACCAGTGTGGCAGATTACGGTCCATTTTCCTTAATGGTTACAGTTTACCTTTTTTTTTTTTTTTTTTTACCATCCATCCCAGGTATATATATATATTTTTTTTTTGTCATGTTCAGCTTCAAAACTTTTCTTCCACTTTGTTTTCAGTTATCATAAAGTCATTTAGCTACCCATCAGAGCTTGATAAATTTCTGGTGGCATCCTTTCCACTAAAGAATTCCTTGTGTGAGAATGTAGATGCAAAATGCCTATTTAATTTGTCTGCAACCTGAGCAGGGCCATCAACAGTTAATCGATGATATCATGTGACTCAATGTGATTCAATCCCTTTCTTATACTGTTAATATAAGCATAGAAGTCTGTTCTGCTTTTCTTTGCTTTCTTTGCCAAAGACATCTCATAATTTGTCTTAGCTTGGCTAATCTCCTTTGTGTCTTGATTACAGACTAACCTGTATATACCATAGGCTTCTGTATCACCTGATAATTTATATGCATCCCATACACTTTTCTTCTCTACCACATGTCTCAGTAGTTCATCTGACATCCATTTAGGTCTAAGCTTTGAACAGTATGTTTTTGTTGATATAAAAAAACTAGTAGCTTCTATGATTACTTCCCTGAATGCTTCCCATTTAGAATTTGCTATGGATAACATCATCAGTTGGTCCCACTGCATAAAATTTAAAAAATGTGTGGGACCACTGTAGTCACCCTTTCAAAAGCAAAAGCCTCTCCCTTTAAAGTTAACCCCGGGGGCTCACATCTGGTGTGTATGGGCTTGGCACACCCAGGGTCCTGAGCTGGATATCATCACTTTTATCTTTCTTGGTTTCTTGGTGATTCCCTTCTGCTCTCTCTCTCAGGGTAACACAGGAATTTTTTTTTTTTTTTTCAGCTGGTGCAGCATAAGCCTCAGGCTTCGTTGCACTGTATGGCTACTAATAATAATTAAATTCCACGTTAGTACACTGTGATCACTGTCACCCAGTGGGTCTTTTACCTCTAGGTTCGTAATCCATGGAGAATCACTGCTGATAACCAGATCAAGAGTATTGCTTCCTCTTGTTGCCTTTCCAACATGCTTCTGTAGAAAACTCATTCAAAAAATCAGCAAGTCTTTCTAGTGTGTGAGTGACCAACCCATAATTCCATTCGACATCTGGAAAGTTAAAATCTTGCATTATAAGTCATCCTTCTCATTTACTAGCCCACTTTCTGCCTCTGTATAGCTGTACGGTATATGCATCAATTGTAGTCATTAGGCCCATAACACAATCCTACATCCTTTTGACTGGAGAAGCACCAACATCTCTCTGATCTATAGAGTTAGAACTAAGGAGGAGATGGGCAACTATATGCCAATAGTTCTGTTGTCTGTGTTTATGTCTGGCTGAAAAAAATATGTAATCTATGCTCAATGACATACCGTGGTAGCACTCTGAGAGACAGTTTGATTTTGTCTCTAGCAGACTGGTTAAGTGAACAAAAGAGGGAACATATTTGATAGCTCTGAAGTTTCCTGTGCTCTTCAAACTGGGAAATGTTGTCAGAACTGCAATAGATGTAGTATGATAAATAGCTAAAGCCTTTATATATACAGAAGCCTATGGTAGATATAAATTAGTTTGTAATCAAGCCACAAAGCAGGTTAGGCAAGCTAAGGCAGATTTTGAGAAGTCCCTAGCAAATAAAAACAGCAAAGATGTCTATGCTTATATTAACAATAGAAGGAAAGGGTTGAATCACATTGGGCCACTTGATGTCTATGTGTTAACTGTTGATGACCATGCATAGGTTGCAGACAAATTGAATAGATATTTTTCATATAGATTTACACATCAGGAATTCTTTAGGAAAGGGAATGCCAGAAGTTCATCAAACTCTAACAAGGAGATAAATGACTTTGTGATAACTGAATGGAAAGTGGAGAAGAAATTGTTGAAGATGGACATAAAAAAGCATCTGGCATGGATAGAATCTATTGAGTTATATTAAAGGAGGCAGCAAATTAGGTAAGCAAACTCTTAGCCATAATTATGAGAGCATCCTTGAATTCAGGGAAGGTCCCTGTGGACTGGAGATGTGCAAATGTATCTCCAATTCATAAAGGGGGCTCAAAAGGTGACATGAGTAATTACAGACCTATTAGCTTAATGTCTGTTCCTGGCAAAATAATGGAATCACTGATTAAAGAAGTAATGTAGGACCATCTTTTTTTTTTTTTATGAAAACCCCAAGCACGAAAGGTATCGAAACCTATAGTACTTAGTACCGTGCATGGGTTGAAGGAGAAGTATGGGGGGGGGGATGCCGGAAACTTTGCTCTAGAGACTAAACATGGGTTTCACCACTTCAAGCCTCCAATAAGCAAAGTGGTGGTATTTCACCGGTTGATGAAAGTCATCTACCACCTATAATACCTGGACAGGAATGCAATTATACTGCAATCACAGCATAGATATGTTAACGGGTGATCTTGTCTAATCACTCACGATGATACAGTGACCAAGGAACTGGATGCAAAAAATAATTTAGATATCATATACTCGGATATAGAGAAGGCACATAAAAAACTGCTGTACAAACTGGATAAAGGGACTGTTAAGTGGAAAAAGACAGAGAGTGGTTATCAATAGGCATTGCTCTATGTGGACTAATATTATTAGTTGAGTTCTTGCTGGGTCCATTTTGCTGTTTTTAATATTTATTTAAGGATATTGACAAAGGTATATCAGGCTTAATGTCCAAGTTTGCAGATGATACAAAGTTTTGCAGGTTGGTTAATGACAATAATCAGGGTGAGGTACTGCAACAAGATCTAGGAAAATTAAGTCGATGGGCTGAGAAATGGCATTTCAATTTTGACATTCAGAAATGCAAACTACTTCATATGGGTAGTAGTAACCACAGAGAAATGTATCAATTGTGGTATTACACTCAGGCTAGTGGAGAATGAAAAACACCTGGGGGTAATTGCACAGTCAAACATGAAATTCTCTTAGCAGTGCAGACATGCTGGCTACAGCTCATGGGGTTTTGTCAGTGATATACAGAAACGTTGCTAGCAAGGATAAGGAGGTGATTATCCTTCTGTATAAAGTCATGGTTAGGCCACATCTTGAGTACTGTATACAGATCTGGAGGCTTCACTTTAGGAATGATGTAGATCTGCTGGAATGAGCAGAGAAGGGCAATCAGACTGGTGAAGGGAACAAAAGGGTTTTCTTACCTAGAAAGGCTTGAGTTCTGCAAATTATTATTATTAGCTATATGGTGCAAGGAAGCCGAGGCTTATGCTGCACCAGCCAAAAAAAAAAAAAAAAAAAAAAATCTTAATTACCGAAAAAGAGAGAGAGAGAGTCAGAGAGTAGAAGGGAAACACCAAGAAAGAAAGGAATGATGATATCCAGCTCAAGACCCTGGGTGTGCCAAGCCCGTACTCACCAGATGTGATCCCCTGCAGCATCTTGAGACTATGCACCTGCAGGGAGATCTGATTGAGGTGTTTAAAACCTTGAATGGATTGAGTATGCTGAATGTTAAGGCATTCTTCCTCTTACTGAGACTAGACTCATGTGAGGGCAGAAATTCAAGATGCAGAAGGATGGTTTCAGGATAGATGTGCAGAAGTTTGCCTTCACTGCAGGTGGTTGATTGTTGGAACAGGCTGCCATCTGTTGTTGTGGAAGTGGATGTGTTGAATGAATTCAAGGAAGAACTAGGCAAATTCTTGGAGGGGATGGGTTGGTGATTTGTTGTTTTTTTTTTTTTTTTTTTTTTTTTTACCTTTTCTTGTATCATTTGCAATTACTGCTACTATTACTCTTACAGAAATGTGATAAAGTTGCTTATTCTAAAATTTATTTTGTTTTCATATTTAACTTCAGTGGTATACTTATTTATTTAAATTATTTTGCTTAGAGTTTCTGAAAAAAAAAAAAAATTAATATAGTGTTATATATATTTTAATTTTTCTGTTCAACTAAATACATTAATTAAATTTTTTTTTATCTCAAACATGTTATAGTATATTGCTTAATTTTTATGTACATAACCTAGTATTGAATATTTTACTGTTTAAAATTTAAGTATTTAATGAATAGCAATTATGTAGTATGTCTGTTTATTTTTTAATGTAGCCTGTAGACAAAAATGGTGGGAAACAAGAAATCCAAGGTGAAATAACTCTAGACACAACTAATAAGCATCGTTCACATTTATTTGATCTTAACTGTAAAATATGTACTGGAAAGGTAGCGCCCCCAGTCGATGAGCCTCCTTCGCGGAAGCCTCGTGTTGCCCATTCAATATATGTTAACCAAGTTTCTGTTAAACAGCAAGAGCAAGAATATAAATCACCAACAGCAGTAACACAACTTGAGTCACCTTCATTACATGTAGCTGTAACTGATGATTCTGCAGATCAAGAACCTTCTTCAACTGTTTCTTTCAAGTATGTTAATTTTCTAAATATTTCTTTACTATATATTCTTAAACAGGCAATTTTTTAATAAATTGGTAATGAATTTTCCTGTAGCTAACCAGTAGCAATTTTGGTAAGTGTATTGTAGATAGAATGAAAAAAATTAGCTACAGCAGGCTGTTATGTCAGGAGGTCTGCCAGATTCTCTTGTGCAAGATTAAACAACGATTTAAGTTTTGTAACTAAACTCTATAATAAAATATCCCCATCCCCACATAATATGGTGGTTGGCATATTTTATTATAGAGTTTAGTTACAATGCACCTCACTGTTCATGGAGGTTATGCTGATCAGAAAACAGACATTGAACTCACTTGCAAAGTATTTGTGTAATAGCTATATTTTATATGTAGTGACTGATTATTGATTCTGCCAGGTGTATGTTAGAGTCAAAATCTAAAGATTATCTAATTGTAGAAACGGACACACTGAAAATCAGCAACAATAGCATGCCATGCTTGCTTGTTGGCAGGATATCATGTGCAAAATTTGTCAGTGATCCCCGGTACAGGTTCACACATATACATAGTGATGGCCACAAATTGCATCACTCTCTTAAAGTTTAATATTTCTTTAATAGCTCCCTCTATAGTTAAAATTATGTCATCTCAAGATGCTATTACATCATCCTGTAAAAAGTGTGATATTGCATCATCTGGTTTATAAAAGCATCTACCTGCTACTATCTGTCTTAACTGCCTATTCAGGAATGGCGTGGCATACACTCATTTAACCCCAAAGAATAAATCATACTTGTTGCTCTTGATAGGGAGGCTTTTCTAGTTGGCATACAGCTGAAAGAGTCGGCTGTAACCAATCTACTGTGTCAAGATTACTTAAATAAAAACATGTCTGGAGGTGCCAAAAGAAATTCTGGAACTGGACTGAAATGGAAAAGCAGTGACGCATTGGAGACAGTTTATGCATCTGTGCCTTCATGATCGTGCAAGTTCCACAGGTCTGAAATCAATGTGGAAGAAACATAATGGGGTAGAGGCAGGCATTAGCATTAGTTGAGGCATACGATGCAAGAAAGCAAGCTTATGCAGCATCAGCCAAAAAACACTCCCATTTCCCCATTCATTCAATCCAAATGTCTGTCTAGCTCAGCCATAAATTTATTTAAGCTGTCAACTTCCACAACAAGTTGCAGTCTGTTCCAGCAATCAATTACCCGCTGGCTAAAGGCAAATTTCCGCACATCTATTCTACAACTGTCTTTCCCCAGTTTGAATCCATGCCCCCCTCAGGTTCGTAATCTGAGCAAGAGGAAGAATCCCATCAGCATTGAGCTTGCTCAATCTGTTCAAGGCCTTATACACCTCAATCAGATCACCTTGCAAGTGCTTAGGCTCCAGGTTCTGCAATTTGCAGAACTTAAGCCTTTCTTGGTAAAAGCACCCCTTTGTTCTCCTCAACAATCTTGTTGCCCTTCTTTGTACTGGTTCTAGCAACTCTACATCAGTATAATAAAGATACTGTACAGGGAAATAGAGTGGGCCAGTAAATCAGAGAGTCTTATAATGGGAGATTTTAATTTCCCAGATATTGACTAGAATTTGGGGGCTGGTCACTCACACACTAGCAAGGCTTTTGTGGATTTATTGGATGATTGTTTTCTACATCAGCATGTTCAGGAGGCAACTAGAGGGAGGAATACTCTTGATTTGATTATCAGCAGTGATTCTTCATGCATTAAGAATCTGCAGATAAATGAACCACTAGGTGGCAGTGATCACAGTGTGCTGAAGTGGGATTTACTCAAAGAGGTAACTACCATTAGGGGTAGGGTTATTGCTTTTGTAAAGGCGACTACGATGGACTGAGACAGTATTTAAATTCTTTACAGTGGGACCAACTGATGATGTTACCAACAGCGAATGCAAAATGGGAAGCATTCAAAGAACTTATCTTGGAAGCTACTAGGCTTTACATACCAACTAAGAAATATTGTTCAAGGTTTAGGCCTAAATGGATTTCAGATGTACTGATGAGGCATATGGCAGAGAAGAAAAATGCATGGGATACATACAAATTAACACATGACAGAAGCCTATGATAGATACAAGTTGATCTGTAACCAAGTTACAAAGGAGGTTAGGCAGGCGAAGGCAGATTACAAGAAATCTTTGGCAAGGGATGCAAAGAAAAACAGCAAAGAGTTCTTTACTTGTGTAAACTCTTGAAGGAAGGGGATGAATCATATTGGTCCACTTGATATCGATGGGTCAACTGTTGATGATCCTGCTCAGGTAGCTAACAAACTAAATGAATATTTTGCATCGACACTCACACATGAGGAGTTATTTAGCGAGGGGAAAGCCAGAGGTGTATTCAACTCTAGCAGTAAGCTAAAGAATCTTGTAATAACTGAGAGTAAAGTGGAGGAGAAATTGTTGAAGATAAACACAAGAAAGGCACCTGGGGTGGATGGGATCTATCCAGTTATATTAAAGGAGGCAGCAAAGGAAGTAAGCAAACCCTTAGCCATAATTATGAGAGCTTCCTTGGACACAGGGGAGGTACCCACAGACTGGAGATGTGCAAATGTCACTCCAATTCACAAAGGAGGATCAAAGGCTGACACAAGTAATTATAGACCTGTGAGTTTAACTTCTGTTCCAGGAAAATTAATGGAGGCACTAGTTAAAGAAGCACTGCAGGATCATTTAGACAAGACTTCAGCTGTAGCTCGGACACAGCATGGTTTTGTTAAGGGGAAGTCTTGCCTGACCAATTTGATTGGATACTATGATGCAGTCACAAAGGAACTGGATGCAGGGAATAACTTTGATATTATATACTTGGATCTTAGAAAGGCTTTTGATACTGTTGCACATGGAAGACTGCTGCACAAATTGGAGCAGTGTGGCATTGGAGGCAAATTGCTGCTGTGGATAAAGGGGTGGCTGAGGGGGAGAAGACAGAGAGTGGTAATCAGTGGACACTGCTCGTCGTGGACTAATGTTATTAGTGGAGTCCCTCAGGGCTCAGTGTTGGGTCCATTATTGTTTTCTGTATTCATAAATAATATTGATGAGGGTATATCAAGCTTAATGTCGAAGTTTGCAGACGATACAAAGGTAGGCAGGGTTGTCAAGGACACTACTGACAGTATGCTGCTGCAACAGGATCTGGAAAGGTTGAGCAGATGGGCTGAGAGGTGGCAAATTAAGTTTAACATTGATAAATGTAAAGTACTACACATGGGAAACAGCAACCCCAGAGCAACGTATCAACTCTGTGGTACTACACTGACAGTGGTAGAGAATGAAAGGGACCTGGGGGTGGTTGTGCAGGCAGATATGAAGTTCTCTGAGCAGTGCAGACGGGCTGCAAGAGTAGCTCATGGTGGTGTATTGTCAATGATATATATAGGAATTTTTCTAGCAGGGATAAGGAGGTGATTATTCCCTTGTATAAGACAATGGTCAGGCCACTCCTAGAGTACTGTATACAGGTCTGAAGGCCTCATTTCAAGAAGGATGTAGAGCTGCTGGAACGAGTACAGAGAAGGGCAACAAGATTAGTGAATGGAACAAAGGGGTGCTCTTACAAAGAAAGGCTTAAGTTTTGCAAATTACAGTGTCTGGAGACCAGGCACCAGCGAGGTGATCTGATAGAGGTGTATAAAGCCTTGAATGGTTTGAGCATGCTCAATGCTGATGGGATTCTTCCTCTCGCTCAGAATAATCACCTGAGAGGGCATAAATTCAAATTGAGGAAAGACAGATGTAGGATAGACGTGCGGAAATTTGCCTTTAGCCAGCGGGTGGTTGGTTGGTGGAACAGACTTCCATCCCTTGTCGTGGAAGTTGATAGCCTAAATAAGTTTAAGGCTCAGCTGGACAGGTATTTTTAACGATCAGAGGGATGAAGTGGAAGTGTTTTTTTTTTTTTTTGCTGATGCTGTATAAGCTTGCTTTCTTGCATCAAATGCCTCTACTAATGTTAATGCTAATGCTAATTCCTAAAATGAGGCCTCTAGACCTGTACACAGTACTCAAGGTGTGGCCTGAGCATTGCCTTGTACAATGGGATAATCACTTCCTTGTCTCTGCTAGCAGAATTCCTATATATCATTGACAAGACTCCATGACCTGCTCTGGTAGCCAGTCTGCACTGCTCAGAGAATTTCGTATCTGACTGCACAGTTACCCCCAGGTTTTTTTCATTCTTCACTTTTTTGAGTGTAGTACCACACAGTTGTTACGTTACTCTTGAGTTAATGCTACCCATATTTTGCATTTGTCAATTTAAACTTCAGTTGCCACTTCTTAGCCCATTTGCCCAACTTATCTAGATCCAGTTGGAGTAGTATACTGTCTTTACTGTCGTTAACAACCTTGCCAACCTTTGTATCATTCCAAGTGTTGGAACTATCAAATGAATAATTGCGATGAGTGGTCTGAAAGCAGATTGACCTTGTAAGAAGCTCTCGTGGACTTTGTTCATGAGATAAACCTGCTAACTTGTGCTAAAATCATGCTAATTGGACAATTGAACAATGGGAATCTCTCATATTCTCTGATAAATCCAAATTAAACCATCTACATATTGAATGGTAAATGCTACATTCAGCATAGATCTAATGAAGCTTATCATTGTAATCAATCAACAGTAAAGTTTCAGTTGGTCCAGATGGTTTGGAGATGCATAATGAGCATAGGAGTGGGATCCATTTTGTAAATGGTGACTGCTACTCAAAAATTTAAAGGAGATTCTTCTGCTCAGCAGCAGAGACCTCTTTCAGGGAACAGAAAGTTGTGTTTTTTCCAACGTGACTCTGTGCCTTTGCACACTGCATATAAGGTTAGTACATTACATAATCATTTAAAAATCATTTAATTTTTTAAAACATTACATAATCATTTAAATCATGGGAACTGAACTTGGCCTGTTATAATGTAACATCACTCATTGGTGAAGACAGGATATTAGAGCTGGAAAAGGGATTAGAAAATGTGAATTGGAATATCTTCGGTTTGGCTGAAAGAAGAAGAAGAAATGAATCACTTATAAGTTTATCAAGTGGAAATCTGCTGTACGCCAATGGAAACAGTGAAAGGAGTGAAGGTGGAGTTGGGTTTCTGGTCCATAAAGATTTTAAAAACAACATTTTGGAATTCAAAAGTACATCACCAAGGGTGTTAAGACTAATACTCAAGATTTCTAAGAGGTACAAGGCTAAATATTATAATGATTTATGCACCAACATCGAGCCATGATGATGAAGAGGTTGAAGAAATGTACACTGAAATTGAGAATCTTCTGGATGAGCAGAAAACCCACTACACTATTATTATGGGGACTTCAATGCTAAGGTTGGAAAAAGGCAAAACAGTGCAGAAAGAGGAACTATAGGAAATTTTGGAATTGGTGAAAGAAATAAAAGAGGTGAAAGACTTGTGGAATTTGCAGAATCTCAAGGACTGTCAGTAATGAACACTTTTTTCAAGAAAAGGGTGAACAGAAAGTGGACATGGAATAGTCCAAATGGATTAACAACTAATGAAATTGACTTCATCCTCACTAACAGAAGATATATTGTGAATGATGTTACCATCCTGAATAAGGTAAATGTTGGAAGTGATCACAGAATGGTAAGATGTACACTTGATATAGATGTAGGAAAGGAAAGGAAAGGAAAAAAATGACTCGAGTAAATAATACAAAGGTCTTTGAGATAACAGAAGAGGAGAAAAAGCAATATGTACTGGAACTTAAGAACAAGTTTGAGCTTCTGCAGACTGCTCAGGACCAAGATATCAATGAAAAATATTACAACTTTCTGAAAGTGATAAAGCCCAAGAAACCTATAGGGAAAAAGAAATCCAAAGAAGAAAAAATTAGTCAAGAAACACTTGTCATGATGAACCGAAGACAACAAATGAAGAGCAAGAAAAACACTGACAGGGAGAAAATTGAGTATACTGAGTTATGCAAAGCCATTAGAAAGAGACTCAGAGAGGACATAAGAAGATTTAACAGAAGAAAAGTAAAACAAGCATTAAGGGAAAACGAAGGATTTAAATCAGCAGCCACAAGCAGTAATACAGAAAGACAAATGATACTGAAACTGAAGAATAGCGATGGTGTACTTATAAACAGCAGAGAAGGCATAATTCAAATAGCAAAAGACTACTATAGAGAATTATACAAGGAACAAGGGAATAATGCGCAGTGGGGAAGATGGATTGCAAAGTAGCAACACATACGACATACCCGATATTCTTCCTGATGAGGTAGAACATGCATTGAAGAAAATGAAGAATCAGAAAGCTCCGAGGGAAGATGAAGTTACTGTAGAGTTGTTAAAATTGGGAGGAAGAGACATAACACAAAAACTGGAAAGGCTCTTCACAAAGTGCATTAGAAAAGGTGTGACGCCTAAGCAGTGGAATAATGCAATCATAGTTTTGCTGCTTAAGAAAGGAGATAAATCAGAAATTGGAAATTATAGACCAATTAGCTTGTTATCGCACATCTACAAGTTGTTCACAAGGGTCATTACTAACAGCTTAGAAAGAATACTTGATGAGAATCAACCAAAAGCGCAAGCTGGCTTTAGGACAGGATTCTCAACTATGGATCACCTTCACGTAATATCACAGCTAATGGAGAAAGCAAATGAATATAAAACACCATTATGATTGGCATTTGTGGATTATGAAAAGGCATTTGACTCCATACAGCATAAGGCAATGTTTCGGGCACTGGAAAGACAAGGCATAGATACTCCATATATTATGATTTTGAAGAAAATATATGAGAGTGCTACCTCCTTTATTAGACTAGACAAAGACAGTAGCAAAATTAAAATCGAGAAAGGAGTTTGACAAGGAGACACAATATCTCCGAAGCTGTTTACTGCTGCCCTTGAGGAAGCTTTCAGAAGATTAGACGTGGTCGCAGAAAGGAGTCAATGTGAACGGAGAGTATCTAAACCATTTACGATGGCTTACGATCGTGGCTTATGACATTTTGGTCATAAGCCACGATCCCAGAATTAGAAGAAAATCTTAATCAGTTATGCACAGTTAGTAAGGATTTTGGACTAAAGATGAATATGGCTAAAACAAAAGTAATGATGAACAAGTATGCCACAGAAAGGGAAATAATGATTGAAGGAGCAGTACTTGAAAAGGTGGAGTCGTATACTTATCTGGGACAAGTTATTAGCTGTAATAATGATAAATGGCTGGAAGTCAAGAGAAGAATAAATTTTGGATGGATAGCATTCAGGAAATATAGTCACATACTGAGAAGCAATATCCCAGTTTGTCTGAAACGTAAAAAAATGAACCAATGTATACTCCCCACCATGACTTATGGAAGTGAAACTTGGGCACCCACCAAAAGAATGGAAGAGAAGCTGAGAACTACACAGCGCAGAATGGAACAAATTGTATTGGGAATCAGACTGTTAGATAAGAAGAGAAACACATGGATTAGGCAGCAAACTCAAATAAAGGACATTCTTATCAAAACTAAAGAACTAAAATGGTCTTGGGCAGGACACATAGCTCGAAGACATGATGACAGATGGACTAAGAAAATAACAGAGTGGTACCCAAGAGGAGCTAGAAGAAAACCTGGAAGACAAAGGCTGAGATAGATAGATGAAATTCATGAGTTTGTGGGTAGTAAATGGATGGCCAGTGCTCAAAACAGAAGGAACTGGAAAGTTGCTGGAGAGGCCTTCATCCTGCAGTGGATTGAAAATGGCTGATCATGATGATGATGATAATCATTTAATGCATTTTATAGTATGCTGATTTTTAGTTGTTTCAACACTGGCTCTTTTATCAATTTCTTTTTACCTTTATGTGAAGAAGTTCATCCAAGACTGTGATATTTGATCCTTATCATGGCTACAAGTAGCCATGATAGCTAAGCTTATCATAGCTAGCTGAAAACTGCTGGTTGGGTATAGGACAGAAAATTTCTGCTAAAAAAAAAAAAACATCAAGCAAGTTAGCATTGCAAGAAACCATTATTTGTGTCTGGTACCATGAACTAAACAGTGATTATATCAGGAATCTGATGCACACTATGCCAGACAGGTGTCAGCAATAATTACAGCTAGTGGTGGGCCAATGAAATACTAATATCTGCTTTTTTAGAAGACATAATGGTGTCACAAATGTATTTGTTTGCTGCTGAGATATATATCCCCCCCCCCCACTTTTTTTCCATGTAATAACGATGTAATAACATTGTGTTAATTTAAAACACTGGTCACAATGAATATATTGGGCTGCAATATATTCATTGTGGGCTGCAATGGGCTGCAATATATTTTTATAGTTATTTGTAAATTAATGTGTCTAAATAGTTTTTTTTTTTTTTTAAATTTATTTTCATATAAATAAAATGCATAATCATTTTGCATCAGTGTATAACAAATTTGAGATTTTGGTTTGAACTGTAAAGGTGAAGAATTTGAGCTCTTAAACTTTTCTGTTGATAAGTTTTTTTTTGAAAAATTTTTCCATTTTTCTGACTTAATCCCTTCATGGATTATCCCGAGATATCTTGTTTTTAGTTTTAAAAGTTATTTGGAACTACACAAAATATCTCAGGATACAATAATACCCAAAGCAAGCAATAATACTTCCAAATTCACGATTGAAACGTAATTTCTCCGACATTTGTCTGCATAATTTTGCATTAGCCAGATAAATCCCAAGATTTCTCAGGATTTTCTTACGGCTGGCAGCAGACGACTGGCTTTCATTTTACTTATATTTACTTATTGTACAGCAATGTCAGAACAGTAGCGTGCGTTCCTATGCTGGCAGTAAGCAAAATAAAATTTGCTGTCCTAAATGCTGAATACTGAAAAGCATTAACCAATTAAAAACAATATCGAAAATATTTCAGTGCCCTCTTGAACTTCGCCCGTAAGTGACACTTAGTTCGACTGTCCACTTTGGGCAGTCGTGTATCCAAATGTAGTTAGTTCATGATTATCGCTTGTGGTGGGAGGATACTGCTTGTGCATTCCACTTGAATTTTTTAAATTTATTTATATAACGAGTAGTGAAGAGCGTTTTTCTGTTCCTTTCTTTTAGCTCAAGTGCAAATTTATTAAAAAAAAATCTGTATAATTTGCATACTTTTTTGGCATACATGAGATAACTCAGGATAGCCCAAATTTTCTACTAAAAATTTATAAAAAACACAAAAAACTATACAGTGAGTATTTGCATGATGCATACTTTTAATCTGTAAAATAAAAAAAGTTGATCCACTATGGCACATTTTCAGGAAAAAAATGTTCCAGGAAAGGGTTAATTAACATATTAGACTGTGTTTATTAAATAGTTTAATAGTCCTAGTCACATTTATTAGCCTATTTTTAAATTTTGCAAGAGATTTTCTTAAGTTATGACTTTATATTCGTACAGCTTTTGTATCGGTGATTTGGCAATATCATGTCACATAACATGATATTACGAAAGTGCATTACCCTTTAAAATTGTAATTATTGTCTGAATAATGAAGTATATGGCAATATTTCTTACAGATTGCATCAGATAAGTTGTTGTTGGTGTTGTTTTTGGTTTTTAGGAGCATTACCAACTAAGGCCATATTGCTCCAGGGATATGGTGGTCATTCCCTGACCTTTCCACATCCTCCATATTTGGTGGTCATGGACTCGAACCCCAGTCTCATCAAGAAGCGTGTGCTAAGCACTGCTGCTCCTGACCACCTGGATACGGAGGTGGCGCATCAGATAAGATTGACACGTGTAGGTGATAATGTAATATTCATCAGCTGTTACTTTCAGCTATATAAACACGCTCTGCAAGAGTTGCAATCATTCCTTGCTTGTGTCAGGATGGCGAGTTATATGCAGTTGACACGACAAAGAAAGAGTGCTATTGTTGCTCTGTGTGAGAAAGGATGTTCTTCCCGTCATATTGCTTATAGAGTGTCTTGTAATCAGTCGACAGTGAGTAGATTTCTTTCCAAACTCAAGAATACTGGTTCTGCGTAGGAAAAAAGGAACCGGACACAAACGACTCTCTACACCAAAACAGGACTGTGTTTTGAAGTGCTTATGCCTTAAAAACTGCAAAGCTTCTTCGTCTGAGCTGAAAAGAGAATGGGAAGAATATACAGGAGTGGTAGCAAGTGCAGTAACAGTCAGAAGACACCTCTTCAAAAATGGACTTATAGACCGTCACCCCTTCTCACACAAAAAATGAAAAATTAATTTGGTGTAAGGAGCATGTCAAATGGATCCCCAAGCAGTGGAAGTCAGTTATTTTCTCGGATGAGAAGAAATTTAACCTGCATGACTCTGATGGGAGACATACGATTCACCATAGACGCAGTGAATACCATCCAGACTGTATGGTGTTTACAGTGAAATTCCTTACCAGCCAAATGATATGGGGGCGCATTTTGTATCGCAGAGTAGGTCACCTGCAGTTTATAAAAGGTTCTGTAAATGCCAATGGATACCTAGCTATATTGGAAGGCAAATTGCTGCCAACCATTAGAGATCATTTCAACCTGCCAAGTAACTGCATCTTTCAGGATGACTCTGCTCTTTGTCACTGGGCAAAAAGTGTTTGTAGGCACGTCTGTTGTTACTTTAGCTTCATTTCTGCATTATAGGTGTGACAATAATGTCTTTACATTTGTTACAGGTGAAAAAATGATTAGAAGAATGGTTTATTACAACTGTTAGCTGGCCAGGAAACAGCCCGGAACAGAATCCTATAGAGAACTGTTGGCATCGTATGGAATCTGCAGTTTCCAGAAAGAAACCAAAGACCCTTTGTGAACTTCAGGAAGCCATAATTTGTGTTTGGAACCATGGACTATCAGTTGATTATCTTCGGGAATTGACCTTGTCGGTGCCTCGACGGTGTGCTGCTGTCATCAGAGCCAGAGGCGGTTCAACTAAATATTAGTTTGCACCTGGTGAACTTTTCATTTTGTTTTCCATTTAAAATCATAAACTGAAGCAAATTGAGGGCTTCTGATAACATTTCAGCCATAATTGTCGTGTTTACCAAAACTGTTGTATAAAGGTTGCAAATGCTCATTTTGGAATATTTTGAGAGACCCTCAAATATTAGTTAGTTTTGCCTTAAATATTAATAAATATCTTTTGTTTATATTTCTATTTGTGATGCTAGTGATTAATGTAACATACCATTGTGAAAAAGGATTAGAAATGTGAAATTCCTAGGTGATGCACTTTCTTTGAATACCAGTATATATATATATATATATATATATGTATGTGTGTGTGTGTGTGTGTGCGTGTGTGTATATATATATATATATATTATTTTATTATTTATTTTTTTTTGTTTTTAGCTAAGAAATTCTATTTATAGTAAGGCAATAACTAATTTAAAACTTTACAAACATAACAGTATAGTGCAATATATGTAATGTATACTTCATACCATAATACACATTTTTTCATTTAGGTATCTATTGGTTAATGTAGTATTCTAAAATTAAATTGAATTCAAATGGAAATCATGTGTAAGGCTAGAGCAGCAAGGCAACGGCCTCAAAATAGCAGAAATGCTGTGGCTTGAGGAGGACTGCAGGGTTCTCATACCACCTTGCAAAATGTGTTTGTAGATCAAACTGTAACAGACACCACCAAGGAGAATGTCTTTGTGTGTTTGGTGCTACGAAGATATGAGGAATTTAGTTGTGAACTTGGCATTCTGATGAAATCTTCACTTGAGACAGACTTGACCACGTTGTTTTGTTGTTATTTGGTTTTTAGGAGCATTAGCAACTAAGGCCATATTGCTCCGAGAATATGCGGTGGTCATTCCTTGACCTTTCCACATCCTCCGTATTTGGTGGTGACGGGCTCGAACCCCGGGCTAATCAAGAAGCATGTGCTACGCACCGCTGCTCCTTCCCACCTGGCTACGGAGGCACCGACCACGTTGTGATTTAACTATCATGCCTTAGCAACTCTTTATTTAAGGTCATAAGCTGTATTTTTTTTACTTGTAAAGTTTTGTAATTTCTAAAATTATAACAGTATAAAAAGGTGGCAAGCTCTCTAGATTTTACCAATTTGAGTTTCATAGCTCTTTTGCACGTGTAGTATGTTTTTTTCATACTGTATATAGAGTATATATGTATATAAATATTTCAATATTTCCAACTTTCATTGAAAATTATATGTATATAGAATTTTCAATGTATGGGCTCTTAGAAGTACATATTTAAACACACATGCACAAGAGAATAAAATAAACTTTAATTAACCGAGTAATAAAGAAAATAAGTAAGAAGGAAAAGAACACAAGATAGTAATGTGAACATCGTTAGCTGCAATTACCTACCACATGTTACTGAAACATAACTAAAATACATAAAATAAAGATATTTGTATTTGTACTAAATTTTTATTAATTGGCATTTCTTATAAAAAAAAATTTGGTAAAATCTAAATAAATTCTGTTAAACAATCAGAAAGTTATATACAGCTATCAGTTTTATGATCCATTATTTTAGCAGGTAAAGTTTAATTTTCATTTTCAGTGAGTTGAGCAATTTTTTGTAAAAAAAAAAAAAAAAAAAAAAAAAAAAAAACATTCTTGTATGGCGAAAAAATTGTATTTATTGAAACTACAATGAATGTGTAAAAATGAAGATTTTTTTTTTTTTTTTTTTTTTTTGAAAAAGAATTACTAAGAAATAATTTTTTTGTTGTGGATTGTTAATTTCCCTTTGCTTCTGATTTTTTCTTGTTATGGAACCATGATATATGAGCTTTCCAATCAGTTTGATGAATTGCTTTCATCATTTATTAGTAAAACAGTCTATGTTGTTAACATTAGTGTTCATTTTCTGCAGATCATTAAGGATTTGAACATCCTAGAGGACGAGGTCATGGTTTCCTTTAATGTAGTCTCCTTGTTTACATCTATTCCAGTACAGCTAGCAATTGCTTTTATTAGGCCACTGTTGGACAGGGATTCCACACTGAAGGACAAAACTTCTCTCTCTGTAAATGATATATGTGATTCCTCAAATATTTGTTTATCGGATTGTGCATGCATGTTTGGTGATTCCTTGTTCTGCCAGATTCAGGGTACAGCTATTGGTACTCCAATCAGTGCTCCCATAAGTAATATTACTATGGAGACCTTAGAGGAAGACATATTTTCGAATCTGCTAGTGCCAGTTATCATTCATATACCTTCGCCACTGGCGAAGGTATATGAATGATGTGTTCACAGTCATTCCATGTGAGTCAGAGGTACTGCTCCTCCAATATCTCAGTTTCTTGTTGCATTATATCTCTTTTACTATGGAGTTAGTAAAAGATCATGCTTTTGATTTCTAGATGTTTTAGTTTGGCATACAAGTTCCTGTTTGGTGACCTCAGTACATAGAATACCATTGTGCCAAGAACAGTTCATCAATTATAAGTCTGCACATACCTCATGGCATCTACATAGAACAGCATGAGCATGATTTAGTCAAGCATGCTCCCACTGTGATTCCCCATTATCTGATTATATCTGCACATCTTGCTAGGGTGTTGTGATGGTACCACATTGATTGCGTGCAGCTCCCTGGCAGGAATTTGCAGTTAAATCTATCATTTCCTTGCTGCAACATTCAGTTTCATTTTATCAGATCACGTATTGGGATTGTGGAGTGTGTTATATTGGTGAGTCATATCGGAGGCTTTGCGATCACATCTTGGAACATGAGGGAACTATTTGTCAGGCCAACACTCAATATATGCACACCAATGCTCCCCAGACCATTAATGCCCATCTGTTACTGAGCATTATTGGTGCGAGAAACATATTAATTGTAACCCATGTTCCAATGTTGACATTTTGGGCTGTGCACATTTGGTTGGAAACATTTCATATAGTTGTGGCTGGTTTCAACATTAATCACAATCATGGTACCTGCATATATCCTATTACGGAAGTGGTTATTTTACAGCATGATGAAAGATGGCGAGTGAATAACATGGCTAATGTTCTTCTCCCCTTCCCCCATTTTCCCACTGTTAGCAATTTGCACTCAATTGTGTAGCGCATGTTGCGCCTATGTCGATATAATGATGTATGTCCTACTACTTGTCTTCTAAGTTGATACAGGGGCACATGCTCCAAAAGCTGCTTAATGTATATTTTGTTTTTGTTCTTATCACTTTTAACATTTATCTGTGTATATTTTATTATTATTAATAATAAGTTTCCATACATTATATTTTATTTTTACTGTATTTTTAATAAATTTTTATTTTATATTTGTATGTTTTGTCGGTAGTGAAAAAATTAGTTTCAGTATGCTTCTTCCTGATGCACAAGGTCTTTCTGCTAATGTAGGTTAATGTAGGTTAAAATTTTGATTGTAAAGGTTTGGCAAATTAGCTTATCAATATGTCATTCAGTTATTATCATTATTACAAGCATCTAGCTACTTCTGATTTGGCAGAGAACCAGGTTAAACGATTGCCAAAAGAAAAGATAAAATAAAAAAAATAATAATAAATAAATCTTGAATTAAAATAAAGAACATACTGTTTCCAGGAGAAACCAAATACAAGTTGCTACCACTTACAATGCTGACAAAAAAAGAAAGTGAAAAATTGGCTCCAGATAGAAATTGGTGCTTAAGAGACAATATCAACTTCCAATGGAGAAAAATAAAGCTCTGTTTGTAAGCAGTAAATTAATTTAGAATTTCCCACAGTGGAGATAGACTAGCCTAATGTGCATTTTTATGAAGGTATTAAGTTCATATGTGATTCTTACGAAGATGATAACCTGTGAAGTAGTAATGCATATTATACTAAACTTTGAAAGGGAGAAAAAAGATCAGACAGGTTTAAGCTGTTCTCCATTGCAGCCAGAATGACGTTTATTCTTCATTCCAAACCTTTTTTTAAAATGGTGGGGGGAAAAGGATTGTGCTCGCATCCAGGATTGCATGCGAGCACATCCTGCCTCTGCTGTTCATGTAGTAATCATACTTCTTAACACTGGATATCCAAATAATGAATTATCATAATTATATATCAGGTTTTATACATTTGCATATGTGCATATGCAGATGCAATTATATCTGTTTTAATCATTAGTGTATGCATATAAATGTATATAGGATGAATATTACTAGCAACACTGTATATATTTTATTAATTTGTTCAGTTTCAGTTATTTAAAACTAAGGAATGTGATTTCAATAATTTAAAACATAATAATACACTCATTGGCTGAAAAAATTGGAAATATTTTGCAATTGGCATCAACAGATAATTAAATATACAGTATTTAAAGGTCAGTTTTCACATGGTATTATCAGACGTTCCTTGGTATCAGATAAATACTATACACTTTCCTGGGGCTTCTTAGGCAATATAATCACAGGGGAAATGAGTGATCTTTCCAATTTTCAGAAAGGTGTTGTTGTTGGAGCTTGTTTAGCAGGAGCCATAATTGAGAAAACAAGGAAATCACTGGTGTGTTGAAAGCAATCATCTCAAAAGTATAAATGAGTGGAAGATGAAAGGCGAATGCAGCTCTAAAAGGAAGAAATGCAGCAGAGAGTTGGTGTTCCAAGCACTACATTTAAAGTGAATTTTCTATTAGAATAGAAGGTCCAGTATACAGCAAATGATTGAAGAATTCAATTTAGGCAGAGAAAAACTGATTTACGACCATACTATGCAGTAGGAATTGAAGAATTTTGGATTTGATTCTTTTGTCCATAGAAAAAGCCACTTCTTTCTGTAAATTATTATTCCACAGCAGAATAATAGTGGAAAAAGATATTGTCTGACAAATTTCAATTTGCACTTTATTACAGCAATGGCAGGATGAAAATGTAGCATGAACCTCGTGAACCATACACACAGACACATTCACCACTCAAGTGGCTGGAGGTGGTATCATGATGTGGGGTATATTTTGTTGGTACAGACTAGATCCACTCATATTGTTAGATGGTCATGTTACCCCAATGAATATCTTGCTGTCATATTTGACCAACTTCATCATGCTTTGTTTTTACCCAGATTGCAGTGGATTCTTTCAAGATGACAACACAACTGTCCACTGTGCAAAAACTATGAATGATTCGAGAACCATTCCCAAGATTTCCAACATTTACCCTAGCTGCCTAATTATCCAGATCTAAATCCAACTGAGAATGCCTGGGATATGTTGGAAAGGGCAATTTGTCTTTGCAGTTCTCTACTGACCACAGTACTGCAGCTGACAAATATCTTTATGGAAGAATGGTCTAAACTAGCTAGATGCCTTCAGACATGTAGTGGGAGCCATGCTATGACATGAATGGGCTGTAATTCAGACAAAAGGTAGTGGCTCTACTATACTGGTGTGCAAAACTTAAGGACCAGTCAAGTTTTCAACTGTAGCTTCTCATAGGACCACTCCTATGAGAAGGGAAAAGCATACCAAAGGAACCTTGTGAGGTACAGAAATGATGAAGGAAACAAAATGATACAGAGGGACTTTATTCAAAAATGGCAACATAGCACTGGCTGCCATGGTACAGATGCATCACTGCCAAAGATGGAACAAAGGGAAGAGGTGGTCCCCAGGAGGAAATATGCCCACCACTAATGTCGATGCAGGCTTTGCACCGCCTATCCATACTTAGAACAATGTTGTTGATAAGTTCTTACGGTAACATCATCCATTCCTCTGTCAGCGGCATCTTCAGCTGGTGAACATTTTCTGGTGGGTGTGGATGTGCAGCTAGGCGTCTCCCCAGAGCGTCATATATGTGTTCAATGGGATTTAGATTGGTGGAATGGATTGGACGAACAATGTCCTCACTTTCCAAAAGCATATCAGCATCTGGAGTGTGATGGGTGTGGCGTTATCATCCATAAACACGAACTTGGGGCCAATGGCACCTCGGAACAGATATGCATGGGGAAGGATTACCTCAGTACAGTACCGCCTTCCGGTATCTGGAGTTGTGTACGTCCATCCAAGATAAGCCTCTCCAGACGAGAACACCTCGACCGCCATATCGATCCCTTTCAGTGATGATTGCGGGGTGATAGTGTGTGCCAACCTCTCGCCAGATTAGCTGACATCCAGAATCGCTGCTGAGACTGAATCTACTCTCATCAGTAAAGAGTACCTTACCCCATTGCGCTGCTGTCCAGTCCTTGTGTTCGATGCACCAGTGTAAACAGTCTCCAATGGGCAGGTGTTAAAGGAACACAGCGTACTGGCCGTTGGGCAAACAGGTCACCTTTGTGGAGTTGCCTGCCCACAGTAAACCACGATATTCTGCATCCTGTGCAGCTGGTTTGCAGTGGATCCCGCTGTCTGGTGTCAGTCCCTTTTTGGCCTGTAGAAGTATATAGTGGTCATCATTGGGCGTTGTTTTTCATGGACGACCACCACTGGTCCTTCAAACAGCTGTACTTGTTGTTCTGAAGGCCGACCATGCACGTGAGACGATGCTATGGACGATATCAAACTCTGCAGCCACACTTCGACCTTCCTTGAGCTTCACGGTTATTTGACCCCGGGTAAAGTCATCCAGATGTTGTCTTCTGGCTATTTCATTGTCTGTAGCACTGTATGAAACTAATCGAACATCTGGAACAATCGTGCTCACCATTCGGTAATTTGCACATAACTGCTGAACTGCTGCTTTTATCTATTTATATGAGTCCTCTCATCACGATTCAAATTTTTGCCTGTGCACAAACTTTCTACTGAACGGTCACAGTTATGCAAATTGCCACAGGCTGTTTCGTTTAATTTTGTGGTTGTAACCTTTAGAAATAGTGTTGGTCCTTAAGTTTTGCACATCAGTGTAGATATTGTATAAAGGTTTCTAATTTTTTTTTTCCCCCCCATGAGTGTATTAGTATGGGAAAAGAAAAAGAATTCAATTATTGTGGGAAAACATATCAGTGGTTTTTTACTTTAATTCTTGTGTCACCAGTGATGTTTGATGAGAGTATATTCTTTGAATGTGTGACTTAAAGTTCAGTTTTGCTATTAGAAAATCTTACGTATGCAGTTCGAGCTTTCATTCAAAAATGCCAGACGTATCTGCTACCAGACTTGTGGAATTGTAGATTGCTAATCATGGGAAAGATTTCACTACAGATATTCTCTTTTATGCTGTTTTCACAAAGAATGTTCCATGCAGGAAAAAATTCCAAATCGACCAGCATGTGAAAATTGCATTACACATTGTAGCCAAAAAAAGAAAAATCAAGGAAAAATTTCTAGATCTGTCACTTTCCAAGCTGTGTACTTTAAGAGAAGAGAAAAGTGATTTTTCAAAGGATCTCTTAAGCAGCAGTATCCCTTTCAATTAGTTTAGTTCTCCAGTTTTCAAACAATTCTTGAGGGAAAAAAAAAATTATATAAATCAAAACCAGACAAAAATCTAGCTTGAGGAAGAATTATCTTAATGATATTTATGATGATAGTATTCACAGAATTAATCAAGATATTGGGGAAAATTGCATCTGGTTGTTTTCTGATGAAATGGCACCTGCTTATGGCTGTTATATTGGACATTTGGTATGTGAGAAATTAAACAGATCCTCCTCTTCCACGTTTGCTTGTTTGTAAGGTTCTTGAAAATCAGAATGCTCCACTGTTTCAAGGTGTGAGTGATTCTTTGTGGTTATGGCCAGAGTGAGAATCGATCGAGCAATGTGGCCTTGAGTTACTAATGCTCCTAGAAACCATCAACAATCACCGAGAATTAATCCATAACAAAAAGTCTGCATTTTTGTTGGTGTTTTTGCCCCGTATGTGTTAAAAGTAGCTTCTGTGCCATAAGGTTTTCTTCCCAAACCTAATCCACATTAGGGAACAATTTAAGTCAATTTTGGCAAAGTGAATAAAGTTATTTCTTGCGTAAAAAAAAAAAAAAAAAAAAAATCATAAAAGCTTCTACATGCATAACTATTTACAAAGATATGCTACCTGGTCCTCCTTTCCACAAGAGTCTATTTTTTCAAGATGGTGGACAAAAACCTGTAAACCTGAAGCCAAAGTCTAATTCCTAGTGTTTGCTGACATTTTTAGTAAAAACTCGTTTTTACCACATACATTCTGATAAAAACTATTTCCTTTGAAATTTTAATTAGTGGAAACCATGAGAACATTGTAAAATGTAATACAGGGGAAGGTTAAACTTTAGAACAAGACTCGTACCTATCAGTCTTTGCAATAGCAAATGATGGCCAGATCTAGTTCTGCCCACTGCTTCGTGCAGATCTGATTAGCTGCTAATCACCACGATTTTGCATTAGAGTAAATGCAGTTCTGCAAGTGAATAGAGCCATCAGGAATTTAATAGACTTTCATATTCAGCTAGTAGAAAAAGGTTAGGTTACTTTTATGCCACCAAATTCAGGACAGATTCTAGCGAAAAACAGTGTCTGTAATGTTTAGTATGCACCACTTTTCTTTTCACTTGAATCCATCTTGAATTTGGTGGCTTAAAGTAACCTGACCCATTTGCACTACTGGCAGTGAAACTCTGTTAAGAAAACTCCTACCACAGATGAAGGTGACATTTCCTGGCCTGTCTTTTTTATTCCTGCTTGCAGAACAGCATTCACTCTAATGCAAAATCATGGTGATTAGCAGCCAATCAGTGTGAAGCAGTCAGTGGAACTAGATCTGGCCGTCATTTGCTGTCACAAAGATCTATGGGTAAGAGTGTTATTCTAAAGTTTAGCCTTCCCCTCTGTTACATTTTACAG
Source organism: Mastigoproctus giganteus (assembly GCF_048544385.1). Lineage (NCBI taxonomy): Eukaryota > Metazoa > Arthropoda > Arachnida > Uropygi > Thelyphonidae > Mastigoproctus > Mastigoproctus giganteus. Next base: position 68,536,807 of record NC_143586.1, on the reverse strand, counting down.
TGTTCTTGTGGTTTCTACTAACTGAAATTTTGAAGGAACTAGTTTTTACTAAAAATGTTAGTAAATACTAGAAGCTACACTTTGGATGCATTAAGAGCTTCTTGTTTTATTAGTGAGAATTGATATTAATGGATTTTTGGTTTTTACTGTAACATATACATAAAAAAAAGTTGTTGATTCTTTGGACTCTGTGGATGATGCAGCTGTTCCCATTTCTATGGCAATTATTTCCAGTTCTTTAGTTGGAAAATATTTGCTGTTCATTGAGACTAATTTTGCTTAGTTATCTAATTCTATAACCAAACTTGAAGCATGCAGCCTTTGAGCAGTGCAATTCAAGGGGTAGAGAAAATGTTCAGTTAGAAATTTCAGCCATCCCTGACAACATAGGAGTAAAAAGAAGAACTAAATTTTATAATGTTTTACAAAAGAGCTGGATTTCATATTTTAAGGAAACCATGAATTTATTATTGGAAATGAGCAGGAAAAATGTGAGCCTTTCAAGCTTTGAAGGCTCACATTTTTAAGTTTAGCTCACTTGCTGCCATTGATTTGGAAAGATCATTCTCTGCTTTTAAAATTCTTTTGGACAATAAATACCACACATTTATAGTAAGCCACATTGAAAAATATATTGTTGTTTACTACAACAAAGGTTAATCCACATATACTTATTTTAAAACTTTTCATTTAACAGTTTTTAACTTTTAAACCTTGAATATAAAGAAATTGTAACTCAGTAAATAAATAAATCTGCAATAATAAATGTAATAAATGTGTTATAATAAAGATAATAAATGTAAAATGTTATTGTGTATAATAGCATTTTAGTGCATGTTTTTGTGTATTTTATGGCATATTTTCCCTATTTTTTTTAGTGCATATTATCCCATCTAATCATTGTTATCTCCAGTTCATCTCAGGTGGCAGTTTTCTCAGCTTGAATTCTTGCCAATATTTGTTTCTCTTGCTCTGATGTTTGTATTAATGCTCTAGAATCTGGGAGGTGACTCTGGGTGTGTTCTAATGTTCACTATGCTAACGACAGCCATCTGCCCTTGTATTTCACCCATTGTAAAACAGCTTTTTTTTTTTTTTTTTTTTTGATTGGCCATCCAGCTCCACAGAACCCAGACAACTGTTTGATCCTGTTTATATTCCTTCAGTTGGGTTTACACTACTTGTACTCACAGACTGGACATCTTAAAAGCTTTTCCAACAAACTGGCTCCCCATTATACAGTCTTTCTCTATTGCAACTACTGTAATAATGGTATGTGTGACGAGCCATTCCAGTGGATATGCAATCTGCTTATTTTTGCTTCTAACTTATAGCATATTTGATCATTTGCTTATATCATCAGAATGTTCCAACTTGCAGATTTTCACAGTTCCGTTAATTCTTTTGGGATGGAGCGATTTTCATGACACTGAGTGTTATATATATGTATATATATGATAATCTGTATAATATCATGGTACATGTGTTGTATCATACACATTTGGGATAATTATTTGAGCATGAAATAGGTCATTCAATAGATAACCGTCTCCTGAACTTCACGTACTTCCTAACCTGTACTTTCATATAAACATTTTTCATGCAAGTAAACAACTGAACTAATGTTATTTCTGTTTTTTCTTCACTTCAGTTCTCCAGATACTACAACTCCCCATCAGAGTGTTGTCTGTCATTCAAATAATGGACTATCTTCTGTATGGAAAGGCTTTATTGTGATGCTAGATGTTACTAAATTTGTATCAAGTGCATATAAAGTATCTGGCCCAACTGATTTTCTCTCTCAGGTAAGGTTCTAAAATTCCCAGGATACTATATATATCCACAGTATAGAATTAATACACATGCCTAGTTTGCATTTATATAAAGTCAGAAAGTGACAGAATTCTCAAATTTCTCACATAATCTCTTGCTTGTTGATGCCAGCTGCACTACTATCTGTTGCATTTAATGTCTGTAAATTTTTTTAATTTGTCTACCTTTTCATAAACTCAAAAACATTCAAGGAATTATAGAAAATTTGTAGTAAGATTTTTTTTTTCTTTGACAATTACCAGTGACAGGGCAATTTGAAGATCATTAAAAATATTTAAAAAAAATTGAATTGAACAATAAGTTCATATAAAAAGAATAAGAGTAACACTTCACTGTATTAACACAAAATTTATTAAAATTTTGAAATCTGAATAGTTACTACAGCATGACCTCCCTTAATGGGCACCTCTCTAAACAAAACCTCTTGTTGTGGACACTCAGGTTTGTAAAGATACTTATTATCTTTACAAACAGCCAAAAAAAAAAAAAAAAAATCACACCATTCCCTCCAAATGCCTGCCCAGTTCCTCCTTAAATTTATTTAACCTATCAACTTCCACGACAGATGGAAGTTTGTTCCAGCAATTAACCACCCTCTGGTTAAAGGCAAATTTCTGCACATCTATTCTACATCTGTCTTTTCTCAATTTGAATTTATATCCCCTTAGGTTCGTAATCTGAACAAGTGGAAGGATTCCATCAGAATTGAGTGTGCTCAACCCATTCAAGGCCTTATACACCTCAATCAGATCACCACACAGGTGCCTAGTCTCCAGCTGCTGCAATTTGCAGAACATAAGCCTCTCTTGGTAAGAGGATCCCTTCGTTCCCCTCTCCAATCTTATTGCCCTTCTCTGTACACGCTCAAGCAAATTTACATCCTTCCTAAAATGAGGCCTCCAGACCTGTATGCAGTATTCAAAGCGTGGCCTGACCATTGCCTTATACAGAGGGACAATCATCTCCTTTTCCCTGCTAGCAAAATTCCTATATATCATTGAGAAAACCCCATGACCTGCCCTGGTAGCCTGTCTGCATTGCTCAGAAAACTTCATATCTGACTGCACAATTACTCTCAGGTCTTTTTCATTTTCTACCACCTTAAGTGTAGTACTACACAGTTAGTACGTTTCTCTGGGGTTACTTCTACCCATATGCAGTACTTTGCATTTGTCAAGGTTAAACTTCAGTTGCCACTTCTTATCCCATTTGCCCAAATTATCTAGATCCTGTTGCAGTAGCACACTGCCATTACTGTCATTAACAACCCTGCCAACCTTTGTATCATCTGCAAATTTTGACACTAAGCCTGATATACCTTCATCAATATCATTGATAAATATACAAAATAACAGAGGACCCAACACCGAACCCTGTGGGAATCCACTAAAACATTATTCCACAAAGAGCAGCACCCATTAATTACCACCCTCTGTCTTCTCCCACTCAACCATCCTTTTATCCATTGTAGCAACCTTAATACCATTCTGCTCCAATTTGTACAATAGTCTTCATGCGCAAAAGTGTCAAAAGCTTTCCTGAAATTGAAATATATGACATGGTCTCCGACAGTTTTTAAATTCTGTACAGTGGGATAAACTGATGATGTTACCAACAGTAAATTCTAAGTGGGAAGCATTCAAGGAATTAATCGTGGATGCTACTAAAAGTTTCATGCCTATTAAGAAATTTTGTTCAAGGTTTAGGCCTAAATGGTTATCAAATGAACTAACGAGACTCGTGACAGAGAAGAAAAATGCATGGGATGCATATAAATTATCAAGAGACTCAGAAGCCTATGGCAGATATAAGCTATTCTGTAATCAGGTCACAAAGGAGGTTAGGCAGGCGAAGGCAGATTACGAGAAATCCTTGGCAAAAGATGCTAAGAAAAACAGCAAGGATTTCTTTACTTATATAAACTCTAAAAGGAAGGGGATGAATCTGATTGGTCCACTTGACATCGATGGTTCGACTGTTGATGATCCTGCTCAGATAGCAAATAAACTGAATGAGTATTTTGCATCTACATTCACACATGAGGAATTATTAAGGTTTGAAAATGGCAGAAGGTTATCAAATTGTAGCAGGATACTTAATGATTTTGTAATAACTGAAAGCAAAGTGGAGGAGAAATTGTTGAAGTTAAACATAAGAAAAGCACTTGTGGTGGATGGAATCTATCCAGTTATATTAAAGGAGGCGGCAAAGCAACTAAGCAAACCCTTAGCCATAATTATGAGAGCATCCTTGGACTCCGGGGAGGTTCCCACGGACTGGAGATGTGCAAATGTATCCCGAATTCACAAAGCGGGATCGAAGGGTGACACGAGTAATTACAGACCAGTTAGTTTAACTTCTGTTCTGGGTAAAATAATGGAGTCATTGGTTAAAGATGCATTGCAGGATCATCTAGACAAGACTGCAGCAATAATTCAGACACAGCATGGGTTTGTTAAGGGAAAGTCTTGTCTGACAAATTTGATAGGATATTATGATGTGGTTACAAAGGAACTGGATGTCAAGTGGACCAATCAGATTCATCCTCTTCCTTTTAGAGTTTATATAAGTAAAGAAATCCTTGCTGTTTTTCTTAGCATCTTTTGCCAAGGTCAAAGTCATTACAGTAATACTAATTAGATATGTGATGGCTATGAAATACACATTCAGCATATGACACAGTATTGTTGGTGAGGAATGTTTACAAACTTATTTGGGCTATCTGTTGCATCAAAGCAGTAAAATTGCTAGATTGAGAATTGGCTTTTCCATAATTTAAAACATAAAAAAAAAAAGAGTAGTGTAATGAATACATATACAGGATTCAGTTTGTGACTTGTATATAGGGGAAAAAAAAAAAAAAAAAACCCTACCAACAGATTACATCAATAATTTTGACCAGTAGCCCACGAAAATATAACATTATAGTAATGATACAAATCTGAAACCACTTCCAGCTGGTAAAGGATATCTTCAAGTTTTTATTCACCAACTGGAAAAGTGCAATGTAGTAGACAGCAGCATTATTACAAAACTGTGATCATGATGGAATTTACCAACCCAGAATGGAACAGTGTATACTTTGGTTTTGCCACTGCTGTTATACATAAATTTTGAACACAGTTTAAGAAGGAGTCCTTGAGTACACCTCCAAGTCTGCAGTGGTACAGAAAATTTGTGAAGGTTACCTGTTTGTGCAATCATCCTAGTAGAGGTGACGACCCAACAAATGTCAGTGAGAGTGCAGTGGAGCTGGCTTGAGGAAGTTTTTGGTTGTTCTCAGGATGTAGTTTGATTGGATGGTATTGTAGGCTGATGGATGCAAGGAGAAGCTGTTGGTTGACATTATCAGCAAGTAATAATGAAATCCATATGATATGCCAATCATGAACTGAACATGTTGAGGTCAGTAGTGTGTAATATATTATGTCACCATCTGAGGATGAAACCATACATGTTGCTGCTCATACAGAAGCTGTTGATTGACAGCAAAACCAAGAGAATGGAATTTTGTTTGTAAATTTCTCCATGATTATAAATTTGTATTATGTATCCTATTCAGGCAATGACATTTTAGTTTTGTAAAGGTGGTTTGTGGACACTGTACATTCAATATTTTTATATTTGATAAAAATGCTATGTGATGCTTTGCGTTACTCTTACTGCTTTAGTAACACAGGTGTCCAGCTTTTTGTTGACCGTATGATGATTTTCCCTTGGAATGCAGGTCAAATTTTTCTTAGGCATTATATTGATTAAATGCTAATTTTTTTAAGAAATTAAATTTCTGGCTGTTTGTACCAGAGCTTTGTGCAGAAATATAAAGAGGGAAGGATTTAGATCCTTAAACAGAGGGGCAGTATCCTATTACATTAAAAAATTCTACGAGCAGAAACAATGAATGAGTAAGTGATAATTAGATCACTTATTGAAACTAGTAAGTGATGTATTTATTCATAATGAAATTGAAATTGCAAAATGAAATTAGCATTATCATTAGTAGAGGCATTTGATGCAAGAAAGCAAGCTTATGCAGCATCAGCCAAAAAAAAAAAAAAAAAAAAAACCACTTCCACTTCACCCCTCTGTTCGTTCAAAATACCAGTCCAGCTGAGCCTTAAACTTATTTAGGCTATCAACTTCCACGACAAGGGATGGAAGTCTGTTCCACCAACCAACCACTCGCTGGCTAAAGGCAAATTTCCGCACGTCTATCCTACATCTGTCTTTCCTCAATTTGAATTTATGCCCTCTCAGGTGATTATTCTGAGCGAGAGGAAGAATCCCATCAGCATTGAGCATGCTCAAACCATTCAAGGCTTTATACACCTCTATCAGATCACCTCGCTGGTGCCTAGTCTCCAGACACTGTAATTTGCAAAACTTAAGCCTTTCTTTGTAAGAGCACCCCTTTGTTCCATTCACTAATCTTGTTACCCTTCTCTGTACTCGTTCCAGCAGCTCTACATCCTTCTTGAAATGAGGCCTCCAGACCTGTATACAGTATTCTAGGTGTGGCCTGACCATTTCCTTATACAAGGCAATAATCACCTCCTTATCCCTGCTAGAAAAATTCCTATATATCATTGACAATACACCATGAGCTACTCTTGCAGCCCGTCTGCACTACTCAGAGAACTTCATATCTGCCTGCACAACCACCCCCAGGTCCCTTTCATTCTCTACCACTGTCAGTGTAGTACCACAGCGTTGATATGTTGCTCTGGGGTTGCTGTTTGCCATGTGTAGTACTTTACATTTGTCAATGTTAAACTTCATTTGCCACCTCTCAGCCCATCTGCTCAACCTTTCCAGATCCTGTTGCAGCAGCATACTGTCAGTAGTGTCCTTGACAACCCTGCCTACCTTTGTATCGTCTGCAAACTTCAACATTAAGCTTGATATACCCTCATCAATGTCATTTATGAATACAGAAAACAATAATGGACCCGACACTGAGCCCTGAGGGACTCCACTAATAACATTAGTCTACGACGAGCAGTGTCCATTGATTACCACTCTCTGTCTTCTCCCCCTCAGCCACCACTTTATCCACAGCAGCAATTTGCCTCCAATGCCACACTGCTCCAATTTGTGCAGCAGTATCAAAAGCAACAGTATCAAAAGCCTTTCTAAGATCCAAGTATATAGTATCCAGTATCCAGTCAAATTGGTCAGGCAAGACTTCCCCTTAACAAAACCATGCTGTGTCTGAGCTATAGCTGAAGTCTTGTCTAAATGATCCTGCAGTGCTTCTTTAACTAGTGCCTCCATTAATTTTCCTGGAACAGAAGTTAAACTCACAGGTCTATGATTACTTGTGTCAGCCTTTGATCCTCCTTTGTGAATTGGGGTGACATTTTCACATCTCCAGTCTGTGGGTACCTCCCCTGAGTCCAAGGAAGCTCTCATAATTATGGCTAAGGGTTTGCTTACTTCCTTTGCTGCCTCCTTTAATATAACTTGATAGATCCCATCCACCCCGGGTGCCTTCCTTGTGTTTATCTTCAACAATTTCTCCTCCACTTTACGCTCAGTTATTACAAGATTCTCTAGCTTACTGCTAGAGTTGAATACACCTCTGGCTTTCCCCTCGCTAAATAACTCCTCATGTGTGAATGTGGATGCAAAATATTCATTTAGTTTGTTAGCTACCTGAGCAGGATCATCAACAGTTGACCCATCGAGATCAAATGCTCTGAAGAAAGCCATTAATATTCATTTTTGCTAAAAGTTAATTAATTGAAACAGATAATCAATATAATAAAAAAAAAATTAAATAAGCAGTTAGTTACAGTGAATTTCATTTTTCCGAATTATTGAAACTGACTATGCGGATCTCTTAAAAGTGGACACCACCGTATATAGTGGACACTTTCTCCTGACTGAACGGTGTTTGCTTTTGAGAGATTTCACTCTATTAGATACCTAAAAAAAATCATATTTGTTTTTTTCATTAAGATCTAAACAGTTGTAACAGAATGAAGATTTTAAATCTTGCTAACTCACATGGCTATAGGCCTTTTTTTGTTATAGCTTGACCAGTGCTGCCTTGATTTGAAGACCTGGATATATCCTTTGTTTTGAATAGGATGCTCTAAGGATGTAGTTTGATTGAATCGTATTGTGGGCTGATGAATGCAAGAAGTTATTTTGGGTGACATTATCAGCAAGTAATAATGAACATAATGGAATGATTTGATTATTCTGTTTGGGCACTACTGTCATTGAAATTGATAAAAACAGTGACTGAACAGAACTACTTAGTCGCACGTGCGTCCATGTGTGCGCGTGCAGTGGTGGACAAAAAAAAACTGCATCACCTTAAAAAAAGTAACATTTGTAATTTGTAGTGAATGTATAAGATATTGTTTGATTACAGTTATTTTGTTTGTTGCAAAACAAAGGTATTGCATCAGATAACACTTCTTTTGCATCAGACAGTAATTGCAAGGTATTGCATCAGCAATTTCTATGAATACGGCATTGGAAGGGTATACATGCTCATTAGTATCCTGTTTTCCTGTTTTACGGAGATGTAAGCACGGCTCTGTATGTTCAGTTGACACCAAGAAAAAAAAAAGTGTAGCTGTTGCTCTGCCCCAGGAAGGGCTTTCTACGTGTAGTATCACTGATAAAATAGGCTGTCAACAGTATTCCGGGTGCTTAAATTAAAGTGTGAAACCGGTGATGTGAAAAGAAGACCTGGATCAGGCTGTAAGAGAGTGACTATGTTTTCCCAAGATCAATATTTGAAACAGCTGTGCCTTTGTAATCACCATGCTAGTGCTCCTGATCTAAAACTGGACTTTGAGATAGCCTCTGGTATAAGGTATAAGGTATGTTAGTGTCTAACGGCTCCTGGGATTTCTCCCATCTCCGCAATATAGCCTCTGGTGTTGAAACAAGTGCATGAACTATCCAATGATGGCTTTCGGAATGTGGTCTGCATGCCTATCGGCCCAAGGAGAAGCCTTTGTTGAGCCAACAAATGACTTGCTTGGGCTAAAACACGTTTCATGGACAAAAGAGTAATGGGACATAGTGTGCATAGTGTTAGGGTCGGGCGCCACCTGTGGTTTCCCACATCTGCGCCTGAGAGTAATGGGACTCTGCCATCTTTTCTGATGAATCGAAATTCAACCTTCATGGCTCGCATGGGAAGCGATATATCAGAAGACGAAAATCGGAGGCATGCCATTCTGACTGCATAACACCAACTGTAAAGTTCCGGTCAGATGGTCTGGGGATGCCTAACAAGCAAAGGGATGGGACAAATTAAGTTTATTAATGGAACGGTGAATGCAGAAACCTACACTGCCGTCTTGGAAGAGTGCCTGAAGCCCGTTATTAGAGATCACCACACAGATGTCCAAAACTGCATTTTTCAACAGGACTCAGCACCTTGCCACACAGCAAAATTGGTGTAAGTTTTATGCTATTTAGATTCAATGATGAGTTTGCCTTCTTGTCTCATGAGGCTTAAAACATACGTACACCAATAATTTTCCTCCCTTAAGGTGCAGTCGTACCTCAGAAATGCTGGCATTACAGTGTTGGACTGTCCCGCAACAGTCCACATTTGAACCTTATTGAAAATTGCTGGTACATAATGCATCTAAAATTGCTCAGAAGAAGCCAACAAGTAAGATTCAGCTGCAGGAGAGCATTGTAAGAGTGTGGTACCATGAAACTGGGCAACCGTATGTCCAGAAGTTGATTAACTCTATGCCAGATCATTGCAAGGCTGTAATTGCAGCTTGAGGAGGAGCAACAAAATATTGAGGACTTATTTTGCTGATTTACAGTACATAATACTATTTTGTTAACTTGTCATTTCGGTTTGTACACGTAAATGCAATAAAATGTATGTTTGGTTGTCGTGATTTCCATTTGCATGATTTCTCATATTTCCATTAATTATGTATTTTACCCTTTGGGAAGATATTTATGGCAATTGGGTATATCAGGTGGAGTTTTTTTATTGGATTTCATTCACAGAGATATATATATATCCCATCTAACAAATGCATTTCGAACACAATGCAGCGCAAAACACATTATTTGCACAATTCACAAGTGATTTTTTTTGCCTGCCACTGTATATATTAACAAATAAATCCATATATTAATTATTACCATATTTATCAGTGTGCAATCAACATTAACACCTCCTTATTCCAAGGCTCAGGATAAGGAGGTGATTTTCCCATTGTAATGGAAAAATTCCCATGCATCATTGACAGAACTCCATGAGCTCTCATGGCAGCCTGTCTGCACTGCTGAGAGAACTTAGTATTTGACTACACAATTACTCCCAGGTCTCTTTTTTTCATTTTCCCCTACCCTGGGTTTACTGCAGTTAGTACATTACTCTGAGATTACTTCCAGCTGTCTGCAGTACTTTGCATTTGTCAGTGTTAAACTTCAGTTGCCATTTCTCAGCTCATCAGTCTATTTTTTCTAGATCTCGTTGCAGAAGCATGCTGACATTACACCTGATATACCCACATCAATATCATTAATAAATACAGAAAAAAACAATGGGCCTAGCACCAAACCCTGAGGGACTCCACTAACATTAGTCCATGAAGAGCAGTGTCCATTGATAACCACTCTCTGTCTTCTACCACTCAACCATACCTTTATCTATAGCAGCAACTTGCCCTTAATGCCATACTACTCCAAACTGTACTGAAGTCTTCCGTGTGCAACAGTATCAAAAGCATTCCTGAAATCCAACTGTATGATATTAAACTTATTTTTTACATCCAGTACCTTTGTTATTGCATCATAATGTTCAGTCAGATTGGTCAGACCAGATCATCCCTTAACAAATCTATCCACTATTAGTACATTCCTGTTTAGATGATTATGCATTACAGCAGGCCCTTGTTATAACGCGGTTTGCTCTATGCTGATTAGCTATAATGCTGTTCTTATATTACAACCCATATCTCACTCTAACTGTCACAACTCACTATAATGCTCTTTTACCAGCGTACAGATTAAATTTTTGGCATGTTTAACGAAAACATTTCATCTGATGTAGTCGATAGTCGATTCATCTGATGTAGTTGAAAATAAATAGCAAAACAGCATTAAAAAGTTTCCCACACTCGGTGAAATTTTCTTCCATGCTAATTTAGTTGCAGTATGGTGGCTTGTTATGTAGTTCCGAGATCAACATTTTAAAAATGATCAAGCATATTGCTTGTAATATTTGCGTTATATGCATTTATCCGAAGTCTAGTCATCACTCAGTACAGTAGTAGTAGTAGTGGCATGTGATGCAAGAAAGCAAGTGTATGAGCTGATGAAGCATCAGCCAAAAAAAAAAAAAAAAAAAATCACACCATTCCCTCCAAATGCCTGTCCAGTTCCTCCTTAAATTTATTTAACCTATCAACTTCCACAACGACAGATGGAAGTTTGTTCCAGCAATTAACCACCCGTTGGCTAAAGGCAAATTTCTGCCCATTTATTCTATATATTGTCTTTTCTTAATTTGAATTTATGTTCCCTTAGGTTTGTAATCTGAACAAGTGGAAGGATTCCATCAGAATTCATCATGCTCAATCCATTCAAGGCCTTATACACCTCAATCAGATCACTACACAGGTGCCTAGTCTCCAGCCACTGCAATTTGCAGAACTTAAGCCTCTCTTGGTAAGAGGATCACTTCATTTCCCTCACCGATCTTGTTGCCCTTCTCTGTACACGCTCAAGCAAATCTACATCCTTCCCAGTGTTAGGTAACGGACAGTTTACTTGAACATTGTATAATAATTAATTCAACACAGTTATTTTCGAAGATGAAGAATGGCAGATAAGAATTAAAAAGTGAGAAGGTCTCGACGTGGTACGAAGCCTGCTAATGTAAGAAAAAGTATGAATTTGAAAATTAAATTATACATTTTGAAGCAAATCGATTCCGTTCAAAAACAAGTAGATGTGTGCAATCATTTAGGACTGGCAGATTCAACTGTAAGAACAATTATAAAAAATAAAGAATTAATTTTAGCAGCGGGAAAGACAGCTGTTCCACTGCAAACAACTAAATTAATTATGGCTAGGCTGGCTATTATAATTAGCATTAGCATTAGCAGAGGCATATGATGCAAGAAAGCAAGCTTATTCAGCATCAGCCAAAAAAAAAAAAAAAACACACCACTCCCATTTCACCCCTCCGTTCGTTCGAAATACCTGTCCAGTTGAGCCTTAAATTTGTTTAGGCTATCGACTTCAACAACAAGTGACGGAAGTCGGTTCCACCAACCAACCACCCGCTGGCCAAAGGCAAATTTCCGCACATCTATCCGACATCCGTCCTTCCTCAATTTGAATTTATGCCCTCTGAGGTGATTATTTTGAGCAAGATGAAGAATCCCATTGGCATTGAGCATGCTCAAACCATTCAAAGCCTTATACACCTCTATCAGATCACCTCGCCGGTGCCTAGTCTCCAGACTCTGTAATTTGCAAAACTTAAGCCTTTCTTCGTAAGAGCAACCCTTTGTTCCATTCACTAATCTTGTTGCCCTTCTCTGTATCTGTTCCAGCAGCTCTACATCCTTCTTGAAATGAGGCCTCCAGACCTGTATACAGTACTCAAGATGTGGCCTAACCATTGCCTTATACAAGGGAATAATCACCTCCTTATCCCTGCAAAAAAAATTCCTGCATATCATTGACACCATGAGCTACTCTTGCAGCTCGTCTGCACTGCTCAGAGAACTTCATATCTGCCTGCACAATTACCCCCAGGTCCTTTTCATTCTCCACCACTGTCAGTGTAGTACCGCAGAGTTGATACAGAGTTGATACGTTGCTCTGGGGTTGCTGTTTCCCATGTGTAGTACTTTACATTTGTCAATGTTAAACTTCATTTGCCACCTCTCAGCCCATCTGTTCAACCTTTCCATTGAAATGGAGAGACTTCTAAATAATTTTATTGAAGTAATATCCAACGCACAATTCCGTTAAGTTAAATATTATTAAATAAAAAGCGATTAGCCGATATGATGATTGATCTGAAGAAAACTGACCTTTAAAAAAAAAAAAAAAAAAAAAGTGTGTCAGAGAGAGAAGCCGTGCAGATCAAGAAGGAGCCGAAACTTTCAAAAAAGAACCTCTTAAAGTTATTGAAGAGAGGTGTTATAGTTCTCAACAAGTTTTTAACATAGATGAAACAGGACTTTTTTTTTTTTTGGAAATGAATGCCTAAAAGAAGTTTCATATCGAAAGAAGGAAAAAAAATGCCAGGTTTCAAAGCGGTGAAGTTGACCACTTTGAAGTTCAAAGTGGTTGACTTTATTGCTGAGTGGTAACACTGAGGGGGAATTTAAAGTGAAACCCCTTTTTGTTTACCAGGAAGAGGGACAAAGTACAACTAAAGTTGACCAAATATACAAAAACTCAACAGCCCAGGGCCATCGGATTAATAAATTCATGATTTTAATTGGCCTTTTAATTTTAATTTCAATACATAACGGCACCTCCGTAGCCAGGTGGGAAGGAGCAGCAGTGCGTAGCACACGCTTCTTGATTAGACCGGGGTTCGAGCCCATCACCACCAAATACTGAGGATGCGGAAAGGTCAGAGAATGACCACCGCATATTCCAGGAGCAATATGGCCTTAGTTGCTAATGCTCCTAAAAAAACCAAATAACAAACATCAATACATAACATAGTTACTTTACCACATAATTATATACGTATGTAGTGGAAAATATTTATTTGTGAGTCGTGGTGAGCACTGTATTCCTTCAACATTACAGGAATACAGTGCTCACTTAGCACTCTGTTTTTCCGGAACGAATTATCAGTGTTAAGCGGGGTTCACCTGTACTTCTTTAATCAGTAACTCTTGTTATTTTTCCCAGAACAGAAGCTAGCCAATAGGCCCTTAATTATTTGTGTCCCCCTTTGATCACCATTTGTGAATTGGGGATGCATTTGCACATCTGTAGTCCATGAGGATTTCTCCTGAATCCAAGGATGCTCTCACAATTATGGCTAAAAATTTATTTACTTGCTTTGCTGCATCCCTTAATATAACTGAATAGATCCCATCCATCCCATGTGCCTTCCTTTTGTTCAACTTCAACAAACTCTTCCACTTTCCTAAAGAATTCTTCATATATGAAAATGGATGCAAAATACTTATTTATTTTTTCAGTAACCTGAGTATGATCAACTGTTGCACAATCAATATCGACCAATGCACTATGATCCAGTCAATATGTGGAGAGTTCAAATCATCCATTATAAGACATTCTGATTTACTGGCCCACTCCATTTCTCTATTCAGTTGTTTATTGTATTCATCAGAGTCATTAGGCCTACAATGCACTCCTTCTTGCATTATTGTTTCCCAGTGCTTATGTCACACCAAACTGACTCAACATGCATTGGCCACCCATGTCAACTGGATACACTGCCTTCTATTTTATGTGCTTCTTAACTAAGAACATATCTCAGTTAAGAAACATACATTTGCACAAACCTGCACTTCACACACACATAGCCAGTGTCTAGTACCAGGTACAGATGATCCAGCAGTGAATGTGGAGAAACCTGCAGACTGCAACAAAATACCCAATGACAATGTCCTTTCTGTACACACCAAATTCTGCATCCCTTATATCTGAGTGGCATCATGTCTCTGATATCCCCACAATGTCTGCATTTGATGACTTGACTAGCACTTCAAATTCATCAAATTTATTTACTGTGCTCCTAGCATTGGTGTTCACACAAGTATACAAATGCCTGTTCTTACCCTTAGTTACTCTAAAACAGCATATGTATTTACTTGTTCAGTGATGTCTCACAGCTTTGAATTCCCTAATACCTTTCTTTTAGGGCTGTTGCATGTACTAATAGAAGCAGTGCAAGAATCACTTTCACCTCTGCCTGAAGCCATTGGTAATCTATTACTCTGTCCAAGGAAAACTGTTACAAACTAGCAGTTTTCCTAACCACCTGACTCTGCCTCAATAGCATATGGAGTTCAGGTGGAACAGTTCAAGGCAAAACACTTTTTCCACTTGAATTCATTTAGTTTATTATGTTATTATAAATTTGTATTAGTAGTGGCAAATGATGCAAGTAAGCAAGCTTGTGCAGCATCAGCCAAAAAAAAAAAAAAAAAAGAGCTTGCAGAATCCATTCAAATCCTTAAACACCTCAGTCAGATCACCCCAACGGCACCAAGTCTCCAGATGCTGCAGTTTGCAGAGCTGGAGTCTTTCTTGATAAGAGCACCCTTTGGTTCCACTTACCAATCTTGTTGACCTCATCTGTACCCATTCCAGCAGCTCTATGATCCTCCTAAAATGAGTCCTCCAGACCTGTATGCAATATTGAAGATGTGGCTTGATCATTGCCTTACACATTTAAATATAAATAAGTTAGTATGCATAAGTTGCTGAACTTTTAATTGAGTAGTTACATTTTTGGACCCACTTTGGGAACTATCATTATGCTGAAGATGTTGGAGGGGGTGGGTATTTACTTGAAGATGCTGTGCTGGTAGTGTACGACTTTTGATTGATTTTCTCATCAAGAAACAGAGTATTTGCAAAAAAAAAAAAAAAAAAAAGATACCCCATCATTGATCTTTGAATATTGACCTAAAGAAAGTTTCCCGCTCTAATTTTGTCCTGGTGACAGAATCCAAAGTGGATCCAGAAACATAACCAGTCAACTGAAAGTTTAGCATCTTGTATATACTA
Organism: Mastigoproctus giganteus; assembly: GCF_048544385.1. Lineage (NCBI taxonomy): Eukaryota > Metazoa > Arthropoda > Arachnida > Uropygi > Thelyphonidae > Mastigoproctus > Mastigoproctus giganteus. The sequence goes on along the minus strand of NC_143586.1, from coordinate 68,521,234 downwards.
GATGTGTATTTAATTTTATATATAAATGAGTATAAATTTATATATAAACAAATTTAATCATAATTTGAAAGGTATTTTGTTACTATCCAATCAGACACTTTCAGATGACAGCTGATCCCTTTATTTTGAAAGAAGTTTGCCATTCTTTCATTCTCCATCATCATCATCTGTTATAATTTGTTGTTTCATTTATCATCATATTCATCATTCAGTTATTCGTCATTCATGCTATTACAGCATTTTCATTGTGAAATTTAAGATAATTTGTAACATTTTCCCTTCAGATCACTTCAGAAACCTGCACAACTATTACATGACTATTTTTTTAATGGAGTATTTTTCAGCATTTCTTATGGGTGATTAAGATCTTATACAAAATTTTTTATTACATCTTTTTACAAACAGTAAGTTAAATCTTCTATTATGATTATTTTAATCTGTTGTATTATGTATCATTGTATTCATTATATTACAGTATTCTCACTATGAAATTTATGATAACTTGCAGCATTTTCCCTTCAGATCACTTCAGAACCCTGTACAACTGTTCCATGAGTTTTTTTTTTTTTTTTTTTAATGGAATATTTGTCAGAATTTCTTATGGGTGATTATGATTTTATATGAAATTATTATTACATCTTTTTACAAATAGTAAGTTAAAACGATAAGTAAGCCCCACCTTAGTTTTGCCTGTTTTAGTTAAATAATTGAAATCATTCTTATAGGATATTCCTGACACCATCCAGGTTTGTGGACGCATCATTCCAGACCAAGTTTGGGAATATTTAAGCAAGATAAAGCAGTCTGGTAACAAAGTGAGTTCTGCATGTAATATATAGTGCATTTTTATATTGTAAATGCAGCCTGTAATGAGGAGTCCATAATAATAAAAATTATTTAATGTCTTATCATTCAGTAACATTAAATATAGGTAAATTACATGGTAATAAATGCACTTTGTAACTGTGTAATGCTCTAAACTGCAATGATAATGTAATTTTTTCATACTTTTTTCCCTCTCTCCCTGAAAGATATAATATTGCATTTCTTTCAAGATAAATGAACAGCACAATACAGTCAAACCTCTATTTCGATATCAGATAATTCGAAGAAGCATGTAATTCGAAGATAAGAGTAGTCCCTGGCAAACAACGTAGGATTTTGCTTACTTCTTAGTTCGAATAATTTGAAATACATGTACAGTAAACCCCCGCTATTCGCAGGTTGTTGTTGTTTTTTTGATTTTTAGGAGCGTTAGCAACTAAGGCCATATTGCTCTGGGAATATGCGGTGGTCATTCCCTTGACCTTTCCACATCCTCCGTATTTGGTGGTGACGGGCTCGAACCCTGGTCTAATCAAGAAGCGTGTGCTACGCACTGCTGCTCCTTCCCACCTGGCTACGGAGGCACCTCTATTCGGAGGGGTTACGTTCCTAAGAAATGCCGCGAATACCGAAAATGCGAATACTGAGTTATGGCTCCCATAGTAATAAAGGGATTCCGTTCCAAAGTATGAAATATATAAGAAAAACTAGTCTAAAATTTTGTCTATGTATGTATTATATGTACCTTCATAATATGACTATGTACATAGGCAGTACATAGTGAAATTGAAGCATATGGCATCGAAATGAAAATAAGAAACAATTTAATATTAAATGTAATATTTATTAGAAATTTCAAACAAATCTTTCAAACCAGAGCCTATGCTAGCTAAAACACTTATCCCGCCAGTGCTATCACCAGTTTCGCTAAAGTGTTGATAAAGGAGTTTTGCCTTTTCATGGATGATGAGTGAACTTAATGGAATTTTATTTTGGGTCAGTCTTCTATCCACAGATTTAAAGCTTTTTCCATTTTTTCTAATTTAACATCACTAGTTACAGAGCAAATTTTTGAAGCAATTAGTGCGTTTTCACGGACACTATGGCGGATTTTTCTTCCGATTTCTTGATTGATCGTACCGTACTGTTGACTCATTAATTTTATAATGTTTTGCCACTGAGGAGACACTTTCACCATTAGAAATTTTGTCTAATAACTCGATTTTATTCGCTAATGTCATCACCTTCTTTGATATTTTCACATATCCCTTGTTATTCGTTGCCATATTTTTGTACGCGTTAGAAAGAATTTGTCCACAATAAAGTCACTTTCTTCCGTTAACACACTCGAAAAAGTCTGTTTTACACTGCTTTTGCAGTGTTTATATGCTTATAAATTGAATAAATTTATCAAGTTATAAATTAAAAGAAGCGACGAAACCGTCCATGACAAGCGCATAACACATACTGAACAAGGATTAGCGAGAAACATCCACGCTCGCGATTTTGTCACCCCTCTCCCCCCCACCCACTGAGCGCTGTTTTTACTGGGAAAGATAATTTTAGCCATGCCCATGTTTTTTTATGGCGGAAAATGTTCACGGTGCGTTAAATTTCACATTTTTTTTTAGGTTTCATTTTATATTAAATCAGTGACAGCGAAAACAGATACCGCGAATAGCGGGGGTTTACTGTACAATGAAATTTGAAGTCCTTATCTGGTCCAATGACCTGCAAACATATCATTTAATTTGAAATCTCCAATCATATTGCATGTGTTACGTGGAAAGTTTTACGTGCACAAATAGTGTTTTTGTTCTCCATTTACCGACTATACATTGTTTGTTTATTGGATGACCATTCAAGGTCATCCGGATTATTTGAAGTCTGTGTGGGACATAGCTTCGAACTTCAGAAAGCACTTCACCTTAAGTTGCATCGTTAATGCTTTTTAATTTTATTATGGTTAATGCTTTTTAATTTTATTATGGTTTTTTTAGTGCAGGATTTATGAGGTTCTACCATATAAATTTTAAATGCAATATGATAGAATACTACCATGTGTTAGATTATAATCCCCTTAAGTCAGTTTTTTCTTTCTCTTATAGAAAAATTCTGTTTTGGTACAGTAAATAGAAGAAAAGAGCTATGAAATGGCTATGAAGAGGAAATATAATGAGCTAAATATTTCGAAAAGTTAAATCTGATTTGTGAGGTTGATAAAGGAGTGCAAACTAAAACAGAACTTGCAAAACAATATGGTATCGTGATGCCATAGAAAAACAATTCAAGAAAGGAAACGATGTTGGAAGGATGAAGAGAACACAGTGTGCAAAGCACGAAGACGTAGAGAGTGAATTATTAGAGTGGTTTTTTCAGTGCAGGGCTAATAATATTCTGCTATCAGGACCTGTGGTGAAAGAAAAAACTGAAAAAATTTCACTTAATTAGGCAAAGATTTTAAATGCTCCAATGTGTGGGTGCAACAATTTCAAAAACAGCACAATATTGTAACACTATGGGTTTGTGGTGAAGGATCTTCAGTGGACATTAAGGCCGCAGAAAGGTGGCGAGAAAATGTAAAGCCTGTTTTGCAGAGTTACTATCCAAAGAATATTTTTAATATGGATGTTGAGTTTATGCCAGATAGAACACTGGCAATGAAGGAGTAAAACATGTAGAGGAGAGAAGAGAAGTAAGAAAAGGGTAATGGTTCTGCTTTGTTGCAATTCAGATGGAAGTGAAAAGTTGCAGCCTTAGGTCATTGGAGAATATGAAAAACCACAGTTTCAAAGGAGTGAATGGCCTGCCTTGCATTTACATTGCTAACAAGAATGAATGGATGATGGCAAAATTATTGTGCGAGTGGATGCAATGTCTCGATAGGAAGATGGCTGGTCAAAATCGTGAAATTCTTCTCTTGATGGACCAGTGTGCAGTGTACAACTGCGAAGGACTTGTTCTAAAAAATATTAGAGTTCTTTACTTACTGGCAAACACAATCAGCTACATGCAGCCTCTAGATCAGGGAATTATTTACCATATTAAAGAGTTATACTGGAAAAAACTGGTGAGTTACCTCATCCGGGAAATGTCCAGGAACATTCTCATTACAGAAATTAGGAAATGGAACATGCTGGATGTGATGAGGAACATCGTAGTTTCATGGAAAGAAACTCCTTTGTCATTCAAAACTGCTTCAGAAAGGCTGCTTTTGGTAAAGAAATTTTTGATCATGATGATCATGATGCACAAGAAGCCTTTGTATGGCCTGAGCAGCAAGTTGAAATGGAGTGTGCAACCAATTTTGAATTATATAAAGTGTGATGACAATGTAGTCACTACTGCAGGCGACCACACTCCTGAGAAAAGTAGCACAGATTCAGAAGAAGAATCAGATGACAAGGAACAAGAGCCATTGGAAGGTGCGTAAGGAGGTATTTTTGGCAATTTCCACCTTGGAGAATGTGCAACTTAAGCATTCGTGTTGAGAACGCTAGTCTAGCAGACACAATGGACAAAATATCAAAAAAAGTACATGAACTATACAATAAAAAAAATGAAACAAACTATGTCGGATTTCTTTGTTTATAAAACATAAGTTTGTGCAAATGTTATTTCAGTTGTCTTTTTTATGTAAAGTTCATTGTTTTAAATTTTTTTTTCTTGCTTATCTCTATAAAGAATTTATTTTAGCATTTGCCTCCGAGAACTGCCATTTGCCAACTTTTCCCACCAGAATGATGCAGTAAGTAAATTCCTTTTTTTTAATAAAAGTTCGTTTAATTCGACCCCGGATAATTCAAAATTGTACTTTTTTGTGCCTTGAATTTCAAAATAACAAGGTTTTACTGTATAGTAGAAGCTTGTTAATTGCAAACTCAGTTTATACAAGGTTCAAAGTGTGTATTGTTCCCCTGCGAAAGAATAGGCTTTTCTATATTTATTTTGTTTTGTATATTTATTAATGATATTGATGAAGTTATATCAGGCTTAGTGTCGAAGTTTGCAGATGATACAAAGGTTGGCAGGGTTGTTAATTACAGTAATGGCAGTGTGCTACTGCAACAGGATCTAGATAATTTGGGCACATGGGCTAAGAAGTGGCAACTGAAGTTTAACCTTGACAAATTCAAAGTACTGCATATGGGTAGAAGTAACCCCCAGAGAAACGTACCAACTGTGTGGTACTACACTTAAGGTGGTAGAAAATGAAAAAGACCTGGGAGAAATTGTGCAGTCAGATATGAAGTTTTCTGAGCAATGCAGACAGTCTGCCAGGGCAGGTCATGGGGTTTTGTCAATGATATATAGGAATTTTGCTATCAGGGAAAAGGAGATGATTGTCCCTCTGTATAAGGCAATGGTCAGGCCACGCTTTGAATACTGCATACAGGTCTGGAGGCCTCATTTAGGAAGGATGTAAATTTGTTTGAACGTGTACAGAGAAGGACAACAAGATTGGTGAGGGGAATGAAGGGATCCTCTTACCAAGAGAGGCTTAAGTTCTGCAAATTGCAGTGGCTGGAGACTAGCACCTGCATGGTGATATGATTGAGGTGTATAAGGCCTTGAATGGGTTGAGGACGCTGAATTCTGATGGGATCCTTCCACTTGTTCAGATTACGAACCTAAGGGGACATAAATTCAAATTAAGAAAAGACAGATGTAGAATAGATGTGCGGAAATTTGCCTTTAGCCAGTGGGTGGTTAATTGCTGTAACAAACTTCCATCTGTCATTGTGGAAGTTGATAGCTTAAATAAATTTGAGGAGGAACTTGACAGGCATTTGGAGGGAATGGTGTGTTTTTTTTTTTTTTTTTTGGCTGATGCTGCATAAGCTCATACACTTGCTTTCTTGCATCACATGCCCCTACTACTACTATGTAAAAATATTCATTTATTACAAATTCAGTTAATATGTATTACAGAGCACACTTTTACCCCATTTGAAATTAATAATGTCATTTTGTATGGCTAATACAAAGATCGATACAGTTATCCTATTATTGCTCCACTACCAATATGCATGTGACTACCTTGTTCTACCTTTCCCAAAAGATAGTGCTGACTTGTTAATTTACTCTTACATTAAAGAAAAGTCAGTTTATGGTAACTGCAACATATATGCACTATGAAAAACATCTCTTGTAGGTCAGTTGCAGTTGTTGCACTATGTTCCAACAATCTTTTGTTATCATCTGTTTTTGTGTCATTTTTAGAAATATCTGAGATAATATCTTTTTGTTGCTTATGACTTTAAATTAATTTATGTTTCATATTAAATCTCATCAACTCTAGCTTCTACCTTCTAAGAAAGATGCTCAGAATGTATTGAACATAATAAAGAATGTGTTAGTCTTCAGTAATGTTGATAAAGAAACAACTTATGCATTTGATAATAACTGTGCTGTAATTAAGAATGCATATATGACAAAATCTGTACAAACAAATTTGATTCTTTCTTTAAATTAGATTAATTCTTCTGTATATACTGTATATATATATAGAAGAATTAAATTATAAATTAAAATAATTAATTAATTAATTTAATTTAAAGTATGCTATATTTTTATTTCAAATATGTTGCTTCTTTTGTCTTAGTTTATCTTAAAAATAATATATGTACTATTTTTATTATATTATTAGACAAGGCCTTTGTTATTGTTTGTATGAAAGAAATTCTACTTATATAGATTCATATAAACCTTACACCCTCTAGAGTTCTTTGCTTCCTTTTTTTTTTCTTTTTTTTCTTTTTTCATATTTCAGTTTATCAGTTTTGCTCTCTCTCTCTCTCTCTCTCTCTCTCTCTCTCTCTCTCTCTCTCTCTCTCTCTCTCTCTCTCTCTCTCTCTCTCTCTCTCTTTCCAGGTGGGAAGGAGCAGCAGTGCATGGCACACGCTTCTTGATTAGACCGGGGTTCAAGTCTGTCACCACCAAATACGGAGGATGCGGAAAGGTCAGGGAAGGACCACCGCATATTCCCGGAGGAAAATGGCCTTAGTTGCTAATGCTCCTAAAAACCAAATAACAACAACTCTCTCTCTCTCTCTCTCTAAATATCAGTAGTTGATGCTGATGACATGTACAGTTGACATTAAGTTTTTCTAAAATTTTTCAGTACAGCTGACCAGGTCATTGTTATTTATCATCAGTATTTTAGTCGATTTCCTCAAATGTATAGGAAAAAGAGATTGGATAAGGGATGCAGCAATAACAAAAGTTATTTATTTATTATTTTTTTTTGCGTGTTTTGGTAACATATAAAATATATGCTTATAAATATAAAATAAAATGAATTCTACTTCTTGACCTTTGGTCAAGAAGTAGCATTCACTGTTTTTGTTTTCTTTTATTTTTATGTTAGATGCACTTCATGCATTTATTATGTATGACTTGCATAATAATAATATAATGTATATTATAACAACAGGTTATATATTTATATATAAATATATAATATGTAATAATAAAAGAATATATTTTAAATAATAATGTTATTTAAAAAAGAATAAGAATATCAAAATATTATACAGTCAGTCCTCGTATAACACGTGTTTACACTACACGAATTCGATCATACACGATTTATAAATAGGGGAATGATATCTTATATAACACGAACCGAATTTGCATATGCACAATTCGCCTTTGTGTTTACAAGAAATGGCAGTCGAACACAGAATCACTCCAACTGAACGCACCACGATAGGAACGAAGAGAAGATTCTGAAAATGTATTTATGTTTTTTATATCAGTGAAGGGGAAACACATTTCACCGTAATAACGTAAAACCAACACGATTCCAGCTATCGGTATACTCGCAAATGCAATTAGATCGAGTTTACTACCAGTTTATAACAGATTTCACTAGCAGAAATGCAACTGGAAATTGTTTTTATTGTTTTATGGTAGTAACCCCTAGAAATGTGCTTTAGTAAAATGTGAGGTGTTAATAGTGCATCTCTGCCTTTACGGTGTTGTTTATTCAGTTGCTACACGCGCACAGCTTTGTTTATGCGTATCAAGTGTGCCTCTTCGTTTTGTAATTGTGCCTTATTCCCTAAAAATGAATAAAATATTTAAAAGGTGTGAAAAGGAAGCGTCAGAGAGATGCTCTGTTTATCAATATTTCTTTTCTTTTTCTTCAGAGAGAAAAAGAAAAGAAATATTGATAAACAGAGGCGGACTGGGTCAAAAATTCTTATCCAGGAAAATTATGGTTTTTCCCGGATAAGAAAAACCATAATTTTGGCCATAAACCTCATACTATGGTTTATGGCCAAAATCACAGCGGCCTCTGGCCCACCGGAGGTTCCCCGGTAAGCCTTATGGCCAGTCCGCCTCTGTTGATAGAAAAAAAATTATGAAACGCTTTGAGCGAAATGAAAGACCATGTGGTATTGCACATGCTACAGACCTAAATGAGACAACGCCGAGAATTACAAAGAATGCAGAAAAAATAGCAGGAACAACTCAAAGTGTAATTAAAATACATTAAGTTAAGACACAAAGAATTGGAAGAGATGGAACGGCTGTCATCTGTATGGATAGAAAACCAAACAAAAAACCAGTTAAGTTTGCTTACAATAGAAGCAAAACCAATAAAATACTTACGTATTTTATTACGATTATTTATTGTGTTTGGCAATGTTTTGGTTACCAATGTGTGTTCAACCTTGGGTGGTCGGCACCTAACCCTATTTTTCCCATAGCGCCTGTTGTTTATATTGCATGATTTTGCATTGCACGAGGGTTTCTAGGAACACAACTATCGTGCTATATGAGGACTGACTGTATTTAAATATAATGCCTCATGCTTAGATCTCCCCCCCTCCTTTGATAACACAGTTTCATTAGATGGGAGGTCCTTGTACTTTAGCATTAGCAAGGGTACATGATGCAAAAAACAAGCTTACATAGCATCAATGAAAACACACACACACACACCACATACACCCTTCTCATTTCACCCATCCACTCGCTCTAAATGTTTGTCTAGTTCTGTCTTGAGATATTTAAGCTATCAACTCTTACAACAGATGGAACTTTGTTCCAGCAATCAACCGCCCGCTGGCTAAAGGCAAACTTCTGCAAAACTATCCTACAACTGTCTTTCCTCAATTTGAATTTATACCCTCTCAGGCAATTATTCTGAGCAAGAGGAAGAATCCCATCAGCATGGAGCATGTTCAAACCATTCAAGGCTTTATACACCTCAATCAGATCACCACGCAGGTGCCTAGTCTCCAGACACTGTTATTTGCACAATTGAAGCCTTTCTTCGTGAGAGCAACGTTTTTTTGCATCAATTAACTAATCTCATTGCCCTTCTCTGTACTCGTTCCAGCAGCTCTACATCCTTCTTGAAATGAGGCCTCCAGGCCTGTATACAGTACTCAAGGTGAGGCCTGACCATTGCCTTATACAAGGGGATAATCACCTCATTATCCCTGTTAGAAAAATTCCTGTATATCATTGACAAGACACCATGAGCTACTCTTGCAGACTGAGTGCACTGCTCAGAAAACTTCATATCTGCCTGCACAATTACCCCCAGGTCCTTTTCACTCTCTACCACTGTCAGTGTAGTACCATACAGTTGATACATTACTCTTGGGTTACTGCTTCCCATATGCAGTACTTTACATTTATCAATGTTAAACTTTATTTGCCACCTCTCAGCCTGTCTGCTCAACTTTTCTAGATCCTGTTGAAGCAGTGTAATGTCATTAGTGTCATTAACAACCCTGCCAACCTTTGTACTGTCTGCAAACTTAGACATTAAGCCTGATATACCATCATCAATATCATTAATAAATACAGAAAACACAATTGATCCAACACTGAACCCTGGGGGACTCACTAATAACATTAGTCCACGAAGAGCAGTGTCCATTGATTACCACTCTGTCTTCTCCCACACCACCATCCCTTTATCCATAGCAGCAATTTGCCTCCATGCCATACTGCTCCAATTTGTGCAGCAGTCTTCCATGTGCAAAAGCCTTTCTAAGATCCAAATATATGATATCAAAATTATTCTTTGCATGCAGTGCCTTTGTGACTATATCATAATATCCAATCAAATTGGTCAGACATGACTTCCCCTTAACAAACAGATGCTGTGTCTGATCTATAACTGAAGTCTTGTCTAGATGATCTTGTCATGCTTCTTTAACCAGTGCCTCCATTAATTTCCTTGGAACAGAAATTAAACTAACAGGTCTGTAATTACTTGTGTTGCCCTTTGATCCTCCTTTGTGGATTGGGGTCACATTTGCACATCTCCAGTCCATGGGTACGTGCCCTGAGTCCAAGGAGGCTCTCATAATTGTGGCTGAGGGTTTGATTACTTCCTTCGCTGCCTCCTTTAATATAACTGGATAGATTTCATCAACCCCCAGGTGCCTTCCTTATGTTTATCTAGCTTACTGTCAGAGTTTAATACACCTCTGGCATTCCCCCTCCCTGAATAACTCCTCATGTGTGAATGTAGATGCAAAATAGTCATTTAGTTTGTTAGCTACCTGAGTACGATCATCAACAGTTGCACCATTGATATCAAGTGGACAAATCTGATTGATCCCCTTCCTTCTAGAGTTTGCATAAGTAAAGAACTCTTTGCTGTGTTTCTTTGCATCCCTTGCCAAAGATTTCTCGTAATCTGCCTTTGCCTGCCTAACCTCCTTTGTAACTTGGTTACAGAATAACTTCTATCTATCATAGGCTTCTGTGTCGTGTGTTAATTTATATGTATCTCGTTCATTTTTCTTCTCTGTCATATGTCTCATTAGTTCATCTGACATCCATTTAGGCCTAAATCTTGAACAATATTTCTTAGTTGGTATGAAAAACCTAGTAGCTTCCAAGATTAATTCTTTGAATGCTTCCCATTTTGAATTTGCTGTTGGTAACATCATCAGTTGGTACCACTGTATAGAATTTAAATACTGTCTCAGACCACCATAGTCACCTTTACGAAAGTAAAAACCATTCCCTTAATCCCTGATGGTAGTTACCTCTTTGAGTAAATCCCACTTCAGCACACTGTGATCACTGCCACCTAGTGGTTCCTTTATCTGCAAATTCTTAATTCATGAAGAATCACTACTGATGATCAGATCAAGAGTATTACTCCATCTGGTTGCCTCCCAAACATGCTGATGAAGAAAACAATCATCCAATAAATCCACAAAAGCCTTGCTAGTGTGTGAGTGACCAACCCAAAAATTCCAGTCAATTTTTGGAAATTTAAATCCCCCATTATAAGAGATTCTGATTTACTGGCCCACTCTATTTCTCTGGACAATTGCTCATTATACTCATCAGATTCATTAGGCCTATAACACACACCTACTCTCATTTTTCCTTTCCCAGTGCTTATGTCACACCAAACAGACTCAACATTGCATTGTCCACCCACATCAATTGGATACACTTCCTTAGATGTTATGTGTTTCTTAACTAACAGCATAACCCCTCCTCCCTTCCTGTCCTGTCTATCCTTTCTCTACACATTGTATTCCCCAAATTCCAATTCTACACTACTTATGTCTGTGTGACACCATGTCTCTGATATCCCAATAATATCTGCCTTTGATGTCTTGACTAGCACTTCAAGCTCATCAAATTTATTAACTATACTCCTTGCATTGGTGTACATGCAAGTATATATGCACCTGTTTCTACTCTTAGTTACCCTAACACAGCCCATACATTTACTTGTTCCACTATAACTTCCAGCAGTCCTGGAAAACCACCTTGCTTTCCAGACTGCTGCTCAATTGTATTTCATCTCTGCCAGTGGCTACTGTTAATGTATTAGTCCATGTATCCCCCCCAAGCTAGCAGTTTTCCAACCCGCATAACTCTGCCTCGATAATATCAGCAAATATTCTTGCACCCTTTCTATTTAAGTGTATCCCATCCCTGTAGAAGCATTCTCTCCTGTTAACAAGCACAGACCAGGCTGAAAAAAATTCTACCACTTGAGCCTTGCACAATCTCTCCAGGGCCGAATTGATCAACAAGGCTCTCATCATATACTCTCTCCTATTGTGTCTGGGCAGAATTGCAGACACTTTCAAATTGAACCCTAACTCGTGGCTTTTTTTTCAACATTGACCCGTACTTATTAAGTAATTCCGCCAGTCTCCTACTCTTAATATCATTAGTGCCAACATGTAGAACAATGTCACCTTTGTGTCCTTAAAAGATGATATCTACTGTACATCATCAACCTTTGCTCCCAGCAGACATACCCTGGTCCTGTTGCACCTATCTCTTTTGCACAATATGTTTCCTGTTTCCCTGACAGTGCCGACCGGGCTAGCCGAGTGGGTAAAATACCGCCCAGCAACCCAAAGGTCGCGGGTTCGATTCCCGCCTCGGGCTTGGATCAAAGTACTGCAAAAACCTTGGGAGGTGCAATATGGCCACAGAAGCCGATGCGCCAACAACTACCAAATCAAATCAATCATGTTTCCCTGACAGTAGAGTCACCAACAACAACTAGTTCCTTTGCAACCAGAGCATTCTGACTTGGGAGTTGCCGCTGTGTTGTGTGCTGTTCAAGTGCAAGCTCTGGCATTTATGTGGGCAGCTGAGAGCTTGATGGGCCTCTCAATTAATATTTTTTGAAATATTATTTATTAATACTGAAAAACCTAACAAACATCCAATTATGTACGAATTAATGTGACTTTTGTGACCGAACTTCTTAAGCAAGTCTCTCAACATCAGGTGAGAATGCCGTAATTTTCATCTTTAAACATGCTGAGAGACTCTTGTTGTTCAGTCGGTTTCTTGATTTATTTCTAAGGTGGGTTTATGTTTAACTCCCCTCTAGTCACAATAAGTCAGGGGTTGTCAACCTTTTTTGAGCGAAGTGTAAAGAGCCATTTTTGATTTAATATATATATATATATATATATATATATATATATATAAAAAAAGGAATCCAAAGAGTTGCACCTCAGCTCAAGCTGGGATGAGGAGGGGAAAATTTTTTTAAGAAATGGAATAGAGTGGGAAGGTGTTTTATTTAAAAAATATATTTTTTGAAATATTATTTATTAATACTAAAAAAACGTAACAAACATCTAATTAGGTACGAATAAATGTGACTTTTGCTGCTGAACTTCTTCAGCAAGTCTCTCAACATCAGGCGAGTATGCCGTAATTTTCATCTTAAACATGCTGAAAGACTCTTGTTGTTCCGACAGTTTCATGATTTATTTTTAATATAGTTCATGCTTGAAAATATTTGCTCACAGACATATGTCTCTTGTTGTACATGTGGCTAAAAGTTAAAAAGCTGCAGTTATATGTTCAAAGAGCCGCATGCAGCTCATGAGTTGCAGGTTGCCGACCGACCCCTGGTATAGTCAATACCAATCTTCCTATAAAAACATTGATTGTAATATGAATTTCAATTCTGACCAAGTGTCTGATATCCAATTTTTATACATATTAATACAAATAGTATATTTAATCAACTTGTACTCATATATACAGGGTGTTTCAGTTAAACGTTTCAGAACTTCTAAGAGGGGTAGGGTACATCCTGACAACTCGAAATCATATAGCAATGTGGGGTCGGAAATGCTTTCCTGAAGCGGTGTTGTACACAGAAGCACCATAAAGAAAAGAGACCGTAAGTGAGAAATCGTTTTAATAATACATGAAAAGAAGCAAAAGGTACATGGATTAAAGTAAGTGTTCGAAGTTTCTTCCACGGGCTACAATGCACGCCTCACATCTCCGACGCATGGACATCCGAACATTCTGGAATACTCCAGGCGAATTTCGAATTTCTTCAGCAGCTACTGCGATTCTTGCAACCAGCTCCTCAGCATTGTCAACAGGGTGTCATAAACTAGCGATTTATCACAGATGTAGGATAGATGTGCGGAAATTTGCCTTTAGCCAGCGGGTGGTTGGTGGGTGGAACAGACTTCCATCCCTTGTCGTGGAAGTTGATAGCCTAAATAAGTTTAAGGCTCAGCTGGACAGGTATTTCGAACGAACAGAGGGGTGAAGTGGAAGTGGTTATTTTTATTTATTTATGTTACTTTTTTTTTTTTTTTTTTTTTTTTTTTTGGCTGATGCTGCATAAGCTTGCTTTCTTGCATCAAATGCCTCTACTAATGCTAATGCTAATGCTAATTTCATATGACCCCAGAAATAAAAATCAAGACATGATAGGTTGGGTGACCGAGCAGGCCAATGCACGGGACCACCACGTCCGATCCACTGTTGACCAAATGTGACATCCAGGTAGTTACGAACATCTCGCTATAATGGGCAGGGGCTCCATCGTGTTGGAACCACATTGTCTGTTGCGTCGATGCAGAAATCTGTTCATCTCTCAAAAGTTGTGGCAATACTTGCTGCAGAAAGATCAAGTAGATAGGTCCGGTTAGACCTATCTACTTGATAATCCATGTACCTACGGTAATCTATGTACCTTTTGCTTCTTTTCATGTATTATTAAAACGATTTCTCACTTACGGCCTCTTTTCTTTATGGTGCTTCTGTGTACAACACCGCTTCAGGAAAGCATTTCCGACCCCACATTGCTATATGATTTCGAGTTGTCAGGATGTACCCTACCTCTCTTAGAAGTTCTGAAACGTTTAACTGAAACACCCTGTATAAAGAACTGTAATAAAGTTTAGAAATTTCTTACTTCGATGAGTCTTCTTAATTTCTAACAGGATTCAGACTAAATACTTACACTATATTTTCAGTTAAAGAGGAAAGCAATGCTTTATTCACAATTGTGGCAGATGTAGCAAACTGTTGTGTGGGGGTCCCAGTGCAATTTTTTTTTCCCCTGTGGGTCCTGGTGCATTGATGTGTTTGCTACTACACCACAAGGTCTGCATCTTGTGATGTTGTATACCAACCCCAAAATCTCCCCAAAAATACTCTTCTGCATCTGGAAGGGCATTTTTGGGGAGGCTATGTTGGACTTCTTTTAGGGAGAGACTGAAGGTTGTGTTGCCTTTTTTGTATACTGTATCTATCCAGAGAGGTTTGTTTAACTGCCCTCTAGTCACTTTAAATTACTCTGCAGTAAGCATTTGCATCAAATATCATGTTAATCTTGATACTGCTTTCCAAGTTGGGATCATTTTCTTCTGCTTTGTTGTCATGACACTTTGTGATGAACTCTCTTGAACAGTTATTATTATTATTAGCCATATGGCACATGGAATCCTGAGGCTTATGCTGCACCAGCCAAAAAAAAATTTCTGAATTGCCCAGAGAGGGAGGGAGGGAGGGAGGGAGGGAGGGAGAGAGAGAGAGAGAGAGAGAGAGAGAGAGAGAGAGAGAGAGAGAGAGAGAGAGAGAGAGAGAGAGAGAGAGAGAGAGAGAGAGAGAGAGAAGTAGAAGGGTAATCACCAAGAAAAAGAAATGATGATATCCAGCTCAGGACTCTGGGTGTGCCAAGCCCATACTCACCAGATGTGAGCCCCTGGGTTCATCTGACTTTCCTTACTTCTCTAGGAAGACAAAGTTTTCATTAGTGTCCTGGCAATGAGAGGGAAGTAGTTCCAGAACTTTTAACTGCAAGTTGATTAGGCATCTCTGGAACATCAGCAGTTATTTTTCCAATTTGGTCTTCACATTCTAGGAAATGAAGAACAGTTTCTAGCCACAGTTTTATCCAAGCCATTGAGGTTGGAATTCTTTAACTCTCTTCCAAGAGGCTCCAGTATTTTTCACTGCATCCATCATGTTGAATCCTTTTCAAAATTCTTTCATAGTTCTGTCCTGGCCTACCACTTTGATAGTGTTGGCACAGGTTCTTCTCATTTAATACCTATGGAGGTAACTTGGTTCAGTAATTAACAATTTACTGTCTGTAAGAAAGCTTCCTACAATCTAGTCTAAAATTCTTCTCCTATAATTTGAATATATGTTCCCTAGTTCTAGTATCATTTATAACACGCAAATTTCATTTTTAATTTATTTTACTATTCCCCTCTCAGAGCCTTATAAACCTCTTTCAAATCCCCTCTCATTAGCAACCCAGTTACCAAACTCTGTAACTCATATATTCAATCTTTATGGACTGCCCCTTCTCTGTCACAAGCACCAAAAAGCTATTAGCTCAGATATTTCTAAAAACAACACAAAAATAGATTATAATAAAAGATTCTTGGAACATAGTGCAACAACTGCAACTGACCTACAACCGATGTTTTTCGTAGTATATTTATGTTGCAGTTACCATAAACTGGCTTTTTTTTTTATGTAAAAGTAAATTAACAAGTCAGCACTATCTTTCTATGACATCTTATGATATCACTATGATCTCACTATGACATCTTAGGATATCACTATGATCTCGCTATGACATCTTATAATATCATATCATAAGATGTCATATCATCATGTTGATGTCAATTTTATTGTTATATATCCATAAATATTTTTAATGCCCAGTTGCAAAATGTAGAAAGCAACCCTTTTACATTTTGAAATGAGTTCAATTAGAAGTGCTTTAGTATTATTATTATTATTATTATTATTATTAATAGCCATATGGTGCAAGGAAGCCTGAGGCTAATGTTGCACCAGGGGGGGAAAAATTCCCAAGTTGCCCTGAGAGAGAGAGAGAGAGAGAGAGAGAGTTTGATTTGATTAAAAATCCAGCTGATATCCAGCTCAGGATGATGATATCCAGCTCAGGACCCTGGGTGTGCCAAGCCCATACTCACCAGATGTGAGCCCCCAGGGTTAAATGCTAACATTAATCAGATACCTTTGAATGTATACAGTGAGACCAACTGCAAATTCTAAATAGGAAGCATTCAAGGAAGTAATCATGGATGCTACTGTGCTTTTCATACTAAATAAGAAATACTGTTCAAGGTTTAGGCCTAAATGTGTGTCAGATGAACTAATGATACTCGTGACAGAGAAGAAAAATGCATGTGATGCACATAAATTATCAGGCGACACAGAAGCATATAATAGATATAAGCTAGTCTGTAATCAAGTCACAAAGGAAGTTAGGCAAGTGAAGGCAGATTACAAGAAATCTTTGGCAAAGGACGCTAAGAAAAACAGCAAGGGCTTCTTTAATTATATAAACTCTAGAAGGAGAGTCACATTGGTCCACTTGATATCGATGGTTCTATTGTTTATGATGCTGCTCAGACAGCTGACAATCTGAATGAGTATTTTGCATCTACATTCACACCTGACTAGTTATTAAAGGGGAAAATGCCAGTTTATCAAACTATAACAAGGTGCTTAATGATTTTGTAATAACTGAGAGCAAAGTGGAGGAGAAATTGTTGAAGTTAAACATAAGAAAGGCACCTGGGGTGGATGGGATCTATCCAGTTATATGAAAGGATGCAGCAAAGAAAGTAAGCAAACCCTTAGCCATAATTATGAGAGCATTCTTGGACTCAGAGGAAGAACCCACAGACTGGTTGTTGAAATATATCCTCAATTCACAAAGGGGTATCTAACAGTGACACGAGTAATTACAGACCAGTTAGTTTAACTTCTGTTCCTGGAAAATAATGGACTCACTGGTTAAAGATGCATTGCATCACATCATCTAGACAAGACTACTGTAATAATTCAGACAGAGCATGGATTTAAGGGAAAGTCTTGTCTGACAAATTTCACTGGATACTATGATATGGTTACAAAGGAACTGGATGCAAAAAATAATTTTGATTTCAGGAAAGCTTTTGATGTTCATGGAAGACTACTGTACAAATTGGAGCAGTTTGGTATTAAGGGCAAGTTGCTACAATGAATAAAAGGGTGGTTGAGTGGGAGAAGAATTGTGGTAATCAGTGGATGCTGCTCTTCGTGAACTAATGTTATTAGTAGAGTCCTCCAGGGTTCGGTGTTGGCCCCACTGTTGTTTTGTATATTCATCAATGATATTGATGAAGGTATATGAGGCTTAATGTCGAAGTTTGCAGATGATACAAAGGTTTGCAGGGTTGTTACTGACAGTAATGGCAGTGTGCTTCTGTAACAGAAACTAGAAAATTTGGGGACATGGGCTGAGAAGTGGCAACTGATGTTTAAAATTGACAAATGTAAAGTACTGCATATGGGTAGAAGTAACTCTAGAGAAATGTATCAACTGTGTGGTACTACACTTAGGGTTGTAGAAAATTAAAAAGACATTGGAGTAATTGTGCAGTCAGATATTAAATTTTCTGAGCAGTGCAGACAGGCTGCCAGAGCAGGTCATCGGGTATTGCCAATGATATACAGGAATTTTGCTAGTAGGGAAAAGCAAGTGATTATCCCTTTGTATCAGGCCTTCGCCTTGAGTACTGCGTACAGGTCTGGAGGCCTCATTTTAGAAAGGATGCAAAGTTGCTTGAGTGTGTATAGCGAATGACAAGATCGGTGAGTGGAAAGAAAGGGTGGTCTTACCAAGAAAGGCTTTAATTCTGAAAATTGCAGCATCTGGAGACTAGGCACTCTTGTGAGGTAATCTAATTGAGGTGTATAAGGCCTTGAATGGGCTCAGCAGAGTCAGTTCTGATGGGATTCTTCCTCTTGCTCAGATTACAAACCTGAGGTGGCATAGATTCAATTTCAGGAAAGACAGTTATAAAATAGATGTGCAAAAATTTGCCTTTAGCCAGCGGGTAGTTGATTGCTGGAACAAACTTCCATCTGTGGTTGCGGGAGTTGATAGCTTAAATAAATTCAAGGAGGAACTGGACAAATGTTTTTTTTAGTCTGTTGGTACATTGCTTTCTTGCTACTACTAATGCCAAGAAAAAATGTTTTTGTTCTGTATTTTGTTTCTTAACTTTTCCATGGCACTTTAATTATGTGTGAATAGATCTTCCCCCTCCCTCACATGTATCTTCAGAGTTTTAATCCTTATTGTTGATTATCAGTAGGTTTCAAAATGGTGAAATGTTGGCTCCTATGTGATTTATCTTACATAGGATGAAGTAAGATCATAGAATGGTGAAAAGTTGATTACCCTATAAACTAAATATGGATGACTATCCATTCTATAGGAAACTCTAATATTCAGGTAAAATTATTTTTTTGTGTAGAAGAATAATTGTCCCTCCAGCTCATTCTACTAAATTCATTCTGCATAAATTTAACAGTTTATGGCAACACACAAGTTAGTGCAAACACATCGTATTAGTACACAGTTAAACTCTGAATTAGCAAAAATATGCGAAGGCGGCATCGTTTAGTTATATCTCATATTTTGAATGCCTTCACAATGAGTTGCCATGATATCGCGCTACTTCAAATATGTAAAGCTTCACCAAAGGAGAAGACTGTTGTTACTTATTCTCAGTGCATACCACCACCCATACGGCACTGTTTCAGGGCTATTTGGCGCTTCTTCGGTGGGTGAGTAGGTACCCTAGTACCTACTCACTGATGACAAAACAGTTATGAAGTATAACTCCACAATATGAGAGATGCCTGATGTATCACTCATTATCTGCTGAGAATAAGTAACAACAGTCTTCTCCTTTGGTGAAGTGTTACTTATTCGAAGTAGTGCAATATCATGGCAACTCATTCTGAAGGTATTCACAGTATGAGATATAACTAAACGATGCCTCCTTTGCATATTTTTGCTAATTCAGAGTTTAGCTGCATGCTAATATGATGCGTTTGCATTAACTTGTATGTTGTCTAAATCTCTCGCAGCCTGAGGCTAAAGCCCTTAATGTATTTCAGTTTATGGCATTAACAGTTCAAATTGGTATTGATTTTGTTTATGCTCCTAAGCCCTAAAAATATAGGTAAGTCCCGGTTGGGAGGAAGGAACCTGTATTCCTTGGAATAATGACTATTGCAGTATGTTTACAGCCTTCTCCTCCATTCCTGTACTGAATTTGGCAATTAGTGTATTGTTTATAAAAACAGATCAAGATCATGGTGAAGATATTGTACATGTAATTTTCTTTCTTGAAGTTTGACTGTACATACATTTTGTTTTGCTGTGTATGGAAAATATAAAGTACTTTCTCAAATTGAGATCCCTTAAAATTGAGATTGCATACCTCAGAGCTTCTTTTTTTGACGAATAAAAACTAATTCAAAGACATGTATAATTAAATAAGCCACATTTGCCAGTTAACACTTTGAAAAGTTATGCATTAGATGGTTGAAATATATCTGTAGGATTGTGGCAATAAAGTCATGTTGTTTGTAGAGTGAATCAATTTAAAAATCATTGTGAACAGTGTTTTTCCTATGATAATGAAAATGGAAAAGAAAGTCTCAATAATCCAAGCTAAATGTGAGATCATAGCAAACTTGGATTATACAATATGATAAGATAAAAAATGTAACTTGTAATTTTATTTGTTATAATTTGAAAAAAACCTATGAACTAATCAAAAGAAATTATAATGAAATTAGTTTACGAAATAACATATGCCAATCAGGGTTATTGCTGAGAAGGCCCTCCAATTACTATACAGCAGTATTAATTAGAAGTAGATAGCAAAGCATCTAATTAATTTAGAGGAGGTACATTACTTAAGTTAAAGAAACTTTGCTATCCACTTGTCATTATGAAATAACATTAAAATATTCAAAAGTAACATAAAAATGCATATTTTTCTCGTACTTTATTTTCGTAACAATTTATACCATTAAAATGTTTCAAAAATTTTAAAACTAGTGTTTAAATAGTTTTTAATGAAAACACAAACTTAGTTTACATGTTTTTGTTTTGATACCTACAAATATAAGAAGTTATTATATTGATATAACTTCTGCATTTTGCTGGGGATAACAGCAGATTAAGGTGAACCCAAATTTACAAAGCTCAGGTTATTGAGATGATGCTATTGTAATTCCCTTTGTCTTTGGAATGGTGAGGGGGGGTGGGAATGCACATTAAATAATGGGTTTTTATTTTGTGTTGTTTTAATTTACAGGAACTATTGATTGTAAGGTTTCAACCCGCTAATGATGAAGAAAAAGAAACATATTTATCATTCTACACTTACTTAAATAGCCGTAAGCGATATGGTGTTGTTGGAAATACCTCAAAAATGATTAAAGATTTTTACATTCTTCCTCTGGCATCTCACAGCCCTGTACCTACTGTTCTAATGCCATTTGATGGACCAGGTTAGTTATATAATATCCATTTAGTCTGTTTGCTTTATTGGATAAATCATTTGTGAATTTCCTCTTATCACAGTTAATTTCCACTTATTTATTTATAAAAATATGTATACACTATATATATATTTTTATTATATTTATAATTATATTAATTTTAAAATATAAATATATTTTTATTTAAAAAGTGAATTTATAAAACTCTGTTAAGAGTTTTATAAATTTGTATGTGTTTTTAATTCTTTTTAGAGAGATTGGTATGTGGCCTTTTGTGATTGTTCTTTCAAAGTCAATCTCAGGTTATCTTACTCTTGGCACAGGTACAGAACTGCTCCCAGTCCTTTGTCAGTCCACATATACATACAGACCAATTACTTATATCCAACCCACTCAATTTTCCATAGAAAGGGCCATGTCCTGTCCAGATTTGCAGTCAGGATGGCGTTTCTAGTTATAAACCCTTTTTTTCAGAATTGTGCCATCTTTCTTGCCAAATATTGACCAGGAGACCCCAAACACATTTCTTTTCTTCTTTATAACTAAAATTAAGTTGAGTTGCAATTGATAACCTTTCATGTGGTAGACCTTGCCTTATGGGGAACCACACGGACTAGTAGGCAAGATTCAGATCCAGTGGCAGCCAACCACTTAGCACCTGTAAGGCATCTTTTGATACTGTTTTGCATGCTCTCATCATTTGCAATAGCATTGTTCATTGTATCACAAATATTTTTCCTTTTGTATGGTAGTGTCCAGTGATATGTGCACCCCTTAGCTAACATTTGGCAGTAAAACACGTCCTTTCAGTAATAAGATTTTTACATTCTTAAGTTCTTTTTTTTTTTTCTGTTGACACAGTTAGTTTATGGTTAGCACACCAGTCTCTGAGCTCAGAACTCCAACTCCGGTCATGATTGTCTTTCTACCAGCATGACCAATTCGTCAGCATATGCAATCATTTTAATATTCAGATAGCTTCTCACCAACCAGTCATTGAGCAGCAAGGTCCACATAATCAGACCGAGCTGATAGCATCTATTCAATTATACAAAAATGCAACATCAAAAGAGATTAAGCAAGCCTTTAGCCACAATTATAAGAGCATCCTTTAATTCAGCTGCTTTCCCTAGAGACTAAACTAAGGTTATGTTTGCATAAAACTGCCAAAAATCATAGAAATAAAGATTTAATCAGGGCTAAAGACTAAATGGGAATGTATTAAAAAATCTTCAGGAGAGTACAGCTATCACAGTCTTATCTGGGATATACAATGTTTCAAACCTCTGTATCCATCTATTCAATTTAAAAATGAATGGCCTAGAGATGAGATGCTATGTATAAAGGCTTCATATTACATTAAAAAAGATTTATACCTTAACCTTTTTACATTTTGTGCTTAAGCTAGCATATAAATATGAATTACCATTTAAAACATTTCAAATATGGATCATGACTGTCTTCAGACATCCTGAAAGCAATTTTACAAGGCCATAATCAATTTAAACACTTGCACAGTACTGCAAGTTATCGTAATATACCAATTAAAGAATTACAGAGAGATTTCATCATAACTCCAGTTGATAAAGCATCAAATAATTTTGCAATATTTGGTAAAAAAAAATTCTGTGACACCACACTAAAATGAAATAGATAATAGTTATACCTACAGCTTAAATAAAATTGGTGCCAATGTCATCATGAAAAACTAATGGCATTGTATAAAAAGCTGAATTTTGTGCCCATGGAAACATAAGTTTTTGGAAATTTTTACTGTCTTTTTTGAATAATTAACACATTAAATTGTGTTTTACAAATAGTTTAAATAGTCTTAATCACATCTGTTAGCTAATTTTAAAATTTAGCTAGTGATTTTGTAAGTTATGACTTACTGTTCCTACCCTTATTGTATCACCATTTTTGTGCGAATATTATAGCACATAATGAGTAGCGCAGAGAGATAGTAGGGATTTAATTGTGATAAGTAAGTAACTTGAAAGTTCTAATTTCAAGGCAGGTCTGATTTAGGGAGATCTGATTGCAGTGTTTAAAACCTGGAATGAATTGAGTAAGCTAAATGTTAATGATATTCTTCCGCTTGCTGAGACTACACAAGTGTTGGCATAAATTCAAGTTGAGGAAGGATGGTTACAGGATAGATGTGTGGAAGTTTGCCTTCAGCCAGTGTGTGGTTGATTGTTGGAACAGGTTTCCATCTGTTGTAGAAGTAGATGGGTTGAATAAATTCAAGGGAGAACTAGACAAATTCTTGGAGGGTATGGATGGATAAAATATGTTTTTTTTTTTTTTTTTTTTTGTTTTTTTTTACTGATGCTACGTACGCTTGCTTTCTTGCATCATTTGCCATTACTACTACTACTGCTACAAATTTAAGTATATGACTACCAACTCAAACTGTTCTGTCATTTAAAAAATAAATTTAAAGATAATTTTAACCTTTGTGTTCTAAACAATTATAAATGATGGAATGCATGCATACAACCAAGAAAAAGGGATACTTATGTATAGAGGGATAAAAAGAGGTACTTGACTTAACTTATTTCTACATTATTATGAATGAGCTATACCTGACTAACAACTTATCATCAAGTATAATAGCCTTTCTGTATATTGATGATTTACTCACAATTGATATTGATTTTAGAAATATATCTAAATTAATTTATTGTAAAGAACTTAAGCTTAGTATTGAAAACATAGCTACAGAAAATGCCAATTTTTAGATCTAATTCTTCTATGAAATATTGAACTGTATGACAAAAGGCAGGATTTTGATTTCAGAATATATTATCTAATATATAGGAACATTTCCATTAAGGTTTATAGAAATATTATGATTATGCAAATAACCAAAATAGCCAGAATTTGCTACAGTGAAATCTCATTTAATACAGCACTTAATAATTACTCAATAAATTATGTGACAACAAATTTCCAGTCAGTTTCACAAAACAAATTATAAACAAATTTCTAATCATAATAAAAAATTTATAAATTTGTATACTATGATTGATAGTGGTAAACCACCTTTTATCAGTTGGGCCACATGGATTGCTTTTGAATAATTTTTTATGTTCATAACTGTTATAGACAATGTTTAATTTCTTTCAGTTTATCAGTACTTCTGTAATCCCTCTTGCCATAATTTCTGCCTTTATTCTAGTATTTTTAGTACTATGGTATGAGTCTAGGAAAATTTACTGCCAGCAATTTACCGCTGCGTCAGTTTATCGCATTTTACCGTCTAGAAGCAATGAGATGTGTTTGGTCAAATCATAAAAAGTTATTTAAGTTTCTGCCTTAAGCTATGATTAGTATATTTTTGGAATTCTATGAACTATGAGGGAATAGTATGGAAATAAAAAAAAACACATGTATGGAAATATGTAATTTAATAGGTAGATTATGTATTTTAATAGTTATATGTATCACAAACAGTAAAAATCCATTATTTGAACAATATAACAATTGGTTAATTTTAAAATAAACTAATTATAACATTAGGTATGTCATAGTACACTGCAAAAATTCAAAATGAATGTTTATCCAATCTTCAGAATCAGTCACGTAGTAGTAGTAGTAGTAGTAGTAGTAGTGGCACTTGATGCAAGAAAGCAAGTGTAGGAGCTTATGCAGCATCAGCCAAAAAAAAAAAAAAAAAAAATCACACCATACCCTCCAATTGCCTGTCCAGTTCCTCCTTAAATTTATTTAACCTATCAACTTCCACAACGACAGATGGAAGTTTGTTCCAGCAATTAACCACCCGCTGGCTAAAGGCAAATTTCCCCACATCTATTCTACATCTATCCTTTCTTAATTTGAACTTATGTCCCCGTAGGTTCGTATTCTGAACAAGTGGGAGGATCCCATCAGAATTCAGCATGCTCAACCCATTCAAGGCCTTATAGACCTCAATCAGATCACCGCGCAGGTGCCTAGTCTCCAGCCACTGCAATTTGCAGAACTTAAGCCTCTCTTGGTAAGAGGATCCCTTCATTCCCCTCACCAATCGTGTTGCTCTTCTCTGTACACGCTCAAGCAAATCTACATCCTTCCTAAAATGAGGCCTCCAGACCTGTACGCAGTACTCAAGGCGTGGCCTGACCATTGCCTTATACAGAGGGACAATCACCTCCTTTTCCCTGCTAGCAAAATTCCTATATATCATTGACAAAACCCCATGACCTGCCCTAGCAGCCTGTCTACATTGCTCAGAAAACTTCATATCTGACTGCACAATTACTCCCAGGTCTTTTTCATTTTCTACCACCTTAAGTGTAGTACCACACAGTTGGTACGTTTCTCTGGGGTTACTTCTACCCATATGCAGTACTTTGCATTTGTCAAGGTTAAACTTCAGTTGCCACTTCTTAGCCCATCTGCCCAAATTATCTAGATCCTGTTGCAGTAGCACACTGCCATTACTGTCATTAACAACCCTGCCAACCTTCGTGTCATCTGCAAACTTCGACATTAAGCCTGATATACCTTCATCAGTATCATTGATAAATATACAAAACAACAGTGGCCTCAACACCGAACCCTGTGGGACTCCACTAATAACATTAGTCCACGAAGAGCAGCACCCATTGATTACCACCCTCTGTCTTCTCCCACTTAACCATCCTTTTATCCATTGTAACAACTTACCCTTAATACCATTCTGCTCCAATTTGTACAGTAGTCTTCCATGCGCAACAGTGTCAAAAGCTTTCCTGAAATCCAAGTATATGATATCAAAATTATTTTTTGCATCCAGTTCCTTTGTGACCACATCATAATAACCAATCAAATTTGTCAGACAAGACTTTCCCTTAACAAACCCATGCTGTGTCTGAATTATTGCTGCAGTCTTGTCTAGATGATCCTGCAATGCATCTTTAACCAGTGACTCCATTATTTTACCCGGAACAGAAGTTAAACTAACTGGTCTGTAATTATTCGTGTCACCCTTCGAACCTCCTTTGTGAATTGGGGATACATTTGCACATCTCCAGTCCGTGGGAACCTCCCCTGAATCCAAGGATGCTCTCATAATTATGGCTAAGGGTTTGCTTAGTTGCTTTGCCGCCTCCTTTAATATAACTGGATAGATCCCATCCGCCCCAGGTGCCTTTCTTATGTTTAACTTCAACAATTTCTCCTCCACTTTGCTCTCAGTTATTACAAAATCATTAAGCACACTGCTACAATTTGATAACCTTCTTCCATTTTCAAACTGTAATGATTCCTCACGTGTGAATGTAGATGCAAAATACTCATTCAGTTTGTTTGCTATCTGAGCAGGATCATCAACAGTCGAACCATCGATGTCAAGTGGACCAATCATATTCAGCCCCTTCCTTTTAGAGTTTATATAAGTAAAGAAATCCTTGCTGTTTTTCTTAGCATCTTTTGCCAAAGATTTCTCGTAATCCGCCTTTGCCTGCCGAACTTCCTTTGTGACCTGATTACAGACTAGCTTATATCTGCTACAGGCTTCTGCGTCGCCTGATAATTTATATGCATCCCATGCATTTTTCTTCTCTGTCACGAGTCTCATTAGTTCATTTGATAACCATTTAGGCCTAAACCTTGAACAATATTTCTTCATCGGTATGAAAAGTCTAGTAGCTTCCACGATTAATTCCTTGAATGCTTCCCACTTAGAATTTACTGTTTGTAACATCGTCAGTCGATCCCACTGTACAGAATTTAAAAACTGTCTGAGACCACTGTACTCCCCTTTACGGAAGCAAAAACCCTTTCCTTTACCCCTGACGGTAGTTACCTCTTTGAGTAAATCCCACTTCAGCACACTGTGATCACTGCCACCTAGTGGTTCCTTTATCTGCAAATTCTTAATACACGAATGATCACTGCTGATAACCAGATCAAGAGTATTACTTTCTCTGGTTGCCTCTCGAACATGCTGCTGCAGAAAACAATCATCCAATAAATCCACAAAAGTCTGACTAGTGTGTGAGTGACCAACCCACAAGTTCCAGTCAATATCTGGGAAGTTAAAATCCCCCATTATAAGACATTCTGATTTACTGGCCCACTCTATTTCTCTGTACAATTGTTCATTGTACTCATTCGAGTCATTAGGCCTATAACACACTCCTACTCTTATTTTTGCTTTTGCAGTGCTTATGTCACACCAAACTGACTCAACAGTGCACTGTCCATCTATATCAACTGGATGCACTTCTTTTGATTTTATGTTTTTCTTAATTAACAGCACGTTGGGATAATTAATTACTAAGAAACTGTAATATTTACAACACGGTATGTAAATTATTAATAAGAAATATTATGCACTGTACCTCTTAGATAATCAACAATATCACCCCATTCATCATACGCACTAAGCCTTTTAATTCGTTCATCACAATCATATACTTCTTTTTTTTGTTGCCCGGATCACTTCCACTTAAATATTGTTCAATGCGCATTTCATTAATACTTTGTTCTTTTTTAATGCAATCGATAAATTTCCAAATTTTGGGATGATAAGCAGCAACTTGTTCCTCAAATCTTCTATGCCACCCTTCAACAGAATTATTCATTCTTGGTAATCCTTCAAGAACAAGCTGATTTACATTCCACATTTCATGGAAATACTTTGGTGGTCGACGAAGATGTCGTCTGGTTGGGCGTCCAATCCATATATCCTCAAAATAATCAACAACTTCTTGCGATTCTGGAGGAAAAACACCATTTTCACACAAATGTTAAAAAACGACCATCACAATTGGAGTGGGCACAAATGCAATTGCTGCCAAAATTCGCATATTTAAAGGAAAATTAGCATCAGTTTCATAACGTTGTTTCAATCCATTATTCTGAATGGAACAAAAATACATTGTGAAAAGTGGAAAAAACAACCCCGTTGCGAAGCATCAAGAAAAACTCTTCTGGCCATCATCGCCACTCAAAAATCTATAGTTATTGATTGCGGGGACATAGTCAGTTCCAATACTTTCAGTTGCTGTAGTAGAGATACATACGTTTCCTCAGACTTGTTAAGCAATGATGCATAAACTAATGAAAGCGATATTTTGTCCTTGAATCCATGTATCATGTACAGCTGATAAAAAAGTAAGGGAACAGTTTTGAAAGTCCCATCGGCATACCAGTGTTCACTTCGCACTAACAACTGCAAATTTCTTTTCGTACTGAAAATTAACATATGATTGTCCTCGGGGGTCCAGAATCAAATTGTAGAAACAATTCTCCATTGCATGATGTTTTATATTCTTCTGTAAAAACTATGTCTCTACGATGCTTTGGAAGAACTGGGCCATCAAAATTTCGATTTCTTATATTTCGGATCATTCATTTCATTGTATCTACACTTGGAAGCTTAGGGGCTACTGCTTGGCTACAGATTCTCGAAAAATTTGAAATAATACTATGAGGCATATTATTTGTTGTTTCTGCATAAGTTCGAATGGTATCAAGAAGTTGTGCTGCCTCAACTCCTGCTGAGTCTCCACAATGATTGTGCTCCTACCATGTTTTAACGATGGTGTTATCTACCGTAGTAACTCGAGTGGCACATTTGGTTTTTCAGTAATTTTGACACTTCCAATGAATTTTTGTTTCAATTTGCCTGTCTTTATAAAACAAATGTCCACTAAAGCACAATTTTGGGTTTCCTTTTCTGATTTCAAAAATCCCACCGACATGATGCATTCACAAACTCAAAAGGATGAAAAATAAACTCAAAATAAGAAAATGTTGTGATTGTAAGAGATTATAAATATATAAGTACCTCTCTAATCGACATGCCCTACCCCCATCCCCTAAAACATGCTACTTAAGTTAAAGGAATTAATTAGGTACCTACCTAATTCCAATTTTGGAAAATAACAGGCAATTAAATTAAAGCACCTGCAATGGTATATATTTCTAGGAAATGTATACCTAGCATATAACTTCCATTTTTAACTGCACTTAATTCTTAAATAACGCCTATAGAAAAGCCTTATTTTCAATTTAAAATGACCAATAAATTTATATAAATTATATGTATTGCCTGGCGATAAAATATGCTAGCGATCATTTGTAGGCTATGAATTGTTTATAAACTTAAATTTTCTTAAACTTTCGGAGATAAACTTTCCTAGGCTAAGTCTAGGAAAGTTTATCACCCGCTATTCATCGCCAGCAATTAATCGCTAGCAGTTTACCACTGCGTCAGTTTATCGCATAAACAATTTATAGCCTGCAAATATCACCAGGCAATACATATAATTTATATAAATTTATTTTTAACTTTAAGTAGCATGTTTTAGGAGAGTGGGGGTAGGGCATGCCGATTAGGGAGGTACTTATATATTTTAATCTCTTACAATCGCAACATTTTCTTATTTTGAGTTTATTTTTCATCCTTTTGAGTTTGTGAACGCATCATGTCGGTGGAATTTTTGAAATCAGAAAAAGGAAAACCGAAATTGTGCTTTAGTGGACGTTTGTTTTATAAAGACAGGCAAAATGAAACAAAAATTCATTGGAAGTGTCAAAATTACCAAAAAACCAAATGTGCCACTCGAGTTACTATGGTAGATAACACCATCGTTAAAACATGGAAGGAGCACAATCATTGTGGAGACGCAGCAGGAGTTGAGGCAGCACAACTTCTTGATACCATTCGAACTTATGCAGAAACAACAAATAATACGCCTCATAGTATTATTTCAAATGTTTCGAGAATCTGTAGCCAAGCAGCAGCCCCTAAGCTTCCAAGTGTAGATACAATGAAATGAACGATCCGAAATATAAGAAATCGAAATTTTGATGGCCCAGCTCTTCCAACGCATCATAGAGACATAGTTTTTACAGAAGAATATAAAACATCATGCAATGGAGAATTGTTTCTACAATTT
This sequence comes from Mastigoproctus giganteus, assembly GCF_048544385.1. Lineage (NCBI taxonomy): Eukaryota > Metazoa > Arthropoda > Arachnida > Uropygi > Thelyphonidae > Mastigoproctus > Mastigoproctus giganteus. The sequence goes on along the minus strand of NC_143586.1, from coordinate 68,491,391 downwards.
GATTCTGGATCTGAGGACAATCGTATGTTAATTTTCAGTATGAAAAGAAATTTGCAGTTGTTAGTGCGAAGTGAACACTGGTATGCAGATGGGACTTTCAAAACTGTTCCCTTACTTTTTTATCAGATGTATACGATACATGGATTCAAGGACAAAAAATCGCTTCCATTAGTTTATGCATTATTGCCTAACAAGTCTGAGGAAACGTATGTATTTCTACTACAGCAGCTGAAAGTATTGGAACCGGCTATGTCCCCGCAATCAATAACTATAGATTTTGAGACGCCGATGATGGCCAGAAGAGTTTTTCCTGACACTTCGCAACGGGGTTCTTTTTTCCACTTTTCACAATGTATTTTTGGTTCCATTCAGAATAATGGATTTAAACAATGTTATTGAAACTGATGCTAATTTTGCTTTAAATATGCGAATTTTGGCAGCAATTGCATTTGTGCCCACTCAAATTGTGATGGTCGTTTTTTAACATTTGTGTGAAAATGGTGTTTTTCCTCCCGAATCACAACTTCTTGTGATTCGGGAGGAAAAACACGAATCACAAGAAGTTGTTGATTATTTTGAGGATACATGGATTGGATGCCCAACCAGACGACATCTTCATCGACCACCAAAGTATTCCCACGAAATGTGGAACATAAATCAGCTTGTTCTTGAAGGATTACCAAGAACGAATAATTCTGTTGAAGGGTGGCATAGAGGATTTGGAACAAGTCCCAACATTTGGAAATTTATCGATTGCATTAAAAAACAACAAAGTATTAACAAAATGCACATTGAACAATATTTAAGTGGAAGTGATCCGGGCAACAAAAAAAAAGGAAGTATTGCGATTGTGATGAACGAATTAAAAGGCTTGTTAGTGCATACCACGAACGGGGTGATATTGTTGATTATCTAAGAGGTAGAGTGCATAATATTTCTTATTAATAATTTACATACTGTGTTGTAAATATTACAGTTTCTTAGTAATTAATTATCCCAACGTGACTGATTCTGAACATTGTATAAACATTCATTTTGAATTTTTGCAGTGTACTATGACATACCTAATGTTATAATTAGTTTATTTTAAAATTAATCAATTGTTATATTGTTCAAATAATGGATTTTTTACTATTTTTGTGATACACGTAACTATTAAAATACATAATCTACCTATTAAATTACATATTTCCATACTATTCCCTCATAGTTCATAGAATTCGAAAAAATATGCTAATCATAGCTTAAGGCAGAAACTTAAATAATAAATAACTTTTTATGATTTGACCAAACATCTCATTGCTTCTAGACGGTAAAATGCGATAAACTGACGCGGCGGTAAATTTTCCGGACCCCCTATGGTATTAGACAAGGAACTTTTTTTTATTTGGAATGGTTTATGCAAATATCTGTTTACGGAAATAATTTTTCTTACATGCTTATTAAGCATACTTTTTATTGTTATTCTCATTTTACTTCTAGGATGTATAATGTATTTTACTCTGTTCATCTTCATTTGCTTTATAAGCTTAAGAATCACAATTATTTTATACCGTCTGTATATATAGCATATTTTGTCCCATGTTTAGTTTAAATGAATCACCTTGATATATTTATAATGAATCTTCACTTTATTTATATATGGCCATTATTCCATTCAGTTTATTTTAAATGTCTCTGGTATGCAGACTATTACATAGTACCTTAACAATGTATGCTGATACCAGCATACATTGTAGATAAAATGAATGGGTATATGTTAGTACAGAAAGATAGTGTATAGTGATGCCTTTTTTGAGACACTTAATAGCTATGTCTGTCCCCACGAGAGTCATTGTTTTACCATTAACTAAACAGCAGATTTCACCAGTGCCGAAAAAGTGCAGCATGTCTTTTAGTTTGAGCAAATAAAGTCAGCAACAACAATTCAGGGACAATTTTGCACTCATTTTATGGTACTTCTCTGAGAAAATTCAAAGATATTCAATGATCTAACAATCTCTAATTACATTATAGCATTGACTTTTAGTTTCCTCTACAGCCTCCTCAAAAAGTTCCTTTATGTGATCCTACATAATATTTATCATTTCTCTAAGCTTTAACTCATGTAGACCTTGAGATTCCATTTGGGCATTAGAACCCTTGTGGGCAACACGGTTGGTATAATCATCATCCTCCCCATACTGGGTGGAAAAGACCATAGTTTGAATCCTGTAAATGTCACGAGGAATTTTTAAAGGCCTTGTTTACACTGACTGAGTTAGTTGTTCTTAGGCGAGGGTGGCATAGTTCTTCCTCCAAGAAACTCTGGTTTTTCATCCAGCAAATGCAACTGGACCACAGAGCTTATGCAATTTACAGACATAATATATACAGCACAATACGGTCTGAGTCACTGATGCATCCAAAACCCTATAATAATAATAATAATAATAATAATAATAATAAGTACCCCTACAGTAACCACAGACAATTAACAAATCTCCAAAATTTTTTTGCTATGTCAAAACTTTTTTCACCTCATTCCTGTTGAGTAACTGACCTTCAAAACATCACCCTAGTGGTGCTCTGCTTCTCTCTTTTTTTGAACTTTTTTGTATACTGTCTTAACTTCTTTTTTCTGTTCACTTGGCCCTTAAAGCAAATTAAGGGCAAAATGAATGCTATTACTGTTCTCTGTTCTTCCATTATTTACTCCTTCATTTATAAGTCATTTTACCCTCCCTATTCCCTAAGACTACACCCTATCCATACCATATACTTTTACTCTTATATAATATTAACCACAATTTTTTTTTTAATTAAAAATTACTACTTTAGTGCCAGGACCTTCTATTAAAAAGTTGAGTGTTATGTCTCCAGCACACTTGAGTATATATCTTTATCAGTTCTCCGACACTTTTCAACCACCTTTAGCATAGTTTGCAGTACCTTTATCTTTGCCTTATTTTACTCTTATTATTTCTTATTCCCCTTCCATCACTTCACAGCCAGTTCATTCATCACCTGAAGAAAGTCTTCTGTAACACAAATGTTAAGTTTTCCTTTGTGTCATATGGGAATTTAGGCAAAGTATTCAATCATACAAAACATGAAAAATGCATGGAAGAAATACATTAGTCCACAGAAATACATTAGCAGTACAACAACCAGTTCTAAAAAGAGTGTATTACCATAATTACAGTTCCATATGTGAATTCTCACAGGCTGAAATACACTAAATGTTTGCCTGAAGCAAATTAAGTCAGCTTTGCTTTCAAGCTCCCCTATGCCGACAAAAATTTATGAAGGAAGGCCTGGCCATTTCAGTTTAATAACTTCTTTGTTAAGTGCTAGACGCTAGACATGAGTTACTTGTATCAAAATAGTTACAGTTACTCGTAAGCTAGATGTAGGGAATAATTTTGACATAGTTTATTTGGATTTCGGCATTTAACTCAGTCTCTCATGGGAAGTTACTGTATAAGCTGGAACATGTTGCAACTATGGATAAGATTCTAAGATGGATTGTAGGGTGCTTGCAGGGCAGGAGGGAGAGGGTCTTGATTAATGGATAATCTTCACATTGGTGTAACATCAGAAATGGGTCTCCAAAGGATCAGTTCTTGGACCACTGTGTTTTTATTTTCATAAATGCCATCAACAAAATATAGGTGTGCTATTAAAATTTGCAGACCACATAAAGATTAGGGAAATCATTAATGATCAGTGCCAATCAGTACTCCTTTAGGATTAATTGAACAGGCTTCAAGAATGGTAAAAAAAAAACGGCTGCTATATTTTAATGCGAGGTCTTACACTGGGGAAATAGCAACCCCAGAATAATTTGTACTCCTCGTGGGATTGAATTAAAAACAGTAGAGAAAAAAAATAATCTGGGAGTTATGATATGAGTGGATATGAAATTCTCTGAACAGTGTAAACTGGCAGTAAGGAAACCCCATGGTGATTTATTGAACAATAGCCTGTAACGATAGGGAGGTCATAATTTCACTGTATAAGGTAATTGTAAGATGCACTTGGAATACTGTGTTCAAGTATAGAGATCTCATCTAAAAAAAGACAAAAAACATTGAGGTTCTTGAAAGGGTCCAAAAACCAGGGACCTGATTGAGATTGGTATTAGAATTTAGTATTAATAGTGGCAAATGGGGCAAGAAATCAAACTTATACAGCATCTCAAAAAAAAAAAAAAATCCCATTTCACCTATCGATCTCCTTAAATAGTTGTCTAGTTTTACTTTGAATTTATTCAAACTATTCACTTCAACAACAATGGAAGCTTGTTCCGGCAATCAACCACCCATTGGCTGAAGAAAAATTTCTGCACATCTATTCTACAACCATCGTTCCTCTGTATGAATTTATGACCTATCATGTGCATAGTCTGAGGAAGAATCCCATCAGCCTTGCATTTGCTCAAGCTATTCAAAACCTTAAACACTTCACTCAGGTCACATCATAGAGCCCAGACACTGCAATTTGCAGAACTTAACCTCTTTCTTGGTAAGAGCACCCCTTTGTTCCCCTCACCAATCTCATAGCCTTTCTTTGTACCTGGTTCCAGCAGCTCTACATTCTTCCTGAAATTAGACCTGTATGCAGTACTCAAAATGTTGGCTTGAACATTGTCTTATACTGTGGGGTAATCACCACCTTATCCCTGCTAGTAAAATTCATGTATATCATTGACAAAAACCCCATGAGCTGATCTGGCAGACCATCTGCACTGCTCAGAAAACATCATATTAGACTGCACAATTATCCTGGTGTGGGTCCTTTCATTTTTCACTACCCTGATTGTAGTAGCACACGGTACATTTCTCTGGGGTTACTGCTACCCATATGTAGTAACTTAGATTTACAAATGTTAAAATGCAATCACCATTTCTCAGCCCATCTGCCTAATTATTCTAGATCTTGTTGCAGCAGCATACCTTCATTACTGTTATTAACCACTGTGCCAATCTTTGTATCATCTGCAGACTTAGACATTAAGCCTGATATACCTTGTCTTGTCTGACAAAGTTGATAGGATATTATGATGTGGTTACAAAGTAACTGGATGCAAAAAATAATTTTGATATCATATATTTGGATTTCAGGAAAGCTTTTGACACTGTTGCGCATGGAAGACTATTGTACAAATAGGAGCAGATTGGTATTAAGGGTAAGTTGCTACAATGGATAAAAGGATGGTTGAGTGGGAGAAGACAGAGGGTGGTAATCAATGGGTGTTGCTCTTCGTGGACTAATGTTATTAGTGGAGTCCCACAGGGTTCGGCGATGGGTCCACTGTTGTTTTGTATATTTATCAATGATATTGATGAAGGTATATCAGGCTTAGTGTCAAAGTTTGCAGATGATACAAAAGTTGGCAGGGTTGTTAATGACAGTAATGGCAGTGTGCTACTGCAACAGGATCTAGATAATTTGGGCAGATGGGCTAAGAAGTGGCAACTGAAGTTTAATCTTGACAAATGCAAAGTACTGCATATGGGTAGAAGTAACCCCAGAGAAACATACCAACTGTGTGGTACTACACTTAAGGTGGTAGAAAATGAAAAAGACCTGGGAGTAATTGTGCAGTCAGATATGAAGTTTTCTGAGCAATGCAGACAGGCTGCCAGGCCAGGTCATGGGGTTTTCTCAATGATATATAGGAATTTTACTAGCAGGGAAAAGGAAGTGATTGTCCCTCTGTATAAGGCAATGGTCAGGCTGTGCCTTGAGTACTGCATACAGGTCTGGAGGCCTCATTTTAAGAAGGATGTAGATTGCTTGAGCCTGTACAGAGAAGGGCAACAAGATCCTCTTACCAAGAGAGGCTTAAGTTCTGCAGGTGCCTAGTCTCCAGCAGTGGCTGGAGACTAGGCACCTGCGCGGTGATCTGATTGAGGTGTATAAGGCCTTGAATGGTTGAGCACGCTGAATTCTGATGGGATCCTTCCATTTGTTCAGATTACAAACCTAAGGGGGCATAAATTCAAATTAAGAAAAGACTGATGTAGAATAGATGTGTGGAAATTTGTTTTTAGCCAGCGGGTGGTTAATTGCTGGAACAAACTTCCATCTGTCGTGGAAGTTGATAGGTTAAATAAATTTAAGGAGGGACTAGACAGGCATTTGGAGGGAATGGTGTGATTTTTTTTTGCCTGGTGCTGCATAAGCTCATACACTTGCTTTCTTGCATCACATGCCACTACTACTACCTTCATCAATATCATTAACAAATACAGAAAACAATAATGGGCCCAAAACGGAACCCTGTGGGACTGAACTAATAATATTATTCTGGTAAAAGCAGTGTTCATTGATAACCACTCTCTGTCTACTCCCACTCATCCATCCATTTATCCCTAGCAGTAACTTTCTCTTAATGCTACACTACTCCAATTTGTACAGTAGTCTTTTATGACAATAGTATCAAAATCTTTCCTGAAATTCAAGTATATGATAATATGATATGGAAATTATTTTTTGCATCCAGTTCCTTTGTCACTCTCTTATAGTATCCAGTCAAATTGGTCAGACAGGATCTACCATAACTAACCCATTCTGTGACCGAAGTATAATTGTACTTCTGTCTAGATTGTCCTGTATTACTTCTTTAACCAGTGGCTCCATTTCACTGGAACAATAGTTAAGCTTACAGGTCTGTAATTACTTATGTCACCCTTTGTGAATTGGGAATACATTTGCACATCTCCAGTCCACAAGGACCTTTCCAGAATCCAAAGATGCTCTCATAATTTTGGCTAACTGTTTGCTTGCTTCTTTGTTGCCTCCGTTAATATAGGATAGATCTCATCCATCTCAGGTGCTTTTTTATGTTTCACTTCAACAATTTCTCTTCTACCTGACTCTCAGTTATCACAGCATTATGTAGCACCCTATTAGAGTTTGACAAACTTCTGGCATCCACCTACCTGAAGAATTGCTCAATGTATTAATGTAGGTACAAAATACCTATCCACCTACCTGAAGAATTGCTCAATGTGTTAATGTAGGTACAAAATACCTATTCATCCTGTCAGCAACCTGAGCAGGACTATCAACAGTTAAACCATCGACATCAAATGGACCAACATGTTTCAGCCACTTCCTTCCACTGTTAATATAAGTAAAGAATTCTTAAGCCACCTTTCTTTTATTGTTTGCCAGAGACTGCTCTGCCTTTGCTTGCCTAACCTCTTTTGTGACTTGATTTCAAACTAATTTATATCTACCATATTCTTTTGTGTCACCTGATAATTTATATGAATCCCCTACATTTTTCTTCTCTGCCACTTGTCTCAGTAGTTCATATGACATTCATTTAGATCTAATCCTTGAACTGTATTTCTTAGTTGATATGTAAAGCATAGTAGCTTCTATGATTATATCCCCGAATGCATCCCATTCAGAATTTATTGTTGGTGAAAACATTAAATTCTGTACAGTGGTACCAACCTTAATTGGTCTCACTGTTTAGAATTTATAAGCTGTATGAGATTAGTAAGGGTTTTTATGAAAGTAAAAACCCCTAATGCATGAAGAATCACTACTGATAACCAGATCCAGAGTATTGGTCTCTCTTATTGCTTCTCTGACATGCTGCTTGTAAAAAACAGTAATCCAATAAATCCACAAAAGTCTTGCTAGTGTGTGTGAGTTTTCAACCCACTAGTTCCAGTCAGTGTCTGGAAAGTTAAAATCCCCCATTATAACTCATGTTTGTTATCCCAGTGCTTATGCCACCAAACTGACTCAACATTGCACTGTGTCCACCAGTGTTAACTGGGTGCCCTGCCTTTAACTAAGACTCTTACTCTCAGGAGGGGTAATACTCTTAACTAAGAGTATTACCCCTCCTGTTCTGCATGTCCTTTCTATTCAAATTGTACTCCATGTAATCGAATTCTGAATCCCTTATATCTGAGTGACACCATGTCTCTGATATCCCCACAATGTCTGCATTTGATGATTTGACCGGCACTTCAGATTCATCAAATTTATTTACTATGCTTCTAAAATTGGTGTACATGTCCTTGCTATTAGTTATTCTAACACAATCCACGTAATTTCTTGTTCTTTGATGACCAAAGCACGCCTTGAAATTACTGGTACTTTGCTTTTAAGGCCGCTGCATGTACTAATTGAAGCAGTGCAAGAATCACTTTCACTTCTGCTTTTGGCTATTCTTAATCTCTTAGTCTGTGTATCTTCCCCCAACCTAGAGCTAACAGTTTTCTGCCCCACATAACATTGCCTCAGTGGCATCAACAAATATTCATTCACTCTTTCTGTTTAAGTGTATCCCATCTCTGTAGAAGCAACCTCTCCTGTTAACAAGCACAGACCATGGTGAGCAAAATTCTACCCCCATTAACCTTGCACAGTCTCTCCAGGACCAAATTGATTGACAAATGCTTATCATACACTCCTTTCTATTGTGTCTGGAAGAACTGTAGACACTTTCAAATTTAACCCTAATTCAACTTTTTCTCAACAATGCTCTGTACTTCTTAAGTAAGTCCTCAGATCTCTTACTCTTAATGTCACTGGTGCCAACATGTTCAATAATATCATCTTTTGTGTGTAGAACATGATATCTGCTCTATATCACCAACTTTTTGCAACTGATATACCTTGGTCCCATTCCTCCTATCCTTTTTGCACAATATATTTCCCATTTCCCTGACAATAGAGTCACCAACAATGGACACCTCCTGTTGGACCAGTACATTCTGCCTTTGGTTGACTGATGTGAAAATGCAAGTTCGTATTGTTTTGGACAACTGAACGCCTGATGGTCCCCTAACTTATTTCCTTCGAAGTCATCCACCCTGTTCTTCAACCTCTCATAAATTTCCATCAGAACACTGAGTTGATGCCTAATATCCATAATTATACTCTTTACATCACTATCTGGAAAGTGATGTAAAGAGTATATTTTCTGTGGCATAAAATATTCCAAGCCAGTTCTGGTTGGCTGGACAAATTTAAAACGTGCCATGGCTTACTCAAAAAAGTTCTGGTGAAAGTGGAGTTGTAATTGAAGAAGACTGTTCCCGTTAGAAAGAAACAGTTTTGAAAAAAAAAAAAAAAAAAATTATGGAGGACTACGAGCCAAAAGACATATTCAACATTGGTGAAACAGGTCTATTTTTTAAATGTTTAGGTGGTCAAAATAATTGGAGAGAATTAGAGTATACACTCAGGGAGATGAAGAACCTCCCTGAGTATACCTGCAGTCAGATATGAAGTTCTCTGAGCAGTGCAGCTGGGCTGCCAGAGCAGGTCACGGAGTTTTGCCAGTAATATATAGGAATTTTGCTAGTAGAGACAAGGAGGTTTAAGCAGGCTCAGTGGTGATGGGATACTTCCGCTTGCTCAGATTAAGAACCTGAGGGAGCATAGATTCAAATTGAGGAAAGACAGTTGTGGAATAGATGTGTGTGGAAGTTTGCCTTTCGCCAGCAGGTAGTTGATTGCTGGAACTGACTTCCATCTGTTGCTGTGGAAGTTGATATATTAAATAAATTGAAGGCTGAGTTAGACAATCATTTGGAGTGGACAGATGAATGAAATAGCAAGGTTTTTTTTTTTTTTTGCCTAATGCTATATAAGCTTGTTTTCTTGCATCATATGACTCAACTAATGCTAATCTCTTTGATTTCCTGTTGTAGGTCCATGTATTTCATGATCTTTTCCTTGTGCATTTTATGGAAATTTTCAGTGTTGGGCACCGCTTTACCAATCGTATAGGTAGCCTTTTCTGTCTTGTCGAAAAAGGTTATGTTTGGTCTGTTGTACAGGACTGTCTTGTCCATTATTACAGCACAGACCCAGCATAGCACGTGAGTTAGGGTCTCTAATTTGGCCTTTGGTTCGTACCTGTAATACAGTACACTTTCTTTGATCAATTAATATTTCCTTTCTAGCTTCTGATGTATTATCCCGGTGACCTGGTTGTGTCTGTGAGTGTACTCTGTCTACCTTGCATTCTGTGGTGATGTGTTGAACCATTTCTGAGGCCAGGTGGCATTGGCTACATGTGTCATCTGACATTCTAGGCTGCTTTACGATGTTTTTTCTTTAGTTCCTATTATTCAATACCTGGTATTCATAGCGAGCGTCAATCCTCCAGGCTCGGAGAAGAGCATCATGCTCGTGCATTGGAAGCCATTTTATCTATGTAATCTTGATGGAGGTCATTGTAGAGTCTACCATACAGTGTGTTTGCCCATCTTTCCTGCTTTGTTTGTTCCATCTGGGTGGAAGGGACTCCTTGCTTAGGTTGAGTAGAGTATGCCACTTGTCTATCTTCCTTATGGCTTGGTAGAGTGCTGCTGTGTTTTTCTGGAAATAATCCTTCAGGTTAGCTATTGCTGTCTTCTGTCGCTCGATGAGGTCTATCAAGCCCCTTCCTCCTTCTTTCCGAGCCATTGTCAATCTCTCCACGGCTGACTTCGGGTGGTTGTTGGTGGCTCTTGGTCATCATTGTCCTTGTCTTTCTCGTGATATCCTACAGCTCGGTATTAGTTAATTAAATCTATGATCCAAAATGAATATGTTAGCACTAGGACTACATAGTGTTTTAACTGTGTTCCCTCCATCCAGCTTTGCTTTGAGCAGGCTTCTGAGTCTCTGATTATATTTTTCAGTCATTCAGGCTCTGATTTTCTTTGTGCTCTAACTGCTGAGCCTACATCAACCCCAGGTAATTGTAGGTCTCTTTACCAGTCTGCAGCTGGTAGTTTAGGCTGACTAATTTTTCCCTGATGCATCTGTGGGTCTTGCATTTATCTAGACCAAATTCCATCGTGATATTATTCCTGAATTCTTCGCTGTTCCACAGTAGTTGCTGGATTTTCTTCTTGGTTGCCATATAGAGCTTGATGTCATCTGTATACATCAGCGGGAGAATGTGTACAGGTTTTGTTTTCCTTCTTTGAGGTTATATCCATACTTGTTGTTGTTGAGTGTGGTGGATAGCAGGTTGAATGCTAGACAGAACCACAGTAGGCTTGGGACATCTCTATGAAAGATTCCTTTTCTGATGGGGATTGGTCTGGTTGTGATATACTTGACCTTGATGGTGCTACTCCATTCTGCCATTTTTGTTTCTAGGAAGTTTGTCACTATTGGGTTGATTTTGTAGATCTTCAGCATCTCTATTAGCCAGCTATGAGGCACGGAGTCAACGGCATTGTGGTAATCAGTGTAGTCTGTGTACAGGTAGCAGCACTTGTAGACTTACTCTATAATTGCAGCATCAATTGCTCTTTGTATCCTTTGCTCATCTACTTGCATCTTTTCTGCTTTGGGCCCTGATGTTCTTTCTCTCTAAGTGTCTGATACCTTGGTTAAACAGTTGGTCAGGATCTTGTACATCATTGGGAGATAGGTGATCAGCCTGTATTTTGCCAGGTTTCTTGAGTAATAAACTCTGGGATTGTCTCTGGGTGCCTCATCATTCTGGTAAATGCTAGGTGCTTGTGTGTGCAAGTGAGCTTCTTGTACTAGTAGCTGTGGACGTTATCTATTCCTGGGGTTTGCCAGTTATGGGACTTCCTGATTGATGATATACTTCATCTGCCATCTTTTCATCTCTTGTAGTATATTCTTGGTTTTCTTCTGTTCTAATTATATCCAAGGATTTCAGCTGTTTTATGTTGCTTCACTGTTCCAGATGTTGCTCCAGAACTCCTTGATTGTGTTCTGCTTAGGTGGTCCATTTTCATCTTTTCCATCTTGTCCAATACTCCTGTAGAAGGCGCTTTGGTGTTCATTAAAGATTCAGTTGTTTATTTTCCTCTTGAAGCTCTCTTTGTATTGGCATAGTTTCTTGCTGAGTCCGAGGAGGTTCTGCTTCACTGTGCCTAAGTATTCTCCTATTCACTAATTTTTGGTCTCATATTTGCTGTGGACGTTGTCTCTCTTGAGAATGCTCTTCACTTCTCTAATTAATTTCTTACTCCTGTTACCCCATTGGTACTGGGTGAATTGGCCTTCCTTGACTCTTAATACTTCTATCTTCTGGGATTGTCTGCTGAAGTCTTCATTCCCAAGCTGGCAGGTCCTTGTTTTTTCAGCTTTTCTGGTCTCTTGTTTCTCTTCCATTAATTCTAGTTGGCTGCTATGGCAGCACAGTAGGATATGGCTGTGTGGATGGCCTCCAGTATTGCTCCGTTATTGTAAAGGTAATGTATCATTTGCTGATTGAGGTGGTCTATGTCTCTCCACAGGATTCTACTGGGTCTCTGCACTTTGGTATTACGTGGGTCTTTATGGGGTCCATTCCTTCGAATTCTGTTAGGGCCTTATTCCACTCATCTTCTATTCTGGATATCATGGCTGCATCTCTTTCCACTTCAGCTGCTCTGGGTTGTATTTCTTCTTGTTCTCTTCCTCTGATTCCATGTTGTCCGTATTCTCTGTTCTTTGTAGTTGATTGCTCATATCCTACTTGATTTTTTCCAAGATTGCAGAAGCTATCTGGTTCTTCATGACAATGGTCCTTCTTTGGTCTCCTGTTCGCTGTTTGGTGACCTGAATATTCAGGAATCATTCTAACCACTTGGTATGTAGCCTCGACCTGTACATTGTCATATTGGTGTCTAGCTTAGTTATTTTGTAGTATATTTGCATAATGAACGTATTCATTTTGATGCTCCATTTCATATATTGGTGCTTCCTTCCTTCCTGGATGGTCACTAGTGCATTTTCACAGGAAGCACTTCCATTTGGATGGCCTTGCCCTTCTGTTGTGGTAGCCATATGGGGAACTACTCCACTTTTTTCCTTGGGAGTCTGTCTCTAACTTTTTGAACATGAGTGGCTTTATCCTACACCACAGTCGATGCAGTATGATTATTACTTCTCTTTGTCATCATCCATCTGTGGAGGCGAACCTGTTTAGCTTCAGCTTACGTCCAGTGATAGTGTTAGTTCGTTGGATTGTTTGTTTGTTAGTCATTTGGTTTTTAGGAGCATTAGCAACTAAGGCCATATTGCCCCTGGGATATGCGGTGGTCATTCCCTGACCTTTCCGCATCCTCCGTATTTGGTGGTGACGGGCTCGAACCTCGGTCTAATCAAGAAGTGTGTGCTACACACACTGCTGCTCCTTCCCACCTGGCTACGGAGGCGCCTAGTTTGTTGGTTGTTGTTGTTGTTGTTGTTGTTTGGTTTTTTTTAGGAGCATTAGCAACTAAGGCCATATTGCTCCAGGATATGCGGTGGTCATTCCTTAACCTTTCCGCATCCTCCGTATTTGGTGGTGACGGGCTCGAACCCCGGTCTAATCAAGAAGCGTGTGCTACGCACTGCTGCTCCTTCCCACCTGGCTACGGAGGCGCCTAGTTTGTTGGATAAACACCAGATGGCACCACTATCTGCCTCAGTCTTCACTTTGACCTTGGATGAGGTAGGTCAAGATGTTTATTATTATTATTATGCTGATCTCCCAGTGTGATGGAGATGCATTCCCTTCGGCTAAAGCGGGACTTGAATCTTGGTCGATGAGGCAGGTAGTCCAGTGTTGTAACCACTGGGCTATGATCTGATTATTAGTAGTAATTCTTCATGTGTTAAGAATCTGCACATGAAGGAACCACTAAGTGGCAGTGATCACAGTGTGCTGATGTGGGATTCACTGAAAGAGTTAACTGCCATCAGGGGGTAAAGGGAAGGGTTTTTGCTTTTGTAAAAGTGACTATGGTGGTCTGAGACAGTTTTTAAGTTCTATACAGAGGGACCAACTGATTACCCACAGAAAATTCTAAATGGGAAGCATTCAAAGTATTAATCTTGGAAGCTACTAGGCTTTTCATACCAAATAAGAAATATTGTTCAAAGTTTAGGCCTAAATGGATTTCAGATGAACTAATGAGATGTGGCAGAGAAGAAAACTGTATGGGATAAATTAACAGGTGACACACAAGCCTATTATTATTATTATTAATAGCCATATGATGCAAGGAAGCCTAAGGCTTATGCTGCGCCAGCCAAAACAAATTCCCAAGTTACCCTGAGAGAGAGAGAGAGAGAGAGAGAGAGAGAGTAAGAAGTTGAAAGGAATCAACAAGAAAGAGAAGAATGATGATATGCAGCTCAGGACACTGGGTGTGCCAAGCCCATACTCACCAGATGTTAGTCCCTGGGGATTATGGTAGATATAAGCTGGTGTGTAATCAAGTCACAAAGGAGGTTATGCAGGCAAAGGCAGATTATGAGAAATCTTTGGCAAAGGATTCAAAGAAGAACAGTAATGAGTTCTTCACTTATGTAAACTCTTGAAGGGAGGGGATGAATCAGATTGGTCACTTAATATCAAGGGTTCAACTGTTGATGATCCTGCTCAGGTAGCTAACAAACTGAATGGTGCATCCGTAGCCAGGTGGGCAGGAGCGGCAGCGCGTAGCACACGCTTCTTGATTAGACTGGGGTTCGAGCCTGTGACCACCATATACAGAGGATGCGGAAAGGTCAGGGAATGACCACCGCATATCCCCAGAGCAATATGGCTTTAGTTGCTAATGCTCCTAAAAACCAAAAAAAAAAAAAAAAAAAACAACAACAATAAACTAAAGTATTTTGAGTATATTTTCTCGGGCATTTATCTGGCTAATTTTACATTAGCCAGATAAATCCTGACATTTCTTGGGAATTTATTACGGCTGGCAGCAGATGACTGACTTTCATTTTACTTTTATTGTACAATAATTCAAGGACAGTAGCTCACGTTCCTATGTGCCACCAGTGATCAAAATAAAATAAACTGAATACTGATAACGTTAACTGAATGCTGAATATTGATAAGCAGTTACCAATCAGAAAACAATATCGAAAAATATTTAGGCGCCCTCTTCAACTGCCGGTTGTAAGCGATGCTTACCTCGCCTATATACTTGCAGTGGCCATGTGTCAGAATATAGCTAGTTCACGATTATTGCTTGTACGTTCTCCTTGATTTTTATAATGATTAGTGAAGAAGAAGAGAATTAGTGACAATTCATATAGTGAATTGGAAACTTCTGGTGAATCCAGTTCTGAAGATTCTTTTTCAGACTTTGATTCAGATAAAGAAGATGGTGATGTCAGTGTTTTAGATGCTAGAGAGTGGTGCAAAATTGACTGCACTAAAGACCCCCCCCCCCCCTGCCACCTCCAAGATTTCCATTTTCTGCTCAGCCAGGTTTGTGCATTGAAAGCAATACAGATGAAATGACTCTCCTAGACTTTTTTGCTTTATTTTTTGATGAAGAACTAATCAATCTAATGTGCTCTGAGACTAATAAATTTGCAGAACAAAGTGGTGCTCGTGGTTCTAGTTGGACTCCAGTGATGCATGCTGAATTGAGAGTATTTTTTGTTCTGAAAATGCTGCAAGGTATTGTGAGAAAGCCTGAAGAATATATGCACTGGTCAAAAAAGCCATTACTTGAGTGAGACACCAATGTTTGGAACTATGCTGGCTGGCTCTTAAACGTTATAAAAAGATAAAACAGTATCTTCATTTCTCAGATAATCAGTCATATGATGCAAATACACACGCAAATTCAAAACTAAACAAGATTCATGATGTCTATTGCTTCTTAGAAAATAAATTTAGAAGTCTCTATGTTCCAAAAAGAGATATAGCAATAGATGAAAGCTTGATGCTGTACAAAGGAAGACTCAGTTGTGTGCAGTACATGCCACTGAAGTGCTCAAGGTTTGGCATAAAATATTATATGCTGTGTGAATCCGAAAGTGGCTATGTTTCGACTTTCATAATATATGTAAGAAAAGGCACAGAAATGGATCCAGACTTTATTGGTCTTCCAATGTCCGCAAGTGGTTTTGACTTTCATAAAGCCTCTGTTAGGAAAAGGATATTGCCTCACAGTGGACAATTATTATACCAGTCCCCAATTAGCTGATATTCTCATCACAAAGAAAACTGATGTTTATGGTACAGTGAGACTAAACAGAAAGGAAATGCCCAAAATGCTGAAGAAGGAAAAGCTGAAAAGGCAAGAGGTTGCTGCTTTTCAAAGAGGGAAAGTCATGGCCTTACGTTGGAAAGATAAAACAGAGGTAGTGTTGTTATCTATGGTCCATAATCCTTCTCAGGAAGAAATAGAAACACTCAAAAGGAGTAGTGAAGAGACCCAAAATAGTTTGTGGCTATAACTTTTCCATGGAAGGTGTAGATAAAGTTGACCAGCATTTGGTGAACTGTCCCCTGCCAAGGAAACAGATTAAAAAATACTACAAGAAGGTTTTCTTTCACCTAATGGACCTAGCTGTGTGGAATTTATTTCTACTGTATAAAGCCATGATTTCAGATGGCCAAAAAACTCTTTCAACTTTGAATTTCAGATTGTACCTGATTGATGAAATTAACAAGAAATATCACCCGCAAATTCCAGCAGTTAGAAAGGGAAGACCGTCCTCAACATGCTACCCAACTCGCTGTTCACCAGGCCATTACCCCATTAATAATCCACCAACTGAGAAGAAGTAGTTTCCAGCTAGAACTTGTTGGGTATGCTCCAAAAAGCGGAACAGAGATGGCAAGAAAATTCAAAAGGAGACACGCTACATGTGTGAAATATGTGAAATTAGTCTTTGCGTCACTCCTTGCTTCAAGACCTACCACACCAAGTAAAATTACTGTTTATTTTTCACGAAATGCCATTTTTTTATGGAATGATTTTTTTTTTTTATGGAATTCAAATTGTCTTTCAGGGAATAAAGTAAGTTTGCTTTTTTTTTTTTTTTTTGTGTTTTTCTATTCCTTTTTTTTAGCACAAGTGATAATTTATTAAAAAATCTGCATAGCTTCCACACTTTTTGGCGTACATGAGATAACTCGGGATAGCCCAAATGGGTTAATTACTCGCATGTATTTTATACTAAAAATTTTATAAAAAACACCAAAAACTATACAGTGAGTATATGCATGATGCATACTTTAGATCTGTAAAATAAAACAAGTCGATCCGTTATGGCACATTTTCAGGAAAAAAATGTTCCGGGAAGGGGTTAAACTGGCAGTGAGCTAAATGATTTTGTAATAACTGAGAGCAAAATAGAGCAGAAATAGTTGAAAATAAACATAAGAAAGGCATTTTGGGTGGATGGGATCTATCCAGTTATATTGAAAGAGGAGGCTGTAAAGGAACTAAGCAAACCCTTAGCCATAATTATGGGAGCTTCCTTGGACTCAGGGGAGGTACCCATGGACTGGTGATGTGCAAATATTGTCTCAATTCACAAAGGAGGATCAAAGTGTGACACAAGTAATTACAGACATGTTAATTTAATGTCTGTTCCGGGAAAATTAATGGAGGCACTGGTTAAAGAAGCACTGCAGGATCATCTAGACAAGACCAGTTATAGTTCAGACACAGCATGAGTTTGTTACTATGATGGATACTATGGATGTAGTCACAAAGAAAGTGGATGCAAAGAATAATTTTGATATGATATACTTGGATCTTACGAAGGCTTTTGATACTGTTACACATGGAAGACTGCTGTACAAATTGGAGCAGTGTGGCATTAAGGGAAAGTTGATGCTATGGATAAAGGGATGGTTGAGTGGGAGAAGACAGAGAGTGGTAATCAGTGGGCACTGCTCTTCATGGACTAATGTTATTAGTGGATTCCCCGGAGTTCAGCATTGGGTCCATTGTTGTTTTCTGTATTTATTAATGATATTGATGAAGATATATCAGGCTTAATGTCTAAGTTTGCAGATGATACAAAGGTTGGCAGGGTTATTAATGACACTAATGACAGTACACTACTGCAAAAGGATCTAGAAAAGTTGAGCAGATGGGATGAGAGGTGGAAAAAGAAGTTTAACATTGACAAATTATGAAGTACTGCATATGTGTAGCAGTAACCCCAGAGTAACATATCAACTGTATGGTACTACACTTAGGATGGTAGAGAATGAAAAGGACCTGTGGATAATTGTGCAGTCAGATAAGAAGTTTTCTGAGCAGTGTAGACGGTCAGCAAGAGTTGGTCATGGTATCTTGTCAGTGATATTCAGGAATTTTTCTAACAGGGATAAAGGAGGTGATTATCCCCTTGTATAAGGCAATGGTCAACTACTCTTGAATATTGTATACAGGTCTGGAGGCCTCATTTTAGGAAGAATGTAGAGCTGCTGGAATGAGTACAGAGAAGGACAACAAGATTAGTGAATGGAACAGAGGGTTGTTCTTATGAAGAAAGGCTTCAATTGTGCAGATTTCGATGTCTGGAGACAAAGTGATCTGATTGAGGGGTATAAGGCTTTGAATGGTTTGAGTAAACTTAATTCTGATGGGATTCTTCCTCTTGCCCAGATTAATTGCCTGAGGGGATGATTAATGTGGGCAAGGGGGATAAATTCAAATTGAGGAAAAATAGTTGCAGAATAGATGTGCGGAAATTTGCCTTGTTGATTGCTGGAACAGACTTCCATCTGTCACTGTAGAAATTCACAGCTTAAATAAATTCAAGGTAGAACTAGACAAACATTTGGAGCGAATGGATGGATGAAATGGGAAGGTTTTTTTTTTTTTTTTATAAGCTTGCTTTCTTGCATCATATGCCTTTGCTAATGCTAATATTGTTATTATTGTTTATTATTATTATTCTTTTTATTTTTATTTTTTTAAATTTTAGTTATTTATATTTTGGCCAGTGCAGCAAAGACCTGTGTCTTCTTTGCACTACATGGCTATTACTGATAATTGAGAATGTGAACTTGCATTGATATAGCAAAAATGTGATTTCCCACATTAAAGTTTTCCACACTGTTTCCTTCGCACCGATTTTGCCCCCTTCGCACAGCAAAAGGTAACTTGAAGTGCATGTCATCTTTTTGGAAATGTGTAATTTCTGATTTCTAATTCATTTCTCACTGTTCTAATTTCATTTTAGCCCATTGCTGTATCTTTATATTATTTTTTTTAGAGTTGAACATTATAACGCTATGAGATTTTACCAAATTTTTAGATATATAAATTATTACAAGCTAAATTCTGGTAAACTTAGGTATAAATGACTACAGCTCCTTTGAAATAATGTAGTACACAAAATATGATTTCAGGAATTCCATAATAGGTTGTTTGCATGGAAGTTACTACGTCTTGTTGAATTTGTGTGGTATTAAACTACACAGCATTATCACGGTGACATTCTAGTAGCAAAAGTTCCCCCTCCCATCATAGTTATTTATGTAGTAGTAATGATTTTTACAGAATGCTGAGTTTCATTTTACTGATTTTGCAGGTCTTGATGCATTTCGACCTCACCTGCTACTGGGTGTTATTGTTCGCCACAGAAGTCGACCAGCTCCAGTTTCTCTGCCTTCTAATCATCAGAGGTAAGTAATTTTCTGTGAATAGTGTACTATAAATATTTTTCGATTTTTCGATTTTTTTTTTTTTTTTTTTTTCCCTATTTTTGCAGAATACTACTGATATAAGATTTAAGGATAACTTTTGTCGACATAAGGAATGATTTGTTTAATATATTGACTACTTTTATCTTGATTATTGGCCAATAATTTTGATATCCAGGAAAAATTCTCTCAGTATGGTCAGAGATGTGGATTTTGAGGAAGCCAGTGTTCTGAGGGAAAAACCAGATTTTGAGGAAACCAATGTTAAATTATATGTAGTCTTGAAGTGCATAATAACCTATCAGAGTATTGTATGCATTATAGTATCATTTATATCTGTATAGTTAACTTTTATTGGAACAAAAAATATATACAGGAAGATTTTGGGGACTATGCAAAGAAACAACGAGACCGCTCCCACTGGTGGCAAGTAGCATGTTGGTTGTCAGCATTTTAACTCATTTGGCTCCAGTGATAATATTCTTGGGACTTGAATTTGATAAAAAGTTGATTTTTCTCAAACACATCCATCAACTCCATACAAAGTGTTTGAGTAGCTTGACTATTTGGCATGCTCTCTCCTCTACATCTTAGGGTGTGGACTGATGCACCTTACTATGCATCTACCATGCACTTGTGCGATCTAAACTAGATTACATGTCCCAGGTATATGCATCAGCCAGAAACAGTGTACTATGTTGGCTGGACTCTGTCCATCATCAGTCTATCCACATTTTTTTTTTTTTTTGGTAGTTATTGGCGCATCGGCTTCTGTGGCCATAGTGCACCTCCCAAGGTTTTTTGCAGTACTTTGATCCAAGCCCGAGGCAGGATTCGAATCCGTGACCTTTGGGTTGCCAGGCAGGCGCTTTACCCACCCAGCTAGCCCGGTCGGCTCTATCCACATTGTTACTGGAGCATTTTGAATATCTCCTGTCAAGAGCCTATATGTTGAAGTAAATGAACCACCTTATCACTTCAATGTAAACAGTTGTCTCTAAAGTATGCTTTCAAACTGAATCCCTGCCAGACCATCCTATGTGGAAATCCATTTTTGAGCTACAATGAAAAAATTTGTACAACACCCATCAAACTGCCAGTTGTTCATTCGATATTCTTGTCCAAGAGCTATTTAGAGAGCTTAATATCATGGTAGATAAGATTGAACAATCACCAAAGCAACCCCTTCCACCTTGGCATGCTTATTTTCCAGCATGGGATTTTTTTACTCTTAAGAACTGGGTAAAGTCTGATACTCCATCATCTATCTACCCGTAGATCTATTCAGTACACTGAGCTGAACTTTTTGACTTCTTGCCAGTGTACACAAATGGCTTGAAGTCAGAATCATATGTAGGATCTGCTGCTGTCTTTCCATTCACTACATTACCTGAGCAGATTCTCCCTTAATGCAGTATTTTCACTGCAGAGTTGGCCTTGGATCACATGAGTATTTTCCCAGAACCTCAGGTATGTGCATCACTGTTTCTGGCTGATACTTCAATGGTTGTACTCTATCCATATTGCTACTGCAGCATTTCAAATATCTCCTGTCCAGAGCCTATATGTTAAAGCAAATGAACCACATCACTTTGATGAAAGCAGTTGTCTCTAAAGTATGCTTTAAAACTGAAATCTCTGCCAAACCATCCTATGTGACATCCATTTTCGAGCAACGATGGGGAAATTTGTACAACACATGTCAGACTGCTATTCGTCCGTTCAGTATTCTTGTCTAAGAGCTACTCAGAGAGCTTAATATCATGGTAGACAAGGTTGCGCAATCACCAAAGCAACCCCTTCCACCCTGGCATGCTCACTTTCCAGCATGTGATTTTTCTGTTAAAAACTGGTAATAGCCCAGTGGTTAAGCCACTGGACTACCATATATGCAACTCCATCATCTGTCTGCCTGCAGCTCTATTCAGTACACCGAGTTGAACTTTCTGACTTCTTGCCAGTTTACACAGATGGCTAGAAGTCAGAATCATATGTATGATATGCTGCTGTTTTTCTATTCACTACATTACCTAAGCAGATTCTCCCTGCTCAGAGAAAATAAGGGGGATATGGCAGAACCTCAGCACCAATGGCAGTGATCACTGGCTGCACAGTATTAGCCATATGTGGCCCGGCATTGTCTTAACAGAGAAACCACTTCACACTGGAACGTTCTTGATGTTTCTCACAAATTGCATGGCGAAGTTTGACTCTCAGAACCTTCCTTATTGATAGTTGTTCCACGAGGCACAGAACGTGTAACAAGAATGCCTTTTATGTCAAAACACAGAAGAACCATTTGTTTGTCAGCCAAATGAGAAGCTCGAAATTTCTTAGGTCTTGGTGAATCAGAATGGTTCCACTCACTCGACTGTTTTTTAGACTCTGGATCATAGTGAAAAACCCAAGTTTCGTCACAAGTCACTATTCAATTTAAGAAGTTTTGATCCTGTGTTTCTAGACAATCAATCATTTCTTTGCACAAGTCTACTGTTTGTTGTTTTTGTTCTTAAGCCAAATTGTGTGAAATCCACCTGGCACAGATTTGCTACATTTTCAGGTGATCTTTCATAATATTGTGAGAACTACTGTACAAAATGGAAATTCTAATAGCTAATTCGTGAATTGTAATTCTCCTATCTTCATCCAAGATATCCTGGGCTTTTATGATTTGTTCAGGATCTGTTGAGTAGGAAGGGTGACCAGGTCTTGGGTCATCTGCAACAGACTCATGGCTTTCACTGAATCACTTGTCATTTAATTATGGCCATCCTACCAAGACACTCCTTACCATACACTTCATTCATATCTTTAACTGTTTCCAATGCATCCCCCCCTCCCCCATACTTCTCCTTCAACCCATGCACGGTACTAAGTACTATTGGTTTTGATACCTTTCGTGTTTGGGGGTGTCATAAAAAAAAAAAAAAAAAAAAAGCCCCATCTGACACAATAACGAATCACATACTGCTGTTCAATCTGTATGTTCGACATGATACTTGCTTCAAAATGATTGTCAGTGACTTGCGGCTAAAAAACTCTTCACGCAACACTAGCTCGACAAGTACTGGCATGTCTACACAGAGTCTGCTCAGTAGCGATCAAGGAGAGCACCTCTAGTGGCAGTTATGGAAAGTTTGCGAGGTAAACATAAAATCTTGCACCAGTCCAAGAATTAAATGATCACGCCTCATGTAAACTGGAGCAATTTGGGATTAATGGCAGGATCTCTTATTGGATCATTGACTAGCTAAAAGATAAGAGTCAGAGAGTAGTCATAAATGGACATACCTCACAATGGAGTACTGTAGCAAGTGCAGTCTCTCAGGGATCTGAGTTGGGGGTCACTTCTGTTTCTTATCAATAATCAGTGGGTGGTTGATTGCTGGAACAAACTTCCATCTGTCGTTGTAGAAGTTGATAGCTTAAATAGGTTCAAGGCAGAACTGGACAAACATTTGGAGCAAGTGGATGGGTGAAATGGGAAGGGTGTGTGTGTGTGTGTGTGTGTGTGTTTTGACTGATGCTATATAAGCTTGCTTTCTTGCATCATGTGCATTTGCTAATGCTAATCTTCCTTAATGATGTTGATGCAGGAGTGCAGGGGAAGTTGATATTAGTTGTGGCAAATGATGCAAGAAAGCAAGCCCATATGGCAAAAGAAAACTTCCCTATTCATCTCTCCATTCCCTCTAGTAATATATTTAATTCTTCCTTAAATTTATGCAAACTGCTCATATACACTACACCAGATGGTAGTTTCTCTAACAATCAACTAATCTCCAACTGAAAGCAGTTTTTTGCATCTTTGCTGCAGCCATCCTTTTTCATTTGAAGTTTGTGTTGTTCCCTTATGTGTTTTGTCTGAGAAAGAATAAGTATGCTGTCAGAATTTAGTGTACTCAATCCATTTAAAGCCTTACACACTTTACGTCTCCTCACAAGTGCCTAGTTTCCAAGCACTACAGTTTGCAGAATTGAAGTTTTTTGTGGTAAGAGTACCCTTTTGTGTACTTGAATAATTGCTTGCATGTACATCAAATTTATTTACTATGCTAGGAGCATAGTAAATAAATTTGATGAATTTGTAGTGCTGGTCAAGATGTCAAAGGCAGATATTGTTGGAAAGCTACTGAGTTTTTTGTTCCAACTAAGAAATATTGTTCAAGATTTAGGCCTAAATGGAGGTCAGTGAATTAATGAGACTTGTGGCAGAGGAGAAAAATGCATGGAATGTATACAAATTATCAGGTGACATAGAAGCCTATGGTAGATATAAGCTAGCCTGTAATCGAGTCACAAAGTAGGTTAGGCAAGCGAAGTAAAATTATGAGAAATAATTGGCAAAGGATGCAAAGAAGAACAACAGAGATTTCTTTACGTGTGTAAACTCTTGAAGGAAGGGGATGAATCAGATTGGTCCAATTGATATCGATGGTTCAACTGTTGATGATCCTGCTCAGATAGCTGACAAACTGAATGAGTATTTTGCATCTACATTCACACATGAGGAATTCTGTAGGGAAGTGGAGGACAGAAGCTTATTAAACTGTAACAGGGAGCTAAATGATTTCATAACAACTGAGAGCAAAGTGGAGTAGAAATTGTTAAAGTTAAACATAAGAAAGGCAACTTTCTTATGTTTAAATTGGATCTATCCAGTTATATTAAGGGAGGCAGCAATGGAAGTTAACAGACACTTAGCCATAATTATGAGAGCATCCTTGGAGAGATCCTTACGGATTGGAGATGTGCAAGTATATCTCCTATTCACAAAGGGGGATCAAAGGGTGACACGAGTAATTACAGATCTGTTAGTTTAACTTCTGTTTTGGGGAAAATAATGTAATCGCTGGTTAAAGAAGCATTGCAGGATCATCAAAACAAGATTCCAGTAATAATGCAGACACAGCATGGGTTTGTTATAGGAAAGTTTTGTCTGACCAATTTGATTGGTTATTATAATGTTGGTTACAAAGGAACTGGATGCAAAAAATAATATTGATATCACATACTTCGATTTCAGGAACGTTTTTGATACTGTTGCACTTGGAAAACTACTGTAAAAATTGGAGCAGTATGGCATTAAGGGCAAGTTGCTACAATGGATAAAAGGAAGGTAGGTTTCCAGGAGAAGACAGAGAGTGGATCAGTGTTGGGCCCATCGTTGTTTTGTATATATTTATCAATGAAATTGTTGGAGATATGTCAGGCTTAATGTTGAAGTTTGAAGATGATACAAAGGTTGGCAGGGTTGTTAGTGGCAGTATACCACTGCAACAGGATCTAGAACAGTTGAGCATATGGGCTGAGAAGTGGCAACTGAAGTTTAACATTGACAAAAGCAACATATTGCATATGGGTAGAAGTAACTTTAGAAAATTGTACCAACTGTATGATGCTACACTCAGGGTAATGGAGGTTGAAATGACCTGTGGGGTAATTGTGTAATTAGATATGACATTTTCTGAGCAGTTAAGACAGGTTGCCAGAGCAGCTCATGAGGTCTTGTCATAGATATACAGGAATTTTGCTAGCTGGTGATTACCCCTTTGTTTAAGACAGTGGTCAGGACACACCTTGAGTACTGCATGCAGATCTGGAGGCCTCATTTTAGGAAAAATATATAGAATTACTGGAGCGAGTACAGAGGAGGACAACAAGATTGGTGAGGGGAACAAAGGGGGTGCTCTTACCAAGAAAGGCTTAATTATTGCAAATTGCAGCATATGTAGATTAGGCCCCTGCAAGGGGATCTGATGGAGGTGTATAAGGATTTGAATGGTTTGAGCAGGCTTACTGCTGATGGGATTCTTCCTCTTGCTCAGATTATGAACCTGAGGGGGCATAAACTCAAATTTAGGAAAGACAGTTGTAGAATAGATGTGCAGAAGTTTTCCTTTAGCTAGTTGATTGCTGGACCAGACCTCCATATGTTGTAATGGAGGTCAACAACTTAAATAAATTCAAGGCAGGACTAGATAAATATTTGGAGTGAGTAGATGGGTGAAATGAAAAGTTTTTTCTTTCTTTCTTTTTTTTTTTTTTTTTTTTTTTTTTGGTTGATGCTATATAAGCTTGTTCTCTTGCATCATATGCCTCTACTAATGCTGTTGTTAACTGAGAGTCATGAAATTTCATATTAACCTTTAGAAAGCTAAGTCAAGCCATCCCATTGGACAAATAAAACTCCTGCAATTATTAATTTTTTTTTTCATGGATATCACATAGGCTATGTTTATATTGTGTATTGTGGCTGAAGCATTTGATGTTATGTTCATTGACAAATAAAAATCTGGCAATTATTAATATTTTCAGGCATATCACATATGCTATGCTTATATTATATATTGCAGCTGAAGCACTCAATGTTATGTTTGTTGCCAAGTTTCCATTGGAGGAATGAATAGGCAATAGAGTGTTTTTGGTTCACTCATACGAAACCTGTTGCTTTTCAAGAGCTGAATTTTGTTATCACTTTACCAAATATATGAATTATGATATATATATATATATATATTTTTTTTTTTTTTTTGTTATTATACTAATCACAGCAGAAATGAAAAATATGTGTTATCTTTAAATTATTAAAATGCATAAATAAATAAGAAAAGTATATTACAAATGTGTTGACAGTATACTACTATCAGAGAAGTACGTGTTACTGTTTAATTTATTAAATCACATAGCATAAAATGTTTTTTTTTTTTTTTTTTTTTTTTTTATGTGAACCCCAAACACGAGAGGTATTAGAACCTGTAGTACTGTGCTTGGGTTGGAGGTTGAGAAGATGAAAGAAGATATTTGTTGACATTGGACTTGAACTTCTGTAGATTGTAATTTTCAGGAAATACGTATGAAGGAAGGTTGTTCCAGAAAACGGCAGTTGAATGAATAAATGAGGAAGATGAAAAGTTGGTTCTGTGGGTTTGAAGTTGGACAGTAAATGGATGTTGGCTGGTGGCAGCACGTGTTCGGACTGTTTTGAAAGAGAGAGCAGGAATTATAGAAGCCAGTTCAGAAGAACAGTGCCCATGGAAGTATCTGTAGAAGAGGCATGCAGCAGAAACAGTACGTCTATGAGAAAGCGAGTGGAGAGACTCTGTTAGAGATGAATCATTAATTAACCTAACTGCCCTCTTCTGAATGGAATCAAGAAACCTGAGAGAGGTTTTGGGAGCACCACCCCAGATGTGGGAACAATATTCCATGGCAGGGCTGATTTGCGATTTATAGAGTGAACAGCTGTTTGGAAGAAAAGTAACGCTGAGAGCGAAAGAGAAAACCAAGTTTTTTAGATGCAGAGGAAGCAATATTTGTAATATGCTTGTGCCAAGAGAGATTAGAAGTCAGGGTAATCCCCAAAAGAGATATATCATTTTGCCTAGAAATCGGAGTGTCACTAAAGATAAGCATAGGAGCAGAAGAATCCTTTTTGCGAGATATAAGACAAGACTGAGTTTTAGAAGGGTTGAAATCAATTAAGTTGTCTTTGCCCCACTGGAGAATTACCTGAAGATCGGCATTTAAGGAATTGGTAGCAGATTTTCGAGAAGTTGAAGCTGATTGAGCAGGACAAGGTTTCTCAAAATGGAAAGTGGAATGCAATGTGCTATCATCGGCAAAACTATGGATAGGATTTCCAGTCAATGGAAGAAGGTCATTAACATACAAGAGGAAAAGAGTGGGGGAAAGAACTGAACCTTGGGGGGACACCGGCATTAGAAGAACAGTGCCCACCGGCATTAGTGGAGAAGTTAGAAGACAGAGAGCCATCTACCATCACCCTCAGTGAGCGATCAGAGAGAAAACTGGATAACCAATTACTAAAATCAGTTGGCAAACCATAAGATGGAAGTTTGTTTAGAAGATCTTTATGCCAAACACGATCAAAAGCCTTTGAGATGTCAAGAGCAACTACTTGTGTTTCACCGAACCTTTCCATTGAATTAGTCCATAAATGGGTAACATAAGCCAGAATATCACCAGTGGATCGACACTGATGGAATCCATACTGGCGATCGTTGATCAGACGGAAGGTTTCTAGGTAATTTAAGAGTTGGTGGTTAATTGATTTCTCCATTACTTTAGAAAGAGTAGAAGTAATTGCAATGGGACGATAATTGGATGGGAGGGATTTGTCACCCTTTTTAGGAACTGGCTGGATATGAGCAAATTTCCAAGTGGAAGGAAAAACACCTTTGGAATAAGAAAGTGAAAAAAGGCGGCAAAGAATAGGATTAAGTTCAGGAGCACAGGTTTTGAGAACAAGTGGAGAAATACCATCAGTACCTGGAGCTCTCTTAGCATCAAGATTCATCAAAATCCTTCTGATATCCTTTTGACGGAAGACCACAGGAGGCATTGAATGGAGCGTGTTGGGAATGGTGGGAGGTGTTTTACCAAGATTATTAATACATGAGTTGGAAGAAAAATGGGATGTTAGCAGGTCAGCTTTATCCTTGGCTGAAGTGACAACAGAACCATCTGGTTTGGGCAGAGGTGGGAGCAGAGATGGGCAAAAGTTGCGGCCAATAGCTTTGGCAAAAGACCAGAATGCTCGGCTACCATCAGGGCAAGAAGCAAGTTTTCTACTCTTAGCCTGTTCAAACTCAAGTTTGGACTGATTAATAACTGCTTTACAATTGTTGCGAGCTTTGGTTTAGGCAGAAAATGAAACTGAAGAATTAGAAAGAAGCCAATTACGATATGCAAAATTCTTCTCTTGAACAGCCTTAGCACATTTATTGGAAAACCAAGGTTTAGATAAAGGACGAGATTTTAAAGTGAAGTGTGGGATAAAGGATTCTATTCCTGCAAGAATAATTTCACTGACACGATCTGAGCAAACGTTGACATCAGAAGTTTTGAAACAGTAATCCGACCAAGGAAAAGAAGTCTCGCAGGTCATCTCATTTTGCATTCTTGTAATGCCAAACAACACGAGGTTGGGAATAGCCATGAGATAAAGGTTCCATTGGAGAAGAGGCAATCACCATGTTATGATCTGAAGTGCCTAAAGGACCTCTCACTTCGACCGTGTACTTATAAGGGTTGTTTGTGAGAAAAAGATCAAGCGTATTAACTGTATGATTAGGATTGTCCAGTATTCTTGTAGGTAAATGAACAATCTGTATTAGGTCATTGGTAATTGCAAAAGCCTCAGCATCTCGACCTGCTGGGTCAGTGTGACTAGAAAACGGAAGCCAGCTGGAGTTGTGAACAATAAAATCACCAAGGAAAATTACCTCACTGTTAGGAAAGTTGGACTGGAGAAAGTCAAGTTGCAAAGAGAGGAAGTCAAAGAGTTCCAAGTGATTAGTGGAGTTGGGAGAACGGTAGAGACAACAGATGAATTTGACACAATGAGGTAGAGAGATTTTAAGCCAGAGAAGATCAAAGAGAGGAGATTCCAGATTGCCAAGTCTCTGACAGGGAATATCAGAACGGACATATGCACAAGCGCCACCTTTGAGGCAAAAGGAATCATACAGTGAATAATTTGGGCATCTGAGATGAGCAGTAGTTGAATCAACCGATAACTGAGATTCTGTCAGAAAAATACATGGGGTTTGGCAGACTGCAAGTGGAAATGGACATCGTTGAGATTAGAATTGAGACCACGTATATTTGTGAAATGAATTAGGAAGTGCTTGGGAGGTTTAGATCTTTTCACAGATAAGCTTGCTCTATTAGTTTGACAATTCATGGTGTATTCAATAGTAAGAAAAAGTGGGTGGGACATGCTGTATGGAAGTAATGAAATTTTTGGATATGGTGTACACGTGGTAAGAATATACCCAGATCCTTGACATAACGGGGCCTCGACAATGCTCTCCGCATACACACTACTCGGACTCCCTCCAGTCACTATCTGGCAGGATAGAGGTAGCAAGATTATACACTAGCTGATCCGGAAGCCTCCTAGAGAGTTACCAAAAGGTTTGGTCCGGTGTACTAACTAGCGGCCGGCCCACGAACACCGTTTTAGAGCTGTGCCCTCGAAATGTAAGGAATATTGGATCTCGCCACGACGTTCATCATAACCTCAAAAGTCATCAATCATACTGCATGATGGAAGAGATTGGGAAGGGTTCACCGGAACTTAGCTCTAGAGACTAAATATGGGTTCCACCACTTCAAGCCTCCAATAAGCGCAAAGTGGTGGTATTTCACCGGTTGATGAGAGTCATCTACCACCTAGTACTGCCTGGTAACATAGAGGGGCGGCGTTCCTCCATGTGGTGTGGGCGCCACCCCTCGACCCCTGCTTACGTTGGTTCACACCTGGGTGGTCACCCACTATGTAATTGTGCATGGAGGTTATACCCAGGATTACTAACAGTCCCACCATCGTGAAGGTGCAAGCAGAGGATTTGGCTGTCACAGACCATCCGGACTTCGCCGAAATTGAGTCCACTTGACTTGAGTGTCACCCGAATATCAGTTCCATCAGCGTTTTAGACTCCCAGGTAGCAAGTATAGCTTGTCTGGCATATCTGAGAGAATGTCTGTGACAACCTCAAGGATGTGTTTAGCATTTTGATTTTCTGGAGGAAATAAGTAAAGTACATTACTAAATTTGAATGTATATCATGTTGGGCTATGCACAGTGAAGTGAAAACAGTTACTTTTAGTATTAGTATTAGTAGTGGCAGATTATGCAAGAAATCAGGCTTATAGAGTACTTACCAAAAAAAAATTTAAAAATTATTCCACATCACCCATCCATCCCTTCCTTTTTCCAACAGTCAAACACCTGCTGGCTGAAGACAAGCTTCCATACATGTAGACTGCAACCATCCTTGCTTTGTTTCAATTTGTGCCCCCTTAAGTGTGTCATCTCAACAAGCGGAAGAATCCTATCAGAATTGAGCTTACTGTAATGCACGACAAATGTCTTTTAGTATCATTTCAGATCTACAACAACCTCTCTCTCTCTCTAAATAGCATAATAGGTAAAAAAGCAAATCTCTGAATTCTTTTTCTATTTAAAACAAATAAAAATGTGTGATCGTTTCTAACTGCTCACCATGCAGTTATCATAAATGACTCGATTAATTTGGGAGGTGCAATATGGCCTCAGTAACCCTTGCGCCAGAAAACACCACCACAACAACAAACAGTTGAGCTTACTCAATCCAGTCAAAGCCTTAAACACGTCGATCAGACCTCCTCGCAAGGGCCTAGTCTCCAGATCCTGCAATTTGCAGAACTGTAGCCTTTCTTGGTAAGGACATCCTTTTGTTGTTCCCTTCACCAGTCGCCTTTCCCTTTCCTATCCCCATTCCAGCAGATCTACACCCTTCCTAAAATGAAGCCTCCAAACCTGTATACAGTACCCAAGGTGTGGCCTAATAATGGCCCCTTGTACAAAGAGATGATCACCTCCTTATCCCTGCTAGCAAAGTTCCTGACAAAATCCCACGAGCTTCCCTAGAAACCTGTCTACATTGCTCAGAGAACTTCATATCTGACTGCACAATAACTCCCAGGTCTTTTCAATTTTCCACTACGCTGAGTGTGGTACCACATTGTTGGTATGTTAATTTGAGATTACTCTTACCCATTTATCAATGTTAAACTTTAGCTGCTATTTCTTAGCCCATCAGCCTAAATTTTCTAGACCTTGATGCAGTAGTTTACCTTGATTACTGTCAGTAACCACCCTGCCAACCTTTGTCTGCAAACTTAGGCATTTTTATTTTATTTTATAAATTATTAGTAATTAATTAGTAATTAACTGACAAAAGTTAATTATTTATTTACTTTTCACTTCTGTTAAGTTCTCATGAAGTTCACCTATAGGCAGCAAGTCCAGCTAAATTCAGTGCAGAATTTGATGGTTACCATTTAGGAAAAGGAATAATATGCATAACTGATTTATTGTACCTTTTTTTTTTTTTTGCTGATGCAAAAAGAGCCTATTTCCTAAATACTAATAGTGCTTTAAATTCAAAGGTTATGTGTTTTTTATCCAAAATATCTTTATAAAATGTTGAGCCGACCGGGCTAGCCGAGTGGGTAAAGTACCTGCCCGGCAACCCAAAGGTCGCGGGTTCGATTCCCGCCTCGGGCTTGGATCAAAGTACTGCAAAAACCTTGGGAGGTGCAATATGGCCACAGAAGCCGATGCGCCAACAACTACCAAATCAAATCAAAAAAATCAAATAAAATGTTGACTTCTGGTTTAATCACTGTATATCTGAAATCATCTTATTGCAAAATACTATTTTGTTAAGAAGCAACTTTATATTTATCTTAATTTTTTTGTTTGTTTATTTTATAGTTCCAATATATCTGAAGAAAATCCTGATCCATATGAACGGTCATATACGCCACCTCTAGAAAATTTGCCAGCTCATGTATCCTTACAACAATTGTCACAACAGCCTTCCATTCCTGTTTATAACCCAGCCAAAGAGTTAAGGACAAATTCTTTAAAGTCTTCAAACCAGTCTGTGTCTAGTAGTATAACAGAAGCATCATCATTGTCAAACGTAACAAGAGTTAGTGATATCGATGATCCTTATGAGCCATCATACACACCTCCTTTGGAGAAGATGCCCAAAATTGAGAGTATTAGCTCACCTGATGTGATAGAAATGTCAGTTGATGAAGATGATGGTGATAAACCATATGACCCTGAAGAATGTGAAAGAAACCTTCAAACATTTAGAGAAAACAATTTGCCAAAAACTGGTGTTTCACCTTTACTTACTTCTGATGGGATGGGTAACCTGATTGAACAAATTTCTAAGTGTTCTAATCCAACAGAATTTACTTCTTCAGTTCTGGTTTCAATTGCATCTACACCAGATTTAGAACAACAGAAACATCTTTTAATGGAACTTACACAAAAAGTTGAAGAAAAGAAGTGGTCTATTGAACAACAGCGTCTTCAGACTCTAAGTACTGCTGGAAAGGGAATTACATGTGGGCAAGGTATGCTTACTTCCTTAACTACTGCACTGAATGATTTTACTGCAGCTAGTAAAAAGTTTGAATTACTGGAAACAACTGAGCCAACTTTTGCATCAGATTCACCACAATCGCCTATAAATTTCATTATTCCTGGACTTGGTGATCCACCTGTGACTGAATCTAATAATGAAAACTTTTATCCTTCACAAAAATCTGGTGTAATTGATCTTCCACAGAGTATACAGAATATTTTAAATTCAGTAAAACAGAAATCTTCTGCGCAAGTAAATGATAAAAAATCTTTAGAAGAAAATATTTTATTACAGGGTAATAACGATAGTAGTGGAGTAAGCAATGAAAACATCTCATCGTCATCATCATCCTGTGGAAAGAAAAGTATTTTGGAGGATCCTATTGTAAAACATTTTGCACAGGTTCCAACAGAACTAGTTGGGCATAACAAGGAAATGCCATATTCTCTAAACAGTCCTATGGTATTTTCTGAGTATGAATTAACACCACAAGGCATATCTGTAGTAAATAGTTCAGAAGTGAGTTCTACAACAGGTAATTATAAACAGCAGGATCCACGACTAAGAGAGGACCCACGATTAAGGTGCAAAATTTCTCAAATAGAGCCATTGCCATTGTTAGCTGAAGAATATGGACACACAGCTAAAAGCTCTCTTAGCAGTATGTCTGCATCTGAATTGATTGAACGTGCTCAGAAGGAACTTGAAGAACTAGAAGGTAGAGAGTGTAGCCCAGCTCTGTGGCCGCAGCAAGAAAACTTAAGTGTTCCACCACCAACAACTAAAACATTATCACCTGGAGACCCTATGTTATTTCATGGAAATCCATGGGATGTTTCAAAGGAGCCCCCTCCACCTGGAATTGATCTTGATGATATGATGTATCCTTCATTAAGTAATACTTCAGGTGTGTTAAGACAAGAAGCTCCTCCTCCTCCTCCTTCAGTTGGCTGTCAGAGTTCATCAAGTTATGGTGTGCCATCTGCAACAACTGTTGTGCCTGAAGCAAGTTATATGCAGAGTAGTACTATTGCATATTTAAATACGCCTCCTCCACATCTACCTCCTGCAACCAACATCTTTGCACCTCAGCCACTGCCACCCCCACCACCACCACATCCACCACCACCACCTCCTCCTCCTCCTCCCTCTTCACATAATATACACCCAGATGAATGGGGACATTGGCCTCCTAATGAACAGCAAACAGATGATTTGGGGTGGCAAAACAGTCATCCTTACCGTGGACGTGTGAGGTGGAATCAGAAAGGTGTGTGGGGAAGGTTTAAAGGGTCATCAAACTGGGGGCAAAGACCAGACTGGAAGCATCATCAGAGGTGGGAAGGAAGACATGAGTGGAACAGATATAAGCTTGATAAAAGACGAGATTACAGGGGTAGAAAGTTTTGGAGACGTGAACACGAATGAGTGAATAAAAATGTGCGTATACTTGGTCTGTAAAAATATTTTTAATTATGAAAAACTTTTTTTCTTCACAGCGTTTAGTGTACGGTTCATCTGATCAGATTGGACTCGGAAAGAACCAAATTAATCTTTTACCTTTTGTAAAGTGTAGAATTTACTCCAGCATCTGGACCACAGTAGCATTTATGTACATTTTTTTTTTTTTTTTTTTTTTCGTTTAATATGGTTTATTTCATAACTGTGGAACTTTTTATGAAACTGTTGTATTATATGTTTAAATTTGATTATGACCTTTTAAGTTTATATTTAAAAGAAACTGCTGTTTGAGAACTGTGTATGTACATGTATGTATGCACAGATGCAGAGACATTGCAGAGAACTGTATTTATACACATTTGCATATATATATATATATACACACAAAAAAACACACACACACACATATATATATTGGTGTGTATATATATATATTTATATATATATGTATCTATGATTATACTTGGATTATAGGTACATGTATCTATATATGTGTTCACTGTATATGCGGTATTGTCAGAGTAATGGCACTCTTTTAGATCTGTGACATTCCTCTTAAATAGATTCACATAAATCATGTACAAAACTTATTACTCTTTATTTTTAGCAAAGATTTTAACTTGTTCTGTTAGACAGAACAGCTGCAGGAAAACTCTTGCTGATGTCCATTTTTGCATTCTTATATACATTAATGTAAAGTTTTGCTTTACTGTCTACATGGACTATATATTTCATTTATGTAAAGTTTGCTGTACCACCTGTGATGCACTTCCTGTTCCTAATACCGATTGTTTTGTTGTCAGTTTTATTTGGGAAGAGTGGGGAGCAAACATCTGCTTGATTTGTACAAATGTGTAGAATAAAAGTTTTGTTATATGTGTTTTGTGTGTATGTGTGTGTTCATCTGTGTGTTTATATATACACATATATATATATAAATACAAGTATGCATGCATGCACACATACATACATACAGGCATGCATATATACATACACATGTATAATTATTTGCACCTTTTGGTATTTATTGCTAGAAACTTTTGTGTAGTTTGCTTTATTATATGAAGTTGTGTGGTTAAGTCCCATCAAAGTTAAAAGCCTGTTGGGTAAATTTGGTATCTTTTGCTAAAGTCTATACAAGTGAAATTAAAATGCATCTGCTATCCTCTACTTTTATTCCCTTTCCCTTTTCAGATGTGCTTTCCTGAGAGTTTTATGTAAAAGGGTCACTTAAAGGTTATCTACCTCAGTAATAAAGAAACAACATAGATCCTAAATTTTTAAAATTTTTTCTTAAAAAAAAAAAATATATATATATATATATATATCTCTTTGAGTTCAATACTTCCATTTTGAGGGCAAAGGGAAATGCCTTAAAATAAGAAATTTTATTCATGTTTCTGAAAAAAGCCATTTACAACTTCCTTGAGATTTTCTTTATATGAAAATCAATGCTGATGCAATGCGGGTGGGTGATTTAATGCCTGAAATCCACAGTCTATCAGAGCAACAGTTGTTTTATGGAAATTTTGTACAGGAGCATTATCATGAAGATGCAAGACCCCTCACATCAATTTCCTCTCTTCTTTACCCCTTTATGGCCCCCTTACATTTTTGAGAACAGTAGCATACGCATCTGCTAATATATTTCCTCCAGTGATAAGGAAATCACTGGAGGAAATCTCCAGTGAGTTCCTTATCTGGCATGTAATTTATCAAAAGAATTCCTTCCATATCCCAAAAAATAGTGGCAGATATATGAATCCTGAATTTTTTGGGCAATAGTGACCCATTGTTTCCATCATGAAAACCTGTTTTTTTTTCCTGATTCCCATAATGAATCCACATTTTATCACCAATTACAATTCTTAAAAGTGGATCTGCGCCATGTACACACATATTTTCTTCACAAATTTGAGCCCTGAAGAGGTGTAAGTATTCTTAGCACCTAGTGAGAACTGACCTGTGACATCCAAGTGTTCATGGAATATGGTCGATACTGACCCCTCAGAAATACTGAATTCTTTGGCAGTCATAGACACTTTGTTACGACCCCGAGTGCCAAGCGATAGTGACAAGCAATTTTCTCAGTGATTTATAGAGTGCTCTTATTAAAGAACAAGTTTTATTTGTTTTCTAGTGTCGTTCTCTGTTTCATTTACTTCCAGTGGTTCTGTGCTTAAAGTGTTAAGTAAGAACACAGAAAGGAAAACAACCTTTCTTTATTTAGTATATATATTTTACTAATAACAAACAACTAACTTCTACAACCACTTGGTCACTGGTGGCACCACTCCTGCCTCCAAGTGGCGGGGCCGGTAACCTGGGAGAAGAAACATTTACGGATCTCTCGATCCAGCTCCATTAACCAGGAATGATATAGCTACATCCAATGCAAAAAAGAAGGAACTGAAAATCCTGCTCCTCTTTTTATAATTCTGCACTCCTTGACAGACAACCCACTGAGTAAGCTTTCCCCCTTTTTAATACAGAAATGTATTGAAAATGTGGCTGGCCCTCCAAAAATGGTCCAAAGACTCCAATCTGGAGACCTAGTTGAGATGAGTGAACGTAAGCACTCAGAAAGACTACTTAGAATATCTACATTTGGCGGAATTCCCACAAAGGTTACAAGGGGTAATAGCGGAGTAGGATCTCCTTAACGTTTCAGAGGAAAGGATCATTCAAGAACTAAATGATCAAAATGTCATACATGCGAGAAGAATAAACATAAAAAAAGATGGAGTACTTACTCCTACTCGAATAATGATTCTCACATTCAATACACCAACTTTGCCATTAACCGTAAAAGCTGGTTATTTGAGATGTAAAATTAGACCCTACATACCTAACCCAGTCCGCTGTTTTAAGTGTCAGAAGTTTGGGCACTCCCAAGCAGTCTGTAGAGGTGTTACCACCTGTGCCTCCTGTGGTTCGAAAGAGCACATACACACAGACTGCACTACTGAAACGCAGTGCTGTCCAAATTGCCAAGGACATCATTCGGCATACTCAAAGGAGTGTACCTAATGGCAGAGGGAAAAGAAAATCCAAAAATACAGAGTTGAAAACAAAGTGCCATACCATGAGGCAAAGAAACAGTTTTTATTGTTCACTAAATTGCCTTCTTATGCCTCAGTTGTGCAAAAGCCACAGCTCTCTGTAACAGTACAGACCGATTGCTCAGTTCCTCCAAGCATATCAATATCTGACTGGGCAAGATCAGTCCTTTCCTCATTGAAAGAAAACTACGCAACAGCAAAAAAGTCTTTCAGTAAACATGCCACTGACAATACCGCCAAATAAAACCTCTGTACAGCACCCAATAAAACACACAAGTTCTGAAGGAGAGAGTCAAAAATCTCGAACCGATACCATGGACATTGATACAAAATCACACAAAGATGATACACTTCTCGAAATACATGCAGAGGAAGATATAGATATCAGTAGACCAATATTCCCAAAAAAAGAAAAAACAAGAATAGATAAGCGTAAACAAACTGCAT
Source organism: Mastigoproctus giganteus (assembly GCF_048544385.1). Taxonomy (NCBI): domain Eukaryota; kingdom Metazoa; phylum Arthropoda; class Arachnida; order Uropygi; family Thelyphonidae; genus Mastigoproctus; species Mastigoproctus giganteus. Next base: position 68,454,087 of record NC_143586.1, on the reverse strand, counting down.
CCCGTAAGTAAACAGATACACCTAATAATACTCAATAATGCATAGAATCATACAGTGGAATTGTCGTGGGCTCTGAGCCAACTTAAATGATGTTTCTGATCTTGTTACAGAATATACGCCTGCTATTCTTTGCCTACAGGAAACAAATCTGACCCCCGAAATATCTATAAGCATAAAACATCATATAATGATTAGAAAAGATAGGAACAACTCTAATATAGCTCATGGAGGGGTGGCACTGCTAGTCAACTCCAGAACTCCTTTCAGACCTATCCTTCTGAAAACAACATTAGAAGCAATTGCTGCACGAATCAGGGTCGGGATAACAATAACAGTTGTTTCCTTATACCTTTCACCCAATTGTTCCTACACTTTTGCTGATTTAGTCACTCAGTTACCACCGCCTTTTTATATCTTGGGTGACTGGAATGGGCACCACCCCTTATGGGGTTTTTTACAACTTGATAAGAGAGGTCAAGTGATTGAAAAAATTCTTGAAAGGCACAACTTAATGTTGTTAAACAATGGTAGTCACACATATGTGCATTTCTCCTCTAGGTAAACTTCTGCAGTTGACCTTTCAATATGCTCACCAAACTTGTTTCCACTTATTGACTTGACAGTTACTGACAACCTACGTAACAGTGACCACTTTCCAATATTATGCACATTTTCAACTAATTCTCCACCGCAAACTGAAATAAAAACAATCTGGAAGTTTGAAAAAGCTAACTGGATGAAATATCAAACACTGCCACATTTAGATTTTCAAACCATTGAGACTCTCACCATTGATTCTGCAGTAAGTTACACCACTCAGAAAATAATGGCAGCTGCAGAATCCACCATACCCAAATCATCCATCAAAGCCCGCTTCCACCCAAAAATGTGGTGGAATGAAGCCTGTAGGGATGCCAAAAAAGAGAAGAATGAATACTGGAATTTATTTCATAAAAACCCAACCACATAGTACTAATCTGATAAAGTTTAAAAGAGCAAGAGCTAAAGCTCGTCATAGGCAACATACAAGCAAAAAAGAAACATGGTCCCAATATGCCTCCACTATAAACAGAACCACTGACATCAAAACAGTTTGGAATAAAGTGAGAAAAATTAATGAAAAATACCCTACTGTAACTACTCCGATTCTACTTTTAAAAGGAAAAGAAATCAGTAATCCTCTTGGAATTGCTAATTCTTCAGGTAAAATGTTTGAAACACTTTCAGCTGTAACTGCATATGATCCAACCTTTCAGTCACATAAAGTACAGGCAGAAAAATATAATCTAAATTTCAATACTACACGCCAGCTTCCGTATAATGTACCCCTTACCATGACAGAGTTAAGCAGTGCACTTTTACGATCAAAAAACAGTACTACAGGTCACTGTTGAAAAAAAGCCGTGAATTAGGGTTGAATTTGAAAGTGTCTGCAATTCTGCCCAGACACGATAGAAGGGAGTATATGATGAGAGCCCTGTCGATCAATACGGCCCTGGAAAGATTTTGCAAGGCTCAAGGGGTAAAATTTTTTTCAGCCTGGTAGTAGTAGTGGCATGTGATGCAAGAAAGCAAGTGTATGAGCTTATGCAGCATCAGCCAAAAAAAAAAAAAAAAAAATCTCACCATTCCCTCCAAATGCCTGTCCAGTTCCTCCTTAAATTTATTCAACCTATCAACTTTCACAACAACAGACGGAAGTTTGTTCCAGCAATTAACCACCAGCTGGCTAAAGGCAAATTTCCACACATCTATTCTACGTCTGTCTTTTCGTAATTTGAATTTATGCCCCCTTAGGTTAGTAATCTGAACAAGTGGAAGGATCCCATCAGAATTCAGCGTGCTCAACCCATTCAAGGCATTATATACCTCAATCAGATCACCGCGCAGGTGCCTAGTCTCCAGCCACTGCAATTTGCAGAACTTAAGCCTCTCTTGGAAAGAGGAGCCCTTCATTCCCCTCACCAATTTTGTTGCCCTTCTCTGTACACGCTCAATGAAATCTACATCCTTCCTAAAATGAGCCCTCCAGACCCGTACACAGTACTCAAGGCTTGGTCTGTACTTGTTAACAGGAGAGACTGCTTCTACAGGGATGGGATACACTTAAATAAAAAGGGTGCAAGAATGTTTGCTGATGCTATCGAGGCAGTGTTAGGTGGGTCGGAAAACTGCTAGATTGGGGGGATATAAGAACTAATAGATTAACAGTAGCCACTGGCAGAGGTGAAAGTGATTCTTGCACTGCTTCTATTGGAATGAGCAGCAGCCTGGAAAATAAGATGCAGGATATTTCAGAGACTGCTGGGAATCATTGGGGTACAAGTAAACACATGGGTTGTGTTAGGGAAGCTAAGAAAAAGAGCAGGTGCATGTATACTTGCGTGCACACCAATGCTAGGAGTTGAGTAAATAAATTTGATGAATTTGAGGTATTGCTCAAAACATCAAAGGCAGATATTGTTGGGATTTCAGAGACGTGGTGTCAAACAGATATAAGGAATGCAGAACTGGAATTTGGGGAGTACAATGTCTACAGAAAGGATAGACAGGATATGAAGGGAGGATGGGTTATGCTATTAGTTAAGAAATACATAAAATCCAAGGAAGTGAAACCAGTCGACATCACGAGTCAGTTTGGTGTGACATAAGCATTGGGAGATCAAAATTGAGAGTAGGAGTGTGCTATAGGCCTAATGACTCTGATGAGTATAATAAGAAACTGTACAGAGAAATAGAGTGGGCCAGTAAATCAGAGAGTCTTATAATGGGGGATTTTAATTTCCCAGATGTTGACTGGAATTTGGGGGCTGGTCACTCACACACTAGCAGGGCTTTTGTGGATTTATTGAATGATTGTTTTTGTTTTCTACATCAGCATGTTTGGGAGGCAACTAGAGGGAGTAATATTCTTGATTTGATTATCAGTAGTGATTCTTCATGCATTAAGAATCTGCAGATAAATGAACCACTAGGTGGCAGTGATCACAGTGTGCTGAAGTGGGATTTACTCAAAGTGGTAACTACCATTAGGGGTAAAGGGAAGGGTTATTGCTTTCGTAAAGGCAACTACGATGGACTGAGACAGTATTTAAATTCTATACAGTGGGATCAACTGATGATGTTACCAACAGCAAATTCAAAATGGGAAGTATTCAAAGAACTTATCTTGGAAGCTACTAGGCTTTACATACCAACTAAGAAATATTGTTCAAGGTTTAGGCCTAAATGGATGTCAAAAGAACTAATGAGGCATGTGGCAGAGAAGAAGAATGCATGAGATACATACAAATTAACATGTGACACAGAAGCCTATGATAGATAGAAGTTGATCTGTAACCAAGCTACAAAGGAGGTTAGGCAGGCGAAGGCAGATTATGAGAAATCTTTGGCAAGGGATGCAAAGAAAAACAGCAAAGAGTTCTTTACTTATGTAAAATCTAGAAGGAAGGGGATGAATCAGATTGGTCCACTTGATATCGATGGGTCAACTGTTGATGATCCTGCCCAGGTAGCTAACAAACTAAATGAATATTTTGCATCGACATTCACACATGAGGAGTTATTTAGCGAGGGGAAAGCCAGAGGTGTACTCAACTCTAGCAGTAAGCTAGAGAATCTTGTAATAACTGAGAGTAAAGTGGAGGAGAAATTGTTGAAGATAAACACAAGAAAGGCACCTGGGGTGGATGGGATCTATCCAGTTATATTAAAGCAAACCCTTAGCCATAATTATGAGAGCTTCCTTGGATTCAGGGGAGGTACCCATGGACTGGAGATGTGCAAATGTGACTCCAATTCACAAAGGAGGATAAAAGGCTGACACAAGTAATTATAGACCTGTGAGTTTAACTTCTGTTCCTGGAAAATTAATGGAGGCACTGGTTAAAGAAGCACTGTAGGATCATCTAGACAAGACTTCAGTTATAGATCAGACACAGCATGGTTTTGTTAAGGGGAAGTCTTGCCTGACCAATTTGGATACTATGATGCAGTCACAAAAGAACTGCATGCAGGGAGTAACTTTGATATTATATACTTGGATCTTAGAAAGGCTTTTGATACTGTTGCACATGGAAGACTGCTGCACAGATTGGAGCAGTGTGGCATTGGAGGCAAATTGCTGCTATGGATAAAGGGGTGGTTGAGGGGGAGAAGACAGAGAGTGGTAATCAATGGACACTGCTCATCGTGGACTAATGTTATTAGTGGAGTCCCTCAGGGTTCAGTATTGGGTCCATTATTGTTTTCTGTATTTATAAATGATATTGATGATGGTATATCAAGCTTAATGTCCAAGTTTGCAGACGATATGAAGGTTGGCAGGGTTGTCAAGGACATTACTGACACTATGCTGCTGCAACAAGATCTGGAAAGGTTGAGCAGATGGGCTGAGAGGTGGCAAATGAAGTTTAACATTGACAAATGTAAAGTACTACATATGGGAAACAGCAACCCCAGAGCAACGTATCAACTCTGTGGTACTACACTGACAGTGGTAGAGAATGAAAGGGACCTGGGGGTGGTTGTGCAGGCAGATATGAAGTTCTCTGAGCAGTGCAGACGGGCTGCAAGAGTAGCTCATGGTGTATTGTCAATGATGTATAGGAATTTTTGTAGCAGGAATAAGGAGGTGATTATTCTCTTGTATAAGGCAATGGTCAGGCCACACCTAGAGTATTCTATACAGGCCTGGAGGCCTCATTTCAAGAAGGATGTAGAGCTGCTGGAACGAGTACAGAGAAGGGCAACAAGATTAGTGAATGGAACAAAGGGGTGCTCTTACGAAGAAAGGCTTAAGTTTTGCAAATTACAGTGTCTGGAGACTAGGCACCAGCAAGGTGATCTGATAGAGGTGTATAAAGCCTTGAATGGTTTGAGCATGTTCAATGCTGATGGGATTCTTCCTCTTGCTTAGAATAATCACCTGAAACAGCATAAATTCAAATTGAGGAAAGACATATGTAGGATAGACGTGCAGAAATTTGCTTTTAGCCAGCGGGTGGTTGGTTGGTGGAACAGACTTCCATCCCTTGTCGTGGAAGTTGATAGCCTAAATAAGTTTAAGGCTCAGCTGGACAGAGGGGTGAAGTGGAAGTGGTTATTTTTTATTTATTTATTTTTTTGGCTGATGCTGCATAAGCTTGCTTTCTTGCATCAAATGCCTCTACTAATGCTAATGCTATGTCATTTGAGTGAAGATTCACAGTCTGCTCTTCTGAAACTATATAACAGAATCTTTCTTGAGGATTACTACCCTATTAGCTGGTGTCATTCCATTGTACTAGCATTCCCAAAACCAGGAAAAGACCATTCTGATCCAACAAATTACAGACCTATTGCATTAACCAGCTGTTTAGGAAAGATAGAGAAAATGATTAATGCCAGGTTGACATGGTTCCTAGAGACAGAAAATATCCCAAGTCGAAATCAATATGGCTTTCGAAAAAGAAGATCAACACTTGACCTCATGGTTGAAAGCTGAAGGAAATATTCGAAATGCATTTCTCAGGAATGAACACCTAATGATGATAGGTCTTGACATTGAAAAAGCTTTCGCTACAACCTGGCAATATGGGATTCTTCACGATCTCTATGATTCCGGTCTTCGAGGTCATCTTCTGAAATTCGAAACTTTTTGAGCAATAGGTCCTTTAAAATACGTTTACTTTCTGCTCTCTCGCAGACATTTGTGCAAGAAGAGGGGATCCCTCAGGGTTCTGTGCTTAGTGCCACACTCTTCTCCATTAGGATTAATTCAATAATCAGATGCATTCCTGAATCTGTGGAAACATACCTGTATGCAGATGATATGGCAATCTCATGTCATTCTCAAAACATGCGTGTAATTGAAAGACAGTTTCAAGGCACAATTAAAAAGCTTGTTCAGTGGGCAAAAAATAATGGTTATCGACTCAAAACAAAAAACAACAGCAATACACTTTTGCCGTAAACGTAATCAAATCTACATCCCGATCCTGATTTACAACTTCATTCTTATCCAATTACTTATCAACAAAGTATTAGATTTCTTGGAATAATTCTGGATAAAAAATTAAGTTTTTTAGAGCACATTAAGTATACCTGTACAACCTGTCTACGAAAGCTGAATCTACTTAGGTCAATTTCTGCTATGTCATGGGGTGCTCATCGGTACATACTGCTATACCGTTCACTAATTAGATCGAGAATAGACTATGGGTCTCCTGTATATGGCTCGGCAAGACAGAGCGTATTAAAATGGCTTGATCCTGTACATCACAATGCTCTCCGAATTGCCCTAGGAGCTTTTCGTACATCACCAGTTCAGAGTCTGTATACAGAAGACATGAACCACCCCTATTCCTTTGTCGGCATGCGCTGCTATTGAATTATGCAGCTAAGATCAGAAGTTTCCGACATCATCCTATATGGCAATATCTTTTCACACCAAAATGGGATAATTTGTATAAAAATAAACCTTTGCAAAATAAACAATGTGGCATTAGATTACAGAATTTAAACACATCTTGTAGTCTAAATATGGATAACATAACTTCAAATGAAAGCATGGCTACCCCGCCATGGCAAATACCCTTGGCAAATATTGATAAACATTTCCAACAATGGGGAAAGCATACCCTTCAAAATTGGAATATTAAGCAGATTCATGCAGCTCATTCCTTTCAGTTCTCTTGTTACACTCAAATTTACACAGATGGCTCCAAGACAGACACTAAAGTAGGTGCAGCTGCAGTACTGCCAAATTTAATTATATCTTGTCAGCTTCCTTTGGAGTGCAGTAGTTACGCCGCAGAACTGTACGCTATCCTGATGGCATTAAAGAATGTAAAGCAGTCTTCATACCTTGAAACCATAATTTATACAGACTCCTTAAGCGCTGTATCTGCTCTTCAGCGTGAACTTCCTTCAAGTCACCCCTATTTACAACAAATTCAAATAAATTTAGTGCAGCTTCACACAAACAAGCAAAAAATAATCTGTTGGATTCCTGGACATTCTGGAATCACAGGCAACGAAAAATTAGATTTTTCCGCCAAGAATGCAAGTCTCATAACATCAGACAAACATATTCCTTACACTGATTACAAACACGTCATACAATGTGCCGGAAGAAAAAAATGGCTGTTCATTTTTTTATTTTTTTATGAAAACCCCAAACACGAAAGGTATCAAAACCTATAGTACTTAGTACCATGCATGGGTTGAAGGAGAAGTATGGGGGGGGGGGGGAGGGATGCCGGAAACTTTGCTCTAGAGATTAAACATGGGTTTCGCCACTTCAAGCCTCCAATAAGCAAAGCGGTGGTATTTCACCGGTTGATGAAAGTCATCTACCATCTACAGGAGAACAAAACTAATAAATTGTTCCAAAATTAAAAACGATCACAAGCTGTGGACATCAAGACTCAGAGGGAATAGGAAGGAAGAAGTTGTACTTTCTAGATTGCAGCTTGGGCATACCCACCTAACTCACAATTACCTACTCACACGGAACGATCTTCCACTATGCAGCAACTGTCAAACTCCACTCACAGTAAAACATCTTATTCTTGATTGCCCATTATACTTAAGAGAACAACAAACAGCTTTTTCACATTTATGTTCCTCAAATCAACCTACTTTACAGAAAATTCTCGGAGACTGACCAGATATAAATGATCTCTTTACCTTCCTGAGAACATCTAATCTAAATCCACCTTGCTATTTTGTTTATCAAACCTGTACTAAATAATATTGTAATAGGTGCTTTATGGCCTTAATAGCTCTTGCACCAATAAATCAAACCAGCAACAACACTTTGTTACATCTATCCTGCATAATGAGGTCTTTGAAGTTTTTGACATATTTCTGTTGCAAATGAGTTGTCACTTCCATTGGTTATCCCTCAGTTGTGGGGGGGGGGGGGGGGGGAACAGGATCAGCATTTTCTCAACTCCATTTAAACTGTCTAGACCAGATTAGTTATTTGGTATTCATCACTATATACAACTATTATGCATTCATGAATAATGTTTGGTCCATTCCCTTCATTTATCAAAAATTTGATGAGGCCATGATGCTCCAGTTTCATGATGATTACTTCACTGTATTGAGCTGGACCTACTCAAATAAGATAGATATTTAGAAGGGTATGATAAAACTAGTTTTTATATGACAAGCATTTTTATAATCAAGGTAGATAACTTACTGAAATATTTCATAGTGTAAAACATGATGGCAAAAATAATAAATACATAACAGTATATGCTAAATTTAAAACAATGATTAATGAAAAATTTGTTTCAAGAATTTGCTAATTATTACTTAATTCAAAGAATGGCAAAATAACAAAGGCCAATTAACTGTGTTTTTATTATAAAACTTCATAAAAATATAGCTAAGAATTCTGAGGATTTAATTGAAAACAGTAGGTGAAATGCCTGTCATGAAGTTGGAACATCTTCCTTATTCAAAAACTATAGTATGGGTTTTTGCAAATATTAAATTAAACATGCTCTCACATTTACTCTGTGTGTGTGTGTGTGTGTGTGTGTGTGTGTGTGTGTGTGTGTGTGTGTGTGTGTGTGTGTGTGTGTGTGTTATGGATAAAATCAAAGGACTAGATATTATTTTTCAACAGTAGTTGTATAAATAATTTACCTTTTTTTTAAAGCTTTTGAACCTGTTCCTATTCTTCATCAGATTGAATGGAAGCTACCTAGGTTATATGTGGAAATTTTTATATGCAAATAGTTGGTGTTCATGGTGAACAAAAGCTTCAGAAATACTTTTGCATGAATCTGTAACATAAGCAAAGATATTACCAGCAAGACTATCTTGATGACACTAGTGGAATCCATATTAGTGATCATTAATCAAATGGAAGTTTCAAGAGTTGACAGTTAAGAACTGGCTGGGTATGAGCCAATTTCTGTGCACATAGAATAAAACTAGTGGAAGAAGAGTGTAAAGAGGTAGCAAAGTAGTGGGTAACTGAAGCACAATTTTTACTTTTTACTACTTTATTAGCATCAGTTGCATTATTTTTTGGAAAGATAAAAGTTTTTCTCATCCTGACAGGGAATGATAGGAATGTGTACACTTTTTTAATACCATATTCTACTTAATTGTTTGTGTTTGAAAGTTCCATGAACTCAAGCAATTCATCTCACAAAATGGAGAAACCTACCATACAATAAGCAGTTATAGACATGTCCTCACAACTACATTAGAAAGACGTTACAATGTGGATAAGTCATGGGTTCAAATCCTATCAGCATGTTAGCAACTTTTACCAACTTTTTTTGAACTGTAAAAATGGTTGTTAAAAGATTCTAACAAGATCATGCCATCCTTTTCAAGACCAACTAGCTTGTATTAACTGTGAATCTCATGTTTTCATCAAACATGCAGTTAACAGACAATGCCCACTTTATGGCCTTAGTTACCACTGGTAAACACTAAAAAAAGCTAAATTACAGAAATGAGCACAAATAACCCTAAGATTGTGTGTAGTGTAGCATAGCATAGCATAGCATTGTGCAACAAGTAGAAGTAGCAGTTCCTCTCTTGTATGAGGTGTGGCAAGAAAACTCCAGGATTGACTTTGCAAGCAAGTTAAAATTCAACTTACTAATAATAATTAGTAAGTTCAATCTATTTGCTTTTCTCTCCAAAAAAGTAATTTTCGTGAACAGCTGTACATGGGATTACGTTCATTTAATGATTTAGATTTTAGAGCCATTGACATTTGCTGCTGGACTATCACCAGAAACCCAAAATGTGAGTCCTTTGAGTGAAATTTTGATACTTGGAAATACATGATTATATCTGTTATGACAGTAGACAAAGACTCATTCATAATTCACCATATGTTGCTGATGAAACATCTCTGCATAGGCAGTCCAGCTTTGTTAGGGTTCTCTGTTTTACATAATGTTGTGTTGTATGACTGACCTTTCAGAACGTTCAGCAGTGGTCACCAAAAAGCTTCTAGCTAGTCCCCATCCCTACCACAAGGAGGTGGGCCATCTAAAAAGAAGACGAAACTCTAATGTACTACCTTTAGGTTGCTACATTTACAAATATCAAAATTGGAATCATCATCTCCATCATCATTAACTATATGGGCCAAGAAAGTCTGAGGCTTTGCTGCACAAGCCAAAAAAAAATTCTGAATTACCCTGAGAGAGAGAGAGAGAGAGAGAGAGAGAGAGAGAGAGAGAGAGAGAGAGAAAGAAAAAGAAAAAACAAGAGTTAGAAGTAGAAGCGTGTGCCAAAAAAACAAGATACTGGGTGTGCCGAGCCCATACTCACCAGATGAGATCCCCTGGGGTAATGTGGAGGAAGTCTGGTGTACTTCTGAGGAATTGATGTAACAGAAATAAAGGCAGTGGAAGTGACATCACATAGTAATAATAGTAGAGGCATGCAATGCAAGAAAGTTAGCATATGTAGCATGAGCCAAAAAAAGAAACCATTTCACACATCCATTCCCTCTAAAATTTTGATTTTATTTAAGCTATCAACTTCCACAATGACAGATGGAAGTTTGTTCCAGCATTCAACTACCTGCTAGCTAAAGGCAATTCTGTCTTTCCTCAATTTGAATTTATGCCCCACCAGGATTGTAATTTGAGCAAGCGGAAAAATCCCATCAGAATTGAGTGTGCTCAACCCATTCAAGGCCTTATACATCTCAATCAGATCACCTCGCAGGTGCATAGTCTCCAGCTGCTACGATTTGCAGAACCTAAGCCTTTCTTGGTAAGAGGATCCTGTTGTTCCCCTCACCAATCTTGTTGCACTGCTCTGTACACTCAAGCAAATCTACATCCTTCCTAAAATGAGGCCTCCAGACCTGTACGCTGTACTCAAGGCGTGGCCTGACCATTGGCTTATACAAAGGGATAATCACCTCCTTTTTCATACTGGCAAAATTCCTGTATACCTGCTCTGGCACCCTGCTTGCACTGATCAGAAAACTTCATATCTGACTGCAGAATTACTCCCAGGTCTTTTTCATTTTCTACCACATTAAGTGTAGTACCGCACAGTTCATACGTTTCTCTGGGATTACTTCTACCCATATGCAGTACGTTGCATTTGTCTTGCCCAACTTTTCCAGATCATGTTGCTGTAGCACATTGCCATTACTATTATTAACTACCCCTCTGCCTTTGTGTCATTTGTAAACTTGGACATTAACCCTGATATACGTTCATCAATATCATTGATAAATATACAAAACAACAGTGGGCCTAACACCAAATCCTGGGGGACTCCACTAATAAATAACATTAGTCCACCAAGAGCAGCCTCCATTTATTACCACTCTCAGACTCAACCACCGTTTTATCCATTGTAGCAACTTGCCCTTAATACCATACTGCTCCATTTTGTACAGTAGTCTTCCATGTGAAGCAGTATCAAAAGCTTTCCTGAAATCCAAGTATATGATATCTAAATTATTTTTTTGCATCCAGTTCCTTTCTAACCACATCATAGTATCCAATCAAATTTGTTAGACAAAACTTTCCCAAAACAAATCCATGCTGTGTCTGAATTATTACTGCTGTATTTTCTAGATGATCCTGCAATGCTTCTTTAACCAGTAACCCCATTATTTTCCCCAGAACAGAAGTTAAAGTAACAGGTCTGTAATTAGTAGTGTCACCCTTTGATCCCCCATTGGTGAATTGGGAATGCGTGTGCATATCTCCAGTCTGTGGGGAACTCCCGTGAGTACAAGAATGCTCTCATACAAATTATGGCTAAGGGTTTTCTTACTTCCTTTGCCATCTCCTTTAATATAACTGGATAGATCCCAGTCACTCTACGTACCTTTCTTATGTTTAACTTCAACAAGTTCTCCGCTTTACTCTCAGTTATTACAAAATCATTAAGCCGCCTGTTAGAGTTTAATAACCTTCCGTTCTCCACTTCCCTCCGGAATTCCTCATTTATGAATGTAGATCCAAAATATTCATTCAGCTTTTCAGCTATCTGAGCAGGATCAACAGTTGAACCATCGATATCAAGTTGGGTAATCTAATTTATTCCCTTGCTTCTAGAGTTTACATAAGTAAAAAGGTCTTTGCTGTTCCTCTTTGCATCCTATGTCAAAGATTTCTCATAATATGCCTTCGCTTGCCTAACCTCCTTTGTGACTACACACCAGCTTGTGTCAACCATAGGCTTCTGTGTCGTGTCACCTGATAATTTGTATGCATCCCATGCATTTTTCTTCTCTGTCACAAGTCTGATTAGTTCACCTGACATCCATTTAGGCCTAAACTTTGAACATTATTTCTTAGTTGGGACAAAAAGCCTAGTAGCTTCCACCAGTACTTCCTTCAATGCTTCCCATTTAGAATTTGCTGTTGGTAACATCATCAGTTGGTTCCACTGTATAGACTAAAAACTGTCTCATACCATCCTAGTCACCTTTATGAAAGCAAAAAGTCTCCCTTTCTCTCGTGACAGTAGTTACATCTTTCAGTAAATCCCACATCAGCACACTGAACTGCCACCTAGTGGTTCTTTTATCAGCAGATTCTTAATTATTATTTTTATTATTAGCTATGTGGTACAAGGAAGCCTGAGTCTTATGCTGCACCAGCCAAAAAAAAAAATAATAATAATAATTGAATTACCCTGAGAGAGAAAGAGAATAAGAGTCAGAAGTAGAAGCGAATCACCAAGAAAGAGAAGAATGGTGATATTCAGCTTAGAAAACTGGGTGTGCCAAGCCCATGCTCACCAGATGTAAGCCCCTGGGGTTAAATGCACAAATAATCACTACTGATAATCAGATTCAGAATATTACCCCTTGTTGCCTGTCAAATGTGCTGCTGTAGAAAATAATCATTCAATAAATCCACAAAAGTCTTGCTATTGTGCGAGTGACACCAACCGACAAATTCTACTCAATATGTGGGAATTTAAAATCCCCCATTATAAGACTTCCTGATTTACTAGGCCACTTTATTTTTCTGTGCAATTGTTCATTGTACTCATTACAATCATTAGGCCTCTAACACACTCCTGCTCACATTTTTGTTTTCCCAGTGCTATGTCACACCAAACTGACTCAACATTGCAGTCCACCCATGTCAACTGGATGCACGACCTTAGATTTTGTGGTTCTTAAATAACAGGATAGCCCCTGCTCCCTTCCTAAACACATTGCCCCCCCCCAAATTCCAATTCTGCATTCTTTATATCTATGTCAGTGGTTTTCAACCAGGGTGCCACGGCACACTAAGGTGCCCCAACATTCTTGGGGTGCCGTGTAATTTGGGTTTAAGTTACTTTAAAAAAAAGTTTTTTTTTTTTTTTTAAAATTTGTATATTTATTTCATTATAAAAAGATATACAGTATCCATTGTACCATATCTTTTTAATTTTGTGGTGATCTGTAATTGATCTTTATTTAGTACCTCTATATAAAGAATAAAATTATTATATAGGTATATATTAAAAGGTCGAAAACCATTGTGTTAGGTATTCCTTTTGGCCTAGGGGTGCTGTGAAAAGATTACTGGGGCACTAAGGGCAGCGTGCACCGAGAAAGCCTGGGAACCTCTGATCTATATGATACAACATCTCTGATAACCGAGCAATATGTGCCTTTCATGTTTTGACCAGCACCTCAAATCCAAATTGATTTACTAAACTCCTAGTAGTTACCTGTTCCAAAGTGTATCCCATCAGATGTAGAGACAGTCTCCTGTTAACATGCACAGACCAGGCTGGGAAAAATTTTACCCCATGAACTTTGTATAATCTCTCCAGGGCCAAATTGATTGACAAGGTTCCTCCTATCGTGCCTGGGCAGAATTGCAGACACTTTCAAATTCAACCCTAACTCGTGGCTTTTTTCAACATTGACCTGTAGTTGTCAAGTAATTCTGCCATTCTCCTACTCTTAATGATCACCTTTTGTGCCCTTTAAAGATGATATCTGCTCTACAACGTCATCACCTTTAGTTCAGTTAGTTCCTGTAGAACTAGCGAATTATTCTTCGAGGATTGCTACTGTGCTGCCTGATGATCAAGTGTAAGCTCTGGCATTGATGTGTGCAGCTGAGAGCTTGATGGGTCCCCCAATTTAAGTCCTTTGAATGCAACTACTATGTTCTTCAATCTATAACTGCTTAGTTTGTGCCTAACTTCTTTATACTCCTTACATCGAGCACACACAAAGACAACCCCATTGGCAATATCATGTCCCATTCCTGATTGCTCCTCAACCATCAAACAAGCAGTACATTTGAAAAGGCTGATTCAGAGGTTAACCAGTTCTCCCCTGAGCCACAGCACTACCTTCAGCCTTTTCTTATGCTGCTCTGGTCAGGCATGATTTCAATTCAATTTAAAAATTGAAAATATTATGCTAAACATATATCTCAATACAGAAATAACACTATCAGGTTATTTTTGATCACTGTGTCACAAGGGTGTCTCAAAAATATTGGTACAAACGTTTAGGGGGGGTTGGTAACATCTAAAGGAATGTGAATCGTATAGGAACCCATAACCGGAAACATCACTGTAAGTCAGTAGATGGCGCTGTTCATCAGTTTGCGAGAGGGAAAATTTCTGGTTTACTCATTCAAGCCGTAGTTGCCGCATGAAGAGCATGCATCAATATACGAACTGTGAGCTGGCAGAAATGCACCTAGTGTATGGATTAGCAGAGGACAATGGACGAGCTGCTTAATGAATTTATGGAGAACGCTTACCAGATAGACTTGTACCGGACCACCGTTTGCACGTGTGCATCAAAATTTGTGCGATTATGGGTCATTTAGAGGTAACAGGAGTAGTGTGGGCAGACCATGTTCGATGCGAACTCCCACCATGGAAGAAAGTGTTGAATGCCATCCAGAATAATCCTACTGCCAGCACACGTACCGTTGCCGCTGCCTTAGGAGTGTCTTGTTGCAGTGTACAGCATATCTGGCACGATGATTCTTTACACCCCTTTCATCTCCAAAGGGCTCAGTTACTGCTCCCCCAAGATCATCCTGCACATGTGGCTTTACGCAGTGGTTTCTCCAAGAAAGTGTGTTCAAGACCTGAATTTTCCAGCCTATGTTTTGTTCACGGATGAGGTTTATTTCACTCGGAAAGGCTTATTCAATTAGCACAATGCTCATGTGTGGACTCAACAACCGACACAGTGTGCGCCCCCATGCGGCACAACATCGCTTTGCAATAAATGTGTTGGCATCGGTGACTGCTTAGTCGGCCCATATCTGTTACCATCTCGCATGAACTCCGCTAAATATTGGATCTTTCTTGAACAAGTTCTACCGGGGTTACTTGATGTTCCAGAAAATGTGAGGCAACATTTGGTTTCAACATGATGTGGCGCCTGCCCATTATGGAAAGTGTGTTTGTGACCATTTGAACAGGCGTTTTGGGCGTCGATTGGATTGGCCGTGGTGGACCCATTGCCTGGCCCCCATGCTCACCTGATTTATCGAGCCTTGATTTCTTTCTGTTGGGGGGCCCTCACATCTATCATGTATGAATTGCCTGTGGAGACGGAAATGGATCTCGTGGCTAGACTGTGCTGCTGCTGCTACTGTCAAAAAAACTCCAGGTGTGTTCGACCGTGTCCGCCAATCCGTGCTGTGTCACACGCATTGTGTCTCACGGTGGAACCTTCGAGCATCTGTTGTAACATCATGAAATGCATCCATCTCGTACTCCATTGTTAATATTATGTCAAATAAATGCTTGCCACTAATTACTATCTTGTGTCATTTCTGCTTCTTGTGCCTCTGCTACTACTTTCCCGTGATGTTTCCGGTTATGGGTTCCTATGCGGTTCACATTCCTTTAGATGCTGCCTACCTCCCCTAAATGTTTGTACCAATATTTTTGAGACACCCTGTATATATATATATATATATATATATATATACAGAGTGATTCAGGAGGAACAGTAAACATTTTGGGAGGTTATTGTATCGATTATTCTGAGTAAAAAAAGTTCATATAAATGTGACCAATTCTCAATGGATGTGGAGATAGAGCTGTTTCAAACTGGCATGCACAAAGCCATTATGAGACATCAAAGAACGATAAATTACTTATTGTTTGTATTTATTGACTTTGAATGATGCAAAACACAAATAATCGATAAATTTTTTACAGTTCCCAAATGTTTGAAAATCCTGCCCCCAGCCTCAATGCACTTTGCATCTTCTGTGGTGATATGATATGACATGGCATGGCATCTTGGCATTGCTTTATGAGGACAGCAGTATCCAAAATGCAAGCGAGCAATTCATTTCTTGTATTCACCTTTTCTTTGTATACTGTGCTTTTTATCCATCCCCACAAACAAAAATCTAACGGATTGAGGCCTGGAGACATTGGTGGCCAATGAATGGGACCACCATGGCGATCCATCATCCAGGAAAAGTTCAATTTAGATATTGTTTCACCAGACAGGTATAATGTACAGGTGCTCTGTCATGCTGAAAGGACATGCCAATCCTTGTAGTGGGAGTTCGTTTTGAAAAAATGCAAATGTATTGGGCCCTCTAAGACGATTTTGTAACACTACAAGCCCAATCAACTGATTGTCGATGATACCGCCCCACAGAATCGATGTTGAAAATTTGTTTCTACAGTGGCATGTGGGTTTTCATCTGACCGCCTATGAGAGTTATGGGTGTTGTTGATACGGTCACGGGTGAATGTAGCTTCATCGCTGAACAGTATTAATGGAATTAATCAGCGCTTAACATTCACCAACCAAAAAATTTCAGTCGCTGGGCGTCGTCTCCTGGTTGAAGGTGTTGCACCTGCTATATGTGAAATGGATACAAGCTGTGCTCATAATGTACACCATACTTTTGTCTGCCGACCGGGCTAGCCGAGTGGGTAAAGTACCTGCCCGGCAACCCAAAGGTCGCGGGTTCGATTCCCGCCTCGGGCTTGGATCACAAAGTACTGCAAAAACCTTGGGAGGTGCAATATGGCCACAGAAGCCGATGCGCCAACAACTACTAAATCAAAAAAAAAAAAAAAAAAAAAAAACTTTTGTCTGTGGAACACCGACATGCGTAGAAATTCTTGTGTTGATAATAGGACTACATTCTACCAACTGAAGGATGAAACACATTTTGTTCATCTGCACGTTCAAAAGAAATATGAGCACTGGGAACTGTACCAGTCCCCCGCAGCTTGGTGTAAACACTAGTAGACGCTCTTAAATTTGCTGGTGACTATGAAACCATGCCCCTGTACCATAGGTGATCATACATAGTGGCTTGTGGTATTTGAAGAATTTTGTTACCTAGCTCCCAGTCTTGCTTGGAAACATGAATAATTTTAGATTAAACAAAGGAAACTATTAATTTTATTAAGTTTATTTTGTTTGCCAGCTTCTGTGGGTGTGGTAAGAACAACTTGTCTGTGATGGTTCTTAGATGTTTAGTTTCTGTACTAGGGAGAGTGAAACTCCATTGATTTTAATAGTTGCAGGTCCATTGGGGCTGTTTGCTTTTGAATAAACCCCTATTCATTTTGGAAAAAAATAGTGAGTTTATTTTTATGTGACTGAAGATAGTTCTGTCAGAAGCTCATTGGCAGTGGTTTCTAGCTGTGCACTTGTGTTGTCTTGAAGCAGGATGATCAAATCCACATACTGTTTCTGATAGATCCAGCCTGCTGACCTTTACTGTTTGACACAGTAAGGTCTGAATTTGCTGACTGATAAAATATCGTGGGACATATCAGTAACCAAACACTGCAGCCTCCTGCGCTAAATGGACAATCACCCAACACTACTAGTGCTGCACAATGGGGGACAAGTACACACCTGCATTGATTGGCCTTTATTGGTACGATACTAGCAAATATAACACATTGAATTGCCATTGGCTGGGGGGGCGACCATAAACAAAAAACAAATTTCTACAGCCAGTTGTTCAGATAAGGTTTCAGAGGGTCCACGGATGGAGACTTGCCACAGTCTGGTTACAGATCTGGTGGTTTGATGCTTAAATCTAACAGCAGCAAATCTGTTGGAAAATTTAGCTTTAGATAATGTAATGTTGGTAAGTGTTCTCTTGAGGAGCTTTTCCATTACAGAGTAAAATGCAGCCTTGAAGTCTGCAAAAATGTCTAGAACATGCTTGTATGTGAAAACGTAGATTGTCTTAACCAAGTTAACTAGGGCATCTTCACTGGATCTGCCTGTTCTAAAACCGTACGTACTATCAGTTGGAAAAAAAAAATTGAGTTTAGGAGCTGGGAAATCAGTTTATTTATTTTTTATTTATTTATTTTTTTTTTAAGTGAACCACAAACACGAGAGGTATTAGAACCTATAGTACTTAGTACCGTGCTTGGGTTGGAGGTTCAGAAGACGAAAGAAGATATTTGTTGACATTGGACTTGAACTTCTTTAGATTGTAATTTTCAGGAAATATGTATGAAGGAAGGTTGTTCCAGAAAACGGCAGTGGAATGAATAAATGAGGAAGATGAAAAGTTGGTTCTGTGAGTTTGAAGTTCGACAGTAAATGGATGTTGGCTGGTGGCGGCACGTGTTCGGACTGTTTTGAAAGAGAGAGTGGGAATTATAGAAGCCAATTCAGAAGAACAGTGCCCATGGAAGTATCTGTAGAAGAGGCATGCAACAGAAACAGTACGTCTATGAGAAAGTGAGGGGAGAGACTGTTAGAGATGAATCATTAATTAACCTAACTGCCCTCTTCTGAATGGAATCAAGCCTGACAGAGGTTTTGGGGGCACCACCCCAGATGTGGGAACAATGTTCCATGGCAGGGCGGATTTGCGATTTATACAGAGTGAGCAGCTGTTTGAAAGAAAAGTAACGCCGAGAGCGAAAGAGAAAACCAAGTTTTTTAGATGCAGAGGAAGCAATATTTGTAATGTGCTTGTGCCAAGAGAGATTAGAAGTCAGGGTAGCATTAGTAGAGGCATTTGATGCAAGAAAGCAAGCTTATGCAGCATCAGCCAAAAAAAAAAAAAAAAAAAAAAACAATAAATAAATAAATAAAAAATAACCACTTCCACTTCACCCCTCTGTTCGTTCTAAATACCTGCCCAGCTGAGCCTTAAACTTATTTAGGCTATGAACTTCCACGACAAGGGATGGAAGTCTATTCCACCAACTAACCACCCCCTGGCTGAAGGCAAATTTCCTCACGTCTATCCTACATCTGTCTTTTCTCAATTTGAATTTATGCCCTCTCAGGTGATTATTCTGAGCAAGAGGAAGAATTCCATCAGCATTGGGCATGCTCAAACCATTCAAGGCTTTATACACCTCTATCAGATCACCTCGCCGGTGCCTAGTCTCCATACACTGTAATTTGCAAAACTTAAGCCTTTCTTCGTAAGACCACCCCTTTGTTCCATTCACTAATCTTGTTACCCTTCTCTGTACTAATTCCAGCATCTCTACATTCTTCTTGAAATGAGGCCTTCAGACCTGTATACAGTACTCTAGGTGTGGTCTGACCATTGCCTTATACAAGGGAATAATCACCTCCTTATCCCTGCTAGAAAAATTCCTACATATCATCGATAATACACCATGAGCTACTCTTGCAGCCCGTCTGCACTGCTCAGAAAACTTCATATCTGCCTGCACAACCACCCCCTTGGTCCCTTTCATTCTCTACCACTGCCAGTGTAGTACCGCAGAGTTGTTACGTTGCTCTGGGGTTGCTGTTTCCCATATGCAGTACTTTACATTTGTCAATGTTAAACTTCATTTGCCACCTCTCAGCCCATCTGCTCAACCTTTCCATATCCTGTTGCAGTAGCATGGTGTCAGTAGGGTCGTTGACAACCCTGCCAACCTTCGTATCGTCTGGAAACTTGGACATTAAGCTTGATATACCATCATCAATATCATTTATAAATACAGAAAACAATAATGGACCCAATACTGAACCCTGAGGGAGTCCACTAATAACATTAGTCCACGATGAGCAGTGTCCATTGATTACCACTCTCTGTCTTCTCCCTCTCAACCACCCCTTTATCCATAGCAGCAATTTGCCTCCAATGCCACAGTGCTCCAATTTGTGCAGCAGTCTTTCATGTGCAACAGTATCAAAAGCCTTTCTAAGATCCAAGTATACAATATCAAAGTTATTCCCTGCATCCAGTTCTTTTGTGACTGCCTCATAGTATCCAATCAAATTGGTCAGGCAAGATTCCCCTTAACAAAACCATGCTGTGTCTGAGCTATAACTGAAGTCTTATCTAGATGATCCTGCAGTGCTTCTTTAACCAGTGCCTCCATTAATTTTCCAGGAACAGAAGTTAAACTAACAGGTCTATAATTATTTCTGTCACCCTTTGATCCTCCTTTGTAAATTGGGGTCACATTTGCACATCTTCAGTCCATGGGTACTTCCCCTGAGTCCAAGGAAGCTCTCATAATTATGGCTAAGGGTTTGCTTACTTTTTTTGCTGCCTCCTTTAATATAACTAGATAGATCCCATCCAACCCAGGTGCCTTTCTTGTATTTATCTTCAACAATTTCTCCTCCCCTTTACTCTCAGTTATTACAAGATTCTCTAGCTTACTGCCAGAGTTGAATACACCTCTGGCGTTCCAATCGCTGAATAACTCCTCATGTGTGAATGTCGATGCAAAATATTCATTCAGTTTGTTAGCTACCTGAGCAGGATCATCAACAGTTGACCCATCGATATCAAGTGGACCAATCTGATTCATCCCCTTCCTGCTAGAGTTTACATAAGTAAAGAACTCTTTGCTGTTTTCCTTTGCATCCCTTGCCAAAGATTTATCGTAATCTGCCTTCGCCTGCCTAACCTCCTTTGTAACTTGGTTACAGATCAACTTGTATCTATCATAGGCTTCTGTGTCACGTGTTAATTTGCATGTGTCCCATACATTTTTCTTCTCTGCCATATGTCTCATTAGTTCATCTGACATCTACTTAGGCCTAAACCTTGAACAATATTTCTTAGTTGGTATGTAAAGCCTAGTAGCTTCCAAGATAAGTTCTTTGAATGCTTCTCATTTTGAATTTGCTGTTGGTAACATCATCAGTTTGACCCACTGTACAGAATTTAAATACTGTCTCAGTCCATCGTAGTCGCCTTTATGAAAGCAATAAACCTTCCCTTTATCCCTAATGGTAGTTACCTCTTTGAGTAAATCCCACTTCAGCACACTGTGATCACTGCCATCTAGTGGTTCATTTACCTGCATATTCTTAATGCATGAAGAATCACTACTGATAATCAAATCAAGAGTATTACTCCCTCTAGTTGCCTCCCGAACATGCTGATGTAGAAAACAATCATCCAATAAATCCACAAAAGCCTTGCTAGTGTGTGAGTGACCAGCCCCCAAATTCCAGTCAATATCTGGGAAATTAAAATCCCCCATTATAAGACTCTCTGATTTACTGGCCCACTCTATTTCCCTGTACAATATCTTATTATACTCATCAGAGTCATTAGGTATAGCACACTCCTACTCTCAATTTTGATCTCCCAATGCTTATGTCACAACAAACTGACTCGACAGTGCTCCGTTCAGCAATGTCGACTGGCTTCACTTCCTTGGATTTTATGTATTTCTTAACTAATAGCATAACCCTCCTCCCTTCCTACCCTGTCTATCCTTTTTGTAGAAATTGTACTCCCAATATTCCAGTTCTGCATTCCTTGTGTCTGTGTGACACCACGTCTCTAAAATCCCCACAACATCTGCCTTTGATGTTTTGAGCAGTACCTCAAATTCATCATTATTTACTAAACTCCTAGCATTCGTATACACGCAAGTATACATGCACCTGTTCTTTTTCTTAGCTACCCTAACACAACCTATGTGTTTATTTGTACCCCAATGATTCCCAGCAGTCTCTGAAATATCCTGCATCTTATTTTCTAGGCTGCGGCTCATTCCAATAGAAGCAGTGCAAGAATCACTTTCACCTATGCCAGTGGTTACTGTTAATCTATTAGTCCTTGTATCCCCCCAATCTAGCAGTTTTCCGACCCACCTAACACTGCCTCGATAACATCAGCAAACATTCTTGCACCCTTTCTATTTAAGTGTATCCCATCCCTGTAGAAGCAGTCTCTCCTGTTAACAAGTAACAGGTAATCCCCAAAAGAGATATATCATTTTGCCATGAAATCGGAGTGTCACCAAAGATAAGCATAGGAGCAGAAGAATCCTTTTTGCGAGATATAAGACAAGACTGAGGTTTAGAAGGTTTGAAATCAACTAAGTTTTCTTTCCCTCACTGGAGAATTACCTGAAGATCGGCGTTTAAGGAATTGGTATCAGATTTTCGAGAAGTTGAAGCTGATTGAGCAGGACAAGGTTTCTCAAAAGGGAAAGTCGAATGTAATGTGCTATCATCGGCAAAACTATGGATATCATTTCCAGTCAATGGAAGGAGGTCATTAATATACAAGACGAAAGAGATTGGGCAAAGAACTGAACCTTGGGGGACACCGGCATTAGTGGAGAAGTTAGAAGACAGAGAGCCATCTTCCATCACCCTCAGTGAGTGATCAGAGAGAAAACTGGATAACCAATTACAAAAAACAGTTGGCAAAACATAAGATGGAAGCTTGTTTAGAAGACCTTTATGCCAAACACGATCAAAAGCCTTTGCGATGTCAAGAGCAACTACTTGTGTTTCACCGAACCTTTCCATTGAATTAGTCCATAAATGGGTAACATAAGCCAGAATATCCCCAGTGGATCGACACTGACTGAATCCATACTGGCGATCGTTGATCAGACGGAAGGTTTTTAGGTAGTTTAGGAGTTAGCGGTTAATTGATTTCTCCATTACAGAGAAATCCGAATTATCGTCCCATTACAATTACTTCTATTTTAGAAAAAATAGAAGTAATTGCAATGGGACGATAATTGGATGGGAGGGATTTGTAACCCTTTTTAGGAACTGGCTGGATATGAGAAAATTTCCAAGCAGAAGGAAAAACACCTTTGGAATAAGAAAGTCAAAAAAAGGCGGCAAAGAATAGCAGTAAGTTCAGGAGCGCAGGTTTTGAGAACAAGTGGAGAAATACCATCAGGACCTGGAGCTTTCTTAGCATCAAGATTCATCAAAATACTTCTGATATCCTTTTCACGAAGACCACAGGAGGCATTGAATGGAGCGTGTTGGAAATGGTGGGAGGTGTTTTACCAAGATTATTAATACATGAGTTGGAAGAAAAATGGGATGTTAGCAGGTCAGCTTTATCCTTGGCTGAAGTGACAACAGAACCATCTGGTTTGGGCAGAGGTGGGAGCAGAGATGGGCAAAAGTTGCGGCCAATAGCTTTGGCAAGAGACCAGAATGCTCGGCTACCATTAGGGCAAGAAGCAAGTTTTCTACTCTTAGCCTGTTCAAACTCTAGTTTGGACTGATTGATAACTGCTTTACAATTGTTGCGAGCTTTGGTGTAGGCAGAAAATGAAACTGAAGAATTAGAAAGAAGCCAATTACGATATGCAACATTCTTCTCTTGAACAGCCTTAGCACATTTATTGGAAAACCAAGGTTTAGATAAAGGACAAGATTTTAAAGTGGGGTGTGATAAAGGATTCCATTCCTGCAAGAATAATTTCACTGACACGATCTGAGCAAACGTTAACATCAGAAGTTTTGAAACAGTAATCCGACCAAGGAAAAGAATAAAAGAATTCTCGCATTTAGCAGAACTAATAAAAGCTTCTGTATATTTATACTTCTACACGTAATGTATAAGCAGAAATAAGGGTGTGAAATTTAATTTTTAAAGTTCATATGAATGCTAATATGAATTTTATAAAATTGAAAATGAAAGAAACTAGTACTTTCATGCTTATATTTTATGTTTAGAAGACCTTTATGCTAAACACGATCAAAAGCCTTTGAGATGTCAAGAGCACCTACTTGTGCTTCAAGGAACCTTTCCATTGAATCAGTCCATAAATGGGTAACATAAGCCAGAATATCACCAGTGGATCGACACTGACGGTATCCATACTGGCGATCGTAGATCAGACGGAAGTTTTTTTCTGGGCTGATTCTAATGATTTTATGCTTATATTATATTTTATGAGGTTTATTTTTTTTATTTTGAATGGAACTAATAAATGCAATTACAATTGAAACCTTTTTATCAAGTCAGTAATTTGAATTGTTGATGTTTCTAAAATCTGCAACTTTTCCACCCCCATGCACGTCGCAGAGAGAGATATATATATTATCAATCTTACAATCATTGCCTCAATTCTGTGTTATTGAAGTAGAAGTTTTCATTCAGTTTTTGTCCGCAGATTCTATACCAAGATTATCGTAATCTATAGCGCTGCAGTTATCCTGCACTTGAAGTTCTGGTTTCTTATTCTGTACTATAATTTCTTTCGATTTTTGAATCTACAATATGTATTGCAAAATTGTGCAGCAGGCCCTTAGGGATTCGTTATAACCATCAAAGGCGGGCATCAATTTATGCACGTTATTCTTACTTCATCTTAATCATGTTCATCCCCAAAAAGTTACCTCGTCCTAAAGCTATAAGGACAGCTCACATAGAGCAATTGTGCAGAGAAATTGAGTAGGCCAGTAAATCAGAATGTCTTATAATGGGGGGGGTTTTAACTTTCCAGAAATTGACTGGAACTTGTGGGTTGGTCATTCACATACTAGCAAGACTTTTTGGGTTTATTGGATCACTGTTTTCTACAGCAGCATGTTCGAGAGGCAACCAGAGGGAGAAACACTCTTGATCTGATTATTCATGCATTAAGAATTTGCAGATAAAGGAACCACTGGGTGACAGTGATCACAATGTACTGATGTGGAAATTACTTAAAGATATAACTACCATCAAAGCTAAAGGGAGAGGCTTTTGCTTTTGTAAAGGTGACTACAGGGGTCTCAGACAGTTTTAAATTCTGTACAGTGGGATAAACTGATGATGTTACCAACGTTGAATTCTAAATGGGAAGCCCTCAGGGCTTAATCTTGGAGACTACTAGACTGTCATCTCAACTAAGAAATACTGTTTAAGATTCAGGCTTGAATGGATGTCCCATGGCAGAGAAGAACAAATGTGTGGGATGCATATAAATTTTCAGGTGACACAGAAGCCTATGGCAAATATCAGCTTGTCTGTAATCAAGTCACAAAGGAAGTTAGGCAGGCGAAATCAGATTACGAGAAATCTTTGGCAAAGGATGCAAAGAAAAACAGCAATGAGTTCTTTACATACGTAAACTCTAGAAGGAAAGGGATAGATCAGATTGGATCATTTAACATAAATGGGTTGACTATTGACGATCATGCTCAGGTAGCTGATAAATTGGATGAGTATTTTGCATCTACATTCACACAAGAGTTTTCTTCAATGAGGGGAATGCCAGAAGTTTATCAAACTCTAGCAGGGAGCTAAATAATTTTGTCAAAACAGAGAAAAGTGGAAGAGAAATCGTTGAAGTTAAAACAAAAGGAATGCAACTGAAGTGGCTGGGATCTATCCAGTTATATTAAAGGAGGCAGCAAAGGAAGTAAGTAAGCCCTTAGCCATAATTATGAGAGCTTCTTTGGACTCAGGGGTGATCCCCATGGACACTGGCGTGTGCAAATGTATCACTAATTCACAACGGGGGTTCAAAAGGTGACACAAGTAACTAAAGACCTGATAGTTTTTAACTTGTGTTCCGGAGAAAATAATGGAGACACGTTAAAGAAGCATTGCAGGATCATCTAGCCGAGACTGCAGTAATAGTTAAGACACAGCATGGGTTTGTTGATGGAGATCTTTTCTGACCAATTTGATTGGATACTATGATGTGGTCACAAAGGAACTGAATGTCAAAAATACTTTTGATATCATATACTTGGATTTCAGGAAAGCTTTTGATACTGTTGCACGTGGAAGACTGCTGTACAAATTGGAAAGGATGGCATTAAGGGTAAGTTGCTACAATTGATAAAGGGATGGTTGAGTGGAAGACGACAGAGTGGAAATCAATGGACACTGCTCTTCGTGGACAAATGTTATTAATGAAGTTCCACGGGGTTCGGTGCTGGGTCCATTGTTGTTTTGTGTATTCATCAATGATATTGATGAAGGTATATCAGGATTAATGTCCAGGTTTGAAGATGATACAAAAGTTGGCACGGTTGTTAAAGACAGTATGCTACTCCAGCTGGATATAGATAAGCTGGGCAAATGGGCTGAGAAGTAGCAACTGAAGTTTAACATTGACAATTGCAAAGTACTGTATATGGGTAGCAATAACCGAAGAGAAACGTACCAACTGTGTGATACTACTTAGGGAAGTGGAAAGTGAAAAAGACCTGGGGGTTATTGTGTGGTCAAATATAAAGTTTGCTGAGCAGGGCAAGTCACGGAGTCTTGTCAATGATATACACACTGAATTATGACCACCTACCTAATACTTCGTAGATCCTCCTTTTGCTCTCAATACAGCAGCCATCCGACGTGGCAATGATTCAACAAGATGTCGGAAGCGTTCGGAAGATATGGCCAACCAAGCTGTGTTTGGCCATATCTCCCTAACACCATATCTCCTGAAATGTGGCCAAACATTCAGGTGTGGAGGTGATTGGTGTATCCGGACGCCTGATATGTCTTTCCATGGTGTCCCACAAGTGCTCCATGTGATTGATATCGATGGAGTTCGGAGGTCCATCGATATGCTGAAAGTCAGAACTGTGTTCATCAAACCATTCCTGCACGACAATGCTCAATGGTTCAGCGCATTGTCATATTTGAAGACACCATTGCCATTCGGGAAAAAGTGTAATATAGCGGGATGTACACAACAAACAGTTGACGATAGTGGAGACCACTGATGCGTTGTTCCACATGCATCAGGAGTCCAGTTCTTGCCAGTTAAACATGCCCCACACCATACAACCGCCTCCACCAGTCTGCACTTTTCATACCATGCATGATGGATCAAGAACCTCATATTGACGCAAATCCGTATGCGACCATCAACGGTGTGGAGTAAATAACGTGACTCCTCAGAGCAGCACACCTACCAGTCTTCTAATGTCCAACTTGCATTCTCTTTGCACCAGGTGAGTCTTTTATGCCGATGAACCTTGGTTACGAGAGAATGCCGTAGGGGTCGTCTTCTGGTATAACCCATATGTGCAAGTGTGCGATGCTTGGTCATGCCAGATATTGTTTTGGGTTGGCTCGTATTGTATTGGGTAGTCAAATCTTGAACAGTGCTGTGCCTGTACGAGTTGTTGGGGCCGACCGGGCTAGCCGGGTGAGTAAAGTGCCTGCCTGACAACCTAAAGGTCGCGGGTTCGAATCCCGCCTCGGACTTGGATCAAAGTACTGCAAAAACCTTGGGAGGTGCATTATGGTCACAGAAGCTGATGCGCCAACAACTACCAAAAAAAAAAAAAAAAAAAAACCGAGTCGTCGGACCTAAAACTCAACTCTAACATCAACCTTATGCAGTTTTGCCGTCGGGTCATTGTGTGACCATTTTGACGCCATTCCTGGTACACTTTAACATCGGCGACTCTCAAGCACCACACCAGTGGGGTGCCTTTTGGGATTTCGAGGCACTAGCTCGTCGAGCACCCACAATCTGTCCTTTATCAAAGTCCAATAAATCCTTCCTTTTACCCATCACGCTTGGAATTTTACTACCTGCTGAACCACTGAGACCTTATCTATGCTACGTAGGTCGTCTAACTCTGCACTCTCGTCACGTGGTCAACGGGTCGCATTCAGTTTTCATAGGGGTGGTCATAATTCGATGATCACTCAGTGTATAGGAATTTTGCTAGCAGGGACAGGGAGATGATTATCTCATTGTACAAGGCAATGGTCAGGCCACACCTACAGTACTGTGTACAGGTTTGGAGGCCTCATATCAGATAGGTGTAGAGTTCCTAGAAAGAGTACAAAAAATACGGCAACAAGATTGGTGATGGGAACAAAGGGTTGCTCTTACCAAGAAAGGCTTAAGTTCTGCAAACTGCAGTGCCTGGAGACAAGGCACCTTCGAGGTGATCTGATTGAGGTGTATAAAGCCTTGAATGGGTTGAACAAGCTGAATGCTGATGGGATTCTTCGTCTTGCTCAGATTAAGAACCTGAAGGGGCATAGATTCAAATTGAGGAAAGATAGTTGTAGAATAGATGTGTGGAAATTTACCTTTAGCTAGCGGGTGGTTGATTGGTGGAGCAGACATCCATTTTTTGTTGTTGAAGTTGATTGCCTAAATAAATTTAAGGCTGAGCTGGACAGGCATTTGGAACAAATGGAGGGATGAAATGGGAGTTTTTTTTTTCTAGGCTGATTCTGCATAATCTTGCTCTCTTGCATCATATGCCTTTGCTAATGCAAATGCTAACCTCTTATTCTAGTCTCGTTATTGCCTGATTATTTGAATCCAACGATCTCTAACTCCATAAAAGTATCGACTATCAGTTTCCTCTGCAGCCTCCTTAAAAAGATTCTTCATATAATCCTATATACTGGTGTTTAAAAAATTATAGTCAATAATTTAAAAGTGAAAAGTACAAACTAAAATAAGCAAAAAAGTCCCCATAAACATCACGCCACAAATGAACCGTTTTCGAGATAATGCACATTTTCTGATAAGATCCTTAACTGACAATGGGAGCACTAGTTTTGCAAAAGCTGTAAATCCTTTGCTAAGGGTGGTTTTATTAAAGATAAGATAAAAAAAATTTAATTTTTGGTTTCAACACCACATGATTTTATAGATGTTACATGTTACAAAAGGTGTTCGAAATGCTTTCTTGCATCCGTACGCAGCTTTGTAGGCCTCTTGCAATTCAATGCTTGCAAATCTTGCAATTCAATTCGCAAATCAATGCTTCTCTGCATTGATTTGCGAATTCTCTCAAGCAATCCTGGATCATTTCTGATTTGCTGAAAGGCTCGTTCAATCGGACGCTGCAATTCCTCAACTTTGTTAAGGTCAGAAGTGTACATGATCCCAGATACCAAAATCCATAGGATTTAGTCTGGTGGTCAGGAAGGCCACATTACAGGCCCACCTCTAACTATCCACCATTGACCATACCTTCTAGTTAGATACCGATCACAACTCGAGAAAAATGTGGGTGCACCATTATGCATAAACCACATGTTCTGGCGTTGCTGAAGTGGAACATTATCATCATCAAGGAGGTCTGGAAGAACATGCTGCAGGAACTGAAGGTACTGCTCTGCTGTTAGCCTGTTTGGCAGAAAGTGTGTCTCCTAGTAGTCCTGATCAGACATTCAACGAGAAACGTGGCTAATGTCGTGACTCGTGAATTCGTTAGAATTTTCGTTGGACCAAACGTGACAGTTATGAAAATTAAAAGTAACATCACGAGTAAACCCAGCTTCGTCAGTGAACAAAATTTAAAAATTGGGAGTTCATTCACACTGTTGTTGCATCCACTGGCAGAAGTTCACTCTGGGAGGGTATTCTGTATTGCTGAGACTTTGTACACGCTGGATATGGTGGGGGTACAGTAATTGGCGATGTAAAATTCGCCGCACACGCTGCTCTGACTCAGTACACGCTCTTGCAGAACAACCCTCCTTGTCGAAATTCCTGGACTTTGTTCTATTCTTTCTAACAGATAGCAAGGATTTTTCGTCCAGCAAAACAGGCAAATCGACCAGAGAACGCACGCAATTTACAGACACAAATACGGGTTAATGCATTAACAGGTAACCCTAATATAATAATAATAATAATATTCTTTCTAACACCCTTTCCTCAGCATCAGCCTACCTGCTTGTACTACATGTGCGAACCGCCCATTGTTCTCTAAGGCATTGATGTACCCTGATGAATGTGTGTCTGTTGGGCTGCCTTCAGCGGGGAAATGCTTCTTGGTACAAACGTGCTGCGTCGGCTTTACCACACGTGAAGTGCATGTCTGCATACTCTTCGTTGCTGTAACCTCTTTCCATGCTGACTATCTTTTGACAACTACTAGTATGCCTGCTACGTCTCTGTACAGTTCACCTTGTCAGTGGTGGATCCCAATTAGAAATGAACAATATCTCGAAAACGATTCACTTATGAATTCATGTTTACTAGGCTTTTTTTTTTTTGTATATTGTATTCTTTTGTATATTTGTATTTGTGTATTGTTCACCTTTAAATTATTGACCATCGCTTTTGAAACACCCTGTAATATCATTTCTCTAAGTTGTGTGGATTTTAGGATTCCATTTGGGCAATACAGCCCTCGTGGGTAGAACTTGGTACAGTCATCGGATGGAAAAGAAATGAGCTAAATCCTGTCATTGATGCGAAGAATATTTATGGGCCTTTTTCACAACATGGCTGGGTTAATATCTGGAGAGGATATCATGGTTTCTTCCCCCGGAAACGGGGTTTATTGTCCAGAAAATCGATCATAGAACACACGTACTGTATAGACATATTACGGAGCAATATGGCCTGATGTGCCTAAAACATTGGACCTTAGATTCTGAAGGAGGATCAAAACACACTTCTTTTTTGTTATCTGCTCCAGCATATTTCTTTCCCCTCTCAAGCATCACTCAATGTTTGCTTTTGAGAAAAGACTCTATTCTTCTACACTGCTTGACAAAATTACAAAACACTTAAATCGTTCCGCTTGTGATGAAACAGGACAAAATTTGATATGAACCATAGAATAAATAAATGAGAAGATGGCGTACCATAGAATAACTATGAAATGAGGATGAAATGTCCCTTATACCTTCCGAGGAACTTCAGAAGGTATAAGGGATATTTATGGGGTTGTATAAGAATTACTAAAAAAAATCACATTACAGAAATCGATAGAAAATGCTCAAAAATATGGTCCCAACATCAATATGGTATGTGAACCCCTCCAACGGATAAACAGTTCTGACAGTGGTGAATCATGCTCGACATAAAGGTATGATAAGATTCTATGGCAACAAATCCCATTGTTTCCATAGTGCAGACCTTAGTTTATCTAGTAACAGAGAAGTTTACTGTCAGTGTGCAATTGTGACTCCCAAGGATGCCTCACAAATTTTCAGATTAAAGTCTGGTGATGGTGCTGGCCATGGAAGTCTTTGCATATCTTCAGTTCCAAGGTAGTCCTCCACTATTTGAGCTCTATGTGCGGTCTATGTAAGGGAGAGAATGAACCAGCACAATAAAGCTTATATTATATTTTATGAGGTTTATTTTTTCTTGTTTTGAACGTAACTAATAAATGCCATTATAATAGAAGACAACACACATAGAGCTCAATGTGTGATGTCTTCTATTATAATGGTGATTGTGCTGGCCATGGTAGTCTTTGCATATCTCCATTTCGAAGATATTCTTCCACCACTTCTTGAGCTCTATGTACGGTCGCATTGTCGAACATGAAAAGAAACACCTTTACCAACTATACCCCAAAAAAGTTGCATATAGGGTTCAAAGATCTACTCTCGGTACCTATATAATATCTTTATTACAATCAATGAAAATTTTACATGCATGTTTGGTGCAATGCCCATAACAGCAACAATGCTAGGGGTTATGTGCACAATGCTATGTGCAGTTATGGTACCCCTATCAAAAAACATGAAGAGGGGTGTGGCCGTTGATCATTATTCCCCCCCCACACACGAGAACACCGCCTCAACTATAAGTGTCCCTTTCTCTGATGTTGGAAGGATGGTACCACATTCCTTGTCTCCAGGTGAAATAATGTCTATAATCTAGGCTAAAACGGAACTCCATCCCACTTGTCAGGCTTGCAAGTCACATGCAGTGGTTTGGGGTTAATGGCTTCCTTTTGTAGAGTCCACTTGAATTGAGCTTTAACACAGTCAAGTCAGGTTGGAAATGTTTTCACCTCTGGCCACAGAGCTAGTTGATGACAGGATATTGTAGGTTTCCTTCTTGCTGATAGAGCCAGATAGCGGTCTGTTCCGGTTTACGTACCCCTCGGGTGACCTTGCCAGCTCTGTAATAGTTCCTGTTGCCTGAAATTGCTATCATAGTGCCGAGATGACACAGCGTCACACATTAAGACAACATGCCACCTCCGCTTGCGACTTCCCGGCTTCAAGTAATCCAACAGCCTGACATCTCAAAGAATTATCTAAATGATGATGACTTTCCATTCTAAGTACTGAAGCTATGCACTAGCGCCTATCCAACTGAGTAAACCAAAAAAGTCCAAGTTTCTAGAAAGGTTGACATGGTGGTTAATGGCAGTATACTACTACAACAGATCTAGAAAAGTTAGGCAGATTGGGTGGGAAATGGCATTTGAAGTTTAATATTGATAAATGCAAAGTACTCCATACGGGTAACAGTAATCCCAGAGTAATGTACCAACTGTGTGGTACTACACTCAGGGTAGTAGAAAATGAAAAAGACTTGGGGGTAATTGTGCAGTTAGATTGTGAAGTTCTCTGAGCAGTGTAGACAGGCAGCCAGGACAGCTCATGGGGTTTTGTCATGAGCTGCGCAGACAATGTTCTATTTACTACGCTGAAAGAAATAGCTAATAGGGATCACAACAACACGAAGGAATAGAATTTTTAAAAGAAATTTAATAAGATACTCGGTGAATTTTACTTACTGTAATTATTTCCCTCAAAAAATTAATACTGTATTTTTTTCCCTTGCGTTATAAAAGAGATCGCGAATGTCATAAAACCATAAAGAGGATTATATTGTAAATCAACCTTTTTTTAAAAATATATTCTTAATATTTGATAAAATATTTAGATAATGTTATTTCTTTATTTAGAAATAATTATTACCTTATTTAATTTAAATAATTATTTTTTTGAACTACTAAAAAAAAAAATTGCGTTTTGTTGGAATTTGCCCTTAAGACCTTTGCACCCTAGGGGACTCTAGGTGGCCATGGGTTCACCTGATGGACGGGCTGGCTATGATTGTATAAGATAATGGTGAGGCCACACCTTGAGTACTGCATACAGGTCTGTAGGCCTCATTTCAGGAAGGATGTAGAGCTGTGGAACGAGAACAAAGAAAGGCAATGAGTTTGGTGAATGGAAGAAAGAGATGCTCTCACCAAGAAAAGCTTCAGTTCAGTCATCCATACCCACATTAGGAGAATATATGCGTCTGAATTCTTGCTCCTGAAGTGGGCCAACAATAAACACCGCCTGCCCCATTAGTTAAGGACTATGCAGCTTGCTGAACAGCTTAAACTACAGCGTTTAGCAAATATCATTGCCTGGAAACGATTGTTAACCACAACAAAGATGATGACTGGCGTGATTTCTTCACTTTGCCTCTGGCAGCTCTGTGAGTAGCACATCACACCATCTGCCTTGAGAGTCATGAAATCTCTGAGGAAGATAGCCAAAAGACTGAAGAAGGCCGACAGGTTCTTACCAGACAGAGCGTTGCAGTCAATTCACAGCTTATCACAAATGGGAATTAACTTTGATAAGCTTGTAGCAGATCAAAAGTATAGAAGACAAACTGCGGTGTGGTTCGCTGAGGCTACTGTTGCCTAGTAGTTTTGTGTATTTCTGTGAACAACAGTGTACGCAATTGTGTGTAATTATTTGAACAAGTGTATATCTCGCAGGGTTATTTCAGTCGATGTGTTAATCCGCTAGGTGGCGAAGATCAGTAAGTTATTGAATTATGTGCTCCTAAAAATATTCAAATTAGCATTAGCATTAGTAGAGGCATACGATGCAAGAAAGCAAGCTTATGCAGCATCAGCCAGAGGGGGGAAAAAAAAACATTTCATCCTTCCATTCCTTCCAAATGCCTGTCCAACTCAGCCTTAAATTTATTTAGGCTATTAGCTTCCGCAACAAAAGATGGAAGCCTGTTCAACCAATCAACTACCCGCTGTCTAAAGGCAAATTTCTGCACATATATTCTACAACTATCTTTCCTCAATCTGAAACTAAACTGTGCCCCTCAGGTTCTTAATCTGAGCGAGAGGAAGGATCCAATCAGCATTCAGCCTGCTCACCCCATTCCAGGCCTTATACACCTCAATTAGATCACCTCGCAGGTGCCTACTCTCCAGGCGCTGCAGTTGCAGAACATTAGCCTTTCTTGGTAAGAGCGCCCCTTTTCCCCCTCCCCAATCTTGTTGCCCTTCTTTGTACTCGCTCTAGCAACTCTACATCCTTCCTAAAATGACACCTCCAGACGTGTACACAGTACTCCTGTAGGTGTGGCCTGACCATTTCCTTGTATAACGGGATAATCATCTCCCTGTCCCTGCTAAAAAATTCCTATATATCATTGACAAGCCTCCATGACCTGCCCGTCTGCACTGCTCAGCGAACTTCATATTTGACTGCACATTTACCGCAGTTCGTTTTCACTTTCCACTTCCCTGAGTGTAGTACAACACAGTTGGTACGTTCATCTGGGGGTTACTTCTACCCATATGCAGTACTTTGCATTTGTCAGTTTTAAACTTCAGTTGTCACATCTCAGCCCATTTGCCCAACTTATCTAGATCCAGTTGGAGTAGCTTACTGTCGTTAAAAACCCTGCCAACCTTTGTATCATCTGAAAACTTGGACATTAAATCTGATATACCTTTATCAATATCATTGATAAATAAACAAAACAACAATGGGTCCAACACCTGGGGAACTCTACTAATAACATTTGTCCATGAAGAGCAGTGTCCATTGATTACCACTGTCTGTCGTCTCTCACTCAACCATCCTTTTATCCATTGCAGCAACTTGCCCTTAATGCCATATCTCTCCAATTTGTAAAGCAGCCTTCCATGCGCAACAGTATCAAAAGCTTTCCTGAAATCCAAGTATATGATATCAAAATTATTTTTGGCATTCAGTTCCTTTGTGACCATATCATAATATCTAATCAAATTGGTCAGACAAGACCTCCCTTTAACAAACCCATGCTGTGTCTTAACTAAAAAACTTGGTTTTCTCTTTCGCTCTCGGCGTTACTTTTCTTCCAAACAGCTGTTCACTCTGTATAAATCGCAATTCCGCCCTGCAATGGAATATTGTTCCCACATCTGGGGTGGTGCCCCCAAAACCTCTCTCAGGCTTCTTGATTCCATTCAGAAGAGGGCAGTTAGGTTAATTAATGATTCATCTCTAACAGAGTCTCTCCACTCTCTGTCTCATAGACGTACTGTTTCTGCTGCATGCCTCTTCTACAGATACTTCCATGGGCACTGTTCTTCTGAATTGGCTTCTATAATTCCCGCTCTCTCTTTCAAAACAGTCCGAACACGTGCCGCCACCAGCCATCGTCCACTTACTGTCCAACTTCAAACCCACAGAACCAACTTTTCATCTTCCTCATTTATTCATTCAACTGCCGTTTTCTGGAACAACCTTCCTTCAAACGTATTTCCTGAAAATTACAGTCTACAGAAGTTCAAGTCCAATGTCAACAAATATCTTATTTCGTCTTCTCAACCTCCAACCCAAGCACGGTAATAAGTACTATAGGTTCTAATACCGCTCGTGTTTGGGGTTTTCAAAAAAAATATATATAGATATACCTCTCGCCTGAGCACACAAAGGAGACAAGAAATGAGCTCTATGCGTGGCTTGCTGCAAATTTAAATCCTTCAATCGATACAATAATAGCTGGAGATTTTAATATGCCTCTTTCAAAACACA
This sequence comes from Mastigoproctus giganteus, assembly GCF_048544385.1. Taxonomy (NCBI): domain Eukaryota; kingdom Metazoa; phylum Arthropoda; class Arachnida; order Uropygi; family Thelyphonidae; genus Mastigoproctus; species Mastigoproctus giganteus. The sequence continues at coordinate 68,418,439 of NC_143586.1, read as the reverse complement.
GGGGGCGCAAAGAAAGAGCTGGATGCTACACTAGGCACATTGCACTTAACGCAGCTTCTGACACCAGTGACAAGGGGAATGCAGCGACTTGACCTGTTGTACCATAGTTCGCTAGACACAAAAAACAACAACAAAAAAAAAAACTAAACTATTATATTTAGGCCACTGGAATAATTAAATTCATCTGGGTGTTATGTCTGTTAATTGCGTATGTTCTGTGGTCGATTTGTCTGTTTGCTGGACGAAAAACCCCAGTTTCTGGGGGGAAAACTTTGTAATATACGCTTGAGACCGACTAACTCAGCCACGGAGTGAAAAAAACCAATTAAAGTTTCTCGCGTCACTCTACGTGATTCGAACCCGGGCCTTTTCCACCGGGTGTGGGGAGGACGGTCACGATACCGCTGTGCTACACGCGCAGACTAGTTCATTAGACATAAGGCTAACGCAAAACTTCATAAAATTTAAGTCGGACCACAACCCTGTTGAAGTAGAACGGAAGATCCATAAATACATGTAGGGTAAGCACACGAACTTGGCAAAGGAAATTAGGTATCTTTTCCGTGAAGTATACAAATGCAGAAGTCATTCTCAGTCATCTAACTAGTTATAATTGGAATGACCTGCAAGAAAAGCCAGTAGACGAAGCTTTAGAAATGATCACTAAAAAGCTATACCAAACAGCATTGGAAGGAACAGCAAAAGAAATCAAAATATCTGAGAGAACAAAAGAATGGTTCAACCCAGAACTGAAAGCGAGTGTCCTCAGGAAGCAAAAACTGTATAGAAAATGGCAAAGAACAGGTCATCTCGCCGATCACTTTCGAGCACATTTCATCAAAGCAAGAGCTTCGAAATCAAAGCAACGAAAGAGCACATTTCTTCAAAGCAAAACGACAGGCACACTGCAATGTTGTTCATAACAAATTAAAATAAGCAAAAAGAATTACTAGCAATAGAAATAGCACAGAGAATATGACTGAATGCATTTTCAAGGAATGGACTAATAACACGTTTGGTAACCCTTCTGGACTGAATCAAATTGACACTACTGATAATAGGAACAAAATTTTGGACCGCCTGAAAGATTTAGAAAAGCGAAACTATTCGACACGAGGAACCAACAAGACCTCTTTTGAGTGAAATACAAATCACCAAAGAGAGCTTAATGAAAGCAATCAACGATCTGCCCAATAAGGCCACTGTTGAACCAGATAAGTTTCCAATGTTCATCCTTAAAATGAGTAGCCCATTTATAATAGATCTATTACTACACATCCATCAGGAAATCATCAAATCAGGAGCATTCCCGCAAAGCTTGGAAAACTTACATTGTAAACCCAATACCAAAGATTAAACACCCAAAATTGGGTGTTTAATCTATCTTTGGATTACGGACCAATTTCTGTTAGTTGTACCCTACAGAAGGTACTGTATTTGAAAAAGCACTGCTTCCTATCATCAACCAACACTGCTTTAGCCATAGACCACCACATTTGCACTCAGTCATTTCAGGGAGATCAACAATAACAAACTTACTGGAAACCCTTTTTTCGCGTGGAGAAAGCACTAAATGAGAAAAAACAAATTGATATTATTTTTTTGGATATCTCTGCGGCCTACGAAAACATCTCAATTCCAGCCCTCATTGGGATTTTAATGAATTATTTTAATATAAGAGGAAATTTGTTAAATATAATAAGCAGCCTGCTCGAACAAAGAAAACTTACTCTCAAGCACCAAAAGCTGCAATCTTGCTTTACCCTCTCGCAAGGAGTGCCCCGGGAAGGGAGTTCTTTCGGCTACCCTCTTTGTAGCCGTCCTGGAGTCGTTTCTTGCTCGGTACTGCAATTTTATAACGTATGCTGACGATGTGAAATTCTTCGTCACGTCCAAAGACCACGAATCAGCAGAAGGTATTAGCCAGATGGAGAATAGCACAATCCAAGAATTTGAGAGCTACCTGGATTGCATTGGGTTCCGTATTGATGCACAGAAGTCTGCCCAAATCATCATAACTTACAAGCAGAATAAAAATGACATCTCCATCTCTGTGAAAGGGTCTAGTGTGGCTTAAGTGGGATGACAGACTCACCTTTGCCAAACATTTCGCCCATATGAAGACAAAAATTTACGCTGCTTCATGGGCTGCTTTAAGAACTGGTAGGAATTAGGGATCCTCGGCTAGCAACTAAGTACATTTTAAAGTGTGTCCTACCTATTCCAATGTGCGCCTCTGAAATCTGGTCCTCAGCTCCAGATTCACATTATAAGTCCATCCTTTGGATCAAGGGCCATTCTCTACTCAAACCTTAACATGACACCCCGGATGCAGCGGACAATTAACAGGAACATACACATTCTGGCACAAATGCTCACAAGCAGAGTGGATGCAACAGCCCTGGATAATATTCTAGTCAAACTGCATGCTACTGCTAGATGTTGCGCAGGAGTAAATCATCCACTGTGTCCAATCCTGAAGAATCTTAGTAGCCTGCAAAGATTCTTCCCATAAAATGCAGAAAAAATATTTAACTCTCTGCAGATGAGTGCCGAAAAAGTCTTTGAGGATGTAACATACCGGAAAGAGATCTTCTAGGAATCTTATAGACTTACTGAAATATGAATCGGCTGCAAATATGAATCACCTTTGCACGTAGTATCTCGAACCCTGACGTATTTAGCACCTTCCTGGCACTTTGCCATCCCAGAGTGGTTTCCTTTTGTGGAATAATAATAATAATAACTTTTTACTACAACTGACAGGACTCTAGACAGAAATGTAGTGATGAGACTTTCATTCTATATATTAGCTATTCTGTTATATTTTGGCCATTCTTTTATATTTCATTTTATATCAATCCTCTGGCATTTTCTGCCGTGAAGGGAATTTGTCTCATACCAATGTACTATCATATTTATATTTGGTAGGACTAATAAAGATTCTTTCTTATATGATGAGGAATGACAAATATATGATGGTGCAAATGATAATCCAGGGCAAGACCAATGGAAAAAGAAGTCGAGGGAAAATAAGGAAATTTTGGTTGGCAGACTCAGAGAGTGTTTTGATCAGAGTAACGAGGGCTTGTTTAGGATTTCTACCTCGCATACATCCATTGCGAAGATGACAGTCAACCTCTGCAAAGAGACGGCACATTGAAGAAGAAGAATGCTAATGGGACTCTTCCTCTTGCTCACACTACATGTATGAGAGGGCACAAATTCAAACTGAAGGATGGTTGCAGAATAGACGTGTGGAAGTTTGTCTTTAAGCAGCGGCTTGTAGAGTGTGATTAAAAAATATATTATTGTTATAAATTGTGGCTAGAAATTATACAGAAACAATTAATCATGCTCTGAGCCCTTGTCTAATCTTGAAAACTTTAGCAGGAAATTTTTGAAATACATCAAACTTTCCTGGTCCTCTAACTAGTAGGTGTAAGTTGTCTTCTGTAAGTTCAGGTATGAATCCCAATAAGTTCCGTCTTTCCCTGTCATATTGAGAGCAGGAGAAAACTATGTGTGCCCAAGTTTCGGCCACTCCACACGAGCACCAAGGGTCAGGTTCAAGGCCTCGTTCAAACAATTTCGCTCTTATTGACCCGTGTCCTGTTAACAGAAAAAATGTAGTCATAGACGAATAAAACCAGAGAAAAACTGCCCTGGAATTTACTTATTCAATATTGGAGAAATTGTCGTGTAATGTCCCTATGTACATTTTCAGTCCAAAGATGTTGCTAAACGTTAATAAGAAAGTTCAAAACTCTTGATTTTTCTTAAAATTATTTGTAGGGTCCGTAGTCAGGTCTAAATAACTAGTAGAAATTCCTTTTTTGAGACTGCTCACTAAGCCTTTATATATAACGATTAAATCTAAAGGTAGAGTGCCACCTATACCTTGAATATACGAGGTATATTCAAGGTAGCCAGTAGAATTAACCGCTGGGTTGAGATTAGTTTAGACTTGACTAACTTTTGTGGAAGCAGTAAACCCAGTAGCGTAGTTACTCTTTTTTGGGCCTTGAGGCAAAGAACATGTTCGGGCCCCTACTTAATTAATGAAAATTGCAAAGACAGGAGACAGCCAAAGACGCTCAGCCCCTAAAGGGCCCGGGCCCGAAGGCAATTTCCTTTCCTGCCTACATGGTAGCTACGCCACTGAGAAAACTAGTTACTAGCTGCATAGGTCACCATAGGTATAAAAGTAGTTTTGTAATAAAGGAAAAGACCCTTTTTAGTGAGACCCCATTCTTTTCAAGAAACCTGGAAGATAGAGGCAGAGAAACGTCTGATTTTTTCTGATATTTTCTTAACACGGGGTTGAAACGATAATTTTTCATCTAATGTTATTCTAAGATAGTTAACTGAAGAGACAAAAGGTATTTGTTTTCCCTCTAAAAGAACGCTGGGAGGTCTCCGATGATCCAGCTTAGATTTAAAAACCATAAAGTTAGTCTTTTTTGGTGAAATTTTTAAACTGTTTAATTTCGCCCAATTGGATAAGTCCTCAATGACTCTTCTTGAACGGCCAGAACACTCAGCACCAGATCATCAGCATAAGCTACCTTAATACTGTCCAGATGCTCCATGATCAGATCCCACATAGTGAGCATAGTGTTAGGGTCGGGTGCCACCTGTGGTTTCCCACATCTGCGCCATATGTACACTGTGAAGAAATACAGAACACTGCAAATGCCAGAAAAAGTGTAGTGTGTTGAATGTGTAGTATTGTGTTCGGTTCTGTTGCGTGTCCTGGCATTTGGCCGCGGGATCCATGATGGGATCCCATGTTGCTTGCACACACCACTAGGAGGTAGCCAGGCTGTCCATTCTCTGGCAGGTCTCCATCAGGGTCGCCTGAGCTTCCTGAACGGAGACCAATTTAAAAAAAATAATAATAATAGAAAAATATATAATGAAATAAATAAAAATTAAAATTAAAATAAATTAAATAATAATAAAAAAATAATAAAATAATAAAAATAAAAAATAAAATAAATAAAAATAAAAACAAAAATAAATTAAATAATAAAAAATAATAATAAAAAACTAACAAAAAATAATAATAAAAAATAATAATAAAATAAAAACAAAAATAAATTAAATAATAAAAAATAATAATAAAAAACTAACAAAAAATAATAATAAAAAATAATAATAAAATAAAAATAAAAATAAATAATAAAAAAATAAGAATAAATAAAAAATAAGGTAGAGTGCGGCAGTACAGGACGTACGGAAGAAGATGGGGGATGAAAGTAAGAGTAAGGGAATGTAGGTGAGGGCATCCCCTAAATTGGCAGTGGAGCATATGCCCCACCAGGAGAAAAGGGGAGGAGATAACTCCAGAAGGGTAGAAAAGCCACTCAGCGAGAGTGCTGAGTGTGACATATTTTGCGGTGGAATGGTCAAGGCCACTGGAGCCTACCCAACCATGTGGAAAATTAGCAGGTAATCCTACACTGGATGTTCCAGGGTTAGCAAGTCAATGCTGGTAAAACGGACAAGTACAGATTTTTTATTTCAAGTTTGAGCAAGTCCCTCACAGGTTTGTATCCCTAGCTTGAGTTGGTTGTAGAGTCCTGCGCCTAGCAAAGGGGTTCTGTGCGTACTCCGTTAGTAATTTGTAGTGTTGTTCGTCAGAAATGAACAGGTGCTCCTGTCCTTGAGGTATGTGTTGGAGTCTGGTGTACAGTGTTCCTCGGACATCGTCATAAATTGGGCAGTTATAAAGAAGATGGTCCCAATCTTAAATTTCTCCACATGTACAGTAGGGGTTATTGATGATTCCCAAGGTAGTCAACTTATGATTTATAGAGCCGTGTCCAGTTATAATATATGTACAGTAGAGGCCAGGAGAGAACCAAGGCGGCGACTTTGGATAAACCAGTTTGACATCCGGGATGAATTTCTTAGTTATTAGTCTTGTCCGTCTCCTCCCATCTTGTCTGCCAGATTTGTAGTAGCATGGCAGCTAGTTTCTTCTTTTCTTGCCTACAGTCAGTGCAGGTGTCGATGATAGCTGGGATTCCCCGGGACAAGCAGTAGTGCAGTCCTCGACGGATAACCTCCGAGTTAAGGGGGAGGACACCTGCAAGAACGTGGAGGGCCGGAGAACTTACTGTTCAGCCGGCCCTGGTAATAGCGAGCAATATATTCCGCTGAATTGTTTTTAGTTTGCGTTTATTGCGAACAATTATTGCTCTATGGTACCAAATCCGGGATCCGTATGTAATAACAGGGAGGAATATAGCTTTATACAGGAGTTTGGGGGTTCTCCGTTTCAGACCCCAGTCACACCTGCTTACTCGGACGATTAGGGCTGCATAATTTCTGATTTTTCTTTGAAGGTATGAGAGGTGCGGGAAGAAGGAGAGCTTCGAATCCAGGATGATATCCAAGTCTTTTAGGGAAGTTACCAGCTTGATGGTTTTTCCTTGTACCTTGATCTGAGGAGGCCTTGATATTTGTAGGGTGCCTTTGAGAAGTATGGATTGTGTCTTCTGTTGAGAAATCCGGAGCTTGTGTAGAGTTGTCCAGTTCTGTAAGATCTGTGGTGTTTGATTTCCAGTGGCCTCGAGAGCTGCTCTGGTGTCCGCTGCGATGGAGATGGTAATATCATCTGCGAATGCTTGGATGGTAACAGAGCCCAGATCTAGGCCAAGTAACTCATCAAGGACGATGTTCCAGAGGAACGGGCCGAGGACCGAGCCCTGTGGGCAGCCTTTGTAGATAGATTTGGTGAGCTTCTGGTAAGGTGAGGAGATGGTGATCTTCCTGTTGGAAAGGTAACTTTGTATACACTTGTATTAGTTGGCTGGTATGCACACCAGTCTTAGCCTGCGAAGAATGCTTGGCCACCAGAGCATGTCAAAGGCCCCCGCAAAGTCAGTGGTTATGAGGAGGAAGTACTTGTAATTAGTGCTGGCTGCAGCTTGGGTTATTTGGTAGAAAGTATCCTCTGTGCATCGTCCTGGGCGAAATCCATACCGTGAATTGGATTGTAGGCCAGCTTCTGTGTAGTGTGTTAGGAGTCTGGTATGGAGGAGGCGTTCAAGTAGCTTGCTCAATGTGGACAAGAGGGCAATGGGTCGGTATGAGTTAGGCTGTACTGTAGGCTTCGATGGGTTTTTGAGTATTAACTTTAGTTCAGCTATTTTCTAGCTTTCTGGGAAGGATCCCTGAGTTAGGCATTTATTGAACAGGTTAAGCAGACATTGTGGATTTATCTGGGCGACCTTTTTTAGTATTTCTGGTTCAATGCGATCGAGTCCTGGGGATTTTTTATCCTTCATTTTGCCAAAGGCTTGCTGCAGTTCTTCAGTGTTAAATTCTTCCTCCACAAATAAAATAAATAAAAATAAAAACAAAAATAAATTAAATAATAAAAAATAATAATAAAAAACTAACAAAAAATAATAATAAAAAATAATAATAATACGATCTTAGGCTTCGCTGTAAACAGCAGCGAATTTGTCAATGTGGTAATTGTCATTATCTAGACAAATTTGCTGCTGTTTACAGCGAAGCCTAAGATCGTCACTCGCACTTGTGGCTCACCACAATAGGCTTGCACTCACTGACAGGTAGTAGTAGTAGTGGCATGTGATGCAAGAAAGCAAATGTATGAGCTTATGCAGCATCAGCCAAAAAAAAAAAAAAAAAAAATCACACCATTCCCTCCAAATGCCTGTCCAGTTCCTCCTTAAATTTATTCAACCTATTCCACAACGACAGATGGAAGTTTGTTCCAGCAATTAACCACCCGCTGGCTAAAGGCAAATTTCCGCACATCCATTCTACATCTGTCCTTTCTTAATTTGAATTTATGCCCCCTTAGGTTCGTAATCTGAACAAGTGGAAGGATCCCATCAGAATTCAGCGTGTTGAACCCATTCAAGGCTTATACACCTCAATCAGATCACCGCGCAGGTGCCTAGTCTCAGGCCACTGCAATTTGCAGAACTTAAGCCTCTCTTGATAAGAGGATCCCTTCATTCCCCTTACCAATCTTGTTGCCCTTCTCTGTACAAGCTCAAGTAAATCTACATCCTTCCTAAAATGAGGCCTCCAGACCTGTACGCAGTACTCAAGGCGTGACCTGACCATTGCCTTATACAGAGGGACAATCACCTCCTTTTCCCTGCTAGCAAAATTTCTATATATCATTGACAAAACCTCATGACCTGCCCTGGCAGCCTGTCTGCACTGCTCAGAAAACTTCATATCTGCCTGCACAATTAGTCCCAGGTCTTTTTCATTTTCTACCACCTTAACTGTAGGACCACACAGTTGGTACGTTTCTCTGGGGTTACTTCTACCCATATGCAGTACTTTGCATTTATCAAGGTTAAACTTCAGTTGCCACTTCTTAGCCCATCTGCCAAAATTATCTAGATCCTGTTGCAGTAGCACACTGCCATTACTGTCATTAACAACCCTGCCAACCTTTGTATCATCTGCAAACTTCGACATTAAGCCTGATATGCCTTCATCAATATCATTGATAAATATACAAAACAACAGTGGACCCAACACCGAACCCTGTGGGACTCCACTAATAACATTAGTCCAAGAAGAGCAGCACCCATTGATTACCACCCTCTGTCTTCTCCCACTTAACCATCCTTTTATCCATTGTAGCAACTTACCCTTAATACCATTCTGCTCCAATTTGTACAATAGTCTTCCATGAGCAACAGTGTCAAAGGCTTTCCTCCACAAGCAGATGTTCGCCACCCTGAACTGTGTGAACGCTGACTTTGACAGCCGAATAAGTAACAAGAAGGACAGATAAAACTTTATCAAAGCCTTCGAAGCCTGATCTACTAAAAGAGGATCACGATGCTCCCCTTTACATACCCAGGTTCAAATCTGTCATCACTGGAACCCGGCTGAATCATTGCTAGACTGTATTCTGCTTTCTGTATATACAGGGTTATTCAAAATGAAGTCCGGGGTTTCAAACAATTCCTGTACACACATGAGCAGACATAGGAAGAAAGAAATATTTCCAGAATGCAAGTATAGTAATGAAGTTTTTTTACGTACCTCATAAATGTTCAATATGAGAGCCTTTAGTGAAATCGCACTGAAATCGCCCAAAATCGCACATTGTGCTCATTCACTTTTCCCGACAAATGAAAGGTTGATTCATCAGAAAAAATCACTCTGTCAGCAAAGTGGCGTTGCACAACGGTAACAGATTTACTTACATGAAATTCCAACACAGTAAAAGCTTTCTCATTACATTCCGAAGCTATTTCGCAACAGAGCAGAACTGTCGTCACAGGCAAACGAACGACTGAATGGCGGTATGCGTCCAACGCCATCTGGTGGTTAGCCGTGCAGCATACTGAACATCGCGAACGTTGGAACGAAACTTGAGATATTATGCGTTCTTTCGAGATGGCTACAAATGATTACGACACATGCGCTCTCCCAAAAAAATATTCTGAAATCCCGGACTTCATTTTGAATAATCCTGTATAATTTGAATAATCCTTCATTTTGAATAATCCTTTGCGCTGTATCCTGCTGTTGTATTTAGTATGCTGTATTTTATTCTGTTTTTTATCTCAAGCTGCTACTTATCTGGAAACAAACCTATCTGTTTACAGATAAGTTTGCATCATCTGGAAACTTAGAGATTAAGCCTAATTGCCTTCATCAATATCATTAATAATAATTGAAAATTACAATGAGCTCAGCACTGAAATCTGGAGGGCTCCACTAATAACGATATTAAACCCTGGTCTACCGTACTGTGCTTTTTGTTTCCGGTACCTGCTTTTGCAACAGATATTGAAAATAAAGTTCTTAGCAAAACTAGAATCATTATTTTCATTTAAAGCGGTTTCTTTAACAAAATGGTTTACAATTACTCTGTAAAACCAGCAATTTACGAATGTAAATTGGCTCTTGGAAATTCGGTAATTTTACAAATAAATAAATAAATATTTTACAATCCGGTAATATTGAGAAAGTAATCTGGCACTCATACCATAATCACATTTCTCTTTAAAGAATCCATGAAAAAGAAAAAAAGTGGTATTTCTTTCTTTATAAGATGCTTGCAGGACTATCTTGTTTTTTCATCTGTTTCTGTGCCAGCAGGTTATACAGATAACCTGCTGGCACAGAAACAGATGAAAGTTGCACACATAATGCAATTAAAACAAAGATAATGCAAAACAGTTGCACAGATAATGCAATTATCTTAATTATTACAGCAGAAATTTGTTTTTGCCTTGATTTGTCTGGTATTGCACAACTTTCAAACAGATATCCTCTTCGAACGGTTACTTGGCCATTTGTCTAAAAGATGAGACTGTTATGACAACCTGTTTCAGGACTAGCTGGTCTCTCATCAGATAGAGGAGGTCTTTAGCGGCAATACGCAAACAAACCATTGTAAAGAAATTATTCAATATGAGCTGCCATGGGGTATACGAAATCAATTTTCAAAGTTATATAAACTATATAATACACTGAAAGGACAGAGCTCATGGGATACCTAGTTCCTGGGCAACGCGACGCTGTCAGCCCTCTCGCTAGTGGACGAACCCATCGAATGGCAGGTATATCGTTGCACTGCACCACTGCATTCACGTAGACGGTAATTGCTAACACCACGACACAGAACTCTACGCCTCAACTGGACGAAAGAACATTGGCACTGCACCTTGGATGATTGGATACGGGTCTCCTGATCCGATGAGTCCTGTTTCCAGTTATTTCAAGGGGACATCTGGCGGAAACAGCACGAAGGTATGCACCGATCATGTCAACAAGGAACTGTTCAGGCAGGTGGACGATCGGTAATTGTCTGAGGCGTGTTCAACTGGCACACATTAGGACCTTTGGGACGCCAAGACGCATCTCTAAACAGTGCCGATTACGTGTCCATCCTTGCAGACCATCTACATCCCTTCATGGTCACCGTGTACTTACAGGGCAATGGACTCTTCCAGCAGGACAATGCGCCTCCCCACAGAGCCGTGGTGACTAGAACATGGTTCGAAGAGCATTCCGCAGATTTCACCACTATGGAATAGCCTCCCCTTTCAGCTGACATTGAACCCTGTGGAGCATCTTTGGGATGATGTGGAAAGGTCCATTGCAGCTTTGGATCCTCCACCTAGGAATGCGACGGAATTATGGACAGCGGTGCAGCAAGCATAGATGGAACTACCTGTGGAACACTTTCGTGAACTAGTGGACCTCGCCGTGTGACTGCTTTTATCCGGGCGTACCCGTTCCTAGTTAGGTATCCCATGATTTCTGTCCACTCAGTGTATTTCTAATCCCTGCGTGCATTTCTGAAGAATTTCATTGTCGTTTCTCTAAGCATTATCTCAATACTGCGTGAAAAATTTTCCACACGTCGAACGAAGGATAAATATTTTTAATTTAGTCGGCATTCAACGCGCAGTTTAAAAAAAAAAAAAAAAAAGGACGTCATAAGTTGGGAACAGGCCAGTTGATGTCGCCTCTTACCTCGAAATGACTGCATGTCTAGGATTACAAGCATTCCTGTGAAGAACATAATGAAATGACAAAAATATGCCCATCGGTGTTGGCAATAATTTTTAATCAGAGAATTATATATTTAAAAGAAGTGTATAAAACTATGCACCATTCAATATATCGAAATAATATTTGGAAGCATCGATTGGTGTTATCGCCTGATAAAGTACTTCACCGTATCCTTTTACTAATAATTAGCAATACTTTTATTAATTTTCATTAATTAGTTTTTTTAGTGGTTTCCTTTTTTATGGCTCAGGGCACTCGTGCCTTTTTCTTGAAGTATTGTTAACCAGCCAATTTCTTATGCTGAGCATAATTAATACACTGCTCGACAAAATTAACAGAACAAAATATATAAGCACAATATGGCCTTAGCAACCCTTGTGCCATTAAACAACAAACCACCACCACCAACAACAAAATGTATTTCGTGAATATTTTGTTGTGAACAATGTCACCGAATGCCAATTCGGTGGAACACTTTTGATGTCAGGATGCCAATTTGATCAAATTGGCATCCTGACATCAAAATTATACATATCAAATAGAAGCCGAAATACCACCTTAGACAGCTGCACATTATGCAAATTATTCACGCCTATAAAAACACGGGTTGCGACCAAATCATTTCAGAGTTCGTCGAAACTGGTGCCATGGACGTGTGACTTGGAGCCCTGACAAATGGGATACGGTTCTGTTCTCTGATGAATCCCGTCTTAGCCTACAAACAGATTCTAGACGTTATTTCATCTGGAGACAACGAAGAATGCGGTACCATTCCTCCAATATCAGGTGGAGGGGGTGTTCTCCCGTGGGACGGAATAATGATCAACGGTCACACTGTTCTTCATGTTTTAAATACGGATACTGTAACTGCCCAGAAATACCTTATAGATGGCTCATTGTCATCTTGGAAGACACCATTGCCATTCGGGAAATAGTGTAACATAGCGGGGTGTACACAATCAGCAAGCAGTTAACAATAGCGGAGATCACCGATACGTTGTTCCACATGCACCAGGGGTTCAAGTTCCTGCCAGTAAAACATGCTCCGCACCGCCTCCACCGGCCTGCACTTTTGATGCCATGCATGGTGGATCAAGAGCCTCATATTGTTTACGCCAAATCCGTACACAACCATAAATAACGTGACTCATCCGACCAGCACACCTTCTTCCAGTCTTCTAACGTCCATCTTGCATGCTCTTTGCACCAGGCGAGTCTTTTACGCCGATGAACCTTGGTTAGCAGAGGATGCCGTAGGGGTCGTCTGCTGGTATAGCCAATACGTGCGAGCGTGCGACGCATGGTCATGCCAGATATTGTTCCGGGTTGGCCCATGTTGTATTGGGTAGTCAACTCTTCAACGGTGCTGCGACTGTTCGCCTGTACGAGTCATCGGACCCGGCGCTCACCTCTAAACATCAACCTTTCGCTGACCTTTGCATGTTTTGCCGTCGTTTGACCATTTTGACTCCAGTCCTGGTACACTTTAACTACAGCGGCTCTCGAACACCCCACCAGTTCAGCCGTTTGGGAAATCGAGGCAGAGCTCGTCGAGCACTCACAATCTGTCCTTTATAAAAGTCCGACAAATCCTTCCTTTTTACCCATCACGCTCGGAATTTTACTTCCTACTGACTGACACCTTATCTATGCTACGTAGGTCGACTAACTCAACAGTCTCGTACCTCACGTGGTCAACGGGTCGCATTCAGTTTTTATAGGGGAGGTCAAAATTCAGTGACACTCAGTGTATATATTAGTATATATCGTATGTTCAATATACCATTGCTTGCTTTTAGAAATTTACATTTCCTTATTCATAATTAACTTGAAAAATTTTCAAGGACTCAAAGTTTAAGGCCTGTTTCTTGCATCTACAAGAATCTATGAAGACAGAAAACATATGAAAGCCAAGATAATGAAGCTTTTTTAAAGAGATAAATAATAATTAAATTTTCGTATCTTAATCACTTAAATAGCTCGTTTTCATTACTTTTCACTCGAGTGAATGACATTCAAATTCTTTCAGGTACTGTCTTCTTCTGAAGCAACACTGCTCAAATTTCTCGGGTTTGTAATATGTCCTGGTCTGCTGAGAGAATCATGAAAACGAAGACGTCAGATGCAGGTATTTTTCAAAAACTTTTGTTGACTTATTAAAATCTATAAAGCGTAAAGCTTTAGTACACTGTATATCTATACAGTATATTGCGAAATGTATCCGGGAATCTGTGGGATTTTGAAAAATGAACTGTATCCGCCATTCACATACACGTTAGATATAAAAACAACTGAATTCACGCTGGAAGTAAGCAGATCAATGAAACACTGTAGATGGGTCGAGTCATCATCCTAAACCAACGGTGTCTTCAGTAATCACCAAATGGAAACGTCATAGTGTTACTACAGTCCGTGGGGGTGCGAACATTCGGGCAGACCTCAGAAATTGGCGAATAGGTACTTGAGGACTCTTTGAAGAGGGTTGTGTGGACCATCCAGTCCTCATGGAATAATGTCAACCAAAAGTCCACTGAGGATACAGGAACTAATACACAGAAAAAATAAAATAAAACCATGGTGCACATCCATGGTAAATTTAAACACACGTATTACTTTACTCCCACATTTACCACCCAGTTAATAGTACTAGTAGAAATGCCAAATAAGAAAGCAAGATTTATTCAACGCATCCACTTCTACAACAACAACAGATGGACCTGTTCCGTCAATCAACTACCTATCGCATCTATCCTGCAACCTCAACTTGAATTTATTTTCCCTCATGTGTGTAATCTCAACAAGTGGAAGAATATCATTAACATTCAGCTTACTCAATCATTCAAGGCTTTAAACACCTCAATCAGATCTTCCCGTAGGTACCATACGAGACGCTGAAATTTGCAGCGCTGAAATTTGCAGAACTGAAACCTTTCTAGGTAGGAGCACCTTTCTTCCGGAAATCTAGGGTTTTTCGTCCAGCAAATCGAAAATCGACCACAGAACACGGGCAATTTATAGACAGTATATAAGGAGCAATATGGTCTTAGTCGCTGATCCTCCTAAAATCCTATTACAACAACAACATAATGAAAGCCAATATTGGGTGAACAAGTCATTAAATATTTTATCAGTAAAAAGTACTTTGACAATGCAGTATTCGGTTACTTTTTATTTGGTCCCCCCCTTCCTGTTAGTGAACAGTGTGAAAAAGGTTTAAACCGTGGAGGGAATAGAGAGATATCGCAAATAAGTAGAATGAGTTGCGCAAGGCGTGTTTCAAAGAGGTTTAATTATTGGATGGCATACCAGCAATTTGACACTGGATACAACACCACACATTTGAACTTCGAGTCAGCTGTTGCAAACGTAGTAAGAAGATTGAAAACGAGAGATGTAGTGCAAAGCAAAATCTCCTTCTATTGTGCCCATAATGAAGTTCTGAGGAGTCGTGGTCGACTCCTTAGTCGCTTAGTCGCTGATGCTCCTAAATTTCGTGGACAATTTCGTGCTGCCCACACACTGTGCTAGCTGTATAGTGTGTAAAATGAAATGTGCAGGGTGTATAACCCAGATTTGAGGATAAAATCCAACTTGTCTGGTCGGCGTACGATCTAGACCCGAATCCAAGTGACCTTTGATATGAACTGGAATGATGGATTAGCCAATGCATGTCTTCTACAAGAAAATTCGCGACTTAGCTAAAGGACAATAAATTTTGCTGCCTATTACAAGGAACTGGTAGAAAGTGTTCCACGACAGTCCGATATTGCCTTTGAAGCCAAAGATGATTTCACGCCGTATTTTTTCATTAAAACTGGTGTCCGAATATTTTTTGGAAGGGTAGTATATATGAGGCGGCTCTGCTGTTATTTAATCGTGTAGTTGAATTACTGGTTTAACTTTTAATGAACATTTAACGAAGGTTTCCTGAATTGTTGAAAACTTAGGAGACGAGCAAATTAAAGTTGCCTAGCTCAAAAATGGTGGGAATAGATGCAGATATGTTTCAATGATATAGTACTCTTTATATAATACACTGTCCTGTCAAATCATTATAACAACGTACCTAATAGTAGCTATGTCCTACTCTTACCTCCAGTACCACTGCGCCCTCGTGGGTAGCACAGTTGGTAGAATCGCCGTTCTCCCCACACTGTGTGGAAAAGGCCTGAGTTCGAGTCCTGTCGATGATGTGAGAAATTTTTCACAACATGGCTGAGTTAGTTGGTCTCAGGAGAGACAACATGGTTTTTCCTCCAGGAAACGCGGGTTTTTCGTCCAGCAAAACAGAAAATAGACCACAGAACATACTCCTTTTACAGACAATATACACGAAGCAATATGCTTAGTCGCTGATGCTCCTAAAACCCTAAGAAAGAAGAGGTACCACATGGTCAGTCATGGACCTTTTTAAACCTCTGAACTCTGCAGTAAATACACTGAGTTATTACTCAGTGTATTTACTGCAGAGTATTTATTCACTGAATGCAACCCGTTGACCACGTGAGGTACGAGAGTGCGGGTTAATCGACCTACCTAGCATAGATAAGATGTCAGTGGTTCAGTAGGTAGTAAAATTCCGAGCGTGATGGGTAAAAGGAGATTTATCGGACTTTGATAAAGGACAGATTGTGGGTGCCCAACGAGCTGGTGCCTCGATTTCCTAAACGGCTGGACTGGTGGGGTGTTCGAGAGCCCCATAGTTAAAGCGTACCAGGACTGGCGTCAAAATGGTCAAACGACGGCAAAACTGCAAAGGTCAGCGAAAAGTTCATGTTAGAGGTTAACGCCGGGTCTGACTACTCGTACAGGCGAACACGCACAGCACCGTTGAAGAGTTGACTACCCAATACAACATGGGTCAACCCGAACAATATCCAGCATGGCCATGCGTCGCAAGCTCGCACGTATGGGCTATACCAGCAGACGACCCCTACGGCATCCTCTCCTAACAAAGGTTCATCGGCGTAAAAGACTCGCCTTGTGCAAAGAGCGTGCAAGTTGGACGTTAGAAGACTGGAAGAAGGTGTGCTGGGCGGATGAGTCACGTTATTTACTCCACACCGTGGATGGTCGTGTACGGAATTGGCGTCAACAACATGTGGCTCTTGATCCATAATGTATGATATCAGAAGCGCAGGCCGGTGGAGGCGGTTGTATGGTGTGGGGTATGTTTCACTGGTAGGAACTTGTACCCTTGGTGCATGTGGAACAACGTATCAGTGATCTCCGCTATCGTCAACTGCTTGCTGACTGTGTACACCCCGCTATGTTCCCGAATTACGATGGTGTCTTCCAAGATGACAATGCGCCGAGCCATCGGGCACTTGTTGTGCAGGAATGGTTTGAGGAACACAGTTCTAATTTCATGCATATCGATTGTCCTCCGAACTCCCGCGATATCAATCTTATTGAGCACTTGTGGGACACTATGGAAAGGCATATCAGGCGTCTTGATACACTCATAATCACCTCCATACGTGCATTGCTGTTCGCATTACACACAGCTTGGTTGGCCATACCTCCCGAACGCTTCCGACATTTTGTTGAATCAATGCCACGTGGGATAACTGCTGTACTGATGGCAAAAGGAGGACCTACGAAGTAGTAGGTAGGTGGTCATAATTCAGTGATTACTCAGTGTATGTTGTACCATGTCGCTAGGATCGTGTCCGTAGATTTTCGATAGTCTGTGGTGAATCTGGGAGTAACTTTCGTGTTTGTCGAACCCCAGTTGAACAATGAATACCAGCAGAGTGGCAGAGCGCATTATTCTGCTGAAAAACACCTATGCCATCCGGGAAGACAGTCATCATGAAGGGGTGTACCTTATCAGCCACAATCGATAAGTAGTTTCTAGCATTTAGAGTAAGGTCTAGGGGTATGAGCGTTTCAGAGATTCCCATGAAAACATTTTTAATACAAAAACACTGCTTCCATCTTCATGTATTTATTGGAGCAAGACACTGGAGTAAATCCTCTCTGCAGTTTTCCACCGTGCCCTGTATCTACCGTCCCGTCCACACGGTGTAGCAGGACTCGTGATTCACCGGAAAAGGCAACATTTTCCCAGTCATTGCTAAAGGTCCAATAATGCTGTTCAGATGCAAACTTTAGGCGTTGGCGATGGGTGCCTTTACCCGCTGTCTACTCTGGGAAGTTCATACGGAGGAGGGCTCGTTGTATCGTGGTCTTGGAAACCTCACTCTCTGGTTAAAGTCCATGGTCAAGTGTCATATTAGGACTTCCCGTGAATTAACTCATCTGCCCATGCATAATATGTCTGTAAATTGGGTGTGACCTCTGGTCGATTTGCATGTTTTGTTTAAAGAAAAACACGAGGTTGAGTTAGACCGTCTTAGGCTTAGGAGAACACACGCTTGAGATCGAGACTAACTTAACCACGGAGTGAAAAATAAAGCCATAAAAGTTCCTCGCTCCATTGATGGGATTCGAACCGTGGTCTTTCCACCCGATTTAGGGAAATGGTGATTAAAATTATTGTGCTACTGTGCGAACTAAAATTTATTGCTGGCTGTCCCACCCGTTT
This sequence comes from Mastigoproctus giganteus, assembly GCF_048544385.1. Lineage (NCBI taxonomy): Eukaryota > Metazoa > Arthropoda > Arachnida > Uropygi > Thelyphonidae > Mastigoproctus > Mastigoproctus giganteus. Next base: position 68,400,348 of record NC_143586.1, on the reverse strand, counting down.
TCCATCTGTCGGCCCACACAAGACTGGACAGCCTACGTTCACCACAACTATAGATGAGACGTGGGCGCCTGCTATTGGACAAGTGACTGCTGTTCTGTCCACTGTCCGTCTACTCTTGGAACACCTTAACCACAGCACTCTGCGAACAGCCCACAAGATTCGCAGTTTCCATAATAGTGCCACCCTTCAACTGGTACCTGACAATCATCCTTTTTTTCGAATACCGTCAGATCACGCCCCTTGTCGACGTTGAACAAATACTTCGTATGGACCGCTTGCCACGAACTTCGAGTGTCACATTTGTCGGTTCTTACCGCGACAAGTATGATATCAGGCGAGGAGGAACGCCCGATTGCTAAAATACGGGAGTGGTCATAAAGTTTGGACTGTACAATGTATATTGGCAAAAGTGAGCAGACATACATATTTTAAAGAACCTTTTATTGATACAATATTTAATAACATATTAGCTTTCCTTTGGCCATAATTACACACCGTATCGTTTATTGGTAGACACCAAATTAATCTTTTATAACACCATGGCATCATTTTGGTTTATTTTCCCTCTCAAAACTGCAGGGAATTCAATTAGTGATGGTGAGCGCTTTGGCCTCGCCAGAGGCCAACGATCCGGTTCATCCCAAAGCTATTCAGTGTAGTTAAGATTGGAGCTTTGGGCAAGTTGTGCAGTGTAACGTGATGCATTCATATAATGGGATAATCTTTATTGCAATTTCAGCATTGTCATGCTGGAGCAGAGAAGGATCCTCCAATACTGCTGCAACGCTAGAAAAAGCGAAAATATCCAAAATGTCGTCGTGTTGCATGCCATTTACTGTTACCATGTGAAACAGTCCCATAGGTTGACAGCACCTCCAAACAAACTTCGTTTTCTGGGCATCCCCATGACCTAACACGATCATCAGATCGGAAAACCGTCTACCATGATTCATCACTCCATAAGAGACATTTCTCTCTCATGAAGCGATATTTGTTTCTTAGGAAGAGATTATTTGTCTCTTGAAGAGACATTTTCTAACATATAAATTGTGTAATGTATGGAAGATATGTTATTTTGGACATTATGTAAATGATATATTGCATAACTGAAAAATTGCTTCAAAATGAACACCTTTCTAAGCAAAATTGCTATTCTGGGTGATTATCATGTTGTTGTTGTTGTAGTAGGGTTTAGGAGTATCAGCGACTATGACCTTGTTGCTCCGTGTTCTGGACGAAGAACTCTAGTGACTCGAACTCAGATCTTTTCCACCCGGTGGGGAGCACGGCGATCCCACCAACTGTGCTACTCACGACGTATCCATAATGCAATTATGATGTTGTTTAGTAGCACTCCATTAGTAGATTATGATTAGTAGCACTCCATTGAGGACTTATGGATTTATGTACCAATTTTCCATCAGTTTCGTCAGATTCTACGGTCTACCGTATCCCTGCTGAAGTAGCACGTTTCAATTTCACAACGACTAGTACATCAACTGCTGTAGATGCAGGGTGTTGTAGTTTTGCTGCAATGGCCTGAAAAGACTGATTGTTATCATCGTGCCATGCGACGTTATGTTAGTAATCAAAGTCTCAATGTCTCGACCGGGCTGTTGTATTTTGTTGGTATGTTAATTTTGGTGTGAATGTAGTTTCTATCATACCTGTTTTTGACTCTGGACAGCAGATACGGTTAATTTTTCCTACTCTTGAATGTTACGGATACTTTTGGCAATATAATGCATGTATCTGTGCTCCCCACATATATACGTATATGATCAAAAATATAAGAAGCCCATGTCAATTAAAAACCACATACATTTAAGAACAACAAAAACATGAAATTCTTCTGTTTCTGAATTGTAATTTAATTTTTCAGAGTTATTTGGGTTGTGATAAAACCAACTTGAATCTGATACTTTTGTTATAGAGATGTTTCTTTTTCATTCTTATTAGAATAATTTTCAACTTAAGCAAAATCTTCTGAGTAAAAATCTATCTCGGTACAATCCATAACCGTTTAACCGACCCTCATTTCGTGGTTGTTTTATTCTAATAAACTAAAACAAAATAGCCTATTTTATATAACGTGCCCTCTCAGCTAGAAGGACAGCAAGGAAGAACAGCAGGGTTGAAGTTTCGTCTAAACGAAAGGAAATTTTATAGGCTTTTTCCATAGTGTAGGCGAATAAGTCGATAGCTGCAGGCTTTTTCTCCCGGATACTCGGTTTTTAATCCCTCAAAGAAATAAACATTGACACATGACAATGACGAAAGAGCGCAGGGGAAGTTGTCAAATTTTTCTGATCATTTAATGGTACGTAAGTTCTTGTCGTTAACTGAGTCATTTTGCTTCAGAACAACTTCGATTGGTTGCACGCACAAATGGTCTGGAAAATAGCAAGTGAACTTTAATGTTTCTAAATATAAGGTTCTGCAACTAGGGAAAAGAAATCTAGGAGTAACTTACAAGCTAGGGGAAGTGGAGTTAAAAGTGTTCCAGTCCAAAAAGACTAAGGAATTACGGTTCATTGACGTATGAAATTTTCCTGCAGTGTGAACAGGCGGCGAGGAAGAGACATGGTGATTTGTCTATAGGACCTTTGCAAGTAGGGAAAAGAATATCAACATTCCTTTGTATAAGATGACTGTGAGACCACATTTAGAATATTTTGTTCAGGTCTGGAGGACACGCTTGAGAAAAGACATAGAAGTTACACGGAAGATTCAGAAATGGGCTACTAGACTGTAAGGGGTGCTAATCGATATCCATATGAAGGATGGCTTAGAAAATGCGGCCTGCAAAGCTTGGAAACTAGACATCTTGGTTGGGGGAGGCTCATAGATTGTATATATGTATATGGCTCTGAAAGGATCAGTAAAATGAACAAGATAGGAGAACCGAGTGGGGAAGGAATACAAAATTTTGGGGAGAAACAGAAGGCTGGATCCCATGAAGTTTACTTTCGGGCAGTGTGTTTTAGATCACTAGAATAAACCACTGGCCACAGTGGGTTGATAGTTTGGTTACGTTAAAAGTGGAATTCGATAGGCACTTTTGGCGACGGAATGGTATGAGTGAGAGAATTTTATTTTATTTATTTTTTGGCAAATGAAGAAAAAGCCCGCTTGCTTGTATCTTTTAACCATTAAAATGCTAATAGTAAACAAACCATAGAATACGCCCAATTTACAAACATTGTATACCAACTCCTTAGCCGCCTTGGCTCTATTTATAAAAGAAGTAACCAACCAACTAATTTTAATTTGCAGAATTTGCTACGAACGTCTCACAGGAGTTCTCACTCGAATTAAGCGAAAAAGAACAACTTCTGTATAGGCAGGCATCCGCTATTCACTGATAACAAATCAAATTTCTTAATGATGGAATGGCGGATGGATGCTTTCCAACCAACTGCTGATGGGTAGGAAGGAAGAGTTCCCATGTTTCCTCACACAGGAAGGAAAATATCGATATTTGGCAAGGGTGAGTTTCTGAAGCGCCAATACCTGAACAGTTCGACCCGTCTCTCCGCTGGTAGGCTGACGTAACAACCCCCTCATCGTCACGTGCGGGCAGGTGTGTGAGTCTCGTTATTTCCAGGGGAAATATCATTTTTTATTCTTTTTTTCTTCACCTAAACAGTTAATGTCGTCTTCCTCTATGCCTCCTTTCAGATTCTTTCACTTACCTTCATATCTCTATTTGGGCGTCAGCATGTCGACACGAAAAATCGAGATGATGTCGGGCTCTCCGCATCATCATCCCTCTCATACTACCGCATCTCAGACTTCCGACATGCTCTGCGCGCCTTGGTCATCTTTGGGCGAATCAAACGACGACTAGCGACTTCGACCGCCGCAGAGATTGTCGCTTTCCTATACCAATCATGTTTTCCTTGTGGTATTTTGCCTTTGTCGTGAAAGGGTAAGCTTAAAATTTTCCCCCGTTCGGTTTAAATTAGAGGGTGTGTGGGTGTATAATAACGAAATAGTTTTGTAGAGAAGAGAAGCTTGGTTTCTAAATTTCATGGATTTTCTGTAAAACAGAATTTTGCTCCATAAAACCGCTTGGTCTCTAATGCCTTTATCCTATTATCGGGCTTATATACAAACTCAGACTTCCATACTTGTATATGAGTCCGAAATATGTTTATAATTTAACCTTTTAGATAATTTTGACATAAAATTCCGTTGAATTTCTCTGCTATTACTCCCTACGTATTTTTCGTTTCAAAGACATTTGCATCTAGGCATCACATGATCCAGAAGGGATATCAAGAGATTGTATAAAATATTGGATTTATAATTAATCATTTAATATTCATACTCTTCGTTTCTTTCTAATAATCATATTGATGCTAGAGATAACACAAAACATAATTAGGATGAAAAGCAGACTGACAAAATACAATGAACAAAAGTTCACTTTCTTTTTATATAAGAGACGTACACTCCCCTTCATTGACTCTATTCTTACATTTTCGGGTTTCTCTTTTAGCCTTGATAGCTCTATATTTAGCTATCAAGGTGATGTTCTTTAATTTGAATCTTGACGCTATAAAAGAAACAAAAAACAAACATCTTTGGTGGGAGACTATTCTTAACTTACTGTTTAAAATATACCTCGATTATAGATGTTCCTCTCCCTAGTATTTCCCTTTCTTTTTTGATCTTTTCTCATACCCTAAATATGAGTTCGAAATCTAGCTGAGAAACTGTAGATAGACGCGATGTCTAATTTCTGCTGTGGCTATATCAGTCTTATCTGTACACTCCTAGGGCTGAGAAAGTATTATACCCGATAGTAGAGCTAATAGCGAGAGAACATGGAGGCCAGAACTGTTGCGGTTCTTATAAGTGTTGTTGTTGGTGTTCTTGCTGTATTGTATATGCGTCAGACTCCAGAAACGGGGTAAGTAGAAAAATGAAATATTTATTTTCAGGAAAATAGCAATTATTAACAAAATAAACAGTGGGGATTTGTATGATAACTCAACTATCATCCGAAACTTTCTCTAGATATCAGTCAGTCGCGTGAAGTATTTTGTTTAAATTCTGGTTCTTGTTGTCATTCTTCTACGATGATTTTTCATCCACTTCTACTGCATCTCAATGGTTTTAAGCGATAATATCGAAGACTTCATAAACAGATGGCAAGGGTTATTCCTAACTCTTTAAGGGTGATCATAATGTCAAAGCGTAATCATCCATTTTGAACCAATGAATTGGTGTAGATGACGTCAATAGATTTGTTTTTATCTGATTGGTAGATAGCATTCAGTGTTTGAAGAGACGCTTTTCGACTTATCTCTTTGTTTTAAGTAAGCTGAATCAGAGGAGACTGTTATCACCTATACAGCTTGTGTAATGCCCTAAAATAGCACTCATCCCAACATCCCTTATTTTAGCTACACTTCCGTTGTCCGAAAACTCTTTTTCTTCCATCATATGCCAAGAATCCTCCGGCTGATTTCGGTTTCTGTAAATATAAATTTGTTCAAATAAATGCATTTCTGCGTAGTATTGCCATTCCACTTAGTATTGCCAATGTTCTTAATTTTGTCCCTAATCCAACTTTAAGATTCACGATGGTTATCTTAAGATAAGTAGAATAATATGAAATTAAGTTTTGAAATCCAGCCTGGTATAATTTACGACTTTACGAGTACATAATGTTGTAAAATTTACAACAATAATAATTTATTTATAATAATATTGTCAAGTTCATTAAACTTATTTTATTCGAGTCGTGTTCTGCATTTTCAGGATCTGATGCTAATTTATAATTATAATTTCACGATTATTGCCAATATAATTAAACGAACAAAACACTGGTATAATAATGAATGTACAGAATGCACGTTAATACAACATACAAAAAGATATAGTGGTTGCAAACATTTGTTCTTTGATCATTAAGTGTCCACACTTGTTGTCTTTGTACATCTTGTCAAATATACAACAGAATTAAACTGACCAATCGTTGATGACATATTGGCAGTCTTTGTAGACTATAGTTAGAACTGAGAAGTGGATTCGCATATAGCAATAAATTATAAGTTTCGTTAAAAGGAGTCTAGTTTACAAATATTTCATTAAAATATCATCAAATTCTCCTTTTTTTTTCTGAGTTTGGAGAAAGGTTTTACCCACAGATAATTATTCTTGCGATAGAAATTGAGAATGTCCAAAATTCCATTTTTTCAGTAAACATAAAAATTTAGTACTCATTTCATTTAAAATTTCTTCTTAAACATTAAATGAAAATTCCTTATTTCAAAGATATGAATACACTTCTCACCATACCCTTCATGGCCTGATTGGCTAAGGGCTTCTTCGCACGAAATAAGATTCCTGTGAGATTAGCACTTATATCAAGATATTTGGCTATAGCCTGACCGATATTAGTTAATGATAAAATAATTTCTTTCTCTCTTTCTCTCTGAATAGCTAATTCAGAGAGAAAGAAACGGGGGCGGGGACTAATTTTTTTTGAGGATTGATCTTTTTAGGATTTAACTTCAGATCAGTTATGTGGCTAATGACATTAATTGGCTGCTGATATGATTTTTAACAGTTTTTGGATCTGCTGATAGTAAGATCTCTGTTAATAGTTTTATAACATCAGCATAGAAGAGAATATCTTGTCAGCGTTTGTGCATATGGGATAAGAAAAGTGACAAACAGTAATCCTGAGAGTACGCCTCCTTGTGGGACTCCAATAAATTTTTTGGGACATAAGTTTGGTTTTGAAATTCAAAGTGGGATGTATTCTTAATAGGGATTGCAGGAAAAGAAAAACACCATACGATATATTGATGTTTCGTGGCTTTAACTTCCTTGGCTCATATTGTAAACAATTAACCGACCAGCGAATCCATCTAGTCATATGAGTGTCAAGTGCTGAAGGCACAGTCATATAGAAATCGTATTAGCCACATAAGTAGCAGTTTTTTGAGAGATATCCAAAGTATTTTGGATATCTCTCCCAGACCGTTTTTAATAATGCCACCTTGAAAAAATTATATAAGAAACAATATTTCATCTAATAACGTTACTAGGTAAAATTCTATGATAGAAAAGTAATTCCTACAGCAAATATACAGAATCTGCATGGTCCTGAAACAAAATTTACTTGAATTATGCGACGACAGTAAGTACTTATTATAATTATTATTTAATTATTTCAACAGGCTCTCAGGAATCTGCTAAACTTCCCCTCCTGGCACGTTGATACAACTGGTTGTCCAAGCAAATTATTTTAAAGAAATTTTATATTTTTGTGTGCTTTCAATCTTGATTAGTAAAACATAATTTCCATTAAGATTTTTATTCTTGTTGAACTAAAGCAATGAAGAGAGAGAGAGAAAGACGGCAGCACGATATGAAAAATAACGCTTGCCAAGTTAGCTGGCTGATGTGGCCAGTTTTTCTACATTTGGCTTACTGTCAATGAACCTCTGGCAGAGAACTCGGCATTTCCATTGTGTGAGTAAAGATATTCAAAACTTTCATTTGTCTATGTCTTCTCAGGCAGCACGGTGGTTATAATCACCTTATATTTTGAAATATCATTTGGATCATTTTGTCGAGCTCTAGCGAACTCGTATTGTCCAAATCATAGAAATACCAACGAACAGTAATACTTTTATCAGTGTTTCTCAACTGATAGAATTCTGCCCATTCGATCGGCTGCGAGGAAAGAAATAACTTAAGATGGGTTTTGGAAGGGTTTAAAAATTTATTTAAATACAATTTTTATAAGATAACACTTTAGTTGATATCTTTTCCCAGAATATACCAGTATTATTTTTCTTCAGAATTTATATCTTTATCATTGCTTCTGAGCGAAGTTTACTCAGTTTTGCTGAAACGGGTCTTCTCTTAATTGACTTAAGTTGTTGTTAATAGGATTAGAAATAGGACCATGCTAATATGGAAGCCTAGAAGCAACCGTATGCCGAACTATCCTTCTTTGCATCCAGGATCTAAAATGTAATTTCAACCTTGAATTGGAAATCCATTTAATTATGATTACTCAAGAGAAATAATTGCAAATTGGGTCATACGGTAAACAGAACTCTGCAGCACAACATATATATGTTCTAAAAACGTCAAATATAAGCTATATATTCTTGTTTACTGTAATGGAATGTCCAGTGCTTATATTATATTTCACCTCTTATAACATTTGACCAACACAATCCTAAACTGCAAGAAACTTCTCGGCCAGCTCAAAAATATCCAACGATGTGTTTAGAAGAGGACGGACAATAGCTTTCCCATTAATTTAAATTTAAATTTTAAATTACAAATCACAAAATCTAATTGTTAATTTTTAGCTGCGATTACAGTCCGTCCACGTAGTGTGGAAACGGTCTGGATTTCAAAGAGTGAAACTTTGTAAAACATGAATTTACTTTTTTTTTGATTGAATGTTTTTTTGACTTCCTCGAGAGAGGATCTACTATTATAGCCAGCTATTTGTAGTTAATTTTAAAACTACCCCACTATTACAGAAAAAAAGAGAGACAGGACTAGTTAGGAAGTGGGAAACTCAAGAAGGAAACTTCTTTCAAGAGGTCTCAGAAGTTTGTAGCAGTAGACCACCGTCATCGATGAGCTGTTTAGATATACACTCTAGTCTCCAGATCGGTTCCATAGTTATTTTCCTTGTTATCAGAACGTTTAATGAGTGCGTGAGATCAAAATGATTAAAATTATTTGCAGACGATGTCCAGAGTTATATATATGAGGTATACAGTTATGTAAATAACAACAGTAAGAGTAATAGCCATATAGTGCAAGGAAGCCCAGGAAATAATACAAATTATTTGCCTCCCTCCTCATATAGGTAAACTATCCAGTTAACCTTTGAATTTATTCAAACTGTCAGCCTCAACTACCTGTGAAGGCAACCTGTTCCAGCAATCAACGACTCACTGGCCTAAAAGCAAACTTCCTGCAATCTAGTCTAAACCACTTCCTCTATAATTTCAATTTATGCTCCCGACTTCTGGAATCCTCTATGAACAGTGAAAATTCCGCCTTCATTCATTTAATTCATTTACTAACCCCTCTCAGAACCTTATAAACCTAAATCGGTCACTTCTGAGGGGCCTAGTTGCCAAGCTCTGTAACCCACATGATCGGTCGCCCTTTTGCCGATCTCACCATGCGAGTTTCCCGTCTTTGGACCCTTTCAAGAAGCTCAATGTATTTTTTCAGACAATTGCCTTATATAGTGGGACTATGACCTCCATATCTCTACTGATATTGTTCGATAAATCATCGATAAGACATCATGGGCTTTCCTGGCTGTCTGTTTACATTGCTCAGAAAACTTCGTATCTGCCCGTGTCATAACTCCCAGAATCGCTTTCTTCCTCTACTATTTTAATTTAATCTTACCAAGTGTATAATTTATTTTGAGATTGCTGTTCCCAGTGCAAGACCTTGCAGTTTGCTCCATTAAAACCTAGCTGCCACTTTTCTGACCATTCTTGCAACCTGTTCAAGCCATTCGGAAGGAGCGCGGTTTCATACTGATCGTTAACTACTCTACCTTTACACTGTCTTTTCATTATCTGCAAATTTTTTGATTCAAGCCACTACATCTTTGATGTCTTTTATGAAAATCAGAAACAACAGTGGTGCAAGAATCGATCCTTGAGGAACCCCACTCCTGACGTTACACCAATCTGAAGAATATCCATTAATTACAACCCTCTGCCTTCTGCCTTGCAGACAGCAATCCATCTTAGAACCTTACCAGTAATCCAACATGTTCCAGCTAATACAGTAATCTCTCATGGAGAACTGCGTTAAATGCCTTTCTGAAATTCAAATAAACTATGTCGAAATTGTTCCCCACATCCAGCTCATGAGTAACAGTGTCAAAATAGCCTACTAAGTTAGTTAAACATGATTTTCCCTTCACAAAACCATGTTGTGTGTTATTCAGAATGCCATATCTATCGAAATGTCCGTGGATTGTACTCTTAATCATTGTCTTTAAGAGTGTCTCTACCATTAATCGGCGTATACTTACTAACTTCGCTCTTAGAACCGCTTTTATGTATTGGCACTTCTCGAATCTAAAGAAATCTCTCTCATTCTCAAGTCCAAAGACCCCTCATAATTAATTTACTGGTTCAATACACTCCATAGAGGCCACTCTCAAAATTACTGGGTGTATGCCATCAGCTCCAGGAGCATTACTTGCCTTTATGTTTGAAAGTTTTTCTAATAAAGTTATCTGTAATTTCCAAAGCACTAATTTCAAATTACTCAGCCTCACTTGCACAACCTCTTCTCAGCATGAAGGGTCTTTCTTCAGTAAAGACAGATGCAAAGTAACTGTTCAATTCATTTGCAACATCAGCTGGGTCTATTACTTTCCCACACCCAGTATCAAGAGTCCGATCTCACTCGCTTTTTTGTTCCTTGTATTCACATACATGAAAAATTCCTTCTTCCCATTCTTTGCTCTCTTACCCAGTGCTTCCTCATACGCAGCCTTGGCCTTTCTGACCTTATCTGTGGTACCATTACTATTACAAATCAACCGTTGTAGGCCTCAGTACTTTACATCGCTCTGTAACTGCCCCTTCTATGCTATCTTTTATTGCTCTAAATACAGTGCATATTATGAAATTTGAAAAGTATATATACATATACAGGGTATATCCGCTGGCTTCAATTTTTCATTTGTACGAATCCATCTGGTCGAGGTACTGAGGCTTTTTCAATTACTAGTGACCTCATAGAGTTTGTTTCATTAGGGGACGAAAGTTTCCTGTTGATTGCAACGATATTGTGTTTTAATAACTGTTGTAAGAACAACAGAGAAATTTTTTTTTTCATTTTCACTAGACCAAGTGCGTTCAAACTCTTGTGGACTGAAATGGAAAATAAAAAAAATATATTATATATGAGTTTGATCTTTTGTACCTTCGAATCCACAATGCAGAAATACTTCATTGCACTGTTTTATCCGTCCGTGTGTTTGTGTTTGAAGTCTATATCCTATTAATTAATCATATAATTAATTTTATGTATGGTGGTGGCTCGAATTTAGTACCTAATAATGTGTACTCAAGGGCCAAAAAATAGAAACTTTTATTCAATGTCTAGTTACTTTTTATCCGAATTACAACAAGTGGCATCGATTTCAGTAGGTGTCTGAGGGAGTTCAGCTCCATATTTCCTCATTCTTTTATCAGGATATTTGTCATCTGCTGTATTATGATCGGTAAAGAACTGTAAAGACAAACTGCCCTTTCCAACATGTTTCAGACATTCTCAATTGGATTCAGATCTGCAGAATTAGGCGACCATGGTATATGTTGGAAATTTTGGGAATGTTCCTCGAAACGTTCAGTTACAATTTTTCCACTGTGGATAGTCGCATTGTCATCTTGAAAGAAGCCATTGCAATCTCGCTAAACATGAAGAATAAAGTTGGTCTGATACGACAGAAAGATATTGATTGAAGGAAACACGACTTCTAACGGTATGAGCGGACCAAGTCCGCTCATACCGTTAGAAGTCGTGTTTCCTTCAATGGTATGAGCTGGAGGTGGTATCATAGTATGGAGTATGTTCTATTGGTATGAGCGGACCAAGTCCGTTCATACCAATAGAACATACTCCATACTATGATACCACCTTTGTTGAATGGTTGACACGAGTCTGGATGCATGGCTTCATGAAGTTCATGAAGCCATGCATCCAGACTCACCCTCACCCTACACTCACCCTACCATTGGTGCAAAAAAAAAGTGTAAATCGAGACTCATCAACCCATAATATCTTTTTCCACTGTTCAGTCCACCCTTGGGATCAGTAGCATCACTCCTGTGGAATCTTTCGTTTTTTTTTTATTATAGGCACACGACTATCAAATCCCCAATTTTCAGCTCCCTACGCATAGTTCGGTTTGAAATGGGCATTTCTTTGCCTAAATTGAATTTTTCAATAATTTATTGCAAACGTGACCTTCAGATGGACAATTCGTTTGAAATTTCCGCGGCCTCAGTTTTTGGTTGGGACTTTCTGCCATATTTCCTCTTTTTAGAACTTCATTCTCCTTTTGTTTTCCACTCATTGTATACATTTGAGATGGTTGCTTTAGACACACCAGAGATTTCCTTTGCTTTCTCAATTGTGGCTCCTGATAAACGATCTCATAAACAATAACATCTATCTGAAAATCTTTCAGATTTTCAGATAGATGTTATTGGAAGATAGATGCTATCTTCCCTAAGACCGGTCAACTAAGAAGCCCCAAAAAGCTACAGCGTTTATCTAATACTAAGGAACTTGTGATCATACAATGTTCTTCCCAGCTCACGCAAACATTAAATACAGAAGTGAATGTAATTAGGGTAATATAATTACATTTAAAGTTCTGCTTTTTAATTTTGTTATTTGTATGATTTACAAATAATAAATTAAATAAATGTGTCCCTAGCTTTTGTTCCTTTCAAGTATGTCCTAACCGAGTTTACTTTTACTAACTTTGCACGCGAATTGCATATGATCAACAGCGGAAATTTGGATAATGTTTCCAAATCCACCTATTTATGATGTCTAGACACATTTTTATTGTTATTTATTTCATATTAATTAATTAGTAAATTGAAAACATGGCGGCTTCCACCTTATGTGTGTGTGCACCACAATAAATCTATTAGACTACATACATATGGCTAATAATATAAAGGCGGACCGCTTTCCAGTTACATTCATGATGCAAAAGGCATTACAAAATAAACAAGAGTTAACGCTGAAAGAGGAAAGAGTCAGTTTTAACATCCATCTCTAGTTACAAAGGAATCCTACATAATTGTTCTGTATTCATCTCTTCGTAGTAATTTATATACGAAAATGGTTGACTTGTTTCTTGTACACTCATCTAATTATCCAAAATTCGTCCTCCCATTTCGTCTTGAGTACTTGTGGTATCCGCCCATATTATTCAGACGTAAAGAGTTATGGGGTGTGGGTGTACGGATGTAGATCATATTAATCAAGGCAGTGTTCCCCTTAAACACGAGCAGTTTGTTGTCCGAGTATAACTTGCTTTGTTATTTCTTCCATGGATATCAATTTAAATGAGAACCCGCATGATTCGCAAGTCTGTTAATGGAACTTCGTTCATTGGTGTTGACGTGCCACACAATTGACCAGAGAGAGAGAGAGAGCGAGTGGGTTGTCATAAATGGTCAGTGTTCAGAATGGGTTAGCAACAAGTGGGGTCCCTCAAGGCTCGGTGTTACGTCCCCTCTTATTTCTAATTTCCATAAATGACATTTACGAGGGTATCCAAGGGAAGCTGTTAAAGTTTGGTGATAATGTTTGGTGAGGGCGGTGTTTAACAATTAGCATAGCCATGTTGCTGTCATCATCGCAATTCAAAAATATTGGATCAATTGCATATATGGGCTCAAAGAAGTAGCAGCTAAACTTTAATCTTTTCAGTTAAAGCATCTAAGTAGCAGATATCCTGGAGTCACACAATAGCTAGGGAGAGAAGAGATAAACGTGGTCAAGACGAAAGAGACTTAAGTGTTATGATTTAATCTGACATGAAATATTCCATGCAGTGTAAATAGAGGCTAGGAAGGCACATATCTATAATTTATAGGACCTTTGCTAGTAGAGAGCAGGACATCATAATTCCTCTTTAGAAGACGATGGTCAGACTGCATTTGGGATTTTGTATCCATAAAAAGAGACATAAAGGTTCTGGAGAGAGAGAGAGTTCAAAGAAAGACGATGAGTGTAAATCGATGCGATTTATGAAAAACAGCTTAGAAGGTGTGACTGCAAAGTTTTACAACTAGACTTATAATGAGAGATCCGAGGTGTATAAGGCATTGAGTAAAATGAAGAAAACCTGTTCTGCCCTGTAGATGAGACAACTAGGGGTAACAAACATCAACTCTCAGGGAACAACAGAAGATTGGACCTCATGAAGTTCGTCTATAAGCAACAGGTTGAAGCCTGGTTAAATATTCGAAGTAGAATGGATGATAACCTTGTAGGAATGGGAATAGTATGAATATTCTGTTTTATTTTAATTAATTAATTAATGTTTATATATATATATATTTTTTTTTTTTTGTATTATTTAGATCAAGTCCACTCCCTTGTCTCATTTGGCCTTACTAATAGTAATACTAATATAATTTTTTAATAATTGAAACTCATAGCCGTATTTTAAATTACAAACAGCCATAACTCCTTATCCCTTCGGAATTGGACTCACATGTTTATACCGTATGAGCTTTGCTCCTTGTTTTCAGATCCCATATCGATATCGAAAGTATAGCCCACATGTTATGAAACACTCTGTATATGTAGATAACCGATTCTTTTTTTCTTGTTAGGATTAATAACAGATTCTATCATCTTGTGGAAAAGTGGAAAAGTTACATTATTGGCTCTACCATCTTGTGGAAAAGTTACATTATTGGCTCTATCATCTTGTGGGAAGATTACGATATTCCATCCCAATTATACTCCTATTCTGTATAGGAGTATATGTGGGATGGATTCCCCAGGTCCACGCCATTTCTGAGTTAGCTGTTAGTTGCCGACCGCAACAGCCATGCCAGGCGGGCCACACGGCACGCCATCTCCTTTAATGGTACTTATACCATAAAGGGAGATGGACCCTACATCATCCCTCGAAACCAGCTAATTACAATCACTTGTACATTTATTTTGTAACGATTTGTAACAAAATTAAACTCACTGTGCTAATCTAAACCAAACAAACCTTGGAAATCTACTCTTCCTTATATACAACATTAAAAAGAGAATCATCTCAAGTTCTAGTAATTAAGCAGCTTGAAAATAACGACAAGAGCAGTCTACAAAGAAAGCCGGAAATTCTCTTAGATGAAAGAGGAAAGTCCACACAAAGTTTGGTTGCACTTTTCCTTTGAGACACAAAGACACCAAGGAGAGAAAAAAGTTCCTTCTTTAAGTTATCAGATATTCAAGAGAAATTAAATTTCTTCTCCATAAGGATGCATATATTAAAATTGCTTTAAAAAGTTTAGTTCTCCAGAACAAAGAGAGCTTGAGAGTTTTATAAGAAAACAGGCACTTTTCTTTATTTCCTCTTCATGCAATAAACTCACTCTTATGAATAGAACTTCGCTAGCAAGATTTGCTAACATTGACGCCGTGAACACCAGATGAGATAATGACCTGGAAAGATTAGAGATATCGTGTACGTTCTAGAAGCACATGCTAATTATTGTCTGCCCAGCCTAATCCAATTGTACTGCTCTCGCACAGCTATAATTGAATGAAGTTTAGTCTTACACATTTAAGCTCTGTCTCTCATCTGAGGTTCCAATATATTTAGCGCATTCTCCTCAACGTATTTAGTGAAGTAGTTAACATATGGCCAATTCAGCAACGTATCTTATGCCAAAACGAGCTTCATTTATGCTGTAATCCCTCTGTTTTGCACTTCATTTTAAAATAAAAGGTTTTCTTGCAAAGATGAATTCTGCAATGGTTTTTGTATAATATTTTATATTGTATTCCCAGATGCGCTTATAAAGAACTGTGATTCTATTCAATTCACAAAGATGGGTGATGCTAAAAGGTGTGCAGTGAACTGAGATAATTTAAGGCATTGACCTTGTGTCTCTCCAAGAATTGAGCAAATGGATTGGGAGTTAAACCAAAACTTACTACATTATTTCAAATTACTAAACTTAATTTTACGAGGAACAAAAGGATGCGCTTACCAAGAAAGGCTTTAGTTCTACAAATTGCAGTGTCTAAAGAACTAATACCTTAGGAGATCTGATTGAGGTGTTTAAGGTTTTGAATGGATTGAACAAACTCAATGCTGATGGTATTCTTCCTCCTGCTCAGACTGCCCAAGTGAGAGGAGGGACATTAATTGAAATTGAGGAAGGATGGCTGCAGGACAGATGTGAGGATGTTTGCCTTCAGCCAGCACACCTTGATTTTTGTAGAAATCTTCGTCTGTTAGTATGGAAGCTGGCAATTTGAATAAATTCAAGTAAAAAATATACAAATTATTGGATGAGATGGACAGGCGTGGGAAGTGTTTTTTTTTTTTTTTTTTTTTTTTGTGGCTGATGCTGTATAGGTTTGCTTTCTTGCATTATTTTCCAGTGCTAATACAATGCCGGTTTATTGTCTCGAACCTGATTGATCTAGAATGCTGTATTGCTATTACAATGACGGAAGGAATTGTTATAATCAAAAAGAAAAACTACTGCAGTAATATACAAATTTTTAATTATTGAGGATATGTATCAATGCAAAGAATTCAATTATGTTCCTAATACATCGCTGGTATAAAGGTGAACAATATAAAAATTTTATCTTTGTTGTTTGTTTGTAGCAGCTCAAATTTTGGCCACATTGCGCATTACACTACTCAACAAAATTAACAGAACACGTAGAAAACATGGTGTAACTCGGGGTTCTTGCAATGAAGCGGCACAAAATGTGATATGGTTGTGTACCATAGAATAACTATGAAATGAGGAGATAGCGAAACTTTTCTGACAAGTATAAGGGACATTTATAGGGTTGAATAAGAATTACCAAAAAGGCCACATTACAGAAGTCGATGCAAGATACTAGAAAATAGGGTCACATGACATCAATACGGCGTATGATACCCTCCAGCGGCTAAACAGGCCTGACAGCGGTGAACCATGCTCGATATAAGGGTGTCTATAAGATTCTGTGGCAACAAATCCCATTCTCCCACCAGCGCAGACCTTAGCTCACTAAGTGACTGAGGTGGCCCGCCTGGCATGGCTGTTTCGGTCGGCAACTAACAGCTAACTCAGAAATAGCGTGGACCTGGGGAATCCATCCCACATTTTCTCCTTGGCTGTTGGCAAGCAATGCGACGCCCAAGGGTGTCCCACACATGTTCTATCGGATTAAGCCTGGTGATCGCGTTGTCTACGGCAATTGTTTGATAGATTCAGTTTCAAGATATTCCTCCGCCACTTGAGCTCTATATGCAGTGCCGTTATCATGCATGAAAAGAAAATCTAGGCCAACTGCACCCCTAAAAAGTTGCACTAGGGTACGAGGATCTGTTCTCAGCACCTCTATGAAGTTACGATACCCTCAAAAACACGAACAGGGATGCGGCAATTGATCATTATACCGCCCCACACGAGAACACCGCCTTCATGTTAAGTGTCCCTTTCTCTGATTTTGGAGGGATGGTACCGCATTCCTCGTTGTCTCCAGATGAAATAACGTCTGGAATCTGGTAGTAGGCTAAAACGGGACTCATCAGAGAACAGAACTGTACCTCATTTATCAGGGCTCTAAGTCACATGTTCATGGCACCAGTTTCGACGAGCTCTGAGGTGGTTTGGAGTTAATAGGATAGAAACCACTGGTTTCTTTGCGTAGCGTCCACTTGAATTGAGCCTTCCTAACACAGTCCGGTTATAAATGTTTTCATCTGTGGCCGCAGCAACTCAAGAGACAGTTGATGACAGGACATCGTAGGGTTCCATCTTGCTGTTAGAACCAGATAGCGGTACGTTCTGTTGGACATAGCTCTCGGGTGATCTTGGCCAGCTCTTCTTGTAATGGTTCCTCTCTCCGGAAACTGCTTCCATAATGCCAAGACCACTGCGTAACACCACGTTAAGCCAACGTGCCACCGGCTTTCAGTCGTTCAACGGCCCGCCATCTGAAAGAATCACCTAAACGACGATTATCTGCCATCCTGAGCATTGGAGATGTGGCTATCCCACTGAGTAATCCAAAAAAAAAAAAAAAAAAACAGGGAATGAAGTGATGTGGTCGCAACTCGTGTTTTTATAGGCATGAATAATTTGCATGATGTGCGACTCTGTAAGGTGGTAGATGGATTTCTATTGGATTCTCGGAATTTTCATGCCACGATGCCTATTATATCAAATATTCGCCTTCGGCGACACCATTCGCCATTACATATTGATCAAAAACATTTTGTTCTGTTAATTTTGTCGAGCATACATGTCTGTGTTTTGCCGGTATATTAATTATATTTTGAGAAGTATGTGTGTGTGTTAGCGGGTCAATTTGCATGTCATGTGGATGTTTCTCCCTGCTACTGGTGTTTTCTCACTACTTGCAGACACTTATTATTATTATTTTTTTAAACCATTTTTCAAAATTTACACTTTTTATAATAATCGCTTAAACTGAACAACTTTTGTGACGTCATTGTTTTCAATCAGAACTCACACAAAATATGGCTGGGTTAATGTCACTGCAATGTACGTTAAAGTCTTATTAATACATAATTTAATTGAAGAAATTATTTTTCTTGAGACACAGTGCATACGCAGGGATGAAAATGACTTCATCGGTAACACAGTTGGTATAATCACCTTCTTTCCCACAAGGGGTGAAACAGACCCGAGTTCGAATCTCGTTGATGACATGATAAATTTTTATGGGTCTCTTTCACAACGTAGCTGAGTTAGTTGATCTCAAGTGAGGATGGCATGATTTTTTTGTCTAGAAAACAGCAAATAGCCAAAGTTGATGATTCGCCAACAACCAACCAGTCTCCCCCCCCCCTCAGAAATTTGGAAAAGACCTCCATCGTTTCTGTCATCAGCTTGAAGACAAAAATATTTATTATCAGTTAATCCCCTTTCCCTCAATGAATTAACCTTCTGCTGACATCCCCCATGATTTATAATATGACCTTGAAATATTTGAGATTATTGGCTTAAACTCAGCGGACTCTTCAGTGTCCTGGATATCCCGTAGATTATGATTCAGATACTTCACGTGGCATACAGAACTATTACTAGATAAGTCGAATTTATCAGTATCATCACGTGTTTATTAAGTTAGACAAACTTGCAAGATGTCAGCACCGAAGGCCAAGATTGCAGTTCTATTTATTATCACAGTAGGCGTAGTGAATTTTTTGGTTATACCTTGGTTTGTTCCTAGGTAAGTGAAGGAATTTGTCCTGTCACGTTAAGGTTAAAGATAAGGGGTTTGTTAAGATATGGTAAAAGTATGGATTTTATATTTTAAAATTGTCGGTAAGAAAAAAATCGCTTATGCTGTTTGGTCTTGATTGGAATAAAATCCTAAAGCGTTATTTATTATGAAATAAAAATAATAATTGAACTGTGAACTTAATCTTTGGATAATTGGATTAATTGTATAATCTATACATAAGAGCTTATTAGTTTTTCAATAAGCTCTTAGGGATATTTTAGTGTTG
This sequence comes from Mastigoproctus giganteus, assembly GCF_048544385.1. NCBI lineage: Eukaryota > Metazoa > Arthropoda > Arachnida > Uropygi > Thelyphonidae > Mastigoproctus > Mastigoproctus giganteus. The sequence continues at coordinate 68,381,069 of NC_143586.1, read as the reverse complement.
TCTTAAATATGAATACAGAAGAACTTAATTGTGAAACGCAATTGGTGGCTACGGCTACTTGATGTATGTGTGATAATCCGGCCTATCGCACAGAGATCAGAAATTAATGAACTCAGTGAAGTAAAAGGTGCAGGAAACAAGAGAAAGTTTGTCAACTTAGAGAGGAGGGGGCAGGAATTTAGAAAAAAGAAAATATATTTTTTATACATTTATTTTATATAAAAGGATTTGCGCTGATTCTTCTCAGATTGGAAAGAGAGCACGTGCCTATTTCAGCGTGAATCCATCAACTTTGTAACACCTTTAATCCAGATAAGATTATAATTATTTTTTTTTGAAGCAAATAAAGCAAACAGACAGTACGATTTTTGCAATTCAGAAGCGTTATACACAGATGCCTCGCGACCATAGTTGTTTTGTGCAAAAATAAACTTCTTTTAACTGTCTTCCATGCTAACTGTGTTTTGCGTACCATCTGTTGTTAGGATCGTCGAGAACCACCACAGGCTCGGGTGGAAACGCCTGACACCTGACTGGACCAGAGCGCTTTTCGATGTAGGGGATTTGGACTCCAATTCCAACCCCTACGTGAACTCCAAAGAAGCTTAGCCGCCTAAAATTAACCCGTCCAAAGTCTACTGCTAACTTCTTTTAATAAAAACTGTAGCGCGGTTGCAAACCGAACGTCAGAAGATACGCATTACCCAACCGGCATCCATTAATGATCTCTACTTTTGATCTCTGAAGCAACGCTTTCCCCTCCCCCATGTGTATTTCCTAAAAATTACACCTTGCCGAAGTGAAGGTAAAGTACAAACAAGGCTCTCACGTATCCCAATCTTTAACCTGTCCATGGCACTTTTTTTTTTAATAGGATCTCCTTAAAAACAAAACACCAATGTCCATTTAAAAAGGCTCCATCAAAAAATATCAAGAACGATATCGTGATCACTAAATTCACCATTTACTGCACATGTTAAAAGCTTGCATTTTCTGTCTTGCTGTGCCATATACTGAATTCTCCCAAAGAATTTGTCGAATTGTCGTAGCCACCAATTGTCTTTGCAGCGAAGTGATGTAATTACCATTTCAATTTGGCTAGCTAGTTTACAAGAACACAGAACAGAGATACGATGGCATAGACTCCTCTCTAATTTTAATACATTTAGGTCGATTATTTTTCTTCTGTACTGAAATTTGGTTTTTGTGAATTGTATTATAAAAATTTTCTTTTATTAATTATTGAAAAGCAACAAATCAATTTACGAGTTACAGAATCCAGACCTTTTTAATTAAAAAAAAAAAAACAAACAAACCTAATAATTGAGAATGACGACTGAAATTAGAAAACAAAAACTTATTAAACGCTAACTTTACATTGTATAATATTATATTTTGATCTATAAGAAATGAAATTAGGAAGTTATATTTGGAACCAGGAAAGGTGAAGATTTTTGAAAACGGCTAAAATAACCAAATACTAAAAAGTAAGTAACGTACATAAAGATAAAAGATGATCGATTATGTGTGTGCTTTTTTATGGGAGATAGAAGAGAATGCAAATAGTACGTATACCATATTTGGGGGAGGGGAGAGCAGTAACAAAGAGGAAGGGACTCGATGAAAGCTATAGAATGAAAAGGTGGAGTAGCCAAAATAGTTGAAATATTATTTCAACGCAGCTGCAAAGAGGTTGGTCCAAAAAAGCACGCTTAAGGCGTTTCTCAGACTTACTTCCTTTCTCTTTTCAGAGAAGTTGTTGCGAAGATATTCATTTCGGTGATGCAACTAAGATTAAAGCGGTGAAACTTTGAATGAAATCTGTTGTTCCTGCAAAATTAAACATTTTAAAAATCTGCGCAGGTTAAATCAGTTTCCACCTCTAGTTACAGAAGTAGAAACACCTAAAATGAACAACACCAAACGAATAAGCTGTCTTTAGCAGGATTCAGACAAAAAAAAATCTCTCTGAAGAAGAGCACAGTCGAAATTCTTCCGAAACGTAAATTGTCAGTTTATTATTTGTTACCAGTTGCATTTAACCCCAAGGGATCATATTAAGTGGCAAACGGTTGAGCGAAAAACACTGAATTCGATGCAAATATAGCTCTAGAGTGCAAACGTGCTCTGTATTAAAAGAACAAATCCTGTTTATCAACACAATACGTTAAATAGCATAATACGCACTCACTACGCGCATTGTGATATTATCACCTACTTTTTACTTTTATTTATACTTGTTTACAGCAATTTTTCTTGTTCGTTTTAGAGAGTGTGCTTTGCTTTGGTCAGCCATTTTGATTTTCAACAATTGCTTAAATATAATTCTACACCTGACGAATAAAGTCAACTGTTTTCTTCTTTCTTTTTACATTAATTTTCATATTCTCCCTTCTTCGCACTTTCTTTACCTCTATTTGGATCGTGTACATTTTTTGTCTTATTTTTATGATTTTACTGACAAACTTACTATTTTAATTTTAATTGTAAGTTTAGTCACGTGCCTGTGCGATACGTTTTCACTAACTTAACGATGTTACATTCATTTGCAATTAAATTCTAAAATAAAGCACAGAATGTCATTTTTTAGGAGCTACTTTTAACTGAAAATTAAGGGCACCGTCAAACAAAGAAAGAATATCTGAATATAGCTCAGGCTCATCCCTGAATTAACTGCTCACACTTAAAGTGAATGTTGCCTTTTGAAGCAGAACATAAAGGTAAAGTAAGTGCTGCCACTATCGTCTTCCTTACAACGAATTGCGCAACGAATCCTTACCGCCTCTTAAACTAAGGAGAGAAAGGAAAGGCGATGCCATGGAATGAAAAATAATCTCTGAGAAACGTAGGAAATCCTTTGTTCGGTATGCATTGCATGTTAGCTTGTGGATGACATTTCCACCTGCTTCCTTTCTGTTCTTCGGCTTTTCTTAATTGATTTCCAAGTAACCATTAGTCTCTGGCACGCAGCAGAATACAGAACACAGTTTCTGATGTAATTTTCTTCTCCACACATCTGAAACTTTGTTGGTGTTTTGATAACCCACCCACATGTGGAGAAGGAAATTATGTTTTAAATATAATTTTATTTGAATTCTTTAGAAATATATAACACATTCAAACAAACGCAATTGAAAGGATAACATTTTGAAAGTATTCCTAAAAGAAACATTCTAAGAATATTTCTTTAATTATAATGAATATTAGAATGTTTCTTAATATTAATATTTCTTAGAAAAGAAACATTAATATTATTTAATGTTTACAATAAATGTAATGAGCTGGTTATCAGTGAAAAAAAACTGGAGTTCACGAGACAAATATTCATTTGGAATACGCAAACTAATAAAATGCGAGGGCCTGAGACGCGTGCCAAGTGGTCCCAAAATTTCAGTTGCTGTCACGGGTTCGCATTATATGGTGAAAGTTCTTGCTTTCATCGAAGACTGGTATTTCTTGCTTTTATTATTCTACACTGGTAAAAATAACTGGCATATTTTCTGCTGCAATTTTTATGGTATAAAAATCGTTGAATATAAAAACCGTGCTGACCAATTTGTCGTTTATGAAAATGTATCGATAAATCGAGAGAACAATTATCGCTTTTTTAATTCTCGAGCAGATGAAGGATACAAATGTTATGAATATTTGAATATTCATAATTCCAGCGTAGCATATTTCGTAAAGCGATTTCAGTTCTGAAGGGTTTTCGCTTTTTTTATTAATGAATTGGAAGAGCCATTTTCTTTATCTTTGGTAAGTCCTCAGTTAAAGTGAATGAGTTCAGTTTGATATCGCTTATCCAGTGAATTACAAGTTTATGAAGGAATAGGTAGTGAAATCTAACTTACTTAAACACATTAGTTTTATGTAATTAGGTTAAATTAATTCAATTAAGATGGCAGGGTGCAGATTGCACCTCCAACTTTTATTTGACAACATAGTTGGTTCGGTATTTATTATTCCTTGGGAGAGATCTTGGTTCCAGCTGTCGAAGACTGGAGAGATTTAAACTATCTATTGAAATTAACTTGAATTATTGAAGGCTATTTAATAACTTTTATTTTATAAAAATGAAATAAAATAAAACGAGCGCTCATTGACTGGTTTTTCATTGATGACTTCGCTGTACTCGGGAGTGACAGACTAACCCCTTGTATTGCCCATGGAAAGCATGGAATATTAGTTTATAAAAACCCCACGTTTCTGACTGTCATTTTACTATACACTGTACTAATATTGTATAAATTTAAATTAAAATGAAACATTTTATTGGACGACAATGTAGTGTGACCTCTAAATTAAATAAACCTTTTAGAACTGAAATCTCGACAAGCGCTAGGTTCTGATTTTATTTTCCCTTTATTTTTTATTATTTTGTCATGTCTAGTGCGAATAGTGTCTGATGAATTTAAAGAAAGAAGAATGAAAAATATTGAGTGGCTTTTAAAACGATCGGCATTAAGGCTGTTCTCTGTCTTCCCTTGGTTTAGCAGCGGATTGACCTTCGGCACAAAATCTGTGGACAAAGAAACGTTGGAGAAGTTGGAAGCTGGCTTCAAACGACTTCAGGAAGCTAAAGATTGTAAGTCGCTCCTTAAGAAATACCTGAGCAAAGATGTCTTCGACAGATTGAAAACAAAGAGGACAAAGTTTGCAACGCTTCTGGATGTAATTCAGTCAGGTAAGAGTATTTAGAGTCTTTAATAAAGCTGTAGTGTTTAGAAGAGTTCTATGTTACAGATTCATTTTATCAATACATTACGCACGTTTAGTAGACCATCACAGTTCAAATTGTTTTTTCAGAACTCTACCTTTTTAAAGGAAATAAATAGAAATAATTAATTATCATTAAATCTTAGCAGAACGTGACTGGTAATGTGCTTAAATGATTAACAAAAATTCTAGAAAGGAGTGTCGTGACGATTTACATCCATTATTGGATGCATGAAAACAAAGTATTCATAAATAAAGACAATTTTAATATGGCACTATAGAGAGGTCGCACCTTATTGTCAACTCGTGAGATGGAGTGGGGTAGCAATGATATATTAAAGTCAAAAGGACAATTAGGGAAGCCTTCCCATCCACCACACAGTCAAGACATTGTTCTTTCTGACTTTCATTTCGGACCTTCGAAAAACATGTCAGGAGTCGATTTGGTGATGATATGGAAGTTAAATGGTGTGCATGAACTAGGTTGAATGGGAATGTCCCTGAAGTTTTAGGACAGAGTGACTGTTCTCGTGACACGGTGGGATAAGTGCCTGAATGCGATGGGCGACAAAAATGGCGTATTAATATGCATTCACTTGTGTCGTTTCGTTGTTCTGTGATAAACGTGTTTTCAAAAGCACGCTACCTTGCTTTTCAAATGGACCTCGTACTGGTGCAACAACTGAATTGAAAAGGAGTGATCCAAGCTTGCGGGCACAGTGAATCAACTCTTTCTGAGGTAATATCCAAGTTCAGAGAGTGGCTGATGAATTTAAACCTTGTTTTGTACTGGAAGTGCTGGATAATCGGGTTACTTTGTATAATAATACGCACTTTTTATATGCATCGATAGAGATGGTGATAAGTTTGAAAGAGCTTCATTAATCTTGTCATAATAAAAATTGAGAGTCAAGGTCCGTCTGCTGAAAGTTGAAAACTAAGTTAACCCCTTCAAAGACAATTTCCTCTAATACACAAATGTGAGGCGGATGGCTGACTACAGTAATAATTACATTTTGTTGGACAAGGCAACATATTAAAAAGCCTAAGATCATTAAATTAAGTCAATTCGAAAATATTTGCAAAATGGAGCAATTTCCAACAAAGAGAAACAATCAGAATGTGCTCTCTGTTGTGCGGATGTTATTTTTCCCTGTTTCTTTTTATTTTTTTCTCTCTTATTCCTCGATTCACTCTCGGCATTTCCCGTTGACTTTGGCGATGTTTCCTTTTTAGGTGTCCGGTGAGAAGGAAAATTATTTTAAGACAGAGAAACGACCAATTGAATGGCGGCATAACTGCGGCAATCGATACTCTTGAATCGCTGGAAGAAGGTCGAAACTGCAGTTACCATGGTGATAGCGCCAAAATCCTTCTCCTCTGGCTTCCCCCATCTCTGGTGGCACGCCCGGTTTCAATACCTGCCTCTGAGTTATATTTAGCCCGTGACAGTAACAGAATTCAGCGGCTAGTGTTATCAATATATGACGTAAGCTTATGAGTACACAGGGGACCACACATTTTCAGAATTCCTTCTCTTTCTCTCGATATTGGGCCATTGTTTCGTGTGTTTTATTTTTCTAACTCTGAATGATAAATTCACTCTATTAATCCCCGAATGTTTGGGTTATATATAATTTATTTGCAAATAATTTGCGTTTTAATTATAGGAAAGAAAGATTTCTTATTCTACCACTAAGATTAAATCTGTAATTCAATCAAGAAGAATCAGATGTGTAATATCTGAATTAATCGATCATTCAAATATTTTCTTATTTTACCATGTTATAATTCTTGACTCACTGAGTTTGTATTTTTCATACGCAGGTGTAGAAAACTTGGACAGTGGTGTAGGAGTTTATGCACCAGATGCGGAGGCTTACACCGTATTTTCTGAGCTCTTCGATCCCATCATAGACGATTATCACGGCGGATTTCTTCCTACCGATAAACATCCACCTAAGGATTTTGGGGACGTCGACACTCTTGTGAACCTTGACCCGAAGGGTGACTATATAATTTCTACCAGAGTAAGATGTGGACGAAGTCTTCAGGGATATCCATTCAATCCATGCCTAACGGAACAGGTGAGGATCGTAGAATTTGATAATCACTTCCTTGCAAGTTCTGGTATTAAACGAACAAGCTAGGTGGTTTTTTTGTTTTTGGTGATCTATTCTATGGTAGGATTTGGCTGTCATTTGCCATCCGTTTTATATGATCCGGATTCGAATTCCGCCAAAGCAATCTGAAGCTTACTGATACCTTCTGAGGCCAAGATAGCCGGTCTCGGGTAAAGATGCCTAAGGCTGACTGAGAAAAATTCCGACGTTTTTTTCAGTTTCTCATCCTCCAAACAGACAAGCCAGCCTTAGAATACCTACAATTAAATGAATACCATAGAAGACCTGCAATTTAAGATGTATAAGTTTTGTGTTAAGGTAAAGTTAAGGTAAAGTAAAGTATGTTAATGTGAAGGTTAATCAGGGTTAACATTTTGTTCCAAATTAAACAGAAAATCTGGCTTTGTTTGTATCAAAATAGCTTATTTAAGTTTATCCAAGTAGAAAAGTTACACCTTGTTCGTAAATTTGGGCAATAAAAGATAAAGGTTGAAATGTTCTGTATTGTGATAAGGGTATGGTTTCGACAGCATTAAGATTAAACAAGTTTCATATTGAAACCTCGACGGAGAACATCGTGAAGATTTGTCATAATTAAATGGTAGTGGATAATTTGTACTAGAGGAATAAGGGTATTCAATGTTTTGTTGTGGCGGACCCCAGGGATCCCCCATTACCATGTTGTGCATTTTGTCAAGAAGCTTGCGCCAAAGCCGGCCATTTGTATGTAGTATGTTGAGTGTGTAAGTGTAATGATATGTTCTGTTGTTGTGTGGTCGGCTGGTACCTGGCTCTTAGCAGGTGAGAAGCAGCAACACCTGGTTACCGCGCCCCATCCTCGCCACGTGGAGGCAACCAAGATCTACAATCGTCTTGCTGCATCAACCTAGGACAAGTCCCTGGCAGATGCCAATAGAGAAGGAACGGAAGAAGTGCATGAGATAGAGAAGTATGGGACCTGGGTAGGATTGGAATAGTATAGCAAAGTGATAGATCGACAGGGGGCTCCAACAGGAAAGGGAAGAATTACGAACAGTTGCAAGAAAATAGCAGAGAAAAAGTAGGAGAGTGAAAATTTGATCTCCAGCAGGTACCTTCAATCTTCAAAGTAGAAGATAAAGCTCTTATTTACACAGTTCCTCTCCTGAGGAGTGCTCCTGCTCCAAGACAAGGTCACAAATATATACCAAAACACTAAGGGTACATATATAATTCAATAACTATTTACTCCTTCCAAGATGAAAGTTCCTAAGGAGAAAGTCCATATTATACAAGTTCGTCTAACTGAACAACTATACTAACATTGTTACAACTGTACAATAATACTAACTACAGTATACAAAAAAGCAAAATTGTGCATATATATAGATGAAAAATTAAATTTTGTACCACAGGATGATCCTGTTTGATCCATTGGATCCAAACAGGCAAAAACAATACCACTCTGGTCTAGATCACTAACTATTCATTAAAGGATGCACACAAACAGTCTTTATCACATAAGTGAATTGAACGTCTTCCAAGGTGAAAGTTCGTGGAGTAAGAACACCTGACATCTTCCAAAATATGAAAATCACTAAGATCCAGCTAGCACAAAAGTTAAATAAGCATTCAATTTAATTATCTAGGACCATACAAGAATCCAATCAGTTTAATCAAATATAATCTCAATAATAATAACATTACTGTGTTTGCCAAAGAGAACCTCTTTTCTTGAAGGCTCTACCAGTAAAGGGATTAAAGATTACAAAAATGTTACCAGAGCCGTTTTATTCTGGCGAGAGAAATTTTTCGATGCTGATTTCTAAATCCAGTCGAAGATCACACTGTATGTGGAGCAATCAAATAACACGTGATCAGCAGTTTCTTCCACGCCACAATGACATAGGGTTGTCAACGATAACCGAAGCTTAAACAACTTGCTGTTCAGACTACCGTGCTCAGTAAGCAGAAATATGCCATATTAGCTGGGCGAAAGCCAAAGAGAGTCCTTTTTATAAGATTCCTTAACAATTGGGAAGAATTCCCTGGTTACAGAACCAACTTTAGTAGATTTCCAGTTTTGTTGCCAATTAGATGCAAGAAGAGTGTCAATTCTTTTCTTCTCTTGCGTCAAGTTGGCACCTAAATCTAGATGAATCTCACCAATCCGAAGCAGGGATATTTTGCTTTAAGTGATACTTTAGATATCTGTACTGCACTTCATAATGAACAGGAAGACTTAAAGACCCAATAAGACTTGAAGAGCAGCCGTAGAAGTTATCCTGCTAGATCTGGACATAAGTAATAATGCTGCCACGACCCTTGACATAATCAAACTGGGAGGGAGATGAAAGTCCTCTCGAAGAATATGTTGTAAGAAGTCTTGCAGCAATCAACTTTCAACTTTTCAAAAGCCTGCCCCAACGCAGGCAGCAGGGCCTGTAGGAAAGAGGATAATTTGAACAGACGATCGATATCGTAAAAGAGAATATTAATTGCAGAAACGTTTGTTGGCATTAGAAAAAAAAAAAACATTTTGAGCTGTGGGAAGGAACTGAATGTTGTAGGGTTTTTAGCTGCATCAGCAACTTAGGCCATATTGCATTGTATATAATGTCTCTAAGTTGCATGTGGTCAGTTTGCTGTTTTCTGGACGAAAAATCCGACTTTCCAGGAGAAAAACCATAGTACATACGCTGAGACCGATTAACTTAGCCACATTATGAAAAAGAACCATAAAAATTCTCAGGCCATTGACGGGATTTGAATTGGGGTCTTTTCCATCTAGTGTGGGGTTGACACGCATTTCTACCAACTGTGCTATCCACGAGAGCAAGGCATGGAAGCCATATCTTGAATTTATCTGTCTGAAAATTGATGGGCACGTGAGCTCCGTTGGAGAAGCAACTCGCCAAGTTGTGATCAAAAGTACCTAGTGGACAACTAATTGCTTTCTTTGTTGGTGAAAAAAAGATCAAGGGTATTTATTGGGCATGTGGTTAGGCTTGTTTAGTATTTTAATAGGTAGATAAACAAGCCTCACCGTCTCAACTAGCTTGTCCGTGTAACCGTAATTAGAAGGTTGAAGCTATCTGAAATTTTGAACGTTAGTTCCCAAGTAAAATTACTGCACTTTTTAGGAAATCTAGATTAGAGAAAGTAAACGTTTTGAATGCTTTAGTTGAGGAAGTCAGTAGAGGTAACAGATCAGTTTCACATAAGAGAGAGAGAGAGAGAGAGAGAGAGAGAGAGAGAGAGAGAGAGAGAGAGAGAGAGAGATTTTAAGCCAGTGCAGATTCCAGACTAAGAAGCCTTGACAAGGAATAACTGAACGTATATATGCTCAACTACTATCTTTAAAGCGGAGGATGGAAACAGAACGAATAATTAGGGAAACTGCAATGAGTCGTGGTCGAGACAACCGATAATTGATATTCAGTGACAAGTGGAGCTCGGCAGATTCTATATGGAAATAACCATTATTGAAATTGGAACTGAGACCACTTATATTTGTGAAATGAATGAAGAAGTTTTTTTCCCGTAAGGATACACGCAAACGTGGCCTCGTCAATGCCTCGCATCCCGCATACAAAACTCCCTCCAATCCTTGCTGCCATATCAGCAAGGTTATTACACTATCTGACCCAACAGCTGATATAGAACCTCGAGTGTTGCCAAAAGGTTCAGACAGGTGGACTGTCTAAGGGGAGACCATCGTGGTGGTATTTGAAAATTATCTACATCACATTTTCTAGTCGTAGGGGTCGGCCATTCATGTGCATAGTTTTTATGCCACAGCTCGGATCCCCGGTTACGTTGGTCCATGCTTAGATGGTCACCTTCAGTATCGTATCCGCTTGAGCATGAACCAAACGTTAATAAACGTCTCAATAATGTGAGGTGCAAAAAAAAAGTTTGTAGAGCAACCGGACTTGGTTGAAATTTGAGCCCATTTCAGGAGTAACGCAACCCCAACCCAAGGAAAAAAAAAAAAGATTAATAAATGCTTTTAAACAAATGGTTACTCTATCTTAGGCAATTCGACTTAAATTATTTAAAGACCAGTAAGTCAGATAATAATAAAAAAAAAATTGGCAATCAGTTATGCGTTTACTAGATTTTTCGTATTCTATTTTGGCTGCTTCCTTCAGTTTCTTTTTGTTTACTTTTCGTTTTATGCAAGCCATTCAGCTAAACCTCATTTGTCTAACTGTGAACTACATCTTTACCCGTCCATCCTCTTTTGGCTCTCTTCCAAGACAAGTAGACTGCAGATTAATGTATTTCTCCAGTCCTTTTGTATTACAAAGAACTGTACGCACTATTTATAAATTTCTGTGATTATCAGGGATTTTACAAAGTATGCTTTTACTCCTGTTTTATACATTTGATAAAAAAATTTTATACTATAATGTGCATTCTGCCTTTCACACATTTTTAAAGGATTACAGTTAATAAAAAGCTTCGTGAGTGAAGAATAATAACTAATAAAACTATTAATTATAACAGTAAGCCTTTACTTAACTGTTTGCGTAACATCAAACATTTTCCAGAACGGCGAATTATTAATGAGTAACTACTCATTGTAATGGAGTCTTGAAATGTGTTCCACCTGGTGGCTTGAAGTTTAATCACTAATTCACCAGTTTGTTAAGCATAAATAATTTTATTCCTGAATACAGTACTCTTTAGCGTATTTTTACTAAATAGCCAAAAGTTATAATATGATAAAGTATCTCTTAAAATTTAGTTTATAAAGGATGTCAAATTAAAACAAATAAAATCTCCTTTGCTGTAGATTCGCCCCTGGATATATAAAATGATTCAAATCCATTATATCAATGCCAACTGAGAAATCTACCCTTCGGTTAATTTTCATACATCCGGACTTATTTCTGTGAATGTTGAGGCCATGAGGGATGCTTTCCTGTTCTACCCTTTTTACTTTTACCAATTAAGACTGTGGCATCTGCATATCTCAGATTTGCGATTATTTTCTGGTTGATGTTAACCGTTTAAGGCCTTCCTCGTAATGTTTTTTCCATACAGATTGTACAGTCCTGGAGTGAGAGAGGATGAATCCCTGTCTGTTTTGAATAGTTTTGAGTTTTCTATTCTAATTGCTGTATTGTTGTCATTGAATTGCTTAATTAGATTCATGAAATGACCGGAATGTCTATGTTGGTCATGGTTTCTCAAAGAATGTCCATCTCACAAAATTAAAGGCCTTGGTATAATCAAAAAAAGCACATGTGATTGTGTTCTTCAATCTTTCGATCAAATATATGTTTGCTATCTGGTATCTTGTTCCCCCTTACAGGCCAGAACCCGGCCTATACACTGGGCAGCTGAGCATCAATGTACTTATGGATCCTATCGTTTATGATGTAAAGGAAAATTTTGCTTGCCTGTGATGTCAAGGCAATTTTTCGATGACACTACTCTGCATTTGAAAAAAAATCACTGATGTTTTCTCAGAAATGTGTGTTTTTGAATCATTTTCTAATGCTGTTTTCAAAAAGATTTCCATTTGACTCTACCACGTTAGGTTTCTTCAAAAATCACGAAAGAGAATTTTATTTTTCGCAAATTTTTATGAATTTTGGCAGAACCAACTTTTTTTTTTTCAACTATATTTCTGTAGTATGGATCCTTGTTGTTCTCCAAGAAGTTCTCAACAGATCTGAAGTTAATCCATGTGCCTGTTTTTCTCCTTTATTCATAGTTCCCTCAATCTCCGTCCCTCATCAGTTTGCGAATTTTAGGGCCAACGAAAATAACCTTGTTTTAGATTCTCTTGGGTAATCAATGGGAATTTAGTGGAAAGGTAGTTGAAACAGAGACCTTCATGAGGTAAAGCTTTCACAAAACTGTTTCATCAAACCCAGTTTGGTCTACCAGTGGTTTATGAACTATGTTTTTTGATCCAGAAAACAATCGTCAATCTTTTAAATATAGTATAACTGTCATTAATAGGTCTCTATCCAAATACTGCGTTTTTAGTTTCTTGTTTACTGCGAATGCTAGTCCGTTTCTACTTGACGACTCGGGTCCAACAAAATATATTCTGTTTCCATTTTCGCTGACAGATGGCCTTTTCCTCTATAATGAGTTTCTACGAGTCAGAACAAAGAAATTTTACCGTTCTCCATTTCTTTCACAATAGTTAGTAATTTTCCCGTTTATATTAGTCCTCAACGTTCCAGGTGCCAATTCATGTAAGTTTTCTTGACGAAAACTTTTGTGATATATCAGTGGTGAAGCAGCGAAGTGCATTAGTTTCGTTGACGTCTTTACCAGTCAGCCTTGGTCTTATCCGGTATTGCATACAGTATTCTTTTCCCCACCGCGCCCAAAGGTGCCACCTTAGTTTGTGGCACCTTTGGGCGCGGGGCTAGTGAGTGCCCCTCCTCCATTAGTAATGGCTTCCATTGTGAAGAGGTCTGGGAGTCATCGTAGAATGGTTTTCCCCCTTTCCTTCTCTATCACAGTGCTACAGTCATTAGAATCAACTCGATAATTGCCTGTATCTTCATGGAAAGTGCCCTTCCAACATCATTTGTCTACAGCCACAGACCAAGTGCTGCTGTCCATTACTATGGATTTGTGTCGGAGTTACCTTTTCCTGGTTATCTCTCTTGGTGGTTTATACCATCGGCGGGGTGTACTGTAATAATAATGTTATTATAATGTAATATAAAAGCATAATGTTAATATAATGTTACATTATTACGATTATAATGTAATATAAAAGCATAATGTTAATATAATGTTACATTATTACGATTATAATGTTAATAAACTTTTCCAATGTTTATCTGTTTTTATGGTTTGTTAGCAATATATAGACATGGAGAAAAAACTCAGCAATACACTGAGCGGTATGACTGGAGAGCTAAAGGGAACGTATTATCCCCTGACAGGAATGGACAAAGCTACACAACAGAAACTAATCGATGACCACTTCTTATTTAAGGAAGGTGACAGGTAAGATTTTTGACATTTTGGAGTTTTACTTATAAGAGGCAGAATAAAAAAAATTTAAATAATTTCTGGTAAGAAGAAATTTTGTAAAATTGATATCCTTTAGTAACAATGAAAATAGGAAGTAAGAATGGAGAGTTCAACTTCATATCAAAGTCAGCTTTTCTATTCTTATTTATTTTGTTTATGAGGTGTTGCAATAATATTTTCGGACTGGTGCAATGAAAAGAAAGAAAAGTGAAGGAACTCAAAAATAGTTTTACTAAGTAATCACCACCCGATTGAATGCACTTATTATACCATTCTAACATTTTCGAAAATAGTCAGCGAAGGCGCCCAAAGATGTGATGTTTAGTTCGCAGTTACATTTTTTTTTATGTTCTCAACATCATGAAAGATCTTTTCCTTGAGGGTAGTGTTTTACCTTGGAAAAGAGGAGGGGCTGGGGCTAGATCGGAAGAGTGCCTTAATACTATGCTATATCAGAAGAGTGTGGTGGATGGTTGATCAGTACAATGCCATGTTTCGCCAGAAATGTCTTCACAAGTGCGAAATGGGCAGGGCATTGTCGTGCAAAAAGAACCAGCTGCCTTTCTCTTGAAATTGCGGCCTCACCAAGGAAATGTGCTTCAATAGTCATTTGAACATCTATACGTAGAACGCAGAATTGACTCTCTCCCCTTCAGAATCACACCATGTTTGTTGAAAAAGATGATCGGCATCGTCTTGATCCTGGACTTCTGTAAACGAAACTTTCTGGGGGCCCTGATGATGATTTCGAAATCTGATGCGTGCTCTGACGCTTTATCTCTGGGTCGTACTGAAATATCCAACGCTCGCCTCCAGTTACAATACAATTGAGGAAATTAGGATGAAGCCTTCGCATGATGACACTCTTCGTTGCTTCTGCTCATCAGTAAGGCTGTGCTACAAAAATTTTGTACTGACCTTCCATTTCCTAAATTTTCATGCAGAATTTGATGAATCGACTCGCTATTCAAATCCACCTCATAAAAATTTCCCGAAATTTTGCAACTCTGTCCTCATTTCGGGAGGTTGACAAGACCTCTCAAAATGTTTATTTCGAGAGGCTTCGTCAAAATTAAAAGCAAAATTTAAAGACAAATTTGATATTTGTTCGTTATCTATTGCAAAATCGTGACACGGAATGTTAACGGTACTAACGAAACTGATTTTTCGTTGCAACCTAGTGGACAATCTCTGTACCACTATCTGTTGGAGAAAGCTTGAACTACAACATATGACTTCAGTTTATTTTTAAACTCATCGAACATGACCACAACAACATCAGTCCGGGAATTTTATTGCCTCGTGTCGTATACACACAAAGAATGGATTAAAAGTGAACTTATCTTGCATAAACTTAAGCCATATCTTGTTTTTGGGAATTTAGTGTATCGGCTATTCAGTCCGTCATGCTCCAATTCTCATAGTATTCCAATTTATACGAGTTTTCTTGTATTTTATTGAGACATACTCGGAGAGGAAGCCTCTCTCTTTCTCCTAAAGAACTCTCCATGAAGAGTTCTTTATGAAATACTTCAGTCTTCGAAGGGATTCTAACTCGGACCTCTTCAACCTTTCAAAACTATTTTTTATATATTACTAAATTGCCAACAATTATAGCCATTTCTCTATACTGTTTTCAATAAGTTTAATAACGTGCGAATAATGGGAGGTGAACTCAAAACGTATGCTTTGAGGTTGTTGCTTATGAAAGACTATTGGTCTCATATCATGCCTTTTGACTTGCTGGAGAACTTTGTATGCCAATACAAAGATCTTCAAATTCCTGATCAATTCAATTCATGAATTGATCAGGAATTTGAATTCATCGAAAAGTTCTGATTTGTGAGTGTCATTTAATCTGGTGTGAAATAGCATATTTTTCATGTTGAAGTTGTACAATCTTCAGCCGTTGACAGATATAAAAGCCAAATGAGACCATCTCTTTGGTAAGGTTGATAGAGAACCAATGTCTTGATACGGTTCCCACGTCAGGTCTGCTTTATACGTAGAAGGAACAGTATGAAGACACTTCAAGAGCTTGTCAAAGTCTCCCTCTGTTTGATTATCCTCCGTCAACTGACGGCTCTACAAACCACGAAATCGATTGAGTTAAATACTGTCTCCCAGTTGATTCAAAAGAATGGATTGCGGTAAAGTTGCCTTATTTTGTTCCTAACACTGTCGCCGAAGTGCTAATTTTTATGTTGTTATGCAAATTTTTCATGCACTTGGTTGTTATTGTTTGTGTAAATAAACATACAAACAGAAATTTGCGATGTTATATGTGACACAGTCAATATTCGTTAATTCTGAGCGGCGTAGTTTACATTTAATCCATAAGAAGACATTACTTCGCCATATCCATATCGTCACAGCACAGTGGTTTTGCCTCTTGCTTATCGCTTGGAGTAGTTAGAATTCTAATCCAGAATGGATCCCGTCTCGTTAGCGACTGGAGGAATTCTCAAAGGCCCCCTTCGGTCGGGGCTATAAGCGAAGAGGATAGGATTTCCTTCCTCTCTGTAACATAACAGGCTAGCTCAATATGACATATGCTAATACACCGTAAACCCAACAAGGAAATACTTCTTATCCACCTATTAAAATACCAATATAATCTTATATAATTGCATAAGGTTAGTGCAACCCAATTCTTTAATCAATGCCTATATAACGGTCATGTGTTTTAATGGATTATTTTTTTCCAGAAACCATTTGCTGTTCACTTAGATTAAATATAATTGTTCACATGTTCGACATACGCGTAGGCACACGAATAGAGACATCAGCTAGACTATGGGAATCTAAGCTTTGAAACAACTGTAATGGTGGTATCTCTGAATTTTCAATTCACAGCGGATTCGCCTATTTGGTAACGAAGAGGCGAATCCGCTGTGTATTTTATGTACTTTGTAGGATTTTAATTCTTATGTACAATAAACTAGATTATGATAATAAACTGTTTTTCTTTACCTTCAGGTTCCTTCAAGCAGCTAATGCTTGCCGTTTCTGGCCTACAGGACGCGGCATTTACCACAATGATGCCAAAACGTTCTTGGTTTGGGTGAACGAAGAAGACCACCTGAGGATTATCTCCATGCAAAAAGGAGGAAACCTCAAACAGATCTATAAGAGACTCGTTGATGTGAGTAAAGTTGGTGTACGAATATTTCTCCCTTTATATCAACAAAATAAAAGTGTGAATGTATTTTTTACATAAGTTCTATCATATTCATATTATTTTTGACAACATTTTTTAAAATGGATCTTTGTATCTTCAATTCATCGGAAACAAGCTCTTGTTTCATTTTATCGGTCGTATCAGGGTTCATAATATCTAATATTAAGTGGAGCCAAAAACAACTTCAACATTCAAACACTCCATAATTGCGTTGGTTATTTTTGAATATCTTAATTATTTTTTTCCCTTTGTTATTTCGCTTCTGTTGGCCAAAATGTAAAATCTTCCATTCCTAAACCTGATTATTATTGAAAATCTTAATTATATCGGTACAAAGTACATCCCAACCAAACTATGCAGTTATATTGCAGCTTCCAATAGTGGTTTCTTTTAATTTTGCATTCTGGTAAATAATATCACGCGAATTATAAAGGCAAATTATGTTAATAAAAATAATAGTTATGCAAAAATACCAAATACAAATACAGTTGCTTTTCCAATCACACCGTTTCGATACATCCTTTTCTTAAATAGGTAAACCCATGTGACGTATTTATGTTAATTTTGTTCCAATCCACCCAAATTTAATCATTCCAGAGACAATCTTAAGGTTTTTTTCCCTTTTCTTTTCAGGCCGTTGACGTAATCGAATCTAAATTGCCTTTCTCGCATCATGACCGGTTTGGTTTCCTGACGTTTTGCCCAACTAACTTGGGAACTACCCTCAGAGCTAGCGTTCACATTAAGCTACCAAAACTGGCCAAAGATAGGAAGGCTCTAGAGAATGTTGCTGCCAAATTTAACTTGCAAGTGAGAGGTAAGAAATGGAAATATCTTAACTGCGAAATTGATAAATTTGCTATGAAAAATAAAAACAGACATAGTATTTATACGTCTCTTTAAAGATTTAATTGCATTTACTCTAATTCAATACTCGAGAAATTTCTGTTTATCAAGACCTGTGATAATTAGGAAAATGGTGGATGAATTCACTTTGAGTTTCTTATTATCACTTTCGAGTAGCATACGTAGAAAAACGGAGATGGAGTTTATTCTTTATTCAGTTATTTCTGTATACTCGATACAGAAATAGAATAAATTTCTTGATAAAGGAAGACAAATTGGCAGAAAATACCGTTCAACCTATAGCATAAAAGAACGAAAAAAATTCTTAACCCTATGAATCTTCTTAACTCATTTGACCTAGAATAGTCCAAAAAGAGTTCGTTTCAATTTTAAAACCCTACATTAATTGGTCAATAATAAGACTATTGGAAGGTTATAATTTAATATATAGCCAAGCCTCCGTGATTAATTCAGTAGGAAGGCCCAGTGTCGTTCGGAACGATGGTAGGAAGAGCAAGACTTGATTGCAGTGCCAACTAAGCAGAACATGATCACTGCCCACACCTGGTTGGAAACCAGTCAATGACTCGAGGACCTTTATGGGCGTTTTTAAACCCGCTACTGAGTTAGCCGTTCTCAGGCGTGGATAGCAAGGTTTCCACCCACCGAAAACTCGGGTTTTTCATCCAACCAAACAGGCAAATCTACCAGAGAACGAACACACACGCAGTTTGTAGACATATTACATATGGGCTGTGGACCTAATATGGCAGTGTCAGATATCGATTGGGAAATCGCTTTCCAGAAAAGCTTAAGTACAATTTGTCTTGGGTATAGCATCAACTAAATATTTGTAATCATCGTATTGGCTACGTTTTAATCCTTGCGATTACTTTCAAAAGAAGTTGCAGAAGGACCATGTTTATTGCAGTAAACCATCCAAGGGGCATGCATAAATTGGGGATCTTCGAAGAAATTTACGAAGACTTGTCTGCTATAGTGGAGATATTTGCTTTATAAAGTTTTTTTACATAATATAAGTTTCTAGAAAAATGTTTATTTTTCTTACAAGTGCAGCTTTAATACTTTGATAAATAAGATTTAGAGCTGTGCATGTTTTATGTAGATCCTATAAAATAATTTCCTCGATCTTTTTACTTTATATTTATACTGAGTTGACTTTGCATTAGCAATACCCCCTTGTGTAGGAATGGATTGGTCTGTGACGGTTTATGACTGTCTGCGTTGATCTTCTCACCTTGAACGTGGAATGGGAGCAAGACATGCAGGCTCCTTTACCTTGATAACAGTCACCATGGTTTAGTGTTCCCGTTCTGTGGTATCAGGAGTGTACCGTGACTGGTTCAAAAGTGGTCGAACAACCAGCCAAAGTCAACGTGTTGTGGACGCTCATAGCAACTCAGTACAATAGCCCAGCTAATCACCCAGTACAACGTAGGAACAGCAAGACCAATGTTCACATGGGTTGCAAAGGATATTAGCTGGTATAAGCTGTGATCGTCACTGTACCCATGCTCAATGCAATGCACAAGACACAGTTTTGTACATGGGCACGTTGGCACCAACACTAGACCACTGACATGTAGAAATATGTTTTCCGCTCTGATGATTCCCGTTTCCAACTCTATAATGCTGATGGAGTACCCGCATTTGGAGAAAGCAACATGAGGCCATGGCATCTGGATGTACTGTTAGTGTTACGGTTTGGGGACTGTTTTCGTGGCATGACCTGGGTCCTTTTATCACCGTTAACGGCTCGGTGGGAACGCCTACCTTTCTATTGTCGCCGAAATGCATCCTTTCATGGTGACAGTGTATCCAGACAACTACATCTATCAACAAGACCACGCACTATGCCACAAGGCCCGACAGGTTGCTAACTGGTTTCAGGAACATGATAATGAATTCTCCGTCATCCCATGGCCGTCCAATACAACTGAACATGTGTGGGAAAGGACATTCGATGCTAAAAACCATCCACCTGACAGTGTTCGGGCATTATTGGTCATTGTGTAACGTATGGGTAGTATTACCACAAGACTCCTTGCAGCATCTTGTGGAGTCCATCCTAAGACGTGTTTCTACTGCTAAGTCAACTCTGTGTATAAATTTCTGTGTTATCCGTAATAGCTTTATATTTCTTTATTCAGAGAATTTTGTTTTTAAAAATATTTTTCTCCCAACAGGAACAAGGGGTGAACATACAGAAAGCGAAGGTGGAGTATACGACATCTCAAATAAGAGACGGTTAGGACTAACAGAATATGAGGCCGTGAAAGAGATGCAGGACGGAGTTTTAGAATTAATCAAGTTGGAACGCGCTGCTTAATGTCATTTAAATGTCGCCTTCATCCTCGGATATCTGTGGTACGCTCCTGATTACGTTTCCATCAACAGCACACCTCGATTCCTACAACTTTAGTCTTACTGGATAGGACTTGAGTCAGAAAATGCAAACTCCCTCGTGGAGCGCCCGTGTTCATGATTTTATAGTTTTATTTTATATTTTGAGAAAAAAATTTTCTTGTTTGTGTTTTGTCCATAGAGGGCACAGTCACAGCTTACGGGATAGGATTAGTTTTAAAATAGAGAGGAGATTTGCATATTTCATTTCGAGAAATATAAATCCTGTGTTATATTTTTATAGTACATAGTTCTGGAATGGTGTGCAATTTTGTAGCGTCTTTGAAGATGAGTCTAGTCACATTGTTTGGTTTCTAGGTGACCGGCACTGTATTTATTACTTCTAAATATGCACATCCACATCGATATAAGTTGGTCATCACACGACACTACTGTGGCAATAAATCGTCCAAATGTTCCAGCTAATGTTATAAGTGCTTTAAAGTCTGTAAGACCTCTAGCTGTGGTAATTAAAAATATGAACTGGTAAAATTTCTACTGAATTTACTTTGTCTGCTGCAATCCTTTATTTTATTTATGCCCTAGTGGGCAGCACGGTTGGTATGATCACTATCCTTCTCACACGGTGTGGAAAAGACTTGAGTTCGAATCTAGTCAGTGACGCGAGGAATTCTTATGGGTCTTTTTCACAACGTAGCTGAGTTAGCCGGTCTCAAGCGAGGGTAGCATGGCCTTTTCTCCCAGAAACTCAAGTTTTTCATCCAGCAAATACCAGAACGACTAAAGAACGTGCAATTTACAGACTTATTATATACGCTGCAACATGTTTATTTTATTTATAAATAAAATAAATCTTAAATATTTTTTAATAAAATTCAAGTTTTTTTTTCCCCCTTATTTCAATCTTATTTACTGCACTTTTTCAACATATTTCCAGGTTGCAAATCTTACTGTATGAGTTATGAAAAAATCACGAAGTACATGTACCCAGTGACCTCGGCTAGGCAAAGTACGTAACGCTGATCAGACAAAATTCTGGGATTAGCATAAACACCGCTGCTCTCCAGCACCCGAAAGGTGCTACTTTCTACTAGCACCTTTGCCCAAATTATTGCCCGTATAAGTGATGGCATGGATTCCATTAGGTGTCTGAGGGATTCTATCTCCAGATTTGACCCTTTTGCCATGAGGATATTTGTTCGGATATATGACTGTGAAGTCGAATTACCCGTTGCAACGTGTCTCAGACATTCTCAGGTGTATTCAAATCTGGTGAATAAGGAGGCCATGGTATATGTGTGAAATCTTGAGAATGTTCCTCTACACATCCAGATAGAGTTTTGGCACGGTGAATAGTTGCGCCGTCATCTTGAAAGAATAAAAAAATCCATCGCAATCGGGATCAAAATGAAGCACTGCTCCGATACGAGAAAGATGTTCATTGGACGTACACCACCTTCTAATGGTATGAGCGGACCCCGTCCGTATCAACAGAATATACCCCATACCATGATGAATAGGGAAGTTTGTTTTTTCCCTTGGTTTGTCTCTCTGTTAATGATAGGACATAAATTTAGAAGCGTCATCTTGTCAGCGAGAGCGATTCCTTCTTATTGCTCCATGTAGTCAAGTGGAGACTCAAAATTGACTTTTATTGGCCAAAGTTACTCCAACCAGCCAACTCATTTTTCCAAATGGGCATTTCACAATTTCCAATCAGTTAACAAGGATAAATAAAATTATTTATTCCACAAAGAAAACTTCTAGAATTCAACTCCAAACATGTGCCTTGAACTGTTTGATAATGTGTTATATTGTTCTTTAAAGCGAAATATATTTTCTCACTTAAATCCTCTTATTGGAACAGTCTAGTTGTTATCACCAAGAATCCAACAGATGAGAAAATATAATGAGGTTAAATGTAAAAAAATGATTAACATAATATGTCGACAGATTAATTTTGTGCTTCATCGCTTAAAGTTCTGCTTGTAGAACAGAACTTTAAGCGATGGCTGTTCAAGATATGCTTAATTTTATTCTATAAAGATAATCGGATGCAATTGAGAGACAGCTGGAAAGAAAACAGGCGCCGTTACATTTCTTCAGTTGGCTGTAGTGCTTTCAGACAAGCCATTGCCATGGACAAAAGAGTGAAAACAAATATAAATTAAAATATCTAGGTCAAAGTATTAGAAAAACATTATTTTTTTAATGTTTTCGCTTTCCTTTGATTCTGAAAATCGTAGTAGCTTACTAAGTAGGTCCAAAGTGACCTTGAACTGACTATTGATTTTCTCCTTACTATTGGCAGTCGTAGCAAATTGTTCAAATTCAAGAAGCGAAGTGTTTGTTTGCTGGGGATTCTTCTGAAAATTTGACCAAAGATTTTACATAACGCTTCGTGGGACATCTCTAGATTTTTGCGCATATGGTGTAGCAGCTCCTATAGTAAGAAGAAAAACAGTAGGCGACTAAAGGTCATCCGCTAAGTTTACTCAGTAAGGAATGGGTACGTTGAGTAAAGCTTACCAAGTTACCATGAACCATCTATTGTTCGTCTCCTTACTCTAAGATTCACGTGGATACTTAACTTCAACACATATCAGATATGAGGATTGTAAAGAAAGACTGAGAATGATTTACTATTTTAAATTGGAAAAATCTTTATTCTTAAAAAATGAATACACCGATTTGCTGGCATTATAAGCCATGACTCTTCTCCAAGCATCAATCTCTTCTCATTTTCGCACACGTACATTTACGTTCATGTCTTAACCCTTGTTTTCAAATCTCCTTCCAAATTAACAGGATGTGCAACCCTAAAGCTTTCAGGATGTTGCGAAAGAGCTGTTGATATCTAAAGAAAAGAAGCGATCTATCTAAAAGAAATAATGGTAAAATGTTTTTAACTAAATTAAAAATATAGTTAAGAAGTAATTTACATTTTATCGTTTTTCTAATTAACCTGTAATATCTATTTTTGTAATCCATTTAAAGTCCATAATTGTAAATTATCTTAATGCACTCGTCATGATTCCGGTCCTCACGTGATTCTCAACAAATCCGTCCCTCTATTGCTGTCATCCCCATCACAAGGATACTCTGCAAACATTTCAGCTGTTTGTTTGCTTGGGGATTTATTAGGCGCATTGGCAACTATGGTCATGGTGCGCCAAACATTTCAGCTCTGTTGGACATATTCAAGTATAGCATTTTAGTGATAGTGACAGGACTCTGGCCGAGGTGCTGTACTTTAATTTTCTCGGTTTGCAGGCCAGAATCATAGGACGCTGAGACCTGGAAACAAACTCCACTAATTCTGAAAAGAATTAGTGGAGTATTTGTACCAAACTTATTTTACAAACTTCAAACTAAAGTCTTTGTGAATCGAGAGCAGTTTACAACTTCATTGTAACTATTATTGCCATATTTTCAGTCAGCGTTATGGGTCTGGAAAATATGCGTACTTTTGTCCACGTATCTTTCCCAGGACCATAGTCGGAAATTAGTTTATGAAGTCAAGTTTCATAATGAAACTTCAGGAAGCTTATCTTTACTTCAGTAACCCATTTCTCAATCAGCCCATTGGTCAATGTCTATAAAAGTAATGAAAACGGAGCATATAATTTCATAGGGTATGAAACAAAATATCTTCAAACAGGTGGTAGCAGGCAGATCATAGATCCGATTATCACTAAGGAGCCTAAATGTACCAAAACTTGACAGGGTTAACTAATATCAAACAGAAACCACAATACTTTAAAATGGGTTGTATTTAAAGAAATGTATGTTGGTAAAGGCAAAGAGCTTCAATTTCAAGACAGAGGAATATAGTAGAATGAGGTAGTCATTGCAGATGCATACACTGTAAGATACAAATATGTAAGATACAAATATATTCATAATAGTAGTCAAATTCCGTAAACGTAAGATGCCAAGCGAGATTAAGAAATTAATTGAACAAAAGAAACATTCATGGGACACTTACAGACAATCAAGGGATTCCGATTTGTTTGAGCATTATAAGAGAAGATGTAACAAAACCATTGATGGGTTAAGGAGGCGAGAAGGGATTACGAGTAAGTACCAGCAAAGAGAGCTAAGTGAAAACAAAAAAGGAAAAGAGTAAATCAAATAGGTTTCTTCATTGGTTGAAATGGAAGCTCCTTAGAAAGCCCAGTAGAAATGACAAACGAGTTCATATTCTTGT
Organism: Mastigoproctus giganteus; assembly: GCF_048544385.1. NCBI lineage: Eukaryota > Metazoa > Arthropoda > Arachnida > Uropygi > Thelyphonidae > Mastigoproctus > Mastigoproctus giganteus. Next base: position 68,356,612 of record NC_143586.1, on the reverse strand, counting down.
TAACGTAATTTAACAATCGAAAGTAAACTTGAATCTCTGGAAATGTTAAGGAGTCCAGGTAGAAAACGATGTAGAAAAGCTACTGTGGTTAAAGAATGGCAAGTTTCCAGTGAAGGATAGTACATATATATTCAGTTATAATTAAAAAAGCTGCATGCAAGTGTATCAAATTATTCGGAATATCAATCAGAGCGTTATTAGACTCCGGGAAGATTCCCTTGGACAGGATAAGCTAATGCCTCAAACCCCAAAGGTGGCACTTAATAAAAATTGGATAACTAAAGGCCAGTGAGTTGGACTTCTGTGCTAGAGATCATGGAGCGTATGGTTAAAGATGCAATTCAACAAGAACGGTACCGTGTATAGATCCAGGCATGAGTTTGTTGATGAGGGGGGTTGGGGTAATGCCTGACCTTTCTAATAAATTATCATGATGTAGTCATTAAATAGTTGGATGCAGGTTCCAATTTTGGCATTATACATACAATTCCGCCTAAACGTTCGGAATCACGTTTATATTTTTTTAATTTTTAAATGTTTCCATTAAATTAGGACCAAGTTTTATTAAAATATATTTTCCATTATGTATAAAAAATTTTTTTTAACATTTAAGAAACTTCTAGAATATTCAAGAAAGGTGTAGAACTCTGGTTTGTGGTACAACATTATAGAAGATTCTGATTTTAGAATGTTCTAGAAAGCACACTCTGAAAGGACAGAATTCATGGGGTCCCTGGGCAACGCGACGCTCTCAGCGCTCTCGCTAGTGGACGAACCCACCGCTTATCAGATACACTGTGCTGCCACTTTATTAGGTACACCTACCTAGCAGCGTGTTGAGCCTCTTTTAGCCTTAAAAACAGCCTGAATTCGTCTAGGCACGGATTGAACAAGATGCTGAAAGCGTTGTGCAGGAATGGAGTACCATGCAGACATGAGTGTCACGCAGTTCCTTGAGATTCGACGGAGGTGTAGTCCTTCAGAGAACAGCCCTTTTCAGCTCATCCCAAAGATGTTCAATAGGATTGAGATCCAGGGACTGCAGCAAAGAAAAGTCATTGTCATGTTCCTGGAACCATTCCATAGTGATTCGGGCTTTGTGCACAGGCGCATTATTCGGCTGGAAGTAACAACCTGACTGAGGATAAACTGTCAACATGAACGGATGCACTTGGTCAGCAACGATGTGGCATTCAGACGTGAATCTGTGGGTATCAATGGACCAACGTGTACCAAGAAAACATTCCCCCAGACCATAACACTGCCCCCACAACCTTGCACAGTAGTCGTCAGACATGACAGGTCCATGGATTCACGTTGTTTTCGCCAAATTCTGAGCCTTCCATCAACATGATGCACCAGGAACTTCGATTCGTCAGACCCTGCAGCTGTTTTCCAATCCTCGATAGTCCAGTGCTGTGCCCACAGGAGGCGTGCTCTCTTGTTTTTCATTGATAAAAAGGTACACGATGTGGCCGTCGGTTGTTGTAGCTGATTTGCGACAAAGTGCGACTAGTCCGTTGCGATATTTTGTTCTGCGCACCAAGGTTGTATTCTGACGTGATGCATGACCTTGTGACACGTCTGTTTGCTTGCACAATTCTAGCCATCCTCCTCTGACCTCTCTCATCAACAAGCGATTTTCTTCCACAGGAGTGCCGTTGAGATGATGTTTTCTGTTCATTGCACCATTCTCGATACACCCTCGAAACTGTGATGTGAAAAGTTCAGGAGAACTGCCGTTTCAGAGATGCTTTGTCCAGCACGTCTTGCACCTACAACCATGCCACGTTCGAAGTCCGTTAGATCACTCCTTTTCCCCATTCTTGCTACGGTTTGTACGCTTAACTGTTGCTAGAAAGATTGTTCTGCTGCATATCCACAACTGTGGTCATGTGACTTGCAACGTTGTGGGACAAACCATTTGTGTGCACAGCAGGGGTGTACCTAATAAAGTGGCAGCACACTGTATATAGGTTCACTACATTCACGTAGACGTTAATTCGATGTCAGTATGGATAAACGTCGTGAGTTAACCAACTTTGAAAGAGGGATGATAGTGGGTGCCCGACGCATGGGTCACTCTATCACGGAGGTGATACAGAAATTGCACTATCCCCGTTCGACACTATCAAGAGTGTATCGGAAATACGCCATTTCCGGAATAACATCTCATCGTGGACAGTGCTGTGGTCGGAGCAAGTTGGTGGATGAACGTAACCGTCGACGTCTGTCTCGCATTGTTTCAGCCAACTGGAGAGCGACAGTGACACAAATCACCGCCGACTTTAACGAGGGAGCTGCCAGAAACGTCTCCACCAAGACCATCAGGCGATCATTAGTCGCAATAGGTTATGGAAGCCGCCGACCCCCCTCCCCCCAGAGTCCCATTGCTAACACCACGACACAGGACACTATGCTTCAACTGGGCGAAAGAACATCGGCTCTGGACCTTGGATGACTGGAGACGGGTCTCCTGGTCCGATGAGTTCCGTTTCCAGTTATTTCGAGCGGACTGGAGGATGCGTATTTGGTGGAAACCTCACCAAGCTACGTACCCGTAATGTCAACAAGGAATTGTTCAGGCAGGTGGACTGTCGGTAATGGTCTGGGGCGTGTTCAACTGGCACACGTTGGAACCTCTGGTACTTCTAGACGAATCTCTGAACGGTCCAGGTTATGTATCCATCCTTCCAGACAATCTGCATCCTTTGTCATCGTGCACTCACAGGGTAATAGACTCTTCCAGCAGGACAATGCACCTCCCCAAAGAGCAGTGGTGACTAGGACATAGTTCAAATAGCATTCTGCGGATTTTACCACCATGGAATGACCTCCCCGTTCACGGGACTTGAACTCCACGGAGCATCTTTGAGATGCTGTGGAAAGGTCCGTTCGAACTTTGGATCCTCCACCCAGAAATGCGACGGAATTATGGACAGCGGTGCAGCAAGCATGGACGGAAATACCTTTGGAACGCTTTCGTGAACTAGTGGACTGAATGCCTTGTCTTATGACTGCCCTTATCCGGCCGAAAGGTGAGCCTATCCGTTACTAGGTAGATATCCCATGATTTCTGCCCACTCAGTGTATTGTTTCAATATTATAGAATATTGTAGATGATTGTAAAGTGTTTTGCAATAATATAAACAAAGGAGTATGAGCTGTAACTTATAAAATCCAACACCAATCAGTTTTGTTTGTTTTGGCAAGAAATAAGGAACTGAGTGTTGAAAAAAGAAATGCTATTATACCTCTGTATAAAGAAAGCTATTCCATGAAAAGTATTCGGCAAAAAAACTAGATGTTTCATTTAACGGAGTACAAACTACCATTCGACGATTCAAGGAGAGTGGCAGTTCGAAGGATAAACCACCAGCAGGACTTCATGTTCTCGTATGGATTCGAAAACCGTTATGAAAACCGGAAAATCCGAGGAACGGTTGGATTAAGCTTTGAGCCATCAACGTTGGAGAAGTGAAAAATGTACTGTGAACATCCGGGATGAATCCAAATTTGAAATTTTTGGATCCAAACGTAGAGTTTATGTGGGATGATCAACTGAAGAAAAAATACTATGGACTTCGATTTTGTGGAAGAAATTTTATATTACAACAATACAATGACCCGAAGCCCAGCTCTAAGTTGTACAACGACTTTCAAAGAATTAAACAACAGGAGGGGATATTGCAAATTATGGTGTGGCCACCACAATCGCCTGACCTAAAGACAATAGAGATTTTATGGGATCATCTAGACCTCCAAGTCCGTAAAGTCTGTCAATCTTCACAAAATTTATGGGGAACACCTTGCAGATCGCTTGGAATAATGTTAGTCAACACACTATCATAAAATTAATCGCCAAAATGTCATGTCTGTGTAAGGCAGTGACAAAATTAAAGAAATTTGTTGTCGTACGCTGTGATTATGAACTTTTAGGCGGTAGTGTATCCGGTTTTTAGTAAAACTTTTGATACTCTCTCAAATGGAAGGCTGCTGTATAAACTGGAAGAAGTTGGAGCTGCTACCTGCTAAGATGAATTGCTAACTTATAGGACAATCCTTACAGAGGATGGTCTTAAATGGTGAACTTTCAGGATAAACTATTTGGGTCCACTCCTATTTCTAATTTTCATAAATGATGAGGAGGGTATCCAAGAGAAGCTATCAAAGATTGCTGAAGATTTAAAGTCGGGAAGGGTGGTTGACAATTCCAGCTATTTCATGCACCGTCAAAAAGGCTTCGATCGTTTCCATGTATGGTCCGGGAAATGGCAACTAAAGATTAATACTTATGAATATAAGGTTATGCATTTGGGAAATAGAAATCTTGTGGATTACAACTTCACTGCGTATAAGCTAGGGGGATTGGAGCTAAAAGCGATTCGAGATGAAAAAGATAAAATCATTCATTCATGTCACAAGATATTTTTCATCAGTACAAACAGGAGGGTAAGAAAGCTGACGTTAGGCCGCATTTGGGACAGCGTATTCAGGTTGGGAGACGCCCTAAAAAGCATAGAAATTCTTGAGGAGTTCAAAGAAGGTTGACGAAAGTTGACGTGCAAACCAATGAACGTATGAAGAATGGATTAGATGGCGTGGACTGCAAAGTTTGATAACTAGACATCTGAGAAAGAGATCTGACTGAAGGGGAGAGTGGAATGAATATGGGAAGTCTGTTCTTCCCCGTAGATGAGACAAGAACCCGGGAGCACAAATATAAAATCTCAAGGAATGAAGGAGATTGGATTTCATGAAGTTTACCTATGAAAGCGGGTTGTTGATAACTGGAATAAGTTGCCTCTCAAGGTGCCAGAAGCAGCGAGGTTGATTAAATTCAAAGCTGAATTGAATGGTTATCTTAAGGGAATGGAAAATTATGGATATTTTGTTTCATTTTGTTGTTGTTATTATGATTATTTTGTGTTATTTATTAATTGTGTGTCTTATTGTCTTTATTTGGCATTACTAATGATAATACTAATATTAATTAATAGTGGTATTTGGGAAGGGGTGCAGGACTTCACACATTTATTAATGCGGTGTGGAAATGAGTTTTCCTTAGAAGAACGAATGCTTATTTTGGTACGTTACCTTGCATCCATATCACTTTTTCAGTTCCCATACAATCAGTAACAAAGTTCTAACTGCCTTTAGAACCGACAATTGCTCCAGTGATGGACATATTTATCGTAGATTTGCACAAACACGCTAAGAAAAAAAGAAAATGCATGTCTAAGCGAGCAAGATGGATAATTACAGAACATTCTATAACGCTTTAATTAAATTCTGTATTCGTTTTTAATAAAATGTTGTTGTATTGCAAATTGGTTTTCATTTTAATTGGATAACTTTGCACACCACTTAGCATTTAAAAGCACGGTTCAGTTCTATGTTGCTTAGGACATAATTCGTTCGTGCCACATAATTATTATGCAACGAAGTTCACAAAGTTGCATATATTCTATTATATAATATAAAACTCATTTGGTCTCCTGCTTTCTTATGATTATATTAGGATTTGTTTTCTTCTATGCGTTTCAATCTGAAGGCGAGTGTTGGAAAATTGCAGCGCAAGGTTTCTTACTCTGTGATATTAATATTTGAACGATTCTGTTATGAATTATTTATTTTCCTAGAAGTTCTCGCAATTTACTGTTTATAATTTGTCCTAAACTGTATTAATAATTATTGAACAGCAATATATTTGCTATTTTTTCTTACAAACACATGGGATACGATATCAAATCATACCACTCGAGGTTATCTAATTTCTGTGATAATTGTGTGAGAATCTATTTACTGTCATATATCGTCTTGGAAAGGTAATATTCGAAAAAATAATAATAAATTTAAGGGTTATTCAGAAGAGCTGCCAAGACTATGAGACATTATATCGTGCCTGTAAATTCTAAGACTCGTTTGTCTACTTTCGGGATGAAAAGCCATAAACTTTCTCTTGAAACCCTGAAATCTGAATTCTTCCTCCCTCCCCACCACCACTAGACAAAACCCTCAATATATTTTCGGATCAGCAACAGTATTCGAACTCTGTCCTTTTCACAAAGTTGAAAATGAACTTGGGCATTATACTCCCATGATTATGTCTATTGTATGACACAGATAAAAAACATCTCTTGTATCTTTTAAATTAATTATAATTTTGTGGTTTACACACTGATTATTTTTCTAATTGTGAAGCAACTCTAATCTTAATATTTCACTCACTGAAGATTTGTCACGAATGATGTGGTCCGACCAATGTCTCCAAATAATCACTGCAGAATGCGCTTTTTTTGACCGCCTTTTCGCATATGACGCATGCGTCATATGCGAAAAGGCGTCGTACACCCTTGATGCTCATCGATCGTTTTCCATTGACCTATTTTATTTCCTGCAAGATAGTAAGTTTGGTTTTGTTTTTACTTTTTACAGCACACTCCCGTTATTCCCCTTTATTTTAGCAATTCTCCAAACTGCTTTCTATATTCAAAATAAATAATACTTCTGGATGGAACATACCCGAGTAACAGATTTGCAACTGAAGAGATTATTTTATGGTAAATTAATCAGAAGCATTCGTGGGCTACTTTCGCTTTTTGCCTGTAACAGAGAAAAAATGGTGAGTTGAGGTTCTGCAATACAGCAAAACGTAGATTTGAAACTCCATACAAAAGGAACGAAATAACGCTTTATCAAGCATTCTATTAAATGTACATGCATAGTTTTATAGACATCATTATTAATTATAATGACCGAAGCAACAAACTCTACAGAAAACTATGCAAAATTATACTTTTTTCTCAGTGGACAACTTCATTTCGTTGTGGAACAAGTTGTTTAGGAACAACTTAATCTACAGTGGATGGTACATGAAACAATATATGTAACATCCATCAGAAGTAATCGGCATCATGATGATTGCCTTCACGAGAGAAACTGGAAAATATAAGAAAGATGGAGTTGATGCTACAAATTGCTTGATTTCTCCCGCCTCCGTGTCATTTTGGAACTAGAGCCTGAACCTTTCCAAATTAGAGGTCAATAGCAAATCTAGTGATAAGAAAGCTTTTAATTCATAACTACTGATTAATAGGAAGACAGGAGGACCACTCTACACTGAGTGATCAGTGGATTATGGCCACATACCTGATACTGTGTTGGGCCACCGTTCGCATGGATAACAGCCGTTATTCGCCTAGGCATTCACTCCACTAGATATCTGAAGACGTTCGTAGGGATCTGCAGCCATGGTGCCTGCAGGTCTTTCCATACTGTGGAGTAGATAACGATTGCGTGTCCATACGCCTCACCCTCCCGTTCCAAAACATCCCACAGGTGTTCAGTTGGATTGAGGTCAGGCGAATTCGGAGGCCAATCAAAGTGGGTGGTATCTTCATTGTGTCACTAGTGCACATTGTGGGACCGATGACACGAAGCATTATCCTCTTGAAATATCCCGTTTCTGACTGCGCGAAAAAAAGCAACATGGTAAGGTGCACACTGTCTCCTAAGAGCTGCCGGTAGACTTAATCAGTGAAACGTTGGTCCATACGCACCAGGGGCGTGTCCTAGTGCTTGCTAGCAGAACATGCCCGTTATTAAACACCCACCGCCACCTGCTTGAATAGTGGGCAACATGCACGATTAATCCATGGATTCGTGTTGTTTGTGCCACAAACGAAGGCGTCCGTCGGTGTGTTGTAACCAGCACACCCGTTTCCAGCCATCCTCAATCTGCGAGGAGAGGGTGGGGTGGGGTGGGGTGGTCGTGTCAGTGATCACTGAGTGTCCACATCCGCTAGCTGTTGGCTTAGGAAACAGAATTTACTCAATAACAAAACCATATATGGTTCTACGTGTAATGTATCGAATTCATAAGAGCTTGGGCAAAACCGAAAAAGAAAACTGTTATTTTACAATTTTATTATTAATTTTTTACGATGTACTTTTATTTATCTAATGTAATTTAAAAACAAAGATAATCAAACCGAAAACACTATTTAGAGCTATTAGAAATCCTAGAATTAACCTTTGAGATTTTGAATTCGCAATTCTCCCGAAAAATCTATCTTTCTTATCTTGCCTCTTTCTGCGAAAAATCTATTTATCAGAGACACGTTTGCTTTACGTTAAATGGTGCAAACACAGATCCCTTTTCTCCAGAAATTCTCCAATATTTGTACTGACTGTTTATCTTTCGGTGGTCTGTTAAGCTTCAAGGAAATTCTAACGTCGGTTTCCGGATTTGGAGACTGGAGTAACCTGTTAGAGCTCTGAAAGAAAGAGTGATGGTGAAACTTTTCTGTCTAATGTTAGAGAGAGCACCCGACTAATGCTCAGACTTAATCAGGAAACTAAATGTCAATGAATAGATTGAAAAATGATTCTTAAATGATGATCAAAGATTTCTGCCAATTTTAATCATACTTTTGGTACAGTAAATGTTGCTATTATTTTAATTTTGTTTTTAAATTCAGCTAATCTAGATGTCTTAAGAAACATTTTCTTCTTTTTGTTTTTATTAATAAATAATAAATTAATGACAACTTGAAGAATGCGATTGTTTTTACAAACTCATTAAAAATGAACATTGTATTGAACCGCAATTTTTTATATTCAAATTTAAAAATTATATACAAGAAATAAGAAAATTCCGAAAGCGGATACATATTTCGACTAATGTTATTAGTGGAGTCCTTCAGGGTTCAATTATGAGCCTTTTATTGTTTTAAATATTTATTAACGATTTTGATGAAGATGTGTCAGATTTAATGTTTTTAGGTTGTATAAAGCATAGAGGGGTGTAGATAATGAGAGGAATTAGGATATGCTACTACAACAATAGATGGTACCAGGAGAAGTGGCAATTGAGGTTTAACATTGATAAATACGCATGGGTAGAAGTAATTCCAGAAAGAATACTAATTAGTTGGTACCACACTCAAGGTGGCGGGGAACGAAAAAGATCGAGGGCTGCTCCGTGAGCACTGCAGACAGGCTGATAGGACTGCTAGTGAGGTTCTGTCAATAATATATACAGGAATTTTTCCAGCAGGGATAAGGAAGCGATTGTCCCATTATAAGGCAATGAATCTTGAATACTGCATACAGATCTGGAGGCTTCATTTTAAGAAGGAAGTGGATCTATCCTTCTTAAATGAGGGACGGATGCAGAAAAGAGCAAAAAGCTGAGTCTTTTTTAGAGAAGACTAACAAGATAAGACAGGACACAGAAAGGGTAGCCTTACCAAGAAAAGATTTCAATTCTGTGAATTTCAAATCTGGAAATTTTAATTTTTTTTATATATTGTGTTGTTGACACCTGGCACCTAGGTAAGTCTTTCTATTCTTGCTATCAGCGTGAAACAGCAAGGACCCGGATTCGTCAGACCACGTTACGTTTTTATAATCCTCCACTATCCAGTGGAGGATTGTATCACAGGTTCGCCGTTGGGCGGATGTTATTTGGTTTTTGGACTAATCTGGATTCATTCGAGACACAGTCGAAACGTGAAAAACCTAACAGAGATGTAGTTTCCGAGATACTCATACTGGAGCGTCCGGTGTAGACTACCGTGACACGTTGAACGCTACTTAAATCTTCCATCTTGCCTATTCTCGCACTGAACTGCACACACATATAGCATCTCTAGTATGTCTACACTTATTTTATATCGCATGGTACGAATCCATGATGATGATATTGAAGGACCCTCCATTTCATGAAAAGGAACAGGTTCACCTAATAAAGTGGCCACTCAATGTATATACCAGAAACTCTTTCTCTCTTTATTAATACTCTTAACCTCCTGTTGTTTTATTAATATCGAATGAAAGACGCGAAATTGCTTTCATTTAGACAAAATGACAGACTGTTGAAATCAAGGGAAGCGATACGAAAGAAATAATGAATGGAAAATTAACTAAAGTACGAAAGATGAAAGAGGAATTAATTTCTTGAGACATAGGTACGGAAACAAATGAAAAAGGTGGTATTTCCTAGAACGTTTGGGTTTCTACGAATTTCTCTGCAGACTACAACGGAAAGAAGGCGCATGGCGTGGAAAGAAAGTGAATGAAGATTATTTTTAGATTATTGTTTTACAATGGTATGAAAAACTGTGCAGAGTAGTTGAGTTCACTAGACGTAAAACATCTGCATTGAATAAATGCAGCGTACTCGTAAGAAGATAATGGTGCGAATCTTTAATCAGCCTCCACCCAAAGATGCAGTAGAATCGGACCATATGTGTATCAAAGGTCTGCCCTGTTATCGAAATAAAAACTGATTTATGCATGAAGAACTCGTGATAAGCGTGGCACTGCCGAAACAATATTGTGAACTTTAAAAAAGAAAAAAAAAACATTCTTCCTTATTTTTGATATTTATAAAAACAAAAATTTATGGCGCCATTAACGGGATTCGAACTCAGCCCTTTTCCACCCGATATAGGAGGATGGTGATTGCATCTTGAGTGGCATAGCTGGTATAATCACCGTTCTCCCCACACTGGGTGGAAAAGACCTGCGTTCGAAATTCGTCAATGATGGGAGGAACTTTTATGGGTCTTTTTCACAACGTGACTGAGTTGAAGGACCCTCATGGTTTTTAATCCCGAAAACTCGGTTTTTCGTCAACAAACAGTAAAATTACAGTATGGCCAAGTTGCAGAACTACAACAGCAGCAAGGAAACAAATGTGAAGCGCCTTTCTCTTAATTTTGCCACAGTAGGGCCGATAGTATAAGTACTGAAATACGGGATGAAAGGTATTCAAGTGAAAGATGGCATAAAGATTCTTTTTATTTTATCTCTACGTGGTTACTGTATAATGACAAAATACTCTAAATGCAGTTCTTTGTTACACCCTTAAAAAAGACATGCCCTTTAAAGGCAACATCGTATTTTATTATTTTTTTTCCTGTTCTTGAAATTATCTTCGGTCTTATGGTACACCTCTCCTTCAATAATTGAGTACTTAAATTCTATCCGTTGGAGAAACATTTTCTTTGAAGATCTGGAAATGGCAAACAGTTGTGAATGTGAAGAAATCTCCAGAGGAAATCAACAAAATCCTTTTCGGTAAGAGAACTCCATTTTCTCAGTGCGATCGTACCCTCTTTTTATACATTTATTTCAGCGAGTGATAAGTATTTCTTATTGCATCAGAGAGAAATCTTACGTTTACAATAGGAAAATGATTAAAAATAAAGGTGCATAATCATACAATAATATTATTAAATACTCTGGCGAAATAAAATAGCTTACTTTCATAAAAGAAATGAAAAAAATGTTGTTTTTTTTATCGTATAAAGATATTAATAACAAACCACGGAACTATTAAAATCATTATGATAGAGTTGAATGCTAGGAAAATTAAGACTATCCTTATAAAATAAGTAGGATTTTTACTGAATAATACGGATTTTCATAAAAATTATTTGAATTCCAAAGAACAAGAAGTAAAAGGGATAAATAAGGGAAAGAAAAAGTCAGTTCTGTGAATCTGGACTTGAATTGTGAATGATTGGATAGATGGTTGGTTAATTTGTGGGTTTTTATAGCTCACATGCATCTGGGGCTATAATGATCGATGTTGAATGATGACTTGATGGAAATCAAATGAAAATACGATTAAATCTGGGATTCACATGACACAAGTCAAGATAGGCAAAATATTATGTAACTGTCGTCCAGAAAAGAACTTATTTTGATGGGCAACAAGCAACGGTTCTTGCCCATCAAATATAAGTTCTTGATGGGCAAGAGTTGTGGAAATCAGAGAATCGTTCATCCTGTGATTTCCATAAAATGTTCATAATTTGTAAATAGGAGGAAGACATCAGGACATCCACTTAAGGAAGAATCAACCGAGTCAGAAAGACCAGTACAGGAGAGCTTTAAGTAATACTGTGAGATTGAATTACCAACACACAAGTATTAAGAAATAACTACTATTGAAAGCACTTACTAGACACAATAACAAATTTTATTAACGGTGAAAAACCTCTGCTAGTTTCTTGGTCACATGCAACATCTAAACAAGGATAAACTGGATACCAGCCTATCGTAAAAGAATGATGAGGACATCAAAAGAGAACATTGGCTGTCGGTTTGCTAGGTAGCAAATGAAGCATACCCTCCAATATAACAACTAAAACTAGTTGTGTTTGCTTAAGTATATTAAGATTGCTTTCGAAATGTAATTGAGATTGAACTTTTTTAATCAATAAATTATCTTCAACTTATATCTCAAAATTGCAACGTTAAATCTTAAAATCAAACAAATTTATCCATAAAATTTCCATATACTTCGTCCTGTGTTCATATTTCCATATACAAATTCCATTTAACAAATATACGTGGTCTCGTTCCTCGTTCTTTGCTCTCTTAGCCAGTGATTTTTCATAATCTACCTTTTCTGTGGTATCGCTACAGATCAATTTGTAGTTGTAAGCTTCAGCACTTTTCAACTCTCTGTAACTTTCCCATGCTATCATTTTATGCTCTATTAAACTGGCTATTTCATTAATTCATCCATCTCGGAATCTCCTTGTGCTATATATTCTTAATGGTATTTACGCTTTCAAGGCTTCTGTGACCATAGCTTTGAAGTTAAACCATAATTCTAATGTGTGTTTTGATAGACATCATATAGCGCCTTAAATGGTCATAACCTCCTTTCCTTTGCCTTTAACAACTGCTACCTGTCTCCTCATCATCCAACTGCAAGCCTCATCGACGGTTCGTGTTGAGGGAAATGGACCATGATCTGCCACGCTGGTCCAGTGCGGGTTGGCAGATCGACCGTATTTAGCAGTCAGGGGCTAGAACCCAGGTCTACTGCACTCCTACACTTGACCACTCGGCTACGGAGACCTACTTTTCCCTAGTACGTTTCCTTAAATGCTGATACAAGTAACAATCATCTAGTCGATTTAAAAATTTCATTCCCTATGGCGAGTTTCTCTCCCACTTGCTCCAATCACTTAGGGACGAATTGAAGTCGCCCATAATATGACATTCACACTTTCTCACCCATTCCATTAGTATATAGGGGCTCTCATCATTCTCTTATCAGCATCCTTTTCTCATGTCGCCATGAAATTCGGCAATCCAGAAAAGTTCATAGTCCAAGATCTCGGTATTCAAGTAGTGGTAGAATAAGAGAGAGGGAAACAGAGACAAGACTGTATCAGAATGTAAAGATACAAAGTGCTTGTGTATATGCGTCATTACCATGAATGAATACCATTAACGAGAGCGGGTGACTCTATGATCATATAAACATTTCTTGTCTGTGCTTTTGAACGTAGCATGTTATGTCTTCGTGGTTTAATACGGGCTTTGAATTGGTGTCAGAGTTCAAAGGTTTAGATAACGTCTATATTATCAGTTGCTACTCAGTGAATGCAACCAAGAAACATGTGTACGTTTCTCAGTCACCTTTGGACCATCCGCTGTCATACATGTACACAGTCAGAAGAATTGTATCCTTTGGTTTTTTCCCCCTCAGATTGGTTCCCGGAACTTAGATATATATACTATTTAAGTAATTTTATACCAATTTTATTTTGCTCATAATTTTTATATCAGTTTTTGTTTTGTTTCATAAATATCATCTGCAGCTGTTAAGACAATATTGCAATTTCAACCAATATCAACTAGATTTCCAAAAACCAAAAGGACGCGAAATTTTTGAACTATGCAAATAAATACACGTATCTCAAATCACTTCACATTTATGAAAATCAATAGTTGAAAGATTTTAATAGTGTAGTACTTAAAGGTAAACGGATTTATGTTTCTAGTGGACCTGTACGATCACAACGCAGCCATCATGGGCGCACTTTAGAGGCTTCTGCTTCTACTCCGTACTAAATTACTCGTACTACCATCGGTTTCTAATATAATATCAATAAATGGCGTAAAATTGGCCAAATATTCTTTGCAATGGGCAAAAAACCCAAGGAAACCATTTATTCATTAGCTTGCATTCCAAGTCGGCAGGCGGATGACATCTACGCCTTCTTCCGCGCTTTTATGCTCTCTTGGGCTTCTCTTGATCGATATCCACCATCCGCCTCCGCGTATTCTCGTGCGATCATGAATTTTGGTAGCGCTCTCTGCAGCGAAGTACAGGAAGCGGTGGTTTTAGTGGGACTTTCTTTTCTGGAGAACCAAGACTTCTTTGACCGGTGTAAGAGATTAGACTTTGCTTTTCTTTATCTCGTACTTTCTCTACGTCAAGTGATAAGTGTGAGATGAGATCAGTAAACTGACAAAATAGAGGAAGAGGAGTAACATTACCCGGCATGCAAAGCGTTCAATAATAAGGTCATTCGAACGGACTCTGCCTTCCCCTTTTCGCTCAGCCTTGGTTTTAAGAACGGTTTGACCCCCGACGATAAAATGGTGGATCAGGGAACACTGGAGAAGTTGGAAGCCGGCTTCGCACGACTCCAGGCCGAGGACAGCAAATCACTCCTTAAGAAATACCTCACCAGAGATATCTTCGATAGGCTTAAAAATAAAAAGACTAAGTTCGCCACTCTTTTGGACGTCATTCAATCAGGTAGGTGGGGGTTATTCTGCCGCGTTCCATGAAAATACATTTGTAACACGTTCTGTACGACTTTAGTGAAATATTTGTTAATGGAACGCTATTTTATCTTCTTCAATTGTCTTTAAATGTCGGTGTCTACCTGCTAGATTGAATCATAGCAAAACCAGTCACAGTAATTTGACGTAAGAGACTCCTGTTTTATACGACTGTTTCTATAACTGTTCTCGTGTTTTATAATTTGTTGTATTTTCTACATAAAGCGAATTGAAAAGAAAATTAATAAAAGGAATTATTAAACGAAGAAGAAACATTAGAATACCACGCGAATTATTCTTTAAGAGGAATTTATTGTTAAATATTTGGTCACAAAAATTTCAGTAGTGTGCATTCTCAATATTATGAAGTTCACCAATTCGTGAACTCACTGAACTAATTTTGCAATGTTTCTTCGCATTGTTTTTGGAAATTTAAATGAACTATTTCAACTTTACACCTAGATTGGACCTTTCAAAATGCTATAAAGTCTTTATAGATCTTTTAAATTTTCATGAAATTCCTGTTAGTTTTTAAACAGTTCTCTTTAAAAGGAAATATACGTTTGAAACAATTTTTTAAATGTTTTATTTCCTCTTTAAATGATATAAAGAGAAGTAATCAAATTAATTACATGTAAAATTTTCTTTATTTACAAATGGATGAATACGTCTTCAAAATATTTCCTATTTAAATGGAAAAGTGACTGACTGAAGAGCACGCGTATCATTTTAAGGCAGAGTCTAATCCATGCGTGGTGAAGGCATTGTGCTCTTCTTGGAGTTATTGAAAAATTGAGAGATTTATTGGACATCCAGCGAAAAGTACTCCTGGAAATAATTAGTTGATTTCGATTCAAGGCTTTTTGAAAACAAAAATCGAGAACTAATTATCGACGAGAAAGAAATGTATGTCTCAAATGGCCTTCAAAAATATGCAATTAACTTTTCTGAACATCAGCTATTTTCAGTTCAATGATATAAAGGTACTTTGAATACTTCGAGCCTTCGTAATTTTATATTTCCCACAATATTAAGAAGTTTATTTATTTGTTTGAAAAACAAAAGATTTAGAAACAGTTTTTCATGATACAATCAGCTTTCATGGTAGAGGAAACGTAGACCATGAGGACATCTTTTTTTATCCTTCTGTTCTGCAAATACCGTACGATATTTTATTTAATATCCTCAGTGATTGAGGAGGAGGATATGTAAATGTGACTCTCTCTCTTCATACCCTTTGTCAAAATGACAAATCGGCTTTCGCCAAGGATTTTCTCACACAAATTAAATTCGATCAATTTTCAGGGCTATGTGAGCATAGGAGTTCTGTCTTTCACGGTTATAAGAGCCTGAAATTCTGATAATCGTTTTGCTATACATGGTTTTGGAACCTGGTTGTCACTCGGTGCACACAGAACGAGTGACATTCTGCTCATGTATATTTATGGACCTTTGCATCATACTGTTTCCCTTTACAGATTGAACATTGATACTTGACAGTTTGAAGTATGATTATTGTCGACATCAACATTTTATTTTGCCTATACTCTTAAAGATTTCAGAAGTGTACGATGGAATATTGTACAGGGCCCTCCATTGTGCTCTTCTTGGAGTTATTGAAAATTTAATTGCTGTAGTTATTATCTTTAGACCGTCTTTCAACCATATTGGAGATATGTTAAAATCCTTTGGCGGTTCTGAGTCTGTTTCGAATACTTCTGATTCAAATTTTGAGCCTTGTAATGTTTCTCTCACCCAGGATACTCACACCGAAATTTAATTTTTTTTTTACTGAAAAGTACTTATATTTCTCAGTGTTTTGTTCTCTGATTTTTTTCCATAGATTGTTAATATATTTCTGACTTTTCTATCTAGCTAACGTACCAATGCATTAAACCTTAAGATTTAGGAGATTAAGGAATCAGTTGCTTCAGTTTTGTTTTTCTCCCTACTTCTATTCTAAATATTAGTCTTCACCATTCTCTCTTCATTTTTCAACATTATTCTTCTTCCAAATCCAGGATTTGAAATGCACTTTTGGCTCTTTATTTTCTCCGCTTTTACCACAGTTTTATTTCAGGCTAGCTCTATTCTCTTATTAAGTGATATTTTCTCACATTTTTAATACAAAAGTTATTCTTACCATCACAAAATTTTAGATAAAAGAGTAGCGCTTACTCTACATCAAGGCAGGTATTTTATTTTAGACTACTTAATATAGACATAGCATACAACTGCCTTTGAAACTTTAGTTCCACTTCAACCTTCTCTCCGATCCCGAAGTCTGTGCGTATAGCACAGTGGTTATAATCACTGTTCCCTTCATACGGGTGGAAAAGGCCAAGGTTCGAATTCCGCCAACGTTGAGGAACTTTCATGGGCTTTTGTCCCTCTGTGGCTGAGTTAATCGGGTTCAGGAGTAGACAGCAAAGGTCTCCCATCCCCCAAGGAAACTCAGCTTTTTCGTCCAGCAAAAATAGGCACATCGACTGGAGATCACGCGCAGTTTATGGACATATTGCACATGGGTAGATGATCTGGTTCTCGCGGTGCCCTAATGTGACAATTCTTTTTGTCTAATCTCCAACAACTCATGTTAATTTATCTATATTTACATCCTTGTTGATTATGGCGTGAATATTGGACACGATACAACTGGGCTAAAATTCTTTGACTCTTTATTGTCCCTTGAAGTGGTAATATATTACTCCAGTTGTTAACTGTTATAATAATTTTATATGCCCTTCTCTCATTAGGGGGAAAAATGCAATTTGGTGACGGCTAGGTAATTTCATCTCGATATATCTGACATAGTTATGGCCACATGTGGTACATCTGAACCAAACAGTTCAGTTTCATACTTTCATTAGAAATTATTCAAGTCGCATCTTCCTAAATTCCCTTTTTTAAAATTGTTTTATTCTTTTTAACTCGGATCGAATTTTCTGCCTCATTCTTTCCATGACTTCGTTTACTTTTATTGCCTTCTATTTTTGAACAGTTTTTAATTTAGTTTTGTATTTAGCTCAATGTTCTATCAGAATCATTTCGTATTTCGGTCAAGCTGAAAATCCTTTTTTCAAGCTTTCTTTTCTTATTCTTCTTTTCCAATTGTCTTTAAAATTTTTATTTTTTCATGCCTAAATGTCAAGGGCATAGCTCTAAAACAGTTTTCGCAGGCCGGCCGCTAGTTAGTACACCGGACCGAACCTATTGGTAACTCTCTAGGAGGCCTCCGAATCAGCTAGGGTATAATCTTGCTAATTCTGCTCTGCCAGATAGTGACTGGAGGGAGTCCGAGTAGTGTGTATGCGGGGGGCATTGTCGAAGCCACGTTATTATGTCAAGGATCTGGGTATATTCTTACTGGGTATATCCTTCCATTTGTAGGCCATATCCAAAACTTTCATTACTTCATACAGCATGCCCCCCCTTACTTTTTATTAATATTGAATACACCATGAATTGTCAAACTAAGAGAGCAAACTTATCTGCGAAAAGATCTAAATCTCACAAACACTTCCTAGTTCATTTCACAAATATACGTGGTCTCTGTTCTAATCTCAACGATGTCCATTTCTACTTACAGTCTGCCAAACCCCATGTACTTTTTCTCACAGAATCTCAGTTATGGGTTGATGATTCCTTTCGCCTCAAAGGTGGTATTTGTGCATATGTCTGTTCCGATATTTCCTGTCAGAGACTTGGTAATTTGGAATCTCCTCTTTTCAATCTTCTCTGGCTTAAAATCTCTCTACCTCATTGTGTCAAATTCATCTGTTATCTCTACCGTTCTCCCAACTACACTGATCACTTGGAGCTCTTTGCAACTTGACTTTCTCCATTTCAACTTTCCTAACAGTGAGGTAATTTTCCTTGGTGATTTTAATGTTCACAACTCCAGCTGGCTTCCATTCTCTAGTTACACCGACTCAGGTGGTCAAGATGCTGAGGATTTTGCAGTTACTAATGACCTTGCACAGATTGTTCATTTACCTACAAGAATACCGGACAATCCTAACCATACAGCCAACACGCTTGGTCTTTTTCTCATAAATGACCCTTCTAAGTACACGGTCGAAGTGAGTGATCCTTTAAGCACCTCAGATCACAACTTGGTGATTGCCTCTTCTCTTATGGAGCCTTTATTTCATAGCTATTCTCAACCTCGTGTTGGACCTGCGAGATTTCTTTTCTTCTTTTCCTTGATCAGATTACTGTTTTAAAACTTCTGATGGCAACGTTTGCTCAGATCGTGTCAGTGAAATTATTCTTGTAGGAATGGAATCCTTTATTCCACACTCAACTTTAAAATCTCGTCCTTTATCTAAACCTTGGTTTTCCAATAAATGTGCTAAGGCTGTTCAAGAGAAGAATGTTATTGAATATGAAATTGAATATTCTTCAATTTCATTTTCCGCCAACACCAAAGCCCGCAACAATTGAAAGCAGTTATTAATCAGTCCAAAGTAGACTTTGAACATGCTAAGAGTTGCAAACTTGCTTCCTACCCTAATGGTAGCCGAGCATTCTAGTCTCTTGCCAAAGCTATTGGTCGCAACCATTTATGCTCCCATCTCTCTCTCTCTCAGAACCAAATGGTTCTATTGTCACTTCACCCAAGGATAAAGCTAACCTGAAAGCATCCCATTTTCCTTCCAACTAATGTATTAATGATCTTGGAAAAACACCTCCCACTATTCCCAACACGTTCCATTCAATGCTTCATGTAGTCTTCCGTCAAAAGGGTGTCAAAAGGATTTGACGAATCTTGATGCTAAGAACGCTCCAGGTCCTGATGGTATTTCTCCACTTGTTCTCAAAACTTGTGCTCCTGAACTTTGCCGCCTTTTTTCACTTTTTTATTCCAAATGGTGTTTTTCGTTTTGCTTGGAAATTTGCCCATGTCCAGCCAGTTTCTAAAAAGGGTGAAAAATCCCTCCCATACAATTATCGTCCAATTGCAATTACTTCTACTCTTTCTAAAGTAATGGAGAAATCAATTAACTGCTAACTCTTAAACTACCTAGAAACCTTCCATTTGATCAACGATCGCCAGTATGGATTCCGTCAGTGTCGATTCATTTGTGATATTCTGGCTTATGTTGCCTATCTATGTACAAATTCAATGGAAAGGTTCGGTGAAACGCAAGTTCGGTGGTGCACTTGACATCTTAAAGGCTTTTGAGGTTCGTGTTTGGCATAAAGGTCTTCTAAATAAGCTTCCATCTTATGGTTTGCCAACTGTTTTCAGTAATTGGTTATCCAGTATTCTCTCTGATCGCTCACTGTGGGTAGTGGTAGATGGCTCTCTGTCTTCTAACTTTTCCACTAATGCTGGTGTCCCCCAAGGTTCAGTTCTTTCTTCCACCCTTTTCCTCTTGTATATTTATGACCTTCTTCCATTGGCTGGAAATCCTATCCATAGTTTTGCCGATGACAGCACATTGCATTCCACTTTCCATTTTGAAAAACCTTGTCCTGCTCAATCAGCTTCAACTTCTCGAAAATCTGCTACCAATTCCTTAAATGCCGATCTTCAGGTAATTCTCCAGTGGGGGAAAGACAACTTAGTTGATTTCAACCCTTCTAAAACTCAGTCTTGTCTTATATCTCGCAAAAAGGATTATTCTGCTCCTATGCTTATCTTTGGTGACACTCCGATTTTTAGGCAAGTTGATATATCTGTTTTGGGGATTACCCTGACTTCTAATCTCTCTTGGCACAAGCACATTACAAATATTGCTTCCTCTGCATCTAAAAAACTTGGTTTTCTCTTTCGCTCTCGGCGTTACTTTTCTTCCAAACAGCTGCTCACTCTGTACAAATCAGAAAAAAGCCCTACCATGGAATATTGTTCCCACATCTGGAACGGTGCTCCCAAAACCTTTCTCAGGGTTCTAAATTCCATTCAGAAGAGGACAGTTAGGTTAATTAATGACTCCTCTCTAACAGAGTCTCTCCACTCGCTGTCTCATAGACGTACTGTTTCTGCTGCATGCTTTTTCTACCGATACTCCCATGGGCACTGTTCTCCTGAATTGGCTTCTATAATTCCCGCTCTTTCTCTCTTTCAAAACAATCCGAACACATGCCGTCACGAGCCAACGTCCATTTACTGTCCAACTTCAAACTCACAAAACCAACTTTTCATCTTCCTCGTTTATTAATTCAACTGTCGTTTTCTGGAACAACCTTTTGTAAGATGTAGGTCTTACAAATTAAAAT
Source organism: Mastigoproctus giganteus (assembly GCF_048544385.1). Taxonomy (NCBI): domain Eukaryota; kingdom Metazoa; phylum Arthropoda; class Arachnida; order Uropygi; family Thelyphonidae; genus Mastigoproctus; species Mastigoproctus giganteus. Next base: position 68,335,777 of record NC_143586.1, on the reverse strand, counting down.
AGAAAGATTTGTTTTGATAAAATAAATTCAGGAAGGGCGAATGAAAGTGAGAATTAGCATTAATGCCCGTGTATTAAGTTAAATATAGTAAGTATTAAGATTGAACATTTAGTTTTAATGTAAATAAGGTTAAAGTTTGAAGAACACTGGATTTAGTAATGGACAGTTTTAGGCGTGGGAATTAAAATGGAGGCAAGAAATTTTGAGTACTATAAGAGAGCAAATAGGGACAGCAGGACTAGGTAGAGGGTGCCATTTGAGAATAGGAGTGAAAGGGTTGCTGAGGGCAAGAACAATATGATCGTAAAATGGGATTACGAAGCGTCTCTTTTGATCTAAACCACCGTTAGGAAGTAAACAGGAAATTAGTGGACGTCCAGTGTCGTATCAAAAAGAAACGGCGTCAGGGTGACTGATAAATTTGGGTAAGCTCGATATATTTAGCAGAGGTGTGAACACGAAAATGAGTGTTTTGGAGGTTACCGACAAACATGAAAGGGCCATACTGCCGTGTGAAAAAAAAAATAAGAAATTTCTAGAGGTGGGTTGGTTTGTGCGCTAGGGAGACAGCTGAGGTGAGTTGTTTTAGCAAATAGGAAGGAATATTCATAACCTAGCTTTGTAAGGAATTGAGTGATAGTCCTTTTAAAAAAGGAACATTTCTGTTGTATTAGGCAAGTTTAACTAAGTTTGAAATAAATTGTTATGAATGTTAATGATGAAATAATATAAGGGTAGTACAAGGGTAATAAAAAGAAAGTAATGAGTAAAGAAATTATATTTATAGGGGTAGTACTGTAAGGATATGTTAAAGTTTATATCATTAAGTTAGGCCAGATGCCAACACAAGATAACATACCAGATAAGGTGTAAAGAGAAAGAAATTTTATTAATAGAGAAACCTCATGATCGTAGGTATAGCTTAGCTTAATTATCAGCACTCACCTTTTTTATTAAGCTAAGCTATACTTACGATCTAGTTGTTACGTCACAGCACATAAGGATTCCTTAATATATCATCAGAAACCTCTTGAGTAAAGAGGGATGACCAAGATGGTAACTAGAGAGTAATTAAGGTAGAATGAGGAATTTGTAGTAAATATTATTAATACATCAATATTAGTATGCATGTATATACGTAGTTTGTTTTTTTATGTAAATGCTGTATATAATGTTCATTCAAAGTTTGTAAATTTATTGAAAAAAGGTGTCTTTAATGTTCTGCTAACACCCGCTTTACATACCCTGCAATCTAGAATTTTCTGTGAATTGCAGTCAGATTTGCGTTTGTTGGTGTGGGGTTTGAGACTTCACTAGGGTGGAGGTCTACCAAAAGATGGAAGCAAAACCTTAACCCCCACACTTCCTTCATACGTATTTCCTAAAAATTACAGTCTACAGAAGTTCAAGTCCAATGTCAATTCTTTCGTCTTCTCAACCTCCAACCCATGCACGGTACTAAGTACTATAGGTTCTAACACCTCTCGTGTTTGGGGTTTTTATAAAAGAAAAATATATCTGAAGAAACATCCAGAATAATTGCCACTTCTGCAACATCTTACGTATTATGATTCAACTCTCGAGAAGAATATGTAACCATAAATGATATCATTAAGGAATATTTAGGTTATAAATTGTAATTACGTGAGAAGATTTCATGTATATTTTTGCTCATTTGCTTGCCATATTTTTCAAAAAAAATTGATAATGATCACGCGGCTCTCAATCATTAATATTAAAGTCAGTATCATAATAATGTGTTTTATATCCTTTATTATGCTTGTTTTTATTCTCGATTACTGTAATCCTGTACCCTACTAATCACAGCAAGTTTATTTCACATGCTATCTGGCTCTTCCAAGAATACGATTCTCATGGCTTTACCAAATTGCAATTGCTATAGGTCTGAGTTCGATTCTCCTCTCGGCAGAAGAATCTTTATCCTCCTTGAGCTAGGATTTTTCATCCGTACAACAGGAAAATCCATCATAGAATATAAGCAGTTACAAATACGATATATTGATGGCCTATGGCCTTAATTTCCTGGGCCCATATTCTGAATATTACCAAATCATAACGAAAGAATCTTCATTTCTATTAAATGATGTTTAGGTTTTATTTTACCTTTCTGCCGACTCCTCAGTTACATTATCGATTGATAAGAAGACTATAAAAGTAAAACTTAAAAGCCCCACCCCGTAATTTCAGTTCTCGTTTCGCAACCTTCCTGAAATAATCGTCGACTCCCTCTGTCAAGTGTACTCAGAATCCCGATAACGACCTCATGGATTGCTGATAACTGATGCTCTGCTTGGGGCGTTTGATTCCGACCTTGACATTGTGTTACCAAGCAGTATATGGTTTAAAAATGGCAGTTTATTTATTCAGTCGAGACGTATGTGTGTGCGTACGTGAGTGCGTGCATGCACGCTCAATGCCTCTGCCATTAGCATGCAAGTCATTGCAAAACATCTGCCTTTTTTTCAAACTGTTGTTACTTTCCCTCCTCCTTTTGTACCGAACATCCTTACAAGTGGTTTAAGACTCCTGCACGCTCACAATGTAAAACTCACCGCGAGGTGTGGCAATGAAAATTTAATTAAGTTACCTTTGGAGCTTGTAAAATATTAATAGCTGACCACAGAAGAAAAGTGGCTAGTTCGAGTAGGATGATTATAGGTACAACAATAAATGCTTCGTGGATTTCGAGTCTTCGCTAATATTTATAAATATGAATTCACACAAAGAAGCATTAAAGTCATTAAGATCAAACTTTTTATCAAAATTATTTGAGTAAAATTCTTTGAATATGTGTCCTTATGTCCACTTTCCGTTTTGATCTTCTGACACTAAAAATCTCTTCTCTTTCGAACTCCTATACGAGTTCAAAATGTTTTAAGTGTAGTCTTCATTGACTTAGATTTTCGAAGCTAATGGTGAACTATTAGGGATATTTTATATAGCAGATAGCACAATAATAAAAGCACCATATCAGGTAGAAAAGTCAAACGTGGCGAGCTATTCAGTCACAGGCGAGGTTGCATGGTTTTTTCCAATCGGAATCTGTGTCAGGTTTTTTCTCCAGTGAACAGCAAATCCAGTGAAGAACACACGCACTTACAGACACAATATACTGGCCTTAGTTGCTTTGGCGCTTAACACACATCTAATCAACGATGACCAAGGTGTCAATGGTGCCAGTGGTGGATCTATGGATAAGCAGTCACTTGGGGCTTCGAAGTTTAGGGTAGGGCCGCCTGGGATCCCACCCTAAATTGTGGGAACCCAAGCAGCCGTTTTCTTCCTCCTAAAAATTCACAACATATTTTATTTACAAAATACAAATATGGATGAATATATTTCTTATTATTGTTCCTTGTGACTTGTTTCTCGTCAGAAAAATAGTCCCAGGTGTACACTGGTGTACAACGGTAAAGCATGAAATCCAGGAGGAAAAACGATATTTTTTTTCTTTCTGAATGAAGCAAACTTTCTAGCAATAGCAGTAGACCGGAAGATATGAGTTTCACAAGGCACACAGTGTATTCAGTCAAACAGGAGCACTTTTTAGTTTTCTTGCTGGCTATTACGCTGCTTATGCTTCTTGTCAGAAGAAGCATCGCGTGTACATGTGGAGAAGATACTTTCAGGAACCAAAAAAAGTTATTACTTTTATGAAAGTTTCAGCCAAAGTCTTCAAGGTGACTCTTTCTTTTTTAAAAGTCTACCATCTCATCGCAGGAGATGGAAGATGTCCTTCTAATCGCTTTCGGAAACTTTACACTCAAAACACCACTGTTTGCGTGAGGATAGGATTTTTTCTGTTTTCAGCTGTAGGTGGAATACAGAGAATTTAAGACTCGGTAGTCTTCTCTCGGTTTCCTCAAATATGTTTGTTTTGTTCATTCATTCCCATTTCATTTGATTTTTTTTCAGATCGTTTCATTTATTCATTTGCAAATTTTGTTTTATTCCATCGACCGATTGGTTGTTTCTATTGAAGTCACACATTTATGCTGTTCAAATGCCAACCAGTCTAGACTTTAAAAGTCGAGTTTTTTAACTTTGACCACCTGACTCGATCAGTGACAACTCGCTTCTTTCAATGACTAGTCTCAAACGGACTTGTCATTGATATCGACTTGACCAACAATTTAAAAAATCTAAAAAAATTAGCGAAGGCGATGTTAACTCCATGTTTGTGTTGAATGCTGAGCTCTACCCCAAACGTACACTGGTGCTCTAATGGTAAAGAACAAATACAAAAACGAAAGTTAATTAAAAGCCTTTTACTGGATGTTAAAAAACGTTAGTGAGACATTCGTTTTGTGTCTTAATAAGGCACAAAGGGTGGACAAATACTGGAAGGTATTAAATTCTCATTCTTTCGCAAGGACTCATGCAAACTCAGCGATATTTCTTGGTGGTGCCTGGGGACTTCTGGCGGTTTCTTCCTGAGATTGATTTCCGGGTGGGAATTGGCAACTTTCCTACATATGTTATTCTAGGCATATGCTCTTTTGAGCCCTCGTAGGTAGCACAGTTGGTATAATTACCGGTATGCCCACACCTGGTGGAAAAGACCCGAGCTCAAATCCCGTCCATAATACGAGGAATTTTTATGGGTCTTTTTCACAACGTCCGTCTGAGGCGAGGGTAGCATGGTTTTTTCTCCCATGAAAGAAAGAAAGAAAGAATCGACATTGAAAAGAAAGAAACAAAAAAATCGATATTGCAAAGAAAGAAAGTCAGATAGAATAAGTGAATTGCTATTTAGAATTATGTATGCAGTGATCAAATTGAACATTCTTAAAAGTATTTCGTGACTACACTCCACTCTAAAATAAATATCCAAGGAATACGATTGGCTCTTATGGACAGCACTGACGAAACATTTGGAGTAACAAATATTTTTGCACGTTTCTGTATTAAATTAAATCACTCGAATCTGCCACTTTCAGCGGATGTTCATCCAAAGAAGTAAATTATCTTTTACCGGGAAATGAAAATATCCTCCATCCACTGAGCTGAACTAATGCGAAGATTACGTGACAAGCCTCTGTTACCCACCCTTAAAGATTTATTCTTCGTTCTGACAATAAAATGCGAGATGCTGTAAGAAATTAGTGTGGCGAATTTCTAAATATAGCGCGAATTAGAGTGGAGTAACTCTACCTGCTGTGTAACCAAGAAAGCTGCGTTTTCTAATTCAATTAGCAGCTTTTGAAAATAAAGAATGCAGACCTTCTTATCCAAGGCATTCTTCTCTAAAATTACAGTGGCATCTCAATTTGAGAGGGTAATTTTTCATGACTTAGAACTGCATAAGGTGCTGTAAACTATGTCCTAAAATAATATATATTTTTCTGAAAACAGCACTCATTAAACGTAAGTTTAATGGGTGATACTTTATTCTTATTGTATTTCAAGGAACGACCGGAGTGGCAAGCAGCAGGGTTCAGGAGAATCAAAAGTCACGCTGTTAATAAGCTCTATCCACAAGAGAAAAGAATGCAGCTGAAATACAAATTTCCCTCTGGACATATCTATGAAGTAGACTTACGAGTTTTCAAATGGCCTGAAGAAAGTTTTATTATGAAAGCCGCAATTAAGAAAATATATTTTGTTTCCATCAGAAACTTCCTTGTAATGGGCATTTTGGTTAGTTTTGTGCACCAACTTTTCACATTTATTTGAAAATGGCTCAACTATCAGACTTGAGCACCAAAGGTTCTGAATACGAATAAGAAAAAAACATTCTCTCCGTAGCTTCTCAGTAAAGGGCAAGAAAATGAGGTTGTTACAAATGGCATCATTTATTCTATTTCTTTTAACCGGAATGCAACAAAAACTACGGAAAGATGCATCAATGAAAAATAATATAAGAGAAAATAGATATTTCAAAATTCTTCAATGTTGGTTCAGAGTTGAGTAAGTTCGCAAATTTGCCAAGAAGTTTCCCAAGAAGAATAATTGAGCCAGTTTTATCTTTGTTTCAATATGGCGAATCAAAATGGAACTGCCTTGTCAAGAACATTCTTATTACTGATGGGTTTTTTTCCCATCCTTGATACCCATGTCCTTGAGGGGCACTGGTACCAAGGGAACGAGGTGATTGTTATATACGGATATAACTGTTATTGGTCGAGGAACTCTCTGACTATCTACAGGTATTCAGGATTTGCGATTTTTCGGAGTTTGTCTGCGTACTTGATCTTTTCTTCGTAGTTTTTCTAGAGGTTGCTTGTGTTTACCACCGCTGTGTCGATCAGGTAGGTAGCCCTTTCCTTCTTGTTGATGAGGGTTATGTTTGGTCTATTGCGCGAGATCGTCTTGTCCCTTATAATGGCACGCTTCTAGTATAGTATGTGAATGGAGTTCGTACTTGTAATAGAGTACACTTTCTTTGATTAACTGGTATTTTTGCTGTAGCATCTGATGTATTATCTTGGCAACCTGGCTATATCTATGAGTGTACTCCTTCTGAGTGATAACCCTGCATCCTGCGGTGATGTGCTGGAGCTGGTTTGTTCCTGGGGCCAGATGGCATCGTCGACACGTGCCGTCTGTCACTCAGGCTCTTTGTCGACGTATTTCTTGTAGTTCCTGGTGTCTGCGTGGGTAGCACAGTGATATCGTCACCGTCCTCCCCGGATCGGGTGGAAAAATCCAAGTTCGAATCCCGTCGATGACGCGAGGAAACTGTAATGGGCATTTTTCACTCTGTAGCCGAGTTAATCGGTCTTAGGCGTAGATAGCAAGGTTTCCCCCCTCCAGAAAGTGAGGTTTTTTCGTCCAGAAAAACAGAGAAATAGACCAAAGAACACACGCAATTTAGAGACATAATACTCATGGGTATACTGTATGTAAGAAATTACCGGGTGACCCTAATATAATCGTTTGGTTTGGGGATGTCTTTCTTGAGGATGGTCTTAAGTTTTCTGATCAGCTTTTTAGTTCTGTTGCCGTTAGTACTGGGTCAGTTGGCCTATCTTCACTCTTATCTCTTCTGTGCTGTTTCAGCCTCTTCTTTGGTTTTTGCTTCTTTGCGTTTTTTTCCCTCTGGTTTCTCTTCTATTCATCCTTTTGGCCGCTACAGTGGCACAGTAAATGGCTGTGCAGATGGCATCTAATGTTACTACGTTGTTGAGGTAATCCGAGAATATTCGCCGACTGAAGTAGTCTTGTTACTTGCCACTAGATTCCGTGGGGTCTCTACTTGGGTATATTGTGGGTCTTTGTGAAGTATGTTCCCTCGAATTCTTCTAGAGCCCTCTGCTCTTCCTCTGTTCTTGATATCGCGACCCAGTCTATTTTCACTTTGGCTGCTCCTGGTTGTAATTCTTGTACCTGCTGTTCCTCCTCTAATAGTGGTTCTGTTGTGTCCATATACTTTGTTCTTTATGGATTGTCGCTCATATTAGGCTTAATTTTTTCTAAGATTGCAGGCGCTGTTATGTCCTTCATGACTATGGTTCTTCTCTAGTCTGCTATTCGCTGTTCGGTGACCTAATCAATCGGAAACTGTTCTAACCACTTGACGTGTGTTTTCATCCTGGACATTGTCATATAGGTCTCTAGCTTGGTTACTTCGTAGTATGCTCGCATGATGAACGTATTCATTTTGCTGCTCCACTTCATTCATTATTATTTATTTATTTTAATTTATATTTGCCCCTGGACAACCAGTTTGGCCAAAAGGGCACTTACAAATACAACTGCATCATTCCATCCGTGACTGAAATTAATACATGTTCATAATTAGGTACATAGAAATGTTGATTAATATTCACTTAATGATGTACTTCTGCTTAAAAATACATCTCACTTTATACATACATTTATTTTAGGTGATTTTAATCTGATATTAGTAATCCTATAAGACTTATTGGTTACTTCCAAATTGAAATGTAATTACTTTGTACGGTTCAGGCACCATGGCGTTTCTCTACGTCCTGTCAGAGCCAACCCTTTCATAGTAGAACCATGAAAGGTGTTTCTGTAGTAAAATAGACTTGAGTACATTTAAGGAAGTTATTTTGTTATCTTGAAGTGCTCCTCAAGGATTAAAATTAGAGTTGAGATTGAAACTGTTGAAGACGGACTTTATGTCTAGAAATATGACATTGTGTTGGATTTCTGCATATACTGCACGCTGGATCTTGAATAAAGTATCAACGAGACTAGTCGTGGTAGATCTCCTATTAATGAGCGTATGAAGGTGTGTGATGCTGGAATGGGTATTTAATGACACGAAGGATCCTAGGGACAAATTGTAACTCTGAATATGTGTTGTCAGGTTTCGAAGACATTTGTCTCCTATAGTCGTCTGGATTAATTTTTCAAACACTTTTAATGTTGTGCATCCTACTGAAAACAGTGCAAAAGTTTTTTGCTCCTTGGAGTTCTTAGTCTTGAGAACTCGCTTCAGATAATATCTATTCAAGATCTTCAGGATAGTTGTGGTTTCTAGGGATTTCTGGTGCTCCTGCACCAGAAATCCCTAGAAATATATACAAGAGCGGGTAGATTATGTATACACAATGCATAGCTTCCCCCATAATTAACGGAAAGCCGTTTGGGCCAATGTTTGCCTTTTGGGGGTAACTTATTAATCTTTCAGTCAAGTTCTGCAGGGTTAGTTGGACCAACAATTCTGGCCTAACGAACCCAAGATGGTAAGAAGGCCTGGTATTGGTCTGTTCACTTGTTGGTATTTTTTTTTTTAATGAAAACCCAAACACGAGAGGTATTAAAACCTATAATACTTAGTACCATGCATGGTTTTGAGGGTGGGAAGATGAAAGAATACTTTTGATATTAAACTTGAACTTCTGTAAATTGTAATTTTCAGGAAATACGTATGAAGGAAGTTGTTCAAAAAGTGGAAGTTGAAGAAATAAATGAAAAAGAAAAAAAGTTGGTTCTGTAAGTTTCGAGTTGGACTGTAAAAGGATGTTGAATGGTTGTGACATGTGTTCGGACTGCTTTGGAATTATAGAAGAACAGCGCCCATGGAAGTATCTACAGAAAAGGCATGCAGCAGAAACAGAACGTCTATGAGACAGAGGGTGGAGAGACTCTGTTAGAGATGAGTCATTAATTAATCTAACTGCCCTCTTGTGGATTTATTTTGGATCTGATGTACACATTTTAGTTCAATCATGTGGTGAGAGCTCTTGTGGCATGAGAAACATGACTTTTGGTTGGATGAAAAATTTAAATTATTCCATAATAGAAACTGTTATAGAATACACTGAATTTACAGATGGAACACTTCGCGACTCATATGGTTAACATCGTTGGAAAACTTTCCTATAAACCTCTAGTAGCTTGCTTTCTTAGTGTTACTCCTCGTTCAAGATATAGTTGATGCTTTGGTCGGCGAGTGTAAATTCCCATGCAAAATTACTACTACAGTATTTAAAATTATCTCTGTATTTGTCTTGAAGTAGCGACTTAATAAAAAGGACTTTTACATATTTTTACGATGTTTTTCCATCATTCTGTTTTCTTCCTTCTTCCTTTGGCACTTAAGTGTTTCTATTTTAGGATCTCCAACATGTCCGAAAATTGACTTTCGGACTGCGAAATGAGCAATCGGCTTCATAACTTCAGATAATCGATATCCTACATTCACAAAGATGGTAGGACACTCTCGTTGCCATGGTAATGGCGCCGAATTCCCCGCCCTTCTCTGTTTTTCTTCCAGTTCTGAACGCCCCTGAAATATTTTGTCTGTTAACAAATTCCAGCGCACCCCATGAGAAAATTATTCTTCATGAATGTACCTTTCCAGAGGACTGCTTAATGAAGAAACCTATAAAATTTTATCAAACTTAAAAAAAGAATATCTGCTTATCTTTCAGACTCAGTGTACTAACAATCCCTCCTTAATAGGAGGGATTGTCAAATTACCATCTATATATTGAGCTGCTGAAAAACAGCATTAATAAAGAAAAACAGTACACAAGTTTTGTTTTCACATTCTATTGCAATAATACCCTATTTTTTGATAATCTAATGATTTCATACAATACTTTCTCGTCTTTTCCTCAAAGGTGTCGAAAATTTGGACAGTGGTGTTGGAGTGTATGCACCAGATGCAGAATCTTACACCGTATTTGCTGATCTCTTTAATCCTATCATAGACGACTACCATGGTGGATTTAAGAGTACTGACAAACACCCTCCTAAGGATTTTGGAGACATAAACACCCTAGTAGACCTTGACCCGAAGGGTGAATATATAATTTCCACCAGAGTAAGATGTGGACGAAGCCTTCAGGGATATCCTTTCAACCCCTGTCTAACGGAACAGGTAAGAAACTAGCAACTTATCTTTCCAACACGTAAATTATACAACTAAGGCGAACAGAGTTCAGTTCAACTAGTGTTCACTTCGGATAGTACTGTATTCGAATTAATTCGTAAAATTTAAATCATAAAGAATTATAGATTTTAATTGATATTCTGCATTTACTAAATACGCAATTATCTACGATATTAAAATTGATTGATAAAAGTTGATTAATTATTAATATATTTTCCAAGTATAATCAAATAGAAAGTCCTACGTACACTAGAAAACCAGATTACAGAGGGAAACCGATATTTCTTTCTCGTGCTATTGAATGAAGCAAGACTTGTAGAGTACGTTTTTTACTGATGATGGCCTACTGTTCTCTTGTTTGCTACAACTAGCAGATGGAACTTCTATAAGCACGAATCAATGTTGTAGTTAAAGCTCACTGTACAGCTATAATAAAAATTAAAAGAAGCTAATTAATGAGGATTACATTTTTTACATACAGTCAATGATGTTTCTTTTTTTTCCCCTTTTTTTTGACAGCAATACAAAGAGATGGAAAGAAAAGTGAGTGGCACCCTAAGCAGCATGCACGGAGAGCTAAAGGGAACTTATTACCCTCTCACAGGGATGGATAAAGCTACTCAACAGAAACTCATCGATGACCATTTTCTCTTTAAGGAAGGGGATAGGTAAACGTGTTTTTAATGTAATCAACGTCATAGTTATAATTTAATAAACTTAATTAATTCGATTAATACGCTTTTTAATTTAATGTAGTTAATTAGGTAATAAAATTCAGTGGCTAGTTAATTAATTAATAATTTTACAATAGAGTAAATTAATAAAATATATGAAAATAAGCATAACATTGAAAAGATTTTATAAAATCTTCATTCTAGAAATATAATAATATTAATTTATGCTGAGATTTGTAGTTTATTTAACTAGAAATTTAATATATCCTCGTCAGCAATAATGTGGTTAAACGAGAATATTTCGTATACCGTAATATATCAAAACAATGAGTGAAATTTAAAAAATATATTGTGTGATATTTTATCAGAATAAATTAACTTTTTCACCTTTTCGAATAGATTCCTTCAGGATGCTAACGCCTGCCGCTTTTGGCCAGCAGGACGTGGTATTTACCACAACGATGATAAAACTTTTCTCGTATGGGTAAACGAAGAAGACCATCTGAGGATTATATCTATGCAAAAAGGAGGGGACCTTAAACAGATTTATAAAAGGCTTGTCGATGTAAGTCATATGACATAGTATCAATGATTCCTACGATTTAGCATTAGCATTTTTAGCATTAGCATTAGTAGAGGCATTTGATGCAAGAAAGCAAGCTTATGCAGCATCAGCCAAAAAAAAAAAAAAAAAAAAAAAAAAAAAGTAACATAAATAAATAAAAATAACCACTTCCACTTCACCCCTCTGTTCGTTCGAAATACCTGTCCAGCTGAGCCTTAAACTTATTTAGGCTATCAACTTCCACGACAAGGGATGGAAGTCTGTTCCACCCACCAACCACCCGCTGGCTAAAGGCAAATTTCCGCACATCTATCCTACATCTGTCTTTCCTCAATTTGAATTTATGCCCTCTCAGGTGATTTTTCTGAGCTAGAGGAAGAATCCCATCAGCATTGAGCATGCTCAAACCATTCAAGGCTTTGTACACCTCTATCAGATCACCCCGCTGGTACCTAGTTTCCAGACACTGTAATTTGCAAAACTTAAGCCTTTCTTCGTAAGAGAACCCCTTTGTCCCATTCACCAATCTAGTTGCCCTTCTCTGTACTCGTTCCAGCAGCTCTACATCCTTCCTGAAATGAGGCCTCCAGGCCTGTATACAGTACTCTAGGTGTGGCCTGACCATTGCCTTATACAAGGGAATAATCACCTCCTTATCCCTGCTAGAAAAATTCCTATATATCATTGACAATACACCATGAGCTACTCTTGCAGCTCGTCTGCACTGCTCAGAGAACTTCATATCTGCCTGCACCACCACCCCCAGGTCCCTTTCATTCTCTACCACTGTCAGTGTAGTACCACAGATTTGATACGTTGCTCTGGGGTTGCTGTTTCCCATATGTAGTACTTTACATTTGTCAATGTTAAACTTCATTTGCCACCTCGAAGCCCATCTGCTCAACCTTTCCAAATCCTGTTGCAGCAGCATAGTGTCAGTAGTGTCCTTGACAACCCTGCCAACCTTCGTATCGTCTGCAAACTTGGACATTAAGCCTGATATACCATCATCAATATCATTTATAAATACAGAAAACAATAAAGGCCCCAATACTGAACCCTGAGGGACTCCGATTTTATTTATTTCAGTGAGAAACAATGTATAAATGTAAATAGATTAGTATTCAAAGCTTCCATATAAGGGATACAACTTGGCAAGCGATATTAATAATAATTTGGCAAGCGTTATTAATAATATTATGCCTTTAATCTGTAATAAATCCTTCTTGGCTGTCTGTGAACGTGACTGTTAATAAAAAACATTTTCTAAAGCTTGAAAGCCATAAATAGTTCTTTTACTTGGATTTATAACTATTGTAAACCTGTTACTGGTATTAAACTTACCTTATATAACGAATAACATTTATAATTATAAATAGTTAAGCATTCTTTGTGTCTTTTTTGTAGGCTGTTAATATAATTGAGTCCAAACTACCCTTTTCTCACGATGATCGGTTTGGTTTCCTGACTTTCTGTCCCACCAACCTGGGGACAACCATCAGGGCTAGCGTACATATCCAACTTCCAAAACTGGCCAAAGATAGGAAGGTTTTAGAGAGCGTTGCTTCCAAGTATAACCTACAAGTAAGAGGTAAGTACAAATTTAATTCATACTATAGCAGTTGTAGATTTGTGCTGCCATCTATCGGAATAAAACAAAAGCTCGGTCTACATTAATATTTATAATAAAGTACTGTACACTCTTAGTAGTCGAGATTTTATTTATTTATTATTCTTTTTAATTCCTTGAATGTCGTATTATGATAAAAAATTAATTCGTCATAGTGCTCTTATATTTAAAAACAGTTATAGTGGAATAATATTTATTTATTTATATATTAACGTAAGTCCAAATGTATAAAGCAATCATATTGTCCTTTTTAAATTAATGCTGCAGCCATCTAGTGTCGCAATTAAGAACTATTATTTCTAAATTAATAATTTGTAGATTGTTGAGAAATGTTTTTAAGACGTTTTCTTTGTGTTTTTTTTTTTTTTTTTTTCTCCATAGGAACACGTGGAGAGCATACAGAGAGTGAAGGAGGGGTGTATGATATTTCAAATAAAAGGCGGTTGGGACTTACAGAGTACCAGGCGGTCAAAGAGATGCAGGATGGAGTTTTGGAATTAATCAAATTAGAGCGCTCTGCTTGAAAATGGCAACCTTGAAGAGATGTACGCATGCACTTCATATACGGATTTCTTTGAACCTTAGATGATTGCATTTCGTCAAATATCACTCTTCAATCCATTAATTTAGTCTTACTGGATAGGACTTTATGTCAGAAAGCATACAACACTTCCTATGCAGATCTAATGTTAATAATTTTTTTTTTTTATGTTTTTATGCAATAATTGCACGCTTTTGGTTATGATTCCTAGATGGCGCCAACGTAGTGTTTAGATTTTTAGTTTAAAGGAAAAAAGGTTATTACTTTAATTAGAAACATAAATTAAATATTATATTTTTACAGTAGAGTGGAATAGGTCAAAGGATATACAGCTATGTAAAGTTAGTTTAAGTCTAGTCAAGCTGTTGCTGGGCGACTGACTTTGTATTGCACCTTCTCAACATGAATGTCAACATAAATCAGCCACAGAATGGTATTGTGGCATAAGTCGTCCACGTATTAGCAGCTAATGTTCTTATTGTACAGACACTTTAGGATCTAGTCGTCGCAATAGTAAAAGAAAGTGGATTATTGAATCTGTTGGTGTATTTTTTCACATCCTATAATAGTTATAAATAGATTAAAGTTTTCATTTATTGTCAATTAAAAAAACTAGTACAGTTTAATTCTGTTGGTAACATGACAAGACAATTTTCCTTAACACACAGTCATACAGTGCGAAGGGTTAAATTAACATATACATATTTGAACTTTTAAAGAGTAAGAAATAAATTTAAAAAAAGAGATAAACTGGGATTTTTAATCTTCGGTTTCTGATTTTAGTAAGAAAAATTCCAGGTTTTAATGTATTAAAATAAAAAATAATAATTTAATTTAAAATTTTATTATGGGAGTCGATTGGCTATTATAGTCGATAAGACCACTGTTATTCGACATCGTGTGGAAAAATTCTGGGTTCGAATTAACACCTTGCACAGATCATGTAATATACTTATGGAGTTAATGGATATACACTCAATGATCACCTAATTGTGACCATCTACCTAATACCGTGTTGGGCCACCTTCCGAACGGACAACAGCCGCTATTCGCCTAGGCACTGACTCCACTAGATGTCTATCTAGTGCCTACAAAACTTTCCACAGCATCAGAATAGGTGAAGGTTACTTGTCCATACGCCTCACTTCTCGTTCCAAAAAATCCCAAAGGTGTTCGATTGGATTTAGGTCAGGCCAGTTTGGAAGCCAAATAAGATGAGCGATATCGTCAGTGTGTTCCTTGAACCACTTGTTCACAGTGTGGGCTGAATAGCACAACGCATTATCATCTTGGAAGATCCCTTTCCTGTCAGGGTAAAAATTTAACATGACACGGTGCACATGGTCATCTAAGAGCTACCAGCAGACCTTATCAGTGAAACGTAAGTACATGCGCCAAGGTCCTTACCAGAAAAACATACTCCATATTAACCAATCACTGCTACGTGCCTGGATAGTGGGCACCATGAGATGAATCCACAGACTTGTGTTGCTTGTGCAACACACGAAGGTTTCTTTCAGCATGTTGCGCCAGGTATTTGGACCGAATGAATGTGCCAGAGCAAGACTGGCTCCAGTTTTTTCTCTCTCGTGCTTCTGTTGTGTTTATTCGCAATGAATAATGATAATAAATTTTATCGCTGTCATACAATCATAAACTTGAAATTATCCAATTAGGCAGCTCTTCACCTAATTTGAATATTGTGGAAAAGCAATGTTCTAAAGGGGAAGGAGAAGAAAAAATATATTTACGTATATATGTTTTATTTTGGCATGACTGGAACAGTTTTCATTTTGACAAGGCATGTCAGCCTCAGTGGATATTCCTTACGTCTTTGGTTTTGGGTGCGTAATGGTTTTTCAGAAATGTAATGGTTTTGGGTGCGTTCTTCTGGCATGGTTTGGGTGTGCTCCTTCCGTTAGAAGGCAAGGTTGATGCCAATCGCTATTTAACAATCCTCAGTGATCATCTTCATCCAATGGGCAAGGATTTCTTTCATGAAGAGAGCTGTTTTTCAAGATGACAATTCCCCAGTTCAGAGTTGTAAGCGTCCATCGGTTGGCACCACACGGACTCTTATTCATTTGCAGCAAACTAAATGTAGGTGTCGTTGGACCATATCACATTCCTCCAGAGTTCGAGTTCACGGCTTGTGCTCTTTGCACCACTGGACATCATGACGTGCATTGTCAGTCAAGTGTGATGAGTGGCTTGTAAGTGAAACTTGACCATGATATCCAGCCCTTTGGAGTTCTCGACGTAATGTGCTTTACAAAATTTTCCTTAGCATCCTGCGTTGAAATCCGGGCATAATTGATCAGCTGTTGCTCACCGGTTTTGCTTTGCACATTGCTGTAATGCTCAAACGTCCCGATTCTGGAGTATGCGGTTTCTCCCACTGTTGCATTTCGCATATGACTAGATTCCCATGCAGACATGACTTTGGAAACTGTCCCTCGTGAAACGCTTTCCAACGATCATGCACCTTTCGAAATGGCTAAAGTCTTTCCTTGACAATATGGTGCCATATCGGTACCATGTCGTCGAGAAAAGATCTTATAATTACATGTAGTTAGGGTTTACCTTTACAGACATGGCACTAAGAATGCTGGGATGTCATTTGTATATTTCATGCTTTCGTCAGTGGCATGTAGACGCCACGTATAAACTCCGTCTATAGTGTATACCTAACACTTTCCTCAAACTTTGATGTTTTTTGTTTTGTTACTTTCAAATTTTGACTGGTAGCTTTTCCCCGGTATTCAGCTGTCATTAAATGGCAGCTGCCATTAAATGAATACCGGGGAAAAGCTGCCAGAACACTGCTATTCGTTTATAAATAGCAATTAGGAAATGATGTATTTGAAAAATTTATTAAACACAGTTAAACTTTAGAATGAGGAAATTATAATTTATTATATTTAATTATACATTCGGACAACATGAATTAGTATTCAGCGAGATGCATTCAAAAATTCTAAACATAGGCAGGATTTAGAGGTCCTCTTCACCTTCTGGTTTCTGGCATATTTTCCCCGCCAAACAATGAGGCATCCTTTGTAAAAGCAAACTGCAGCATTTCTTACCTCCAAAACAATCTGCATCGGAATCACATTCAGTGATAGGAGGAAAATTGTGACAAAGCTCTAATTTCGGTAGAGGTGGACATTTTCCTACGAGAGAAAAGAGAACATTATAAAAAAGAAACGAATAACTGATGCTCTTTACAAGATCAAATTGGTAACTTTATTCCTATTTTATATCACTCACTACAAAGACATACACTCAGTGATCACCTTATTAGGTACACTTGCCTAACCAAGAAAAGATGTGGGTTTTAGAGATTGTGCATCAGTATCTCTGGGAGGGGGAGGAGGGAAAATGAACATCGGTTGAGCTCTCACTTCTAAATGGGAAACGAAAACCAGGAAATATACAGACTGTTGGAGAAAACTAACAGTAACAGATGATGGTAAGATGATTTTGATAAGGGTGGATATACAAACTTGTTGGTTGCGTAGAAAATTTTTTTTTTGCAACAAAAGCCGAGCTTCCTTACATCACTTACTTTCTACCTCATAGGCTAAATACTAATACTAATATCGCCTAGAATGATTCTTCTTTCACTGCGACACAACAGCTATTCTTGATATGAGCCCCACTATCTCTCAGTAATGTCCTGGTAGTATTCTGACCCATGGAAATTGGACAGCTTCTTGTAGCTCCTGTAGATCAGATAGTAGTACTTATTGATAATAATGGCCGCACTTGTTCTATAGATTGAAATTTAGCGACCCTTGAGAAAAAGAAATCCTCACTAGGTTTATCAAACCAAGCCGACACGATTCAAACCCAGGTGCAATGGGGCATTAAACTATTGGAAGAAACTACTGGCTGATACACAAGAATCAGGAATCAGAATTACATGATGTATCAGTCCATTTTCGTGCTACCTGTATTATACCTATCAAAGTGGAGGGAAAAGTTTGATCAAAGAAACCAGAACGAAAATTACATAACTTGGTGATCGTGAATATTAGTCCAGTTATGTAACAAAGATAAATATTTTCGAAATCAGGGCATATCATAAGAAAAAAAGCTGTAATTGTTACTAAAGTTCGCTTATTCAAAACAAACATGTGGAACCTAAAAGATATGATGTACAAATTTATTCTAAATCTCAAACTAAATAGAACATCAATGTCTTTTGACATTAGAATAAATAATCCATTTTCAAACTTTGTGCTTTCAGGCGTTTGTTATTAATATATATACAAACCAGGATTTCAAAATCATCATCAATTATCAAAAACTCGCATTGGACAAATCTACACCTGACCATCAACAGAAACTGTAAACTCAACTAAAATTTAGGATATTTCAGATTAATTGCGTGAAGTGAAATGCCTTAAAAGAATGGATATAAGGCACATAAAGGTAAAGAAATCGGTTCAAAGCCCCATCTACATATCTAACATGATATATTCTTTGTATTTCAAATGCGAAATCATGACACAACACATAATTCTCATCAAAAAACACTGAAATTTTTCTAAACAGATTATTATTATTTTTAAAATAAATGTCTAATACATGTTTTTATATATAAAAGTCATCGAAAGATAAACTCACTTTTAAGAGACTTATCAGTACATCTTAACAAGATGCAAAATGTAGTAATAAAAAATGAAAAACCCAAGTTTCCCGGAGAAAACTCATGCTACCTTAACCTGAGACCGACTAACTCAGCCATATTGTGAAAAATACCGATTGAAATTCTTCGCTTCACCGATGGGATTCGAATCCAGGATTTTGCCATCCGGTATGGGGAGGATGGTGTTATGCCAACTGTCTGGGCCTCCTTGTGAAAGGTCAACGCTCTTAGAATTGCTGACTTGACTTCATTAGAATCTTATGAAGCCCATGGTCCACAGAGTATGCAAAGAAGCAGTCAGTGTTGTTATTCTAAAAAAAAGCTGAATTATTTCAAATGCTTCACCAGCATCAAAACATTATATAACATCACATTCACAAAGAACTAGAGCAACTGAATTCCTTGGAGAAATGTTCTATTGAAAGCAGTGGCCATAGTCATAAAACGCTACTATTCAGGGAACACTCTTATTTCGAAAATCTTTATGGTTCTAAGTCATAATACGTACGAAAATTGTAATAGATGTAAAGTATACTTAGAATAAAGGTACAATTTCAAATAAACGTTATATGAAAAACATAGGCTTATCCAATAGTACAAGAAGAAGAAGAAAAGAAGAATACGAGGGAAAGTTTCCCTCGTATAAGAAGGAAAATCACGACACACTGGACTCTCAAGGAATACGAATTAAACACTTAAAAAAAAAGAAATAATATCCAAATTACCTGAATATAAAGACAAAAGAAGTTAAAAAAACATAACAATTAGTTTTATTCTCGAAGGAAGAAAAACTCACCAAAAAACAAAATACTGACCAGAATGAAACACAATAATTTACAAGAATGGATAATAACTACCAGTTCCTTCCTATTCCACCACATTGCAGACAATCACACCTGCTATAAATCTACGGTCAACTCCTACTGCTGCCCCGTTGATTTATATTTCTTTCCACTTGGGTCCTACGAACCCTTCTCAGTTTCTACCCCCACGGTTCGTCTGTCCTATATTATCACTGGAATTAGAATTTATCAGAAATAGCCACAAGATCAAGATTTAGTTTTTGGATTGTAAAAGTGATTTTTCCGTGCATTTATTATTTATATTGCTCGCCACCAGGACATTGAGCACTCCTGCTTCCCAGATATGCGCATACAGTACTTTGGATTTTGATTCTGTGTATGTGTACATTGGTTTTCGAGGGCGACTACTTTACCTGTGAGGGTTTGTCCAAGACATCTGCCTCGTGATGTCATCTTCTTAGTCAGTATCTTAGGTATGCAGCATTTAGCGATGGGTGCAGGATATAAATCGAGTTCGCTACAGCAACGAGAGCTGCAATCGGAATTCGCGGTGCACTGCTTCCAGTCTTCTGGACACTTTACAGGATTTGGAGGTCCTGGTGGGCTCTCGGCCTGCTAAAAGAAAAAATACTAATTAATTTTATGTTACAGTCTGGAAAGGAAAATGATTATGAAGTTGCTGAATAATCGTTCCCCACAAAGGTACACTAGTTTCGTTGATGGAGAATAATTTTCAAGTTGCTGGTTACTTTGAATATGTTTTCCCATTCGTGTAGGTTCTCTTCTATTTTAAAGAGGTCCAAGAGGACCTTTCAGTAACAGACCTGGCAGTGGTATTTGGCCACTGCCAAATCTTATTAGGCCAGAATTATTTATTAGAAAAAATTTTGAGGCTAAAGGCCAAAAAGGCTTCTGTAGTTTATGTTATATACCTAGTAATTTTGAGGGAAGCGGCAAGAGAATGCATTGAATCTTTAAGCTTAATTATGAAGTCATTATTAGGCTCAGGAGATATTTCTTTGGATTGGAGAAGTTAAGAGGTGCGTTTTAAGTGGAAAAGCAACTAAGGCTATAAGTACGTTCGTCAGCTGGTTTGCTAATTGCTGGATGAAAACTTGAGTTTCGAGGAGTAAAACAATGGGACCCTTGTCTCAAACCGACTAAATCTGCCACGTTTAAAAAAAGCTCATAAAAATTTCTCATATCATCCATGGGATTCGAATCCAGAACTTTTCCACGCGGTATGTGAAGACAATCATTAAACCACTATGCTACCAGCAAGTATAGTAGAAAGTGCCAGTGTATCGCTAATATATAAAGGGGTCTCTAAGAGCGAAGATGGAAACTACGGAGCAGTAACTCTGACTTCCGTGGTAAGGAAAATCATGGCAGTAATAATCAAGAGCGCAGTACAGGGTGAATTAGAAAGAAATGGAATTCTAAATGAAACGGAATACGGTTTTGTAAAAGTGAAATAATCGTTTTCAATGAATTCCAGGTTAACTCAGCTCACCTTTATAGGCCAAAATATTTGCATATTTCATAATCACACAGAGTTTTACGTGAGGAATTTTTATGGGCCTTTTTTTTCACAACGCAGCTGAGTTAGTCCGTCTCAGGCAAGGGTAACATGGTTTCTTCTCCTGGAAACTCGGGTTTTTCGTCCACCAAACAGAAAATGGACCGCAGAACATACGCAATTTACAGACAATATACACTGAGCAATATGGCCTTGGTCGTTGATGCTCCTAAAGTTCTACAATAACAACACACAGAGATGCCTACAATCATCGAGGTCTCTTTCAGACTTTTCCAGGATAATATGTTTATCAGCAAAGAAATTGCAGTAACCTGTTAATGTAGAAATATACACCACAAGTCCCACTTTATTAGGTACACCAGAAGATCTCATATTAAGTGCTCTTATCGCTGTTGCTAACATTTTTAAATCGTCCGCGTCCGATATTATGTCTGTCCAGTTATTCGCTAAAGGTACAATGATCACTGTAATTCTGATGAAACATTTCCTTGTGGCACCCGTGCTTTGATGCATCTTTAATGGGTTTGGATGCCTACAGTGAGCATATGATTGTTTATGGTTCTGTTGGTTAGAAGCACCGTTAAGAACTCGAGGAGCTCGCCTTCAATGTTATAGAAGGATTGAAGGACTTCAATACTTGCTTCAAACTCTTCTCTTCGAGTCTTGTGATGATATGGCTAACTGTTATTTGAAGGTTGATGAGCGTTGATCTGGCTGGCATTAAGTAATACACTTGAGGGTTATAAGGTAAAATATGGCTAGTCAGGGTCGGGAGTATTGTTTTCTCTAACTTTTTGAGAATGCATAAGAATAGTGAGATTGGCTTTAAATGCTCTGTTGTAATGTACGGCCGCTGCGAAAGTAGTCTTTCGCAGCGGCCGTACATTGACATTCCAAACAGAAGGGAGAAATTTTCTTCGAAGTATGATATT
This sequence comes from Mastigoproctus giganteus, assembly GCF_048544385.1. Lineage (NCBI taxonomy): Eukaryota > Metazoa > Arthropoda > Arachnida > Uropygi > Thelyphonidae > Mastigoproctus > Mastigoproctus giganteus. Next base: position 68,314,105 of record NC_143586.1, on the reverse strand, counting down.
AAATATCATGAGTAGCAGATTGGTAACGAACAGGCTGAGACACGTAACCATGGACTGATGTTTTGTGATTGTTATATTAGTGAGAACGTCCCTGTGTATCCTGTCATCAGGCACACTAAGCTGCGCATACTGATCAAGGTCTTTTCCTACAGACCTTACTTCGAAATTCATCCATTCCGCAGGATGTCTGGTGTTAGAATTCATTGCTATACTGAGAATGGAGGAGAATTCATGTTGCAAGAATCGCGTTCTAATGATTTAAGGCGATTTAAGTTTGCCCTCACTCTAGAGTATGACAAAACTTCTAATACTGATCACGGAATGAATCTTGTTTCCGTGAGGCATTTGTTTGCCACCGATTGTTTAGATCCCATAATAACTTTGTGTGTACGTTTGACTGAAGTGCGGGAGAAGGATCACTATGAGCATATCATCGAAATCGAATACAGTTTCTTGTGTGACATCAGCGATACATGGATTTCAGGCTAGTACAAGAACTAAAAGGTTCTAAAATTCATCTGCCGTGCTGTGTGTCTTATGTCTGTTAATTGCGTGTGTTCTATGGTCGATTTGTCTTTTTTGATAATTTGCTATATACCAATTGCAGGCAAACTGAGTAACATACTTGTTTCGAGATTTGCTAGGTGAGTGGGGAGATTAACATTTTTACAGATCAAGTGGTCCGCCCATGGGTAGAAGCTGTAAATAATCCAGTTGGTAATTTTATCAACAGTACCGTCTGGTCATGGTGGAATATAAATTGATGCTGTGTCAATGAAGGTACTGTTGAATTCGTAGGTAAGCCTTCGAAGCAAGCCAAAATTGCTATTAATGACTTCTCGCCTTCAATTCAAGAGTGTTATAAATACGTTAGAGTGTTATAGAAATACGTCACACTCCCTACCCTTCCGGTCGATCGTAGATTGGCACCGTGGTGCAGCCAGCAGTATTCGAAGTAGCGAAGGCCTTCTTTCTTGTCCCATCCGCGTTTCTATCAGACAATTCATGTTATTCCTCCAAGAGAGAAGAAACTGTTCAAATGGTTCCAGTTTATTACGTATACTCCGCACATATTGGCAAAATATCTTCAAGGTATCTTCAAGCGGTGAAATTTTTCTGAGACTCTGTCTTGCTGGAAGAATTCGTGCGATTATTGAGATTTTGCTCTTTGTGATGCGAAGCGGGAATGTCACATATGTTCACTGATCGCCCTTTGAATGCACTCATTCCCAGCAAGAGAGTGATTGGTCCTTGTGGGCTCGTTTCTTGACGCTTCAACAGTGCAACAATTAAGTCAGCTTGAAGCTATCATGACTTTCCTGGACTAAGAATGCAGAAGGGCTGTAATAGTACGGCCGCCTGCTCAGTGTTCTGGTGAGTCAGCTGGAGGACTTTAAAATTGCACACTAGTGTTTATTATATTCAATTTTGAATAAAGTGTACGCTATGTCGGTCTTTTTGATGGAGATTGTTGTTGCAGGATTTTGGGCGCATCAGTGACTTAGGTCATAATGAGTCATATATATTATGTCTGCAAATTGCGTCTGTTCTGCCCTCGTGGGTAGAAAAGTTGGTAGGATCGCCATCCTCTCCACACCGGGTGGAAAAGACCTGAGCTGTAGTCCAATCGATGATGGAAGGAATTTTTATGGGCCTTTCTCAAAACGTGGCAGAGTTAGTCGGTCTCCTTCGAGGGTAGAATGGAAAACTCATTTCCTCCCGGAAACTAGAGTTTTTCGTTCATCAAACAGAAATTCGACCTCAGAACACACGCAATTTACAGACAATATGCACGGAGCAATATGGCCTTAGTCACTAATGCTCCTGAAAGCGCTTCTACAACAACAATACAACAACAGAGTCTGTTCCGTGGTCCATTTGCCTGTTTTTTGGATGAAAAAAAAACAAAAAAAACATGCTGTCCTCGCCTGAGACCGAATAATTCTGCCAGCTTGTAAAAAGGTGAAGAATTCTTCTCGTCATTGACAGGATTCGAACTCAGGCCTTTTCTAGGCGGTGTGAAGAAAATGGTGATTATATCCACTGTGCAACTCGCGAGGACTTTACCACTAGATTAAGTAGTCCTCAATTATAGTAACAATCTGTTCTTATGATATGTCAGGGCTCGCTTATTATCTGTAATCTTGATTTAAGATCTGTTCCAGTCACATAATTCTCTCTCTCTCTCTCTCTCTCTCTCTCTCTCTCTCTCTCTCTCTCTCTCTCTCTCTCTCTCTCTCTCTCTCTCTATCGTAGAAGTGTGTAGATGATTGCAGGTTTCTGAAGCTCAGATTACTTGATGACATATTGATGGAAGGGAAACTGCAACGTCTGCCCAAATAGTGTGTTGTTGCGTTTACTGATTGGCCTACATCTGTGGTGCCATTTGCCGCACAATACTCAGTTGATCGATTTAAGAGGACAGTAGCGGTATTCCTACTTCATGTAGCACCCTGAGGAACAGGGAGGCTAAATTGATTGATTTCTAATACATTTAGAATGCTGTGTTACTTTATTACTGGTGTTATTGTAGAAAACTGACTTGTCCCGATTACATTAGACAGTGAGACGGCTTTGCACATTCCCATCCGTTATCTCCCTTTTTTCCACATTTTTTCAAATCATGGAAGCATGATTGCCTTCCCAAATACTTGATAAGAGTTTTGTAAAAATATACCAGAATTTTCATTAAAAATTACATTAAATGACCAGGAATGAGAAGAAGATTTATAGTGTGACCGTTCCATTCATTTCGTATAGGTTTCCCTTCGCCAAGTTGATCTGGGTTGCCGAGCTAAATATGTTGTTGAATATCGTCTCATCCGTTTGGACTGCAACATAAGTCCACTTTCTTGGTCACGAACAGGGACTGAAGGATTTCTGGCAACCTGTGGGAGCATGTTAGCTGCCTGTTTGTCTGTCTAACATTCCACGGACATGGGACATTGGGCTCTCCATACATCCCTCAGATTCGATAAGATTGTTTCATTTCCTGTGGGATGTTCAGTTGTGGATCGGCTAATTGTGCACTTTTTTTTTTTTTTTCAGGCTAGTTCCTTCTTCTACTTCTTCCTTCATTGTGGTTTATGGCCACCAGTTCTAGGTTTTCTACAAAAAAGTTGACATACCCAACGAGCCTACTTAACAGGAAAGACGATTTATAACTGCTACTTCGCTATATTCCCAGCAAAAATTCCTTGTATATTCAGCTGTATATATATTTTCTGACATTCATTGTATGACGTCAGGCGACTAGAAATGTAATCCATCATGAACTTGCTGGTACCATAAACGTAAGCGACTCTGCTGTTATTTATAGTTCCAGGTGTCAGGGCAGGAGGGATTAACAGTAATTAAGGTTATTCTCTGTCAGTATCCATTATTTTTGAGCTTAAATACACTCAGTTTCTTTGTGTTTTCCAGTAACACCACTATCTGTAATTAGGCCACTTCTTTGAAAAGAACCAGGAAAGTCTCGGTTGTGGGTATCTTTCACTTTCCTCTCTGAGGATCAACAAACAGCGTCAGTTCTCAAGTGGAGAGAATTAGAGAACTGGGATTTGATAAAGTTGTAAGCAGAAGAGTGTCAGGGGTATACAAGGCCAAAACCCAATAAATAGTAGTTGCTGGAGGTAGGGGGTCGGGAATAGAGAGAGAGACAGAGAGAGCTGAAGTTTGCCGAGCTAACAGACATGCCACATTGAGAGAAATAATTAACTCCTGGCCTTAAGCATAATTTAATAGCGAGACGAATCGCAGCTGTCATACTGGCAAAAATGGATCCAACGCAATGTTAGAAAGATTTACCTAATTAAGTGGGCACTGAGTACAGAAAAGAACATTAATTTCTGGTAGACTCGCTCCAAGCTCTTTTTATATAAAGATTAGCTTAGAGGATTTTTTTATTCAAGTAATTTGAATTAATACAGTACTTCATAAGTTGTGTTTCATACTTTATTTATAATTATTTAAAATTGCCGATTTGTTTTATTCACTTGTTATTTATATCTAAAGCGTGCGCGGGCCAATATACATTTTGACTTCCTTGTGAACTTGTATTAATCAACTCCTGTTTAGAAATCCGTCGGTCATTGCCATATAAAAAATATTTAACGTGCTAACGATCGATCACTTGCTAATTAAATGGTCAAATAATATAATTACTGTTAAATATTTGCGTATTAATCACCATAAATCTTCATCAGATGATACAAAGACTCAAATTTGCATCTAGTCCCTGCCCTTGGTGACCTCAATTTAAATGATTGCCCATTAGATATTGCCACCACATTTTCCAACCATTAATTTTGAGTTTCGCATTTAATTTATTTTCGTCTTTAATAAGGTGCGTTATTGTTTATTACTATTTATTATTGTTTGTTTAATAATTTGTAAACAAGTTGTTGGTGTTGCGTTGTTGTAGTTAGGCTCAACAACAACTTAGGCCATATTGCGCCATTATGATTAAAATTGCGTGATCTGTGGTCGAGTTGCTGTTTGCTGGATGAAAAAATCCCAGTTTCAGAGAGGGGGTACTATGCTACCCTCGCTTGCGATCGACTAATTCAGCCATGTTGTGAAAAGACCTATAAAAATTCCTCGCGTCATTGAAGGGATTCGAACTCAGGTCTTTTCCACCAACTGTGCTACCACGAGGGCCTAAACAAGGCAAAGACTTAATTTCTATAGTAAATAACTTTGATCTAAGTTGGCTTCCTCAAAGATAATATATTTTTTAAAAATTTAAAATACTTTATTTTAAAAATATTATTTCCGTTTGAATAGAGAGAGGTTTTACTTACCACGATTGAAGTTGCAGCCAGGCATAATATTACGACAGTAACAAACATTTCGAAGTTTTTAGTACTTGAACAAACGATGCTATAGAAAACCATGTATAAACTCGCGAAAAAAAGTCTATAAATGCAGGATATTGTATCCTTTTATATACTTCCTACTCTGTTGACAACACCACCCTCTGGTTTTGTTTTCTTTTTGTTTATATTGCTTTTGTATATGGCGAAAAGAAAGTTATTGCTGAAGAGAGTGGTTTCCGATAGCTAAAAATCAAAAATAAAACCTCGTTGGCCACAAAAAAGTGTGATGTCACTGAAGTACGTGTTCGATCCTGACTTAACCAGTTTGGAGAGATCCGAGACTACTAGCGCGTGGAGACCAAATACTACGAGACAATTGTTCTGTTAGAAGTATATCATCCTACTGGTTTTACAGATAGGCTGTCAAGGTACAGGTACTAGAAGTCATGTAATAGGACGCGGTCATCGGTTTCACCCAGTTTCGAATGCACGTGGAAAACATCATTTTGATCTGTTGATAAAAATATTTTTAAGTTATTTGTTTACTCAGTTTAACTCAATATGTGTAATAAATAAATTAATTTTGCTGGTAATGGTCTGGTTATTTAACTGTGGGCTGCAATAGTTGTCGATTAATCAAGCTCTTCTTATCTGACTCAGTGTTCTAGCAACTATCTTGTAGTTGAGTAGATTAATGATTGCAATGTCTGGAAAACATTTGTTTTACAGTTATCGGGTACTCACAATATCGTTTTCAGATAAATGGTCTGTTATTTTCGAAATATGATTCATTAAATTGTTCAGGTTTGGGTTTAGCGAGGTCTGGTAAAGATTATTTCTATAAATCTCGGCCAAAAGAACAGCAGGTTTTAACTGCTGTTTGTGGAAATTAATTTAGAAAATTATTTCTACTAATATTCTCATGACAAGAACACGAAAGAAATATAGTGTTTTAAAACCAAACACCAGAGAGATATCAATTTATAGTGGTATCATAATAATTCAATTATATTTATTTGATTTCTTTGGTACAGTTTTTTCATGAGTTTCCATACAATTGTTTAGCACCTGAAATAAAATAAGTAGACTGTTTTCCAGTAGCTGCATTCTTACATTCTGATTTAAATATTAAAACGTATATAATGTGAATTAAATGCATTAGGGGGAAAAAAGGCACATTGTTACTGTTTTATTGGTTGGAAGTAGTTGCATATTTGTACACTAGATGGAGCAATGACAAGAATTGCGATTTTAAAATCTGTAAAGGAATTTGGATTTTTAAATTTATACATAATGAAACAAATTTTTAAAGATATAAAATGCAGCCACTGAAACACAATCGGACTTTTAGTCTTCTTGGCCTTCGGGTACAAAACATCTTTTTCCTGCATGGCAGCCGGGTGGCCTATTGAAGTCACAACATTTCTTCCCTCCATAACAGTCAACATCCGAATTACATTCAATTATGGGCGGAATCCTGGGACATCCGATTTGAGGGCCATTTTTGTCAAATTGAGGGGGAAGTGCAGGTGATGGACAGCTACCTGTGAAAATAAATAAAGAGTAATCTTATAGTGTAATCTAGTAGAAAAAGAAAAGATACAATATTGAAATGAAACATTTCTTGCTCTCAGGAGATCAACCACTCTTGTTTATATAACATACAGTACTTTATAACACTCATTCTGTGTGTGAATAGGGTTTCCAGGAAGACTATTTTACCTGTGAGGGTTTGTCCAAGACATCTGCCACGTGATTTCATCACCTCAGCCCGTGCCTCAGGTATGCAGCATTTTGCGAGGGGTGCAGGATATAAATCCAGTTCGCTGCAGCAACTAGTGTCACAGTCGGAATTCGCGGTGCACTGCTTCCAGCCATCTGGACACCTAATAGGGTTTGGAGGTCCTGGTGGGCTCGCAGCCTACGGAAAGAAAAAAATAAATAAAAACTTTTAGTTAATTTTATTCTTGAGTTTCTGCTTAACAGTCATTCCCCAACAAGGTGCAACAGTTACCTTGATTGAGAACGTTTGTCAACTTGCTGGTTATTTTGACTGTGCTTTCCCATTCGTGTCGGTTTTCTGCTATTCGAAAAAGGTCTGTGTTAAATGCATTAGCGGAACAATTTTTGGGCCCTCACCCCCGCGAGATTCACAAACAGGATCCCAGTGCTTTTTAAAAACCAATCCAAACCAACCATCTGCGTCCCCAACTCAGATCCTTCGGACTCCCCGTGGTGGACGATCTGACAGTGTTGTAATTTCTCCATTGGTTTGTCCCCCCTCCTGGTAAGGAGAAACTTTGAAAGCCTGCATCTAACTCAGCCATGTTGTGAAAAAAAAACCCACAAATATTTCTCGCATCATTGACTTGATTCGAATTCAGTTTTACATTGTTTATTTCGATTTAAGCAAAGCAGCTGACTTGACCCTGCAAAAATCACTTTATAAGTTTTAACATGCTGTTTTAACATTATTTTGTAATGAAATTTATCACACTCTGTTAATCAATGATACCGAAACCCTGAATTGGTCAACCACTGTATCAACTTTTCCCGGATGATCTCCTCAACTTAGATACTTCACCTCAACAACGAACAAATCCGTGCGTGAGAATCGTGAATACTCTGGATCTAATGATATGGAACTTTTCACGTTGGTGGAGCCAGATATTGCAATTAAAAAACTCAGCAAAAAGAAATGCCCAAGTATTGACTTAACAGAAAATGAGGCTATCGTCAAATTCTATGAAAGTTATCATAATTTCTCGTTAAACTTATACAGTAAATGTGTCCTTGAAAGCATCTTTCTACATCAATGTAAATTGGCTCTCCTAAAGATATTAAAGAAACCTAATAAATCTGCTACTGATTCGAGAACTTATCGACCGATACGCTCTTCACTAATTTCGACAAGTTATTTGAGAGACTGCCTGCGTCCAGATTAAGAAGTCTACTCCAGAACCAAAATCTATGTTCTACAAAACAATTTGACTTCAAAAAACACCTGTCTGCAGAGAATGCTGTTAATTCTTTAGTTGGTTGGCTGTTTTGGGAGCATCGGCAACTAAGATCATGTTGCTCCGTATATTTTCTGTAAATTGCACGTGTTCTCAGGTCGAATTTCTGTTTGCTGGCCAAAAACTATAGTTTCTGGGAGAAAAAACCATGCCATCCTCGCCAGAGACCGACTAATTCAGCCATGTTGTGAAAAAGACCCATAAAAATTCCTCCCGGCATTGACGGGAATCGAACCAGTGGTATATTCGTAACCACTGTGTTGGCCTCAAAGACAAAATACCAGGTTAAGTCGTTGTCAGATGGCTGCTGGTTTCTTCTCTCTTAAATTACAAATTTTCATCCAAACAGGTAACAATAACCTTATAGGATACACGATTTGCTGGTACAATGGCTATCATAGCCGGTGGATGTTTTCTGTAATTATTTTAAAGGTTTTTTCTTCCATCTGCAGACAAACCAGATTTGGAACATCCGTAGTTTACACTTAGTGTAGCTTTATGTCTTATAGTTACCTTCGTGCGAATTCTAAATCAACCTCAACTGCTGAGAAAAGTAGATATACACTTGTAGATTATTTTTTAGCTTCCGTTGTTATCATGCGGAAGTTAAAAGGAAACGGAAGACTGCAAGGAGAGATAAAAGAGCAAAAGAACCATGAAATAAAAGTAAAGAATATTGGAGCAAAAAGCTGGAATAGAAATCTTATGTCGAACTCAAGTTTTAACTAATTTATTTATTATTATTATTTTGAGATCCAGATTTTATTTCATTTAATCATTACGTATTTTTAGAATTGCTGTTGAATCCAGCAATTAATAGTGGCAACGGCTCTTTTTAGAAATTGCGTGGAAAGCCTTAGTCTGCTTCTCGTCGAATTGGGGATATGATTTTTTATCTTGCAAATAGGCGACTCCACCGTAGAATACATACAATTTTCAGGCAAAAACAAATACACTGCCCTACCATTAATATCCGAACACATGCCTTTAGACAAAAAAAAACCTTTTATTGTGTCATTTAATGTTTTGTGTTGAAATCTTTTGCTTTTATGACGGTCTTCAATCTTCGCAGCATGCTCTCAGCATTTTATAAATGTCAGTTGATATGTTCCTCCACTCGGCCTTTAACGCAGCCACCACTTCGGCCTTGTTCTTTGGGCGATCTCGACGTGCACGTATACGACGATCCAATACATCCCAAAGATGCTCGATAAGGTTCAGATCAGTACTCTGGCTGACCAATCCTACTTTTCCACACCCATGTCCTCAAACTACTCTGTTACGACCAGGGCAGTATGACATGGCACGTTGTCTTGCTGATAGAGGTATGGGTCTTCCCCGAAGTATTGCCATAATGTTGGAAGTGCATAATTGTCCAGGCTGTTCAGGTACTGCATAGCATTCATGGTTTTGTCGATAACGACTAATGGGCCCAAGCCAAACCATGAAAGGAGCCCCATACCATGACACTGCCTCCACCAAACTTCATTATTGGGAGGATACAATCAGGAAGGAACTGTTCCCCTGGCATTTGCCACACCCAGGAACGGCCATCAGACTGGTAGAGTGCGAACCTCGACTCCTCTGTCCATAGGACTATTTTCCACTGCTCTACAGTCCAGGATTCGTGCTCCTTACACCATGTTAATCGGCGTCTAGCATTTGTTGAGGTGATCAATGGCTTGTGAACAGCTGCACGACCATTGTAACCCATATCATGGATTGTCCTTCATATTGTACTAGTGCTGACATTAATCCCAATACTCGCACAGAGGGTTTGCGTGACTTGAGACAATGGCAAATTACGATTTGTGCGCACGGTTCTTCGCAGAATTCTCTTGTCCCGTTCTGTTAGTTTTCGGGGTTTATCAGTCCATTTTTTGGCAGGTTCAGTCCTGTTCCTCTTCCATATGACGTCACTAATCGTTGACCTAGGGATCCCCAGAGTGATTGCGATGTCTCGTACAGAACGCTTGCTTATGTGGCATCCTACTATCATTCCACGTTGTAAGCTTGTTAATTCTGTTGAACTTGCATGCCCACTTTTGCAATTGTCTGTTCGAAGCCCAGTGTGCATATTTATAGCAGGTTCTGTGACGTGTTTCTGCATAAGAGCTATTTCCCCATCCATGGAGGGGTGTCCGGTATTAATGGTAGGACAGTGTATATATACAAAGGTTACAATGATTTCTTCTTAGTTATTCCCCCTCTATAATAATTCACATAACCTACTGAAAAAAGGAAAATATCTGGATGAAAAAAATTGCTATTAAAACAATCGAAGTTAATACGAGAATTCAAATGTGCAGAACAATACAGTTTTTTATGGAGCTTCAGGATCAAACATTTTTGGTCAATGCTCTGAATGTTGTAAGAAGGATCAATAAAGTCAACACTTAAAAATCGCTGACAGCTACTAAAATTACTTCTAGATTCAAAGAGAGTGGGCATAGAATAACTGTGATCGGATAAGGGTCGAATGGTCCGATGACATACCGTTTGTTTTGATTTATTCGTGAAGAAAGTAATACTTTGAAAAATTTGAAAATTTTTACTTTCCGAGACTATATAGATGGAACTTTGATCTTTGAATAAAGAAAAGCCGTCATATTAGGTCTACCGAAGACTGTACTTCTATCAGCCCATGTGCATTATGTCCATAAATTGCGCGTGGTTTTTGATCGATTTGCCTGTTTTGGTGGACGTTTTTTATGGAGCTTCAGGATCAAACAAAAATGTTTGATCCTGAAGCTCCCGGGGAGAAAGGGAACTTTTCTATCCATGTCTGAGATTGACTAACTGTCACCAACTGAAAAAAAAATTATCCTTGAAAAGAAAGATCACATTGCACAAGACAGAAGAGCGAATAGAAATTTTTGAAACACCTTTTATAATTGACAATTTATAAAGGAATCCAGATGCTGCAATTAACATAAAGATAAAAGGTATAATACTGAGTAAATCTACAAATATTTAAAAAATACTGTTAAAAATAGCTCATGAAATCCTAGACAAAAAGAAGAGCCAAGGACCAAAAAAGACCTGGATTACAGAGAAAGTAAGAGCTGCTGTAGAAGAAAAGAAACTTGCATATCGGAAATGGCTGGGTGATAGGAATGATGAATATAGGAACATTTATGTTGAAAAAAAAGAAAATAGCCAATCGGTTGGTAGTAGAAGCGAAAAATGAAGAATGGGAAAGGAAATGCGCAACTATTAATAGCAAATTGGGCTTCAAGCAATCAGCGGAATCGTGGAAGGTCCTTAAAGACTTGAGAAAACAGAATAAACACAATGCTGGTTTGCAATTAATACCTTTGAAAGACTGGACGGAGTACTACGAAGGACTTTTAAAAGAAGACCGGGAAGAGTTCAAGACGATGGAGGATTTTGGTGTAGAAGACTCGGGCTTAAAAGTTTCTGTTAGGGAAGTGGAACTCCTGCTAAAGGAAGAAAGGAATGGCAAATCACCTGGACCTGGAGGAGTTTACATGGAACTTCTGAAATATGGAGAAAGAGGAGTGGGTGTTCTGATACAAAAACTGTTAAAAATAGTATACTGAGAGGAGAAGAAATACCGAAAGAAATGATAACAGGATATATTACATCAATTTATAAGAAGGGCGATCGGAAAAGCTGTTCAAATTACAGAGGAATATGCGTCCTGAACCCGCTGTTAAAGATCCTTGGAAAATGGATCAGGAACCATTTAGAAGCCCGAATCGAGGTATCAGAAGAACAAAGTGGTTTTTCAGCTGGGGGGTCATGTATAGATCATATCTCAACAGTACGACAGATCCTTGAAAAATGCCAATCAAAAGGGAAAAAAAATCTTTATGATTTTCATTGACCTTGAAAAGGCATATGACAGTGTTCCAAGAAAACGCTTATGGGAAGCACTGAAAGAGGCAAATATTGGTGGACAACTGATTAACATTATTAAGGCAATTTACAGGAATAATAGATGCAGAATTAAAGTGGTATCAGCTTTTTCACCTGAATTCCATACTTCAAAAGGCTTATTACAAGGTTGTTGCAAGTCACCAACACTTGTCAAAAGGGCAGATGTCGATATAAGATCCTGGTCAAAAAAATGTAATAAAATGGGATTGCCGATTAATAAGAACACCTATATTCACAATTTACTTTTTGCAGATGATCAGGTGGTGATAGCACAAGACTTAGAAGATGCAAAGTATGCACGTCATCAATTGTTTGAGGAATATAAACAATGGGGTCTAAAAATCAATTTTAGCAAGACTGAAATGTTGTCTTCAGGGCCAGGACACGTTCTAAATATTGCAGGTTTTAAAATCCAACAAGTCGATAAATTCAAATATTTGGGATCAATCTTACAAAGTGATGGATGGATCATCCCAAGCAGAGCTCAATAAGAGAATTACAAACGGCAGAAAGGCTATCGGCATGTTAAACTCTGTTCTGTGGAGCAAAAATATCCTAAATAAAACAAAGAAACTTATATTTCAAACGATTGTACAAATTCTTCTATTGTATGGAGCGGAAACCTGGACATTGAATAGGCGAGCGGAAAACAAATTGCTCTCCACAGAAATGGATTTTTGGAGACGCTCAGCAGGAACTTCTAGAAGAGACAGAAAACGGAATGAAGACATAAGGGAAAAATGGAAGTGAAAAAGACTATTATTGACACCATCAAAGAAAAGCGTCTAACATGGTATGGACATGTAAAACGGATGCAAGAAAACAGATATCCAAAGGCTATCCTGGAATGGATACCTCCTGGAAGAAGGAGAAGAGGAAGACCTAGGAGGACATGGATGGATGGAGTACGGGAGTGCATGACAGCCCGAGGCTTAACCGACCAAGACACCTTGAACCGCACTTTATGGCGGGAAAAAATTCCTAACAAGAAATAACTTGTAGGCTGAGGAAACCCATTGTAAATGGATACACTCCTCTTGAAGAAGAGGAAGATAAAGGAATCCAGCCATTGAGGAAAAAATTTAGTAATAACAGTAAAAATACAACTTATTATCAGGAAGTTATACGCTGCCACTGTAATCCACCCATCTGTATAACATTTCTCATGATCATGGCAACAACGAAATTCCATCTGCAAATAAGGCATCTGTTTCGAGAGGTTCCTTTGTTTTTGTAACAGATCGAAGTCGCAAGGGCCCCAATCGAAAACCCTTCGGCAGGAATAAGCATCGTGATTATGATCGATTGCCTATTACTGTGATGGTACTATTGATACTTTTTCATCACCAAAACCCAAATCGCATCAATTCAGATATATTCTCAGCGTTGAACAATGAACCAATGTCTCATCGGTTCAGAAGGCATCAATCGAGCAACTTTCGAACCAATAGAGAACACCGGAGAATCTATTATTATACCCAATTTACACAAAGGATTTCGTCTTTTCCAGGCTTTGAGTGGTAAAAAAGAACGGCACTCAGCTTTTATTTAAAAAAATAAATAAATAAAATAATAATTCCATCAAAGCATTCTGGAAAAGACTGACTTCTATTGTACAATTAAAACATTGAAACATATCTAAAAGTATTATAAAGAAAGAGTTCATGGGAATTATAAAACAGATGGCGCATACATAAATAACAGATAAAACTCCTACTTACTTGAGCCAAACCAACCACCAGAACTACAAGTGAAACAGCAACAAACATTTTGAAGAACTGTTCAAAAATTAAACACCAAATGGGTGACGACTTTCCTGAATTTATATTATCCGCAGATGCGTGTAAAGGTTGAACCAGGAAATATCCAGCCCATTACGCCCTTCCCATAGACTTCCTGGAGAGGCAAGGATGATGGTCAAGGCTGTATCACTACTCGCCACTCACTTAACTGCGCGTGCTAGTTGAGCTAAGGACTTCCGAGAAGCGCCCTGTCTCCAAAGAACACTCTCTTACTGCCGTTTCATTGTCCACCCACTTTGTTTGCGAGTGACGTCATTCACTGTGTCAAGTAGTGCTCCCAACAGTACGTAGTAGACAAGTTTCTTTACCTTTCAGGTGTGGTTGATAATGAAGAATAGCCTCTTCGTCGGTGAAGTGCAGTGCACGTTAAGAAACAGCTACCCACATTTTAGCCAACTCTCAGCGTTGGGTAATGAACAACGTTAACGATGTTGACATTTTTAAAAAAATGATATTTGCTATCATGAATTACACCTTTAAGATACCGGATTTCTGCTTAGTTTCTATCCATTTTGGTCTGATAACTGTCTACTCCATTTCTTTGCCGATAACCACAAAAAAAACGTGCTTTTGTCTTCTAGCAACTGTCAATGCCATCTGAGCGATTAACTTTGTCTTCAGGAAACTATGATCACTAACAGTTGGCTTTATTCGTCGAAATAATTGGAATAATGTTTCAAATCCTTGAATTCACAAATTTCTTCTTATACTAATCATAAAAGCCATGAAGATAACTTTCCGCGTGTGTCAATCTTTTATTTTCTAATCTGAAGGATTTATCAAATTCAGGTTATCATTAAATATTCCTGGAAAGAGAGAGAGAGAGAGAGAAAGGGCAGAGTAGCAAGTTCTCTTGCGAAATAAACAGAAGGCAACATAGAGAATCGTACGAGTATTTTCAGCTGATAACAGACTGGTAACAGGTAATGCATCTATCGCTCATGCGCGCACACACATACACACTTTGGCTGTCACTTACCATGATTGGCGTTTCCGGTGAAAGTACCAATTTTACCACGTCGTTTCTCATAACTTATTTGCAAATTGCTTAAAAGGAAATGTCAAACAAGGAACTCTATATCACGATGTAGTGGATATCGTGATATCAAGAATCGGCCTTGACAATTTTCAGTGAAAAGATACACACTTTTGCCTTTATTTAAAGCTATTTGATTTCCATGTACTCATTTTCATTGTACTCAACTATACACTGGTTGTTTCTGTATTGGACTACATCAGAGAACAGAAATGTCTAATTCTTTTTTTCTCGAACTAACTCAGCCTTGAGCGAGGATAGCAAGGTTTCCCTCTCCTCTCCTATCCCCCGAAAACTCGAGTTTTTCATTCAGCTAAACAGAGAAGTCAATCAGAGAACACACGCATTTTATGGACACAGTACACATGGGCGGATGTCGTTCTCTGGAGGTCATAATAAGACTTTTTAACGATATACAACTACAATGTCGGGTTCTCCATAACCAGAATTTCCAAAATTTTCTGTTCTCCTCTCTTTATAAAAGACCTTGTCGCTTTTGTTAGATCGTCAACATCACCCTGACAACTATTTAGCTGGCCACGCATCCTTTTTTAGCCTAGTGCACCTTATAAAGACCTGGCGAATGGGACGAGGTCAAATGCCAGTCAGGAATCCTTCTGAGACACCTTAATAAAGTGAAATATATGTACAGTTTCTGCTAGATAATCATTAACGAAGCCGGAACCTACTGAGTAAGGACAGGTGAAGCAGAACTGGAGTATAACTGCCTAGGGCAGGAGTACAAATACTTAATCAATTACAGCTTCCAAGGATACAAAGTGTTGTAATTTTATTCACCGAGAAGCGAAAGAAAAACTAATTTTTCCCTCTCTAAAGCAAGGGTTAGAAGTCAGGGTTATCTTCCTAATTATCACTGAAACAATATGCTTTTTTTTTGTTTTGGTTTAAGGACAAATAAGATAAAACTAGGTTTTAGAACGATTGAAGGATTTTTTTTCCTCCTCTCCAGAAAATATCCTGAAGATCATCACTTAAAACGCTGCCATCCCGGATATTTAAAAAGTTGAACTGTTTATGCAGAGAAGTCTGCAAAGTTAGTGGAAATATTGTTAATATACAAACTTAGGGAACTTCAATTAACTGAGACGTTAAAATTCAGGGAGGCATCTACCATCACAAGTTATGGGTAGTGTTAGTAAGAAAATTGACTAACCAATTGCAAAAACAAAGCAGAAGGCAAAACATAAGACAGACATTTGATTATAAGACGTTTATGACACGATCGAATCCTTGGAAATGTCAAGCGAAAGTGCTTGAGTCAGCGTGGGTAATACAACCAGTGTAATCGAACACTGAGTTCGAATTCCGTCGATGCTGTGAGAAAATTTTATGGGTCTTTCTCATAACGTAGCTGAAATAGTTGGTCTCAGAAGAGGGTAGCATGTTTCTTTTTTTTTTGTCCACCAAACAGGGAAATGGACCACAGAACACGCAGGTTACAAACATAATATTCATATACACGGCGCAATGTGGCCTAAGTATAAGTAACACATGTGGATTAACAATTCATAATTGCGATCATTAATCAGATGGAAAGTTTAAAGATATTGTAAGAGTTTGCTGTTGTTGTTGTAGGGTTTTAGGAGTATCAGCGACTAAGCTCATATTGCTCCGTGTATACTGTCTGTAAATTGATCGTGTTCTGGGGTCTCTTTTCTGTTTTATTGGACGAAAAACCCCGAGTTTCCGGGAGAGAAAGCCGTAAGCGTTTGTGTTTGATGATATTTTCCATAACATGTATGCAGGCAACGTCCCTGTACACAGACGATAAAAGAAAAACTATACACAACATGTTGAAAAACAAATACCATGCAAATTTAAAATCTTGCATGTAAATGTGGATGCAAATATTTATTCAGCTTGTCAGAAACCAGTTCAGGATCATGGATAATATTACCACAGATATCAAATGGATCAATGTGGTTGATTCCTTTCTTTTTACACCAATACGATCCTGCTACTGGTCTTTGCACTTTTAGCTAAGAACTTCTCGTAATATTATTAGACATGCCTGACCATTCGCTTCTCTCAACCGAGTAACTTTATTACAGACTAATTCAAATTAACTGTAGGATTCTGGGTCATTGATAATTTGTAATCATTCCACGCATGTTCTCTGCAGCTAAGACCATAGGTTGTTCGGTTTCGGTCTGTACCTTGAAGAATACCATTTGTTGGTATAAAAAGACTATAAAAAGAATAACGTCCTTAAACGTTTCCCATTTAACAGGTATATTATTTAAAGTTACCATTCAAGCCTACCCAAAAGAATTTAAATGATGTATAAGATGGTTGCAAATGCTTTGGGGAAAATAAAAATATCCTTCTCGTTGCTTTGTTACTTAGTTACTTTGGCAGGAGCTACTAGTTCTTAATTCAATGTACTGTGAACACTGTTTTCCGGTGAGCTTTAATATCATTATTTGAAGATTCTTATTATCAGGTCGAGAATATTTCTTTACCTTGTGGCATCTTCTGACATGCTGATGTACGAAACAGTCTTTCAGAAAATCCAAATATACTACTACTAGGTGAGCGACCAACCGCAAGTTCCAGTCAAACACAGTAACATTAAACACCCCATAATAAGGCATTTTTATTTGTAATAGGTACTGCATTCGCACTCTCATCGATGAAAGCATCAATATGCGTTAACACACACTCATACCATCATATTACCACTAGGAACATCTTTTTTTTTGTGCAGTACATCTGTCTAAAACCGTTCTTTGGGCATACGGCAAACCTAAGTGCTGTTGTGCATGTGTTCTATGTTCGATTTGCTGTTTGCTGCACGATAAACCGGCGTTTCCGGGAGAAAAACCGTGCTGTCCTCGCCTGAGACAGATTGATTCAGCCACGTTGAGAAAAAGACTCAAAACTTCCTTGCATGATTGATTGGATTCGAACCCAGGTCTTTTCCACCAGGGGCATACGCTGATTATACAAACTGGGCTACCCACGAGGGTAGCCCAGTTTGTATAATGTGGTAGCCCACCGTCCACATGTTCTGTCTTAAAATGAATGGTCACGCTACGTTCTGTCATCCATTAGCGTACGATATCTTCAATAGTTCATCTTGGATATCCCACCCTTTCTCCCTGGTGGGTAACACAGTTGGTAGAGTTGCTGTTCTTCACACACCAGGTGGAAAAGACCTAAGTTCGAGTTCCGTAGATGACGTGAGGAATTTTGATGGGCCCTTTTCACAACGTGACTGAGTTATTTGGTCTCAGGTGAGGGTAGCATGGTTATTTCTCCAGGAAACTTTGGTTTTTCGTCCAGTAAACAGAAAATCGACCACAGAAAACACGCAATTTACAGACAATACACAGACCAATATGGCCTTAGTTGCTAATGCTCCTAAAACTCTACTCCAGCAATAACAACCCACCCTTTTTGAATATACCTCCATTTGTGAATAATACTGCATTTTTCAATTTCAATTATTACTATTTATGACATTAGATGGCAGCAAGTACAACAGAATTTTATTTTTTATTTTTTTTTTTATTGTGGAACCTTTATTTTTCTCGTCTCTGTTAAGTACTAACAGGTGTTAATGATGATAAGTAACCAATATTACTATAAAAAATTAAATATAATAAACAAGAAAATAATATACTTATTTTTTATTTATTGTATTACTTTTTTTTTTAAAACTACATACTTTATAAAAACGGTGTTATTAATATCAGTATTATTTGCAATATTTCATCTGAAGTTATTTTTATTTCTAGCATAATTTTTATTATTATTCTTTTTTTTATAAATGATTATGACTATCAATATCGCGACTTTCACCTTTTTGATTATGAAGAAATAACGTTGCACGAGCACTAAACTGTACGTAAATGTCCATTATTCAACAATTTTTCGCATTGCAGCATTGATCCTTTAGTCAGGATCCATTCGCAAATTATCTAACGCCATTATTTTTTAAACTTTTTTTGGATTTATCTTCACAACAGTTTTGACCTTCCTTCTCACTATTATATAAAGTAATTACTCGATTCAAGTCACATTTGATTTTTATATTATTAAATGTCTGCTGTTAATTATTAATTTAAATAAATAAATAAATAATTAATGTTTAATTAATAATAATCAATTTCTGATTACCATTCGCATGGCTATTCACCTAACACGTAACAATGGCTGACCTTCTTGTGTTAATTATTTTTGTGAGTCTTAATTTTTTTAGATAACCTGTCCGTCCATCATTTGGAGTTACCTGCTTATGTATTCATTTCAGGAATTAATGAAAATAAATATGAAATTGTTCGCAGTGGCGTTTCTATGAAATCAGGGTCACCACAGCAGGAAAACCTTGTAATAGCAGTAGTAGTAGTAGTAGTAGTAGTAGTAGTAGTAGTGGCATGCAATGCAAGAAAGAAAGCGTATGAGCTTACGCAGCATCAGCCAAAAAAAGAAAAAAAAATTAAAAACCATTCCCTCTAAATGTTTGTCCAGTTCCTCCTTAAATTTATTCAACCTATCAACTTCCACAACGACAGATGGAAGTTTGTTCCAGCAATTAACCACCCGCTAGCTAAAGGAAAATTTCCGCACGTCTATTCTACTTCTGTCTTTCCTCAATTTGAATTTATGGCCCCTTAGGTTCGTAATCTGGACAAGTGGGAGAATCCTATCAGAATTCAGCGTGCTCAATCCATTCAAGGCCTTATACACCTCAATCAGTTCACTAGGTGCCTAGTCTTCAGCCACTGCAATTTGCAGAACTTAAGCCTCTCTTGGTAAGAGGATCCCTTCATTCCCCTCACCAATCTTGTTGCCCTTCTCTGTACACGCTCAAGTAAATCTACATCGTTCCTAAAATGAGGCCTCCAGACCTGTACCCAGTACTCAAGGCGTGGCCTGACCATTGCCTTATACAGAGGGACAATCACCTCCTTTTCCCTGATAGCAAAATTCCTATATATCATTGACAAAACCCCAGGACCTGCCCTGGCCGCCTGTCTGCATTGCTCAGAGAACTTCATATCTCACTGCACAATTACTCCCAGACCTTTTTCATTTTCTACCACCTTAAGTGTAGTACCACACAGTTGGTACGTTTCTCTGGGGTTACTTCTACCCATATGCAGTACTTTGCATTTGTCAAGGTTAAACTTCAGTTGCCACTTCTTAGCCCATCTGCCCAAATTTTCTAGATCCTGTTGCAGTAGCACACTGCCATTACTGTAATTAACAACCCTACCAACCTTTGTGTCATCTGCAAACTTCGACACTAAGCCTGATATACCTTCATCAATATCATTGATAAATATACAAAACAACAGAGGGCCCATGATCGAACCCTGTGGGACTCCACTAATAACATTTGTCCACGAAGAGCATCACCCATTGATTACCACCCTCTGTCTTCTCTCACTCAACCATCCTTTTATCCATTGTAGCAACTTACCCTTAATACCATTCTGCTCCAATTTGTACAATAGTCTTCCATGCGCAACAGTGTCAAAAGATAGAGGGACTAGAGGAGGATGTGGAGAGCGAGATCTAACAGTGAGTATAGTATGGTATGGTTGTCAAAGGGCTGAAGGGTGTGTTGGAAATTTTCGCAGGGAGCACGAGCAAGCATTTGTAGTTAAGCCTACAAGTGTTTTTCTCTGTTGTCGCGAGATGACACCACTTGTCCCTTGCCCAAAACGTACACGTTATTTCGTATTTTAATTACCATATTCGTCTCAATTTAATTTTGCTTCAGCCATTACAGAAACAAAAAAGGAAGGACTACACTCATGTTCATAAGAAATGAATCACCTTACAAAATATTTACTATTATATATTTTTTCTTCAGATTAAAGATATAATTTATATATTAGACGAAAGTACAATTTATACAGATTGTATACTTCATATATTATTAAAATCAGTAATGTTTACTAAATTGGAAAGGAACATAAATGAAATGAGTGAAAATCGGAAGGATATTATTGAATATAAAGATATTTAATAAATTCTTCAAAAATATAAAATGGAACAGCAGATATCAAAAATAAACAGTGAATCAAACTTAATACGAGTTTTGCCACATAGTTAAAAATCAGTTTGGTATTCATTAGTTATCAATTTCGAATATTATGTATTCGGGGTCACCTGGAAGGTAACTTTCAACAACCAATGTGTATTATGTCCGAAAACTGCGTGCCTTTTCTAGTCGCTTTCCCTGCTTTTCGGGACGAAAACCCCATTTTTTTTCTATCTACTCTTGAGATCAACTAACCCAGCCATGAAGTGAAAGAAAGCCTACAAAAGTTCCTCGAGTCATCAACGGGATGACACGAGTGCCTGTTCCATTCAATGCTGGAAAGACGCTGGTGATACCACCGTGCTGCTGTGCAGACTGGTATGTTGGGTAATTCAAGGCATTTGTGTTTGTATGGCGGTCTCCAGGATTTCCCCTATAACCATCTACGTTGGGTAATGCATCACCTTATCTTTTTCTCATTGTGTTTCCCCATTTTGGTCGTTGAAGGTAGTGAACACATGTTTCCAGTGCTCCTGATTTTTCGCCAATATCGTTAGATAGTTAAGTTAAAATTGCAATGTACGTTGGGCCCCCCCGTAGCCAGGTGGGAAGGGGCAGCAGTGCGTAGCACACGCTTCTTGATTAGACCCGGGTTCGAGCCCGTCACCACCAAATACGGAGGATGCAGAACGATCAGGGAATGACCACCGCATATTCCCCGATCAATATGACCTTAGTTGCTAATGCTCCTAAAAACCAAACAACAAGTAAGGTACGTTACCAGGAATTCCCTGTTATTCAAGATGGACCTTGAACTTTTTCGTGCTTCGTCGCTTGTTTTGAGAATTTTTCTATTGGTCTCTGTCTGTGGAACTGGACACACACATTCATAAACAGAACACCAGAGAAGAGTGCAGTCGAGCGTATTCGCTGGTTGCGGCGTTCAAACCTTGCTCCTTAACTGGGGACGGTTTCCCTCCTGAAGTCACCTTGGACTGTGTAGCCGTGCTAATTATTTTCCGTGCTTCTAACATCGTTTCCGATGACTTTTGCAATGTGCGTCACTCTTTAATTATTTGTGTATGTTGAAAGCAAATCTCACAATTCATCCTCAGTGGAAAACCAACTACACCACCTCCTCACAGGCGACCCAGCTACTCCGAGCAAACCCCATATGCTGCCCTCTCTACATACGCACGATAAAAACGGTGCAAATGGTGACTCACATCAGCCATTTCAAACAGATAACTCTAACTTAAAAATAGTGTCTACGACAAGATCACGAGATATGAAGGCTCAACGTCTGCACACCCAATTCCCAGTTGGAGATGTGCCAAGTCTCAAACCGATATAGCCCAGGACCCATATCCTGCCAGAAACGACAGACATCATCAGCTACTGAAAATCCAGGTCACTGGGCGACCAGCCCATAGTGGCATAATAGTGGCATAGTGTTTTGTGGAAGGTGCCACCGGTGATTTCCTCGCATCTGTGCCATAGTACATTGTGAAGAAGTACAGAATCTCTGTCAGCGCCAGAAAAGATTAACCAGCCGAATTCCACGCCATACTCAACATTTTTAAAGCATCTATCATGCAAACTATTGAAAAGAAATTGAATGAATTGTGCTGTATGATAACCGCCTCCCACCACCCCTCAGGTAAGCAACAGCACCTCCAGGTGTCTTATACTTCTTCCTCTAGTGGGATACCTAGTGAGAGGTCACAGTGTAATCCTGTACACCCGACAAGCATTCAAGGTTCGTCTTCGAACCCTTCCAGCGATACAGATCGTCAGTTTCACGAAAAGAAGACTGCATTGAAACCCAGTTAATCGAAGCTTAACAAAACAAGCACGCAACACATTCATGCAGCTCAGAAAGATGTCACACAATTGCAGTTTGGCCACAACTCATCCATCGAGGATCCTAAACTGAGGATGCCACCTGCCCAGCCAGCAGGCCCCAGCCTAAGAATTGTGACTACACTCTCACTACGCTAATCACAAAAACACCCTTTCAGTTTCAACCTATAATCTGAGCCCAGATCGTGGCGACGCACTCGACAACTGGAATGAATTCTAAGGCAAATAATCAGAACCACATCTCTCCTTCCAGACCAAGAGAAAGCCACTCCTATTTCACAGGAGTATCCATCAGCTCCCCGCTCCAAGCAAAAAAATTCAAATTATTATATTAGGGCCATCCGTAATTTCTTACATAAACCTGTATACTGTATATATATTATGTCTGTAAATTGCGTGTGTTTTCTGGTAGATTTGCCTGTTTTGCTGGACAGAAAACCCACAGTTTTTTGGGGGAGAAAACCTTGTTATCTACGCCTGAGACCGACTAACTCAGCCACGGAGTGAAAAAAGCCCATTAAAGTTCCTTGTGTCATCAACGGGATTCGAACCTGAGCCTTTTCCATCCGGTGGCAGGAGGACGGTGATGATACCACTGTGCCACCAACGCAGGCCCCCGCTCCGAGCAGTAAGCGCTACCAGAAACCGAAAAGCATCATATACGGCTCTCGATTTCTTCCTCCTTCCTCAAAACCACAACCGGACATCACTACACCCTTGCGAGAGGAGTGGCAGCTAGATGTGGCAGTCGAACAGCTCCCAGCCAATCATTAGAGCTATGCCTCTTACAAGCTCTAACGCGACTCTGAACAGTATTGCACATCAAAAGTCCATCGATACGACAAGTTGGATCCATTATACATCCCCTTTATAGGAGAGAAACAGGCCATAATGACAAACTGGGAAATGTACAGGCTCCCCCAGAAGAAAACGCAGCTGACTCACCTATAACCTCAGTAGCGATCATTCCACCCCAAAAGTGGACGCTTCAGTATGCGTTCACCTGCTTTCCTACTACCCGAGTTACCTCCCTGTAGATCCTCATGAACAACCCCAAAATGTAATTCGTCCAACTGAGATGCCTATCACTACCAAAATCACATCAAGTGCAACAATCCGGCCTCGAAAGAACCAAACGACTAGAGCCAAGGCAATTAAGAGAGAGAGAGAGATTCCCCCCCCCCCCCGTGGTCAAACAACATTACCAGAATATCCGCAGCTAAGGAATAAACTTGAAACCATTGACAAAATTTTGTTATCCAAAAAATTTGATATTCTTTACCTCATCAAGACTTGACCCACTTAAGATTACATTGCAGCTATGACTCCTAGTGGCTATGGTGCCGTGCTCGTATCCAGAAATAAAAGGAGGGGGGGGGGAGTCACTGTTCTCCAATCAAACTACCATCACCCTGAAGACAGCTTCTCCAGCAAATCTGATTACAAGGCTCTTAAATTGAGGGTCCATTTCCATTGAAATCGTTGCCATCTACATACCACCCAATCCTAAACGGAAACAATGCAAAAGGTGACCAACTGGATCTTTCACCACCTCCACACCTCATCAAAATTGTCTGTAGAGACCTCAACCTTCCTCCATGTCTGGACCATATGAAAAGATTGCTCCTATCACATCTAATCGCTGCAAATCCTAATGGCTGCTTTAACTCCGACCATGACGCAATCCTAATACAACTGGAACCACCAATCCCGAGTTTCAACTCTAAACAACAGGGGATGCAAAGAACAGTCTACAGCCCAAAATATCTGGACGTTACCAAATGCATTAGAGCACTGATATCCTACTAGCTGCCGACCTGTTAACTAAATGTATTATCAATACACTGCCTCAAAGACAGTCACAATTACTTCTCACTATAGAACGTGGTGGACCCCACATCTGAAATCCAGCTTTCAATTAAAACCTCCATAAGCAATGGAAGCGATCTTGAGAAATTAATGATAGCACAGCCTTTTCAAGAGCACGAGCCATTTTCAATCGCCAAAGCTCCCAGGCCATCAAGAGCTATTTTGAACGTTTGCTAACAGCTGGAAAGATACCATATACAGAAGAAACCATTAGTTTCCCAGAGCAACTTAACACCTAGAGATGGATTGACTTCATTACCTGATTTGAAGACGTGGCGGGATCCAACAATAACCTCTATCAGATATTCAATCGTAGTAGAGAGGACTCACTGATATCCATCACCATATGTTAACACCAAATATTAGCAACCTTGAATTTAACCCCATCCTCTACAGCTGTGGGTGCTGATGGAATACCCCAGTTCATGCTGAGATGCCTGGGTTCATACGTCATGCAGCATCTCAATGCAGTACTCACCAAACGCATCTTTCCGTATCAATGGAATGTCTATCTGGTAAGGCCGCACCCGAAAATAAAAACACCATTACTAGAGAAACACTTCAGACCCATCTCCAATTCTTCCTGTCTCCTGAAACTACTAAAAAGGATCCTCCTTCCAAATATAAGAACTCACAAACTTCCAGATGCTCCACGACAAATTCATTCATCGCTACCAAACAGATTCAGTCCACCATTACCAATCTCCTTGCAGCTACCCACAGCATCCTTGCAGCATTTGAGAGATAAGACGAACTCCTCATAACCTACCTCAACATCAAAGCAGCATTTGATGACGTTCAAGTATCTTCCCTCCTACAACTGGTCGAAGACCAGTACTTCATAGGCGGGGATGCTTTGCACTTCCTCTCAACATTCCTTCAAAACCGTACAATCATACTCCATAATGCTGACAAAATCTATATTAAGCAAATTTCTACAGGAGTACCACAAGGGGAAGTCATCTCAAGCCTCCTCTTTACTGCCACCATTGTCCCCCTTTATAATCCAGAGGGGGGAGCTTATGCTGACGATTTAAAAATACTGACCTCCATCCACACAAACACAGATCCCGCTATTATCACGGAGGAAATTAACAGTGTACTCCTCTCACTAGCAGGCTACCTCGAACAATGTGGCATTAATATCGACCCAGAAAAGTCTGAGTGCATGCTACACTCCTTGAAGAAAAAAGTAAACAACCATCACGCCAATGATCAACAGAGTTTCCATACCTCCTGTGGCATATCATTTAAATTTGTGGGTTGTTTTTGACTCAAAAGTGAGATTTAATCGACAAACTCATCATACAAGCGGAGCACCTGAAATGGAGAGCGAAATCGCGTTTGCATTACGTCTCAGACAAGGCCACAGCAACAAATTATGTCAGAACCATCCTATATACCACCCGCACTACTTTATGCATCTGGGCGTCAGCAGCACCCATGAACAGAAAGCCTATCTGGGCAGCGTAATACTGGCTCCTCAAGTGGGTAACCTAAAAGTACCACTCTAAGCCCATAAGACTGAAATGGCCCTGGGAATTCCCAGGTTGCCCACTCTCATTGAAGAAAGAAGACGCCCCGGTTGCCTCCAGTAAGGATTAGTCAACGATGGTTCGCACAGTCTGCACAATGAAAAGCCTTTTCTTCACTGCTTCCAAGCCCTTTAATCACCACTTTGATGCCCCTATTAATTATTGAACATGCCGAGGAAGGAGCCAGGGGTATGTGCATCAACTGTCCCTGTTCATGCTGTTCTCTCCCACGAACTGTAAGGACTTTAAATTGTATATGTATCAATTGTGATTTTGTTTATTTAATTTTAATGTCAGGTTACGCCATTTTTATAATAATTTGTTTTATGTCATTTCATGTCACCTTAACGTTTTATGTAATTTAATCTCATTATAATTGTGTACGTCATTGTATGTAATCTTATTTCATTTAATGGCTTATTTAATTCTTTTATATCTTATGTCATTTGATTTTATTTAATTAAGAAATGACCTATATCACTTAATGTCAATTTATTTATTTCTGTAATGTATCTGGTTGTCATTGTCACCGTATCTGTCAGTATAATCAATACACCTCTTATCTGTAAACTCCTGGCCTTTTAGCTGTGAAGGAATAATGAAACACTGTCTAATCTTGTAACTGCTTACAATTGAAGGTGGTGGAATAAAAGACTCTCTAATGCAAGTCAACATGAACTTTTCTACTCTTGATAGCTCAGCGAAGGACTCCCAAAGAGAACAAAATCCCTTGAATGCCAGAGTCACGCAGAGACTTAAGCTGGAGGATGTGTTTTCCCTCAAATCCAAAAAGGTCACAATTGCTGTAAGAACCCAGATAATTCACATCTGGACGATCATGGAGAAGGTTCTTTTGAACCACCATATCAGAAATAAGAGGAAGTTAGCTAAACTAAAAGTACACACTTCTACTACTAACCAGGAGAAACAAATAAGCTCCTGAACATATGAGTATTCCTGCTCATATGTTCAGGCGCTGAGAAGCAATATTCAAACCAACCAGGAGACACAGCAGCAAACAAAAACGCCAGCAACAAAACCCAAACCTAATCTGGTAATCATTAAATCCACAGAAGAGTCGACCTAGACATCCAGCGAAGCCATCAAGGAAACCTTTATGGAACCATCAAGGATAACATGAAAATGTTCAAAGTGAATTATATCGGAAACACCAGGGACACTGGCATCATTATTGAGACAGCCACAAAAATGGCACTCAGACCCTTCTAAATAACGCAGAGACTGCTGAGCTTGGCTTCAAAGCCGACACACCCAGACTTAGAGGCCCATTCATTATTACATTCCCAAAGCGGTGAAAATGGATAAGCTTATCGAAGAGGTATACGACCACAACCTCAGTGAATCATTCTCCAAAGATGAATGATTCACTTAGCGGATTTCACCCAAAATATTTCGCGTCCTGGACCTCAAAACTCAACGCCAACTGGGGAGTGAAGCTTTCGCCATAGATCTGGAAGATAATTTCCACCATGCCAAGAATTTACGCTGGCTGGCAATGTCACAGGTACGGAGAACACTTTCGAGTGACTAAATGTTTCAGATGCCTAAAATTTGGGCATACAACTCATTGTTGTTCACAGACGGAAACTACATACACACACCACTTGTTCACATTTTGTATGGGTGGTTTCCACTGTACAAAGACTGCCTGAAGAAGGAAATAACATATGCATCCCCAAATCGCAAAACTAACAAAATGGACTCTACGCACTCTACCGTGACCCAAATTGTCCCAATTCCAAAACGCAAAGCTTCACCTCAAACAACAAACGGATTATGGCTACACACCTTAATAAAAATCCAAACAGAGAGATGTAGTTCATTAAGCACAATGCGCAAAGGGCACGACTTTTCGCTGACCAATTGAAGGAAAAAGAGGATGAAGAAAGCATTGCTATTTTGCTTTTAAAGGAGCCATATGTATATTCACGGCCTATTGTTTGTTATCTTATCACATATAAGATCGTTAAATTGGCAGGTGACATCCCAAAAGCAGCAATCGAATAGTGATACCACAGTCACAAAAATAAATTAATTTTTCTCTCCATTGGCCACTTGTGCCCAGATCATTTGTAAACTGGGCCCATTTTATCTGATCTCCATGTACACAAGGTCAAGTGAAGATATTACACCTATTGACCAATACCTGCAGATAGTCTCTAGCACCCTCGACGACCATTAAATAATAGTCTCAATCGATGCCAACTGTCACTCAAGGCTATGGCACAGCTTAAACCCCTATTCTGACAGAACCTGCGCGGGCTAACCAAATACAAAGAAATATTTGGGCAAACCAAATACAAAGAAATATCATATCCCATCTCCAGGGCTGTCCGCAAAGGTCCGCCTTAGCTCTCAGTGTTCTGGACAGTTGTCCTGGATGAACACCTAAATCTGGAAGTAGACGACTCCACCATCCTAGCACATGCCGATGATATCATTGTGCTATTTGAAGCCGACAGCAGAGCACAACTAGAAGCCAAATCCAGACGTGGTCGCATCTTCATAAATTAGGAATTTCTCGCGAAAAAATGCAGGCTCTTCTGATTAAAGGAACCCTGAGTCACAGAATATCACCAACTGTACACCTTGATAACCAAATAACCGATTAAATTGTTAAAGAATCTCAAGTTTCTCGGCGTGATCGTTGATGACAAAATTATATTTTATCCTCACCTTGTCCACCTGGCTCGAAAGTTAAGAAAATATACCACCTTAATTGCTAGGATTTCCAAATGCGATTGGGGAGTAAAGCGCCATACCTTGGCCCCCATCTATAAGACTATCTTCATTCCGGCACTATGCTACGGTGCTGTGTGTATTATGTGTGCTCTTTTGTTGCGTTCTAGTCACTTGACTTCCCCAGAAGCATCACTCACCTGGAAAGATGATTTTGGGGACTCGTCCACACCATGGGAAATTGGCCCAGTCCAAATAAAGCTCGTACTGTCTTAATTTGAGACTCTGACCAACCTGATGAAGCCAAACGGTGGGCCAGATTCCTCTGGGAGTCCACTTCAGAGAAAAATAAAAAGGAAAGAAAGTAATAGAGAACAATAAATTAATAAATTAGAAATACAGCCCTGGAGCTGTAGAAAACTGGATCTCCAGTTTTCTTCAGCTCCACATGCACATAAATATGTATCATGTAGTCCCAGTTGGAATAATCGTTCATTGAGAGACCCAGGTCCTGTTATAATATACGAAGTTTCCATTCCCATAGAAAACCATGTTCTTGTTGACTTGTTCTTGTAACTTGTGGTATAAAACTTCTTATTACGGCTCCCGTTGAGGAACTGACCTATGTAAGCTGCCATAGATTAATCATTTCATTCCAATATTTTTTCTTCTCTGTCTTTGGATTGGCCTGTAAATTAAGCTGTATATTGAGATATATAGTTGGTATCTTCCTTTTAATCCGTAATATAATCCTCGATAAGTAACATATAAATCCAGTGGCATAGTTCCAGCTAATACTGAGGATGAAAGCTTAACTTATTGTCCATCAGAATTCCTAAATATTTATTTTCTTTTACTAATGCTAGCTGTATTTGATTAATTTTAATTTGTGGTGATCTTCTGTGATCTAGTTGAGTCTTAACAATCATATTTTTTGTTTTACTATGATTTATTATAAATTTGTTATTAATAGACCACTGGAAGAGATCATTAAGGATGTAATTAGCAGTTTGCTCGATGTCTACCCTTGATCTACCTCGAACGATGATCGTGAGTTCATCCGCAAAAGCTATAGTTCTACAACAATCAAGATTTCTTTAAAGTAATTGATTTAGCATCATGTTACATTGTAAAGGGCCCAACACCGATCCCTGAGGGGCACCTGTCTTTTTAGACTATGATGTTGTGACTTCACTATTATGAATTTGTCCGAGAACTAATTTCTGTATAACAAGTATAACTGACAAGGGCAATCCAATTTTCTTAGGTGGTCAAGGACCCACAGAGGGAGTCCTCAATCTCCTTAATGGCTCCCTCAAAGTCCACATATATTGCCAATTCATACTTTGCACTAGAACTCTGTATATGAGAGACAAAATCAACAAGTGCATCCTCACATGATCCACCTGCTTAAACCCATATTGTTTATCAGAAATCTTGTTTTTAATCTTCTAACATTTGTGTTGTTCTTAGGACCATTAAACGCTCTAATATTTTTCCCTAATTAATCAGAAGTCCTATTGGTCGGTATGACTTTGGATGGTTGAATTGAAAGAACTTTAATATAAAAATATTTTCGATTGTGTCTATTCCAGGACATTTATTAATATTAATCTTGTGAAGAACTTTCTATTCGTCTGTAGTAAAGGGTTCAGATGGGTCGTCATATAAACTTGAGTTATACTGATTAACCGGATGTACATAAGTAACTAAACAGCAGAATAATACAGCAGCGCCCTCTTTTCCGGCTTAGGTGGTGTTAGTTCTTAGTAGCGACACCAGATGGTGCCAGTATATACTGCTCAGCCATCTTCGACCTTGGGGAAGCGACTTTATTATATCTATTAATCCTGGCCAAGTCACCTTCTTGCTTCTACCGTTTGTTGCTGATAAGTACTTCTACCGTACTTATCAGCAACAAAGTTTTTAATTATGATGATTTGTTACTATTAAACTAAGTCAGACAATGTTCAACTCACATGGAATCGAACCTTGGTCTATTACAATAATAGCACAGTATTATAACCACTGAACCAAAGCGATTTATTCATTTATTTGCTTATTATAATTATTTTTAAATTCCTCAGATTCCAGTTTTTGAGTGTTTTCTTTTTTTTAGATACACCTAGGAACGCTTATACGCACACAAATAATTTTGATTGATTATTATTATTATTATCTTTATTTGAATATTAGGAAAGTATGTGAATAATAATACGTATAATACGTATTAATAACAAAAAATTACAATAATATTTTTATTTCCAAACATTGGGAAAAACAACACATAGAGTTGAATCCAGAGCGCGTAGGCCTGTTTCGTTAACACATAGAGCTTTTTATTTTTCTTTAATTTCGAATTTTTTGTTAAAGGGGCATATGCTCCCTCTACTCTGCTGTTTGTAACTGCGTGTGTTCTTCGGTTGGTTTACCTATTTTATGGATGAAAAACACCAGTTTTCAGGAGACATTCACTGCTACAATTTTCTCGGACCTCCTATAGGAGATCCGAGATTTAACAGTGGCTTAAGATTTTGCAATATGTGAGGAGAGGAAGGGTCAAAAATCCCGAAAACTGATTCAATTAAAATTAAGTCAGTTTTAGTGAGTGGTATAAGTTTCACTTTCTCGGCCATTCTAGTTTTTTTAACGCAAACCAAACTGCAATCTTACTACTTCAGACCTGACAGGAGATGGGCCACTACGGACAAGGGCCCTATCACTAAGAAATTTATGCCTGATGTAAACGCTATATTTCCCAAGTCTCCAAATTGGTTCTCTTCCGGTCTTTATCCCATTTACCTCATTGCCGGACACCAATCAATAAACCAAAACTAAATCCATGGGAATCATAGACAACCCCTTCCGCATGTTGTGAAATAGAAGGCTAAAACCATCTGGTATATACCTGTCAACGTTATGAGGACCTCCAGAGCATCCTGTTTACACGTATACAAGATATCCTTCAAGCAAATGAAGGTTCCATCACAGAAGAAAACCATTACTACGAGTTTACTAACTTTGCGCAAGCACTCTTCAACAGCCGGAACATCCAGTGCACAATAGGAATACTCCAAACATCTGATCTGAGACCTCACTTTTCTTAACTTAACTGGCCAACCGGACTTGACTTCGGGAACCTGATAAACAAGAACATTGTAACTTTCATCCCTTGACCTGACTTTTCCTGACTTAACTGGCATTGTTAAGCATGGACTTGCCCACGGACATACTACTCCTGGACTCTACTTGACTACCTCCTCGCCTACGGCAGGTACATGCTAACCTGGGTAGGGCTAAGTGTCCCTCAGGTCACTTGAATCGCCAATGGCAACCTAGAAGCAGCTGTTTTGCTGTGTGCCTTACGATCCTCCTCTTCGGGGTCCCCCCTTTCGTCTGATGAAGCTCATTGCTCCGTTGATTATCTGGGCGATGACTTTTTCTACATCCTCCATATTTCTAGCTATACCCTCCCCCTCTTGAGTACATTCTGAACTCCCCCGATTCTACCTTTTTTTTTTGTCCTCATTCAGGAAGTTCAGGCGACCGAATAAGTCAGAAAATGATGGGCAGCTTGGCTACCTCCTAGCGGTGTGTGTTGCCAGCACACACACCTAGTTCTTGTTTATGTTAGTTCTAAGAAAACGCACAATGTTATAAGTAAAAGCACAAAACAAGTGATACATCAATTCTCATAATTTTATTCTAAGAGGAAATTTTTCAGAAAATTACAAGGAAAAGTTCTTAAAAATGGGCAGTAAATTAGTCTTAAAGGACAGGTGTTTTTTTAAGTGTGTGTTGTGATTGCAGTACGA
This sequence comes from Mastigoproctus giganteus, assembly GCF_048544385.1. Classification (NCBI taxonomy): domain Eukaryota; kingdom Metazoa; phylum Arthropoda; class Arachnida; order Uropygi; family Thelyphonidae; genus Mastigoproctus; species Mastigoproctus giganteus. Next base: position 68,281,732 of record NC_143586.1, on the reverse strand, counting down.
AGGTTGCCTGCTAACCTCGTGTTGTTTACAAGGTGCATTTTTAACTGTTAATGCAGTACGTTATCAAAAGAATGCAACTTAAATTTTGAAAGTAATTCTAAATTGTAGATTTACAATTCTAAATTACTGTAGGTTTTAAAATCTTTTTAGAAAGGCTACAAGGTTCTGGGATTCATTAAGAGATTTTCTTATTTGATAATGCAACATTTATTAGACATTTATTTTGACAGCCTTGCAGATATTAGAATCTGCTGTACTTATTTTGGTCAAGACTAGTACATTTTCCCAATAGTTGCAATACAGTACAAAAAGAGAGAAAAGATTACTACCATAATTAGATGATGTAACATTTTTCCACAGGAAATACAGTATGTACTTTGAAAGAATTTCTTTATATCATATATTAATCAGGCGAACCCTGATTAAACTAAAATTTCTTCCTCTTATATCACAAACTCTTAGATACAGATTACGTAGAAAATGTCCACTGCCCTACCATTAATATTCGGACACCCTTCCATCGATAGTTAGTCACGTCCAACCTAAAAACCACGTGTCAGACACAGCTAGGTCTTCCAGGAGACCGTATATACAACTCGTTCAGACTTTTAATTCATTGTGACAGCTTAGTTGTATAAATGTATCGAGATTTCTACAAACAGGCTGATGTTAGTAATTCGACTGCACTTAATTTCTAAGACTTAACAAAAGTGGATCGATAGTGCTTTTTGATGAGAGACCGGAGCTTTCTTCGATAATTAACTCTAGCAAGCAGACGTTCGTTTTTTATTGATATATATTTAGAAACTTTATGAACTTTATGTAGTTCCAAATAATCTGATCATTATGTAAACAAAAAGAACAAAAAGTATCACGACATTGAGATGTATTTTCCTACGTTTTGTATTAGACATTGGATGTGTCCTGAATGGAGCCCAAATTCTTTCTTTAACATTTAGGATGGCTTCACGGGCTCCAGCCCATGGATGAGGCCCGGTAAGTCGGTATTGGTAAGGCAAGCACGGTCCCATTAAGCATGCCCAGAACAGTTTGGGATCAGTAATGGCAAGGTGGGTCAAATTAGGTTTTGCGCCAACGAGAGAAGCTAACTCATCCATGAACGGGATCCAGTCCACTTGTATCGTGTGTCGACTCGATGCAACGTAGCGCTTTGCGTTAGCTGCGTTCTTGGCTTCAATGTCGGCCATCATAACTTCGCACGAAGGCAACGCCACCTTTTTATTCATCAAAAGTGCATACCAACGCGACTGCATTTCAACAAGAGGAAAACAGCAGCCAATCACCTGGAAGAGTCCAATTACAATAAGAGATGGATGGCGTAGCTGAGGAGGGAGAGAATACTTGTACAACGATACCTTGTTGTCTTTACATTGTATAACATCTCCAAGAAAAGGAAACTTAATGTTATATCCTGTGGCTAAAACCACTGCGTCCAATTTTGTAACTTCTTCGTCTCCTTGAAACACGATTCCATCTTTTGTGAATCTTACCACGTCTCCTTTCACTATAACCCTTCCTGTTAGGAGTGTTGTTGGCAACGTATCACTCATAGTTGGATGCTGGCTCAAAACTCTATGCCTTGGTTTCAAACCATACCCGCTGTGACTAAAATTAGCATTTAATTCCTTTTCTAGAATGGAACAAGTAAGATTTAAAGGCAGAACTTTTAAGCCGATGAAACTCAGCGCTCGTGAAACGAGATCAAAAGGCCTTCCTCCAGGTGCCGAACGACGTAATATCCAACTTCCTCTTCTGGTGCTAAGATAAACCTGAACGAAAAAGAAAAAAAAACAAAGTTAAATGTTTACGGATATATATGTTATGAATCACGTATAATCATCTAGTTCTCTAAAATATTCATAGAGTTTATATGGATGTATAGAATACCTTCTTCTAACAACCATCAAAAGTAATTTATTGTTCTTAATGTGTCTCGTGCTTTAGACTAATTTCAAACGAATAATGCAATAACATCTACAGTAGGGGTAGACTGAATCGGGTCACAGAGAGGAGTTAAAAGCAGACAGCAAGCTGTTGAGATAATCGGTCTCAAGAGAGGGTTACACATTTAATTTTGTCCCAGAAACTCGGCTTTTTAATCCAGAAAACAGTCGCACTCAATTACAGATAGAATATACTAACGCCTGATAGTATACGTTGCTTTGGTGGCATCCTGGAGTACCTGAATTTTGAATCAGATTTACTACACTCTGCAATATTGCACTTTCACATTCATCCCGAAGGTGACCTGGCCAATTTATGGATGATAATGCAACAGCGCATTGTGCCATAATCGTGCAAGAATGGTTCGGAGTACATGACATGGATTTCCACCATCTTCCCTGGCCTCCACATTCACCTTATCTTAATCCTATTGCGAATGTGTGGGATATGTTGGAGAGAGCTATTCGGCAACGAAATCCTCTTCTTTCAACTTTGTCACGCTAGCACCGACAAACTTCATTGGCGGGACGATAGTCTTCGGTCATCCGCCACACGCAGTCAACCGACAGAATGGTAGACCATTTACCGTGACCCGTCACTCCAAAGCACAACTTTCCATCGATCTATGGTAGAAGAACGCGAGCTTTACTGACGCTAGACGGCGTCTGGCATTAGTGGGAGTGATCAATGGCTTGTGGACGGCTGTACAATCATGGTAACCCATGTCATGTAGCGTTCTGCGCACGGTACTGGTGCTGGCATGTGTCCCAACCGTCTCACTGAGAGCCTGTATGTATTGCTATAAAGTCTACCTAGGTTTCCAGTGGACGATTCTTTTGTAGAATGATAAAGTATGAAAAATAAATTGAATTTCTAAACGTTGACTGCAAAATAGCGAAAAAACAAATTCCATAAAGTAGGGCGAACAAGGTTTTGAGTGACAGAAGGCAACTTGCCAAAAGAGAAATAGAAGGGAGTGGAAATTGAAGTAGAAAAGCACGTTATTCTTGTTTCCAATTTTGAAAAGGAAATCAAACCCATCACTTCATTTCAAGCTGGTATCTAAGAATATTTTACCTCGCTTGATTTGTAAATTTCCGAAGTTTGTATTCAATTTTGTATTCCAAACACTACCCTATTTCTTTTATCGATAATAAAATAATAGAATTTCATATGTATTAAAATAAATGCTCCTTCGATGTAATTTCCAATGGCTACCTCTAATTATTTTTTTAAGTTGCCAGAGTTACTTTGGCAACTTGGCAATTTATTTGCCCTCATTTCAAGGCCTTGCTGGTACAAGTGTTTTTCTACAAAACGTCATTGAAAATGGCCTTTCAGGAAGGAGTTCATGGGTTTATCTCAAATCGTGTGTTAAAGTATCTACGTCAGATGCAACAAGAAAGAAATTATTGCAATTGAAAGTGAAAATAAGTCATGTGTGCTCTTTAAAACAGGATGAATAACCTCTTTTCCCAACGTGGAGTTAGATACGAATGCTAGCAAGCCAATAGACAAATTAAACTTGCCCCTGAAGCCGTTACTAAATGAGACCAGTCCTTGGCACAGTTGGTACTGTCATTGGTCGTTGACACAGGCCGCGCAAGGTCGGACTCATGGTATTTGAATGGCATTTATATACGTAGCTTTGTGCCCTGTACGTAATCAACCGATCGTCCCATCTTGATTTTGTTTTGTGGCTCAAGAATCTGGACGATGCATACGGATACCTCCCTTTCTTTGAGCTCCAGGAACACTGCAGCACAAAGGAACTCATCACTTACATTTGTCAAATTGTGAGGAGAAAAGAACTGAGATGGACACGAAGAAAATGAGTTTTCTAAGACATTCGGCAGTCCATATCTTTATAACACTGCAGTAAAGTTGACACCAGAGTTTCATAATTATCTTCCTTTCTTCTTCCAAGAAATGCCGTGTGCAACTGCTTTAAAGGATTGGAAAGCTGGTAGTTCCTGATCCTGCAGCTGTGTTTCAAATACTTCATCTTGGTGTAGTTACTTTATTTGAATTTTGCGTCTGTTAAATTGATTGGGAAGCACTTCTCTTGGGTAGCTGAATCCATTTCCTTCTTTATCGAGAGAATTAACAAAATTATTCATTAAACCAAGCTTTTTATTCAAAGGTGGAAGAAGAACGTTTTTTTGGTTCAACCAGTCGAACATATTTTATATTACTTCCCCTGGTAAAAATTCCTCCTTCTTTTTCCACTGCTGCGTATTATAATGTTTTTCTGTTGCACTACTCTCCCACAAACATAGAATAGAATGTTGTGAAACCTCCCAACAGACCAGTGAGTAATCCAGTTCAAGATCACCACATCCTAGCATATTTTATTGGACCAAGACCTTGGACATACTTTCATGTTTCTATCAAGCCAGCCAGCGGCATGAAAAAGAGGAACTTACGGGAATGCATTTCAATTGTGCAGCAAAATTGCTTTCAAACTTAATGAGACATCATAAATATAAGCTATTCATTAGGATTCTAGCCACACCATGGAAATAGCAAAAGGAATCTTTTTAATTTTCCCAGTTAGCCACATCCTCAGTTGTTGTTGTTATAATAGGGTTTTAGGAGCATCAGCTGGAAGAAAAACCCGAGTTTCCCAGAGAACAAACCATGCTACCTTTGCGTGAGATCGACGAACTCAGCCACGTTGTGAAAATGGCCCAAAAAAATTCCTCACATCAGTCGAGGTTACTCGAACTCAGGCCTTTTCCACCCAAAATGGGGGAGAACGGTAATTCTACCAACTGTGCTACCCACGAAGGCCTACATCCCTAGATTTGTGGTGCAGATAATACAGCACATGCGTGGTCCTGATCCAATCTTTCTACCAAATATATGTACAATGAATATGCACCTTTAGTAATACTCTACATTTCTCTCTCTGAGTGTTTTTAAAATATGTGATTTGTGCAATTTCCACTACACGTGTATCAGAATAACCTGAATAACCTGTTCTTCTATAGTGCTCGTTTCTTCCTCTTGGTCTGTCAAGTCCTCTTATACCTCTACACTTCCTATTTTCAAGGTCTTTCTTCGTGAGACAGAGTAGTGTAAGTGGGGGGTGCATGGGAGGCGACGCACCCAAGTTCCATCACAGAAAGAAGCCCTAAACTTTTCTGATATAATTATAATATAGCTATAGCAAAAGAAATGGGGTTGCCAACACCAACATGCAGCCGTGTTCCTAGATACCATTGGCCAACTATGAATTCAGGATCATTGTCAAACATACCTCAGCTGTTGTTTTTATTTTTAATTTTCCTGACTGAACTCCACCCTCCGCAACCAGAATTCCACAAATATTGATCTAATAGACTGAGAGAAAACAGGAATATACTAGACTTGGGCCACTTCTAGAATACTGTTCGCTTTTCCTTCGTTGTTTCCTGTTCTACGAAAGAGACTGTTATTTAGATTCTCAAAGTAACAATCCGATCACTTGTTTTCAATTACACCTACAAGTAGATCTTTTACAAAGCCGTTTTATTTTCCTCGTGCTCAGAGTGAAAAAACTAAAATAGGCTTGATTATAGAATCAGAAAATGGGCCACATTATTGTTGAAGTATGTCATTAGGGAACTGTAAGCTGACCTAATTTATAAAATTAGCCGGTTTCTCCAGCTGCATCTTTCGATTAAGTTTTCCTTGATCTACTTTCACTCAATATCAACGCTGTTATTGTACCCATCCGAGTTCATGCTTATGGAGGCTTCAAGGAAAGTAAGTTATTATTCGCCGTCTACCATAAGTCTCAAATAAGATCTTAGTCACAGCCTGAGACTGGGAGAAAAATGAATTAGGAAAAGTACCATGGACTTTTCCTACTGCTTTGTTGACTATTAATGCGACCACTGTCAGCAGTTTACTGCTTAAGCAGGAAATCTATACCAATCTCACAAGAGTGTGAGATTGGAAATATCACTTATCCAGTTCAAATTCCTACGAAAAAGAAAATACAAGATTTGACCGAAGTGTTCGGTGATCTTATAATAATCTTTCATATCAGGGATACCTCATCTATCAGCGTGTATTCCTTTTGTGAATTGCATGTGGAAAAGGCCCGGGTTCGAATCCCGGACCGTTTCCACCCGTCGACGACGGGAGGAATTTTTATGGGTCTTTTTTCACAACATGGGTGGGTTAGTCGGTCTTGGGCGAGGGTAGCATGGTTTTTTCTCCCAGGAACTCGGGTTTTTCTTCCAGCAAACAGAAAATCGACCTCAGAACACTCGCAGTTTACAGACAGTATATAGAGAGCAATATGGGCCAAGTTGCTGATGCTCTTAAAACCATACAACAACATGAAAGGGAAAGGACTGAGATCAATCCAAGAAAGTTAAACCCAACGGCCCGCCTAAAATCATTCACAGCAGACGACTTCCAAAAATGTTTTGATCAGTGGCAGACACGATGGAACAAGAGCACTCTTAGAGAAGGAGATTAGCGAAGAACATAAAAATGTAAATATAATCATTGAATAAAATTAATCGTTTCGCAACATTCATCGAAATATTTGATTAAACATTTTAAAGACTCCATGCCATCCTTACATACCTGTTGACATACATGGCTGAATTCCACGGCGGCATCGGCTCCAGAGTTTCCAATCCCGATTACAGCCACTCGTTTACCTCCATATCCATCCGCATGCTTTAAGCTGTGCGTGTGAAAAATTTTCCCTTGGAAATCTTCCTGTCCAGGAAAACTGGGGATGTTTGGGAACACGTGATGGCCATTGCACACCATAACTCCATCGAACGTGGCCTCCTTGAAGGAGTTTTCTTTTGTGTGTCTTGTCGTCACTACCCATCTGCCAGTGTCATCGTAGTCCTTTGACGGAACGACTTTTACAACCTCCTGGAAAAACCTGATATAGCTAAAGAGGTTAAAGGTCTCAGCGTAGCTACCGAAGTATTTCAGTATGAACGAATGGTGCATGAAATTGGCGTACTCTTTTGGTGGGGGGAAATCAGAGAAGGCGCTCATTTCTTTGCTCGTATTTATGACAGTTGTTCTCATGACGGATGGCATGCCTTCAACGTCATCATCGTGATAGTTCCACAGACCTCCCCAGTTTCCACTTTGCTCGAAACATACGACATCCAGTCCTTCTTCTTTGCAGGATTTGATAGCCGCAAGGCCACTAACCCCCGCTCCAATGACTGCAATTTGTTTCTTCATCTCTCGCATTGTGTGGGACTGCCTTGGACACTTCAACAAGGAGTACGAATCTGCAATGATATATATGATTTGAATTGCGGTAAATAATTTGACAGATTTTATAAATATCTTAATTTATACTAAGAAAAAGGTAAAGTATATGACTGTTATTCGTGGGGGTTTTCTGGTTGCAGAATTCCCTGTGCCTCGAAATATGCAATTTGTACTTTGAGTCAAGTGTCCAATCTACCAAAATCAAAAACCCCTTCGCTGTTCTCTATTTCTATCTGTTTATAAAATTCAATTATATTTATTCTACTCACTAGCCAAAATTTATAAACTTTTCAACAAATAACTAAACGTACAGTATGCAAATTTAAATTGTTGTATCATGGTGTGATGACAAGTCCAGTCATGGGGGACACTGGTGATCTTTCTGATTTTCAAGAAAGTGTTATTGTTGGAGCATGTTTAGCAGAAGCCATAAGAGAGAAAACCCTTTATCCTGCAATACCTTATTTCCATCCAGATTGCGACAGATTCTTTCAAAATGGCACTAAAACTATCCACCTTGCAAAAATTGTATCTAAATGGTTCGTGGAAGAGTCTCAAGATTTCCCTACTTGGCCACCTGATTCTACAGACCTAAATTTAATGAAAACGTCTGTAATACATTGGAAAGTGTAGTTCAGCTTTGATGTGTTCTCTACCAACTACCATATAGCAGCTGGCAAATATTGTGATGGAAGAATGGTGAAATCTGGACAAAGATTCCCTCAAATATCTGGTGAAATCCATGCCATTAGCTGTAAATGAAATCCATACCACGAGCTGTAATTTGGACAAGATTCTACGAGACATTAAATAAAGGTTTCTAATTTTTTTGGACAGTGGGTGTATTTATTCAGGATTAAAGAACTGTTTAACATCACTAGTGTGGTTTGGTCCTTCAGTGAGATCATCATTCATTCAGTTATTTATTAGTTATAAAAGTATTTAATATATCTCTATACATTAAAAAAGTTTTCCTCCTAGTGATATTTATTCGAGCCAATGGGAGAAGAGAGCGAGGCAAGTACGTCACTATAAATGCAATTAATTATTGACAACTGCCTCCATCACGTTCACCAACCTCGTGCACGTGATTCACTGTATAACAGTTGATTTTCCATTGTAACGTTTTTTGTATATTAATGAATATTGTACATTTGTAAATACTGTAGTTTAGTATTTTGTAAATATTTTAAATATTTGTAGAAGAGAGCGAGGCAAGTACGTCACTATAAATGCAATTAATTATTGACAACTGCCTCCATCACGTTCACCAACCTCGTGCACGTGATTCACTGTATAACAGTTGATTTTCCATTGTAACGTTTTTTGTATATTAATGAATATTGTACATTTGTAAATACTGTAGTTTAGTATTTTGTAAATATTTTAAATATTTGTATAGTTTGTAAATATTTTAGTTAAATATTTTAATATTTAGTTAAATATTTAGTCCTGCTCTTTCGGATGCAACAATATTCCCCATGCATTATTGAACCCGAAGCAAAAGACCTTTTCCTAAATGACCTATGTAAACGCAAGTAAATAATTAGATAATGATATTTATTCGACCTTGAGAATGCCGCACAGTAAAAATGCGCAGGTAAATAATTACATAGGTCATTTCCTGATTAGATATCGATCATAGTGACATAGTGTTTTGTGTCTGGCTGCACCGAGGGTTCCCCCTAGTTCCGTGTTTTCACTCTGTGAAGAATACAATACTCTGATAAAGCCAGGACGTGTGTAAGTGTGTGTTTTGCGAAGTATTAGTGTTGTTTTTTTTTGTTCCTCTGGGGAGTCTGTGGATACCCACTAACACCCCCAGTTTCCATCACTACCCTGGGGAGGCGGGCTAGGACACATTAGGAAAGAAGCAAGCTCTGGTGGGGTTAATGTTGGGGTTGCCTAGGCATCCAAGGAGAGCCCCCCAAAAAAAAAAAAAAAAGGAAAGAAAAAAGTTTTTATTGGAAAGGAGATAATGGGGAGATAGGAAGAGGGTGGGATAAAAGATAAAAGGGTTAGAGAACAGAGGGGGAAGTAGTTAAGCCATTCGCCTAATTCAAAAGGGGACCCTGGTACAGGATGCCCATTGTGGTCCAGACGGTAAGAGTTGAAAGTGGATGGTGGGGTGAGCCACCAGGAAAAAATGGGGTAGGGGCTGCACAGGGTGGGGGAGGGAATTGGGGTAAGGAGACTCAACCACCCTGGGTGGTATGAATAAAAGAACATAAGGAAAGAGATTCCTATGGTGGAGCGTGCTTTTTACAGCTCTGTCCCACATTGAGCTTAATGGCCAATGTCAGCATCCCACACCATGCTAGCTAGGAAAAGCTACAGCATGGTGTCAGCTTGGATAACCGTGAGGCCCCTGAAGACCTGCATAGCCATCAGTCTGTCCGATGAAGGGACTAAGATAGAATATGCAATTAATAATAACTTTCTTTCATTCAACATTCACACAATTTTACTTTTTATAGTTTTTCTTACACTTTCTGTTTTCTTTTATATATAGAATAATTTTTTTTTTTTCGGTAGGTGTTGGCGCATCGTCTTTTGTGGCCATAGTGCACCTCCCAAGGTTTTTGCAGTACTTTGATCCAAGCCCTAGGCGGGATTCGAACCCGCGACCTTTGGGTTGCCAGGCAGGCACTTTACCCACCCGGCTAGCCCGGTCGGCTATAGATTAGATATCGATCAGTGCGTTTAGACAGGTTCAACTGTGGATTGGGGGTTTCTAGTACGGCCTGGGGTTCGTACTTGTAATACGGTACACTCTGATCAACTGGTCAATCTTCTACAATCAAAATAGAAAATATTTGACTTACTCCGTCATACCTCTACATATTACGTAGAATAGAGTGCGCGGGGGTTGGCGAACAAAGCGAGCAGGGGTCGGAGCCCCCAGCCTATATATTAAATATCTTTTGATATTAATATATAGATATTTAATATAAATATCTTTTAACACAATATGTAGTAAATCTCTTCTTAAGTGGTGATTTGAAACAGTAAAAGTTGTCCATGTAGTTGAATCCGGCCCAGGGGAAATATAATTAGTGATCAAATCAAGTAGTTGTTTATTAATTGTCAAGGACGTGCAGATCGCTTCAAATGTTTCAGTTTTTCTGGAAGACCGCTTAACAAAGGAAAAGTTATCTGCCTTGTATTGCAGGGGAGGTTCTTGCTTCACATGAATATCTCCTTTGCGGAATCCTGACTAAATATTTCGCTATTGTTATGCAAACTATTTTGTCGGTCACTTTCTGTAAATGTAACAAAACCCAAAAGGCATAAAAGAGATTCTACTCCACGCTGTTTAATTGCGAACAATCAGTAAGTTCTTCAAGGTCTCTTCTTTTAGAACTGCGTGCTTTATGCATGTGGTTATTGATATTTTTAGAAAGAGATTTAACGAATACTTGGGGATTTCTATAGCATGTGCGGAAGCTATTCGTTGTGTGGCGTAGTATATCAAAATAGAAATGCATTGACACGTGTCTCCTTTTTTAGCGGTTCAGCCTTAATTTAAATGTCTGGTAATGGCGTTTCCATACCTTAGTATTTAAAAAGTAGTCACGCCCTGAGGTAGCCAAAATAATTTAACTCTTTCAGGGCTTTACTAAAAACCCTGAAAACAACAAAAAACTACCCTCCCCTAATGACAAAGCCTTCGTTAACGCACTTTACAATCGACTGCCACAACAACCATCTCACAGCCATCTGACCTCGACGCACCCACTAGGTGCACGGAGTTTCATATCACACCACACGATGGTGCACAGCCACTCATATTATTTTACTCATTGCTGCCATAGATGTGGACAGTGGCTTTCCACCGTGTATGATGGCAAAACCACTTCTTTTCTCATACCCGGATTATTGCCATTAAACATCCCGCCAACCTTTGTATCATCATCAAAGTTAAACGTTAAATTTAAATTAGCGTTAGCAGTGGCAAATGATGCAAGAAAGCAACTTTATAAAGCAACAGGGAAAAAAACTACACCTCCTATTTCACCTATTAATTCTCTCCAATAGTTTGTCCAGTTCTTCCTTGAATTTATTCAAGCTATCAACTTCCACAACAGAATGAAGTTTGTTCCAACAATTAGCCACCCGCTGGCTAAAGGCAAACTTCCACATCAATTCTGCAACCGTCCTTCCTCAGTCTGAATTTGTGCCCCTCACGTGTTTGTGTGTGTGGTCTGAGCAAGGGAAAGAATCTCACCAGCATTGAGCGTGCTCAATCCATTCAAAGCCTTAAACACCTCAATCAGATCACCTCGCAGGTACCTAGGCTTCAGACACTGCAATTTGTAGAACTGAAGCCTTTCTTGATAAGACCAACCCTTTGTTCCCCTCGCTAATCTCGTTGCCCTTCTCTGTACTCGTTCCATCAGATCCACATCCTTGCTAAAATTAGGCCTGCAGACCTGCCTGCAATATTCAAGATGTTACCTGACCATTGAATTATACAAGGGCATAATCACCCCCTTATCCCTGCTAGAAAAATTCCTGTATGTCATTGAAAAAACTCCATAAACTGTCTTGGCAGCCTGTGCGTATACCTATATCGATGTTCATTACTGATATCGATATAGGTATATGCTTCTTGCAAACAGTAAGATGCCAAAACCTAACCTTTTGAGACTCCACTCATAACACTGGTGGCCGAATAATTAAATTCGGGTGGCCGAATTTAATTATTCGGCCACTGTGCTACACGCTCGACCGCAGTCTCCTACCGCTTAACCATTGCTTTATTCATAATACACTAATCACCCAAAAAATTATGACCACCCACCTAGTAGCGTGTTGGACCGCATATCGCCGTGATAACCGCTTGCACCCGGCGTGGTACTAGCTCCACAAGACCGCGGAAGGTGCTCTCAGGTATCCTGGACCACCTGGACAGAACGACTCTGGGAGTTCTGCAACAGAGTGAGCATTGGCGACGACTGGCAAATGCTACGTCTCGAAAATGTTCGACGGGATTCATGTTGGGTGGAATTCGGCGGCCAATCGAGCACACGAAATGGTTGGACATGATTCTCCAAGCAATCCTGCACAATGTGTGCCTTGTGATATGGAACGTTGTCGGCGAGGGCATGTTCAATAATGATGAGCGTACCCAGTGATGAAACATTTCCCAAACCATGATACCACCGCCCACGGACTGTTTTCATCCACCCAACAGTGCTGTCTGGATGTAGCTGTTGACCTGCTCGCTGTCAAATACGCACCAGTTCATCGAAGTGATGGAGTGGAACCTTGATTCATCAGACCAGTGCCTCTTGCATTCGCCCAATTTCCAGGAATGGTGAGGGCTCGTGAGGCGTCTATTCTTCCGGATCCGTCCACTCATGGGGAGAGAGAGAGAGAGGTGGTCATAGTATTTTGGCTCATGACTGTAGTAACTTTCCCTTGTTGTCACAATGCTCCAGCTTATACAACAGTTGTTCACGTAGGACCGTATCAGATTTAACTGAAATCGGAATTATTAATAGGCTTCCTCTCGGATTAATAAGAAATCCTTGTTAATATCAAATGCATAATAAAAGGTTGCGTAATAATATTTCTTATTAACAGACAGCCTTTCTGTTTATCTAGTTATTTCCTGTTAATTACTGAAACAAGGTCGAATTGCCATTTTTCGATTCCTGTTCGATTGCCATTGATCTACGTGTACAGGTTTGCAGAGATAATATGCCCATTAGCCTTGATAAAGATTGATTCCGGTATGGGAGAAAAAGTTGTTGAAAAAGTTGTGCCAACTATCATCATTATCAGTCGTCAAACAAGTATCAGCACTAATTGATGTAAAAACAGCGTTACTGATGCCAAGGAGAAGTTAAGGTCACAATAAATATCCAGGAATGTAATGCTCCAAGCAACCATGACGTCGATTTACTTTGTCTGTAAACGAGTTCAATCTAAGCTCGGTTTTCCTTTCTTTCTGCTGACATATCAGTTGACACAGTTTTTCAGCAAATGTATATTTTAAGGGAGAAAGCAAGAAGCGAGCTTACTCATTATTACGCTCTCATGGCTATTCCCACAGATGGTAGAAAGTGACCTGAGTTCGAGTCCAATCGATGATGAGAAGATTTTTTATGGGACTTTTTCAAAACGTGGCTGAGTTAGTCAGTCTCGGGTGAGGGTAGCACGGTTTTTTCTCTCGGAAACTCGGGATTTGCATCCATAAATAGAAACTCGACCTCAGGACACACGAAATTTGAAGTCAGTATACACGGAGCAATATGACGTTAGTCGCTGATGCTCCCAAGCCTTACAACAACTTACTTATTATAATCATTCTGTTTATTCCAGAAAATGTTTTCTTCCATCCCTTTCTAGAATGTGTACAAAAAATAAGGCCAGAAGTAATAAACAGTTAATGAGATCTCATAAATATCTAATTTATCTCGCTCTGTCTTTATTATCGGATGAGTTCCTTCAGTATGTTCCCGTTCTATACTTGTAGTTAGCTGTGGACTCCCGAGAGACTCTTCAACCTGTACTCCTTGCTTCCACAGTATTTCACAGGATCTATCGCCAGTGAATTAAAGAAGTTGACTGTGTTGTGTGGAAAGGAATTCTTTAGATAGGAGAGGTTGGACAGCATGGTTTGTAACTGTAGGTAGGGTTTGCATTATTGAGTCCAGCACGTGGAGTAGAGATAAACCCTTGAAGATTCTGAGCGTCACTCATACTGGTAAGCATTTGAGAAAAAAGAAGAATATTGCTGGATGCCATGCGAACTGCCCATTGGATTATGATCAGGTTGGCATATAATACAGCCACATGCAGATGGTGAACGGATTGCCCATGACCTTATTAATCAATGTTATTGTCCAGTACTCAACTGTCAAGTATTTGTTTACATACGACTACAAAGCAGAAGGCCAAATTTGAACTACATAGAGAGCAATTGGTTGTTCAGACATCTAGGAGTATCTTGCGGCTACGTTCTCACATGGTCTAGTACGTGTTTTTATGGTGGAAAAATGATTCTGAAATGTGAGACCTTCCCATGTCAAGCTGAGGTCGGTGTGAGACTTCACTTTCTTAATCTGCAATCCGTCAATAGACTCTGAAGTCATTCTTGATTCTCTTTTTCGAAAAAATGATTTGAATTTATTTGGACATGTTGAGCTCCAGATTTATTTACTTTAGATAGTCTACATGGCTGTCAATAACGGCAGAGACTCGTTGCTCTGAGTCCTTTTCAGCTTCTTCCGATGTTATACATCATTTCAGGTTTTTCGCATGTGATGTGAAATCAGCGTTCCTTTCAAAGAAAGGTTCACGGACAGCAGCCAACAACAAACCAAACAGGATTCCTCCCTACTGTACTTTCCGCTTTATAATCTACTCCTGTTGGAAGGATTAATGGCTGATGATCAGATGACTTGTAATGAGAATTAGGTTGATTAGTTTTAATAGGTATCCTGTAATAGGAAGTATTTTTCCAGAATTTAGATGTGAGCTGGAATAAATGGGGTTTCAAGTATATTAGTGCACGAAGATCTTTTGGGGATCACCGTATGAAGATATTTTATGTCTACGAAAGAAACATCGCTCGATGAGTGCTAATATGATAGTTATCTCAAGTACTTTTTTATAGAGAGTAGCCCAACGAGTTAGGTTTAAAGTCCTTGGGCTTTTCAGGGTTTCTTCTTTTGAGTATGGGTTGAACCCTGTAGTTCCACATAGTCCGAATTGTGTGGAAATTTTACATCTGATTTAAGATTATTAGAAGGAGCTCCACTATGAAGGCACTACACACTTTGAATATGAACAGAGGAAATCCGTCAGGACCAATGGTAGGTTTGTTGGGAAGTCTGGTGATGGTATTTATAATTTGTCCTATCGTTATGGATACAGTTAAAGGTCCTTCTGGACTGGATGAAGGGCTCGTTTAGGTTTGGAGTCCTTGGGTCTGATTGCACTTGGAATAGCTATCATTAAAAGTCAACGATACCTATTCCTTAAATATCTTCTCTGCCATATGAGAATTCCTTTTGTATTTGGATGGTATACGTTTGGACTGGTTTATTCCGTTGATTACTAGCTGCCGGAATGCAATTTGTTCATTTTAAGGAAGGTGCCGCGCCCTGCTTGTACGTGTTATAGTCAGCTGAATTATGATACTTTTTCCGGTTTCTGAAAGCTTTTTCTCTTCTCTTGAATGCTTTTCTGACTGTTCTTTTTGAATGCTTTTCTGACTGTTCTTTTTGAATGCTTTTCTGACGTGAGGAACCTTTATGTGTTTTTTTCTCTGTGGCTGAATTAGTCTGTCTCAGGCGTATATAGCAAGGTTTTCCTCCATAAACTTAGGTTTTTCGTCCAGCAAAACCGGCAAATCGACGACAAGAGAACACACGCAATTTATTAACACAATACATATATGGATATATGAAATGACTTTCCGGGTGACCCTAATACAATAGTATACTGTTTTGATCATCACTTCATTCCCGAATGCTTCAACTGCTTTTGGGTCGTTGATAACGTTTAACTAAAACATGATGAGAGAGTAATCAGATGAGAGGCTGTGATGTTGTGTGATCAGATTGCAAAGTGCAAGACTGTCCCAAATATGCCATATGTGACAATGACTGCTATGAATTTTTCAATGGCCTAATCATGTCTCGGGCAAGTTAAATTTGCATATAATGGATGTCGGAGCATTGGGCCAAATATAGAGTTTATGGAATCCTTTCTGAATGCGACACGTAGGGTTACAGAGTTATCTGACTTGTTTCTTGGAATCCGGACTGTTTTTAATTGGATGAGTGCAGTAAGGCAACATCCCCGCCATGTCCCAGGAACTCCCACGATAAGACCTTTTAAAAAGTTTGACAGATCACGCGTATTTCCCAATTCTGGCTTCAGATTACTGCAGTCGAAAAGCCTGTGCAGTATTTATACTGAAGGCAACATGTCATCACCCCAAGTCACAACTTTTTGCATCTATTTGTATTAAGACAGCCACAGACTGTCTTAATACAAAAGACTGTCTTAATACAAATAACAAATAATCATGATTTAAGAAACAAAACTGTTTAATTATTAAATCTCCATTCGATTCAGTTCGATCGAAAAGCAAATGTAAAAGCAAAAGTTAAATATAAGGAATAGAGAAATTTTTGTTTTGAGTAGTGGCTAAAAAAACGGACCAGTTAACACAACCGTACAAAATAACTTTATGGGAAAATCAGAATTTCCTTGAGGGACTTTCCCCATCCCTGTATCTATTATCACTAGGCTGTTTCGTAGATACTTTGTTTTCTTTTATTAGGGTTTTAGGAGCATTAGCGATTAAGGCCATATTGCCTGTAAATTGGGTGTGATCCGTGGTCGATTTTCTGTTTGCTGGATGAAAAACCTGAGTTCCCGGGAGGGAAAAAAACCATGCTACACTCGCCTGAGACAGACTAACTCAGCCACTTTGTGAAAAAGGCCAATAAAAGTTCCTCCCTTCATCGACGAGACTCGAACTCAGGTGTGGGGAGGATGGCAATACTACCTACTGTGTTACCCACGAGGACTTAGTAGATGTAATTTTAAGATCTTCTTGAATTTCACTTTGGTAAGTCGATATCGTTAATGTTCGTAAAAGGGAAACAAATGAAGTATGCCAGCGAATAAGGATTAGCTTATAAGAAATTTTAAGAGAAATATATGGACATATTACACATGGGCTGATGAATTCGTTCTCGGGTGGTCCTAATACGATAGTTTTTTGAACACAGAAAATACAAGGGATGGATGGATGGATGGATGGATTATTTAATAGGGAAGACCCTTAGGTCGACTCAGGCCACAATTGGTCCATCGTTCTTAAAGCATTTTTTATCTTAAAGAGATCAGTTAAATATTTTATTTATTAATAAAATTCGCGAAAGTAGTTTGAATAATTTAAAAATGAATTAAAATCTTGGACATATTCATTCAACGTATGAGCGCACGCTTTCAATGAAATTTCTGGTTAAATTGATCGCACGCGTGTGGATGCAACTTCGAATACCATCTGCACCAGTTAATTATTCAAAGAGGGTCATGGTTACCTTTAAGAAGTCGATCATTAGATTATGGCTTCCTAGAAACGCTGGTACCTGGACCACTCGCAAAGGCTTCTCTTCAAAGCGTAGTCAACTTTCAGAAACTCACTTAACTGTCTCAAACATCAGCAGGAAAAACTCTGCGTAACAGGAGTAAAGAGAAAAGTCTTAAGTAGGTTGTATGAACGATGGGTGTGCATATTTTGAATGGCACCAACCAACGTGAAGAAAGCTTTAATATACGTTCTTTCATGCCGAAGGTCAGCTTGTTTACATTAACAAGCAAAATCCAAGGAAATCATTCATCCCGAAATATTATAGTTAAGCACATGAGCGTGCGTATACAAAGACGTTTCCGTTTAGCTGCTCAAAAAAGGTCACCAAAGCGACTTGTCTGAGCCCGAACCATAAAACCGGTTCTATCGCTTAGTAACATGTCTAATGAAACGAGTTATAGGTTTCTTTATGAAATCCAGTAAAGAGAAACTATTTAAGATAATTCAAGGCAATTCTACGTCATAGTTCCTTATTGACACTACCGGTTTGAACGACGCAAGAAAAGGAGTGAGGATTTTCCTTCAAATTTTACAAGATTTTAACGTAGAAATTTCTTTACATTAAGCCCATAAACATTTCTTTACATTAAGCCCATAAAAATTTTAAGAACAGTTTGAATTAAAATTGAAATATTGTGTTTTAATGAAAGACAAGATCATCTTCACCTTCTTCTATGTAACTTCGAACTTCAAAACAAATTCTGTTTGTCCTGGTCCGTCGTCTATCTGCTCTCGGAGACTGTTCATAGGCATTCATATAGCGATAACAGCTAGTAAAGTGTCATTTTAGAGCCACCCCAGAACCAACTCGTGTCCATCTATATTATGTCCATAAACTGCGTGTGTTCTCTGGTCGATTTGATATTTTGCAAGACGAAAAACCTTTTCACCTATTCACGCCTGAGACCAACTAACTCATCCATGGTGTGAAAAGAGCTCACACAGTTACAGGGGGAGAGCTGAACTCATCGTAATAGCTGACTAGGCTTTCACTTGAGATTCTAGAACACCCAAGTAGCAGAATGGTTCCAGTGCCATGGTTCTCCCATACACTGCTCGACAAAATTAACAGATCAAAATTTTTTGATGGAATTTTATTATGAACAATGTCGCCGAAGAAGACGTCATTATGATGTTTAAGAGCTATCCGCCGTCAGAGTTCATAATGATTGCCGGAGTATCTCAAGGTTTTGTTCTTTCAATTATATTTTTCTCCTATTAATGAGCTTTTCCCATGCGATGGAAATCCTATCAATAGATTTGCAATCCAACGATAGACATAGATTTGCAAATCATGTCCATATCCATCATCATCATCATCATCATGATGTCCATATCCATCATATCCAAATCAATTAAAAATTATATCTAAGCACATCCATAGATTTGCAAATAGCGCAATATATTCCACTTATGAATTTGACCAACCTTACTCCGCACAAACAAAATTACTCTAATTCTTACCATTCAGTTCTTTGAATGCTGACCTATAGCCCATTCTTTAGTGATGAATTTTAATACTGAGAAGTTCTTGGCTATGCGTCAAATCCATACCTAAGATAGAATATCTTTCCCAAATCTAGGTTGGTGTCCCAGCACCATTCTTAAACATCTTAACTTTCTTCAGAGTAATCTTTCTTTCACATAATCACTCCACACCAAGTAGAAGTGACTCGAGTTCGAATCTCGTCGATGACGTGAGGAATTTTTATGGGCCTTTTATATAAATTGGCTGAGTTAGTCGGTCTCAGTTAGGCGAGAGCAGCATGGTTTTTTTCCTACCGAAAACTCGAGTTTTATGGTGTGAGTCGCTGATGCTCCTAAAACCATATAAGAAACGAATCCTTATAAATAAGACAGGAGGTTACCACCCCATCTTGACAGCCTCATTTGAACAACTAGCATTTGCTTCTTTTCTGTGGGCTTAACATTTCACAACTCATGGGTGCATCCAAAAATTTACGAATAAGAGTTGAAATAATAGTTGAATTGGAAACAAGAAGAGACTCAGATTGTAAAATATTTATATTGAGGAATATCAAGAGACGGGATCACTTATCTTTGAATTAACAGCGGTCATCGTATTCTGTTTTTGTTTTCTTTTTGTGTTTTTTTTTATGGATATTTATTTTATCAAAATGTTATCAAAAATCCACAATCATGGAAACTTATCCCATTAGTTATCCATCTATTAATTTAGTGTTCTGTTTTGGGAGCTTTCCAGTTTTATATGTTCGTTGACAATTATTGATCACAAAACTGTAGTTGTTCAGTTACATCTTTTCCTTCTCTTTACTTAATTAAAATTATAATTTGGAATTTTATTTCCACGAATTCATCTCTTATGAGCAGTTACCCCGATATGGAAAGGTAATTTTAACTAATGCACTTATTAGCGAAAAATTTAGACTGTCTAAAAATACACTGGTGTGCAAAATTTAAGGACCAACACTATTTCTAAATATTATAACCACAAAATCTTTACAATCGCTGCTGAGATTCAGTCTCAGCAGCGATTCTGGGGGTCAGCTAATCTGGCGAGAGGTTGGCACACGGTATCACCCTGCAAACTTCACTGAAAGGGATCGATATGGCGATCGAGGTGTTCTCGTCTGGGGAGGCGTTATCTTGGTGGACGTACACAACTCCAGGTACTGGAAGGCGGTACTGTGACCGGTGCATGCTACTGTACTGACTGAGGTAATCCTTCCCCATGTGCGTCTATTCTGAGGTGCCATTGGCCCCGAGTTCGTGTTTACGGATGATAATAACGCCATACCCCATCGCACTGCAGCTGTTGATATGCTACTGGAAAGTGAGAACATTGTTCGTATGGATTGGCTTGCCCGTTCACCTGATCTAAATGCCATAGAACACATATGGGACGCTCTGGGGAGACGCCTAGCGGCACGTCCACACCCACCAGAAAATGTTCACCAGCTGAAGATGGCGCTGACAGAGGAATGGACGATTTTACTGCAAGAACTTAACAACATTGTTCTCAGTGTGGACAGGCGGTGCAAAGTCTGCATCAGGGGTGGCCATATCTCCTGCTGATGACCACCTCTTCCCTTTGTTCCATCTTTGGCAGTGATGCATCTGTATCATGGCAGCCAGTGCTATGTTGCCACTTTTGAATAAAGCTCCTGTGCACCGTTTTGTTTCCGTTGTGTGTCGATATTGTTTCCTTCATCATTTCTGTACCTCACGAGGTTCCTTTGGTATGCTTTTCCCATTTCCAGGCCACTCCTATGAGAAGCTACAGATGAAAACCTGACGGTTCTTAAATTTTGCACACCAGCGTAGCCCCGTGTAACTTGTTCTTAAGTTGATTTTCAGTTTTGCTGGACGAAAATCTCGAGTTTTCAGGAGACAACACCATGTTACCCTAGCCTGAGACTAACTAACTCAGCCAAGTTGCGAAAAAGCCTGTAACAAATTTCTTACGTCATCGACGGGACTCAAACTCAGGTCTCTTCCACTAGAGTCTGGAGAGGACAATGATTCTACCAACTGTTCCACTCACGAGGGCTATTCTGACGCAGAATTCGCTTCAAAGTCTTCTGATCTCGTTCTTTGAGTACCGACTTTCTGCTGCATTTTTTTCTTTTAGAGCTGGATTCTCCTTTTGTTTTCCACTCATTGCATACTTTTCGACACAGTGATTGATAAACGAGCTCGAACAATAACACCTTTTTGAAAATCGGGAAGATTGCCTATCTTTCTCATGACTGGATCGACAAAAAATCTCCAAGAATGCGTACAATATTTCTTTGATACAAAGGAACTTGTGATCATATCACTTGAGAACTTATATTATCCTACATTTAATGATCTCTTGAAACCCATTGCAGGTTTCTAATTTTTGACCAACCATTGAGTGCAGTTTTAATTTTAAATACCATAATGTACAAGCATTATTTTTACAAGGGAATCTAAATGAATGTGATTCTTTACTGAATCACAATGTCCCATCATCGCTGTACTTATAATAGATTTATACCGAATTTTAGCAATGTGTGATGAAAGACACTAAGAGTCAAATTATTTATCCTGAACAGAACAAGCCTGTACAATATTTCTGTTCAAAATAAATCAAATTTTACTTGTTGGGTTGGTGTAATTAAAGTGATCAGATATGACAAGAAATATACAGACAATATAATATTTAATACTGTTTTTGGAAATCGCTGTCTATTTTGAATTCGGCCATTGAAGACTAAACAGATGGTCTACTTCCTTTTGATACGTGCATGTCTTATGAGCAATGGAACTGACATTGTGCAAATGTGCTGATTGTCATCACGCTCTGATCGGTATCGAAACTCCAGTGGAAATATTTTTAAGTGACTAGATATCTCTTATTGTTTTCTTAGAGGACTTTTTAAAAGAAGATTTTAATTAGAAGAAAAGCTATAAAAATAGCAATTATGGTTACCCATATATCAGGAATGTTAGAACCTTTTGAAACTGCAACGCTGGAAGGGCGAGTCTGTAATGGTGCCCAGACCCTTTCGTGTACTTTCACAATAGCGTCTCGAGCTCCTTTCCATGGATGAGGCCCAGTGATTCGGTACTGGTATGGAACAGCTGGCCCCGTTAAGCAGGCCCAAAGCAATTTAGGATCTGTGAGTGCTAATATTAACATATTAGGCTTCGCTCCAATGAGAGCAGCGAGTTCGTCCATGAATGGCAACCAATCCACTTGGATCGTGTGTCGTGGCGTTGAAACGTATCTCTTTGCAATAGCTTCTTGTTTCATGTTGATATCTTCCATCATCGCTTCTAAGGAAGGAAGCTTGAGCTTTTTATTCATAAGGAGTGCGAACCATCTTGATTGCATTTCCGATATGGGAAAAATGGCTCCTAGAGGTTGGATGAGCCCGATGAAGGCTAGCGTTGGATGTTCAAGGTGAGGTGGGAACACATATTTGTACAAAGTAACGCGATTGTGTTTTACATCCACAATGTCTCCAAGGAAAGGGAATTTGATGTGGTAACCGGTAGCTAGAATAACAGCATCTAGTTCGGTGACAATGTCGTCTCCTTCAAAGAGGACGCCGTCTTTGGTGAATTTCACGATGTCGCCCTTGAGGATCACAGCTCCTGCTAATAATCGGGAAGGTAAGGCGTCGCTGATGGTGGGATGTTGCGCAAACACTCGATGCTTTGGCTGAAGTCGATATTTCCTGTGATCACATCTTTTGTTGAGGATTCTCTCTACAAGTTTGCATTTTAGATCGTAAGGCAACTTGTTCCAGAAGAAATGTAAAATACGAGCTCGGAGGTCACCTGGCTCTCCGTCTACCAAAGAACGAGCGGTGATCCAAGCACCCCTTCTTGTACTGAGATAGGTCTAAAAGTATAAAATAAACGAAGTAAGAAAAAGACAAAATTGAAATGAATAAAGATTATTCTATAGATTATTTTAATATTCGAAAAATATTTGCGCAATTATTATGCAAGCAATTAATCATCATAAATTTAAAATTATTTAATTTAATTAATTAAAATTTACCACGAGAGTATAACTTCAGTTTTTAATACATGTTGACAGCTATTTTGTATGCTAGAGATAAAAGACATTATCACGGTTTGAGATTCTGTCATCAAACAATGTAAATATGGAATCCTTTCCATATTTACAATGTAAATATCCAGACATTACAAGCAATAAAAATCTCGTTTCACAGAAATTGCGAATGAGTGAATTTTGGATTATTTCCCTATTTTTTAATTTTTTTTTTTTATTCTATTCAGTGGAGGAAAAGAAAAGTATGGTTGATATTACCTAAAAGTAGTCATTATCAGTGATTTTATCTAAAGTATCCTTCCTAATTTAAATTTGGAATCTCGCATTTTTGAATCTTTCAAACGCCTATGGAATTTTAACATCAGTACCACCATCATTCTCTGTAAGAACGAGAAATTCTGCAATAGAGATTTCTCAAGAAAGTTGAGATAATTTATGGGTGCTGATATAAGTACTTTGCGTATTAGGGAAAAGTTTTGGTAATTACAGTTATTCAGTCGAAACAGAAAGTTAGGCTGTTTGCCACTAAGCGTTGAAATCAAGGTCGTGAGGCGTCGGTATATCACGTTGGTGAACTGCGTACATTCTGTGGGCAATTTTGTATTGTAAACGATGAAAATGTCTGAGTTTGCCGTTAAGTGAAACACCTGATTTGTTTTCCATATTTTGTAGGAAGGCGCATCTAGGAACCTTAAATTTGGACTAATCTACAAATTTCAATCTCCCTCTAAAATTGTGTGGTACACGTTAATCTAATAGTTTATTTTTCATCCCACTTAATGTAAGAATTATTTTTCGATTACATTGTAAAGGAAAACGAAGTTGGACTTCGTTTTCCTTTAGCCATATTTTTACGAATTGTGAAAAAGACTCATAAAAATTCTTCTCGTCATCAACGGGACGGGAACTCAGGTCTTTTTACCCGATGTGGGGAAGATGGCGATTCTACCAACTGTGACACCCACGAGGGCCATTTATGTGCAAAACAATCAAAAGCTTTACTGACCTCTACGTATGTGATATCAAAATTATTTTTTGTATTGAGTTCCTTTGTTACTGCACCATAAGTATCCAATCAGACTGGTCTGACTAAATCGTCCCTTAACAAATCTGTGCTGTGACTGTCCTATAATTGCATTCCTGTCTAGATGGTCTTGCATTACTTCTTTAACCAAAGAATCCGTTATTTTTCGTGGAACAGAAGTTAAGCAAGCAGGTCTGGTGAAAAGTTGATACATTCGCGCATCTGTAATCCATAGTGAACACCCCTGAATCTAAAGCTGCTCTCATGATTATGACCAAGGGTTTGATTACTTCCTTTGCTACCTTCTTTAATAGAATTAAATTCACTAGTGTGCAAAACTTAAGGACCAGTCAGGTTTTCACCTGTAGCTTCTCATAAGAGTGGCCTGGATATGGGAAAAGAATACCAAAGGAACCTCGTCAGGTACAGAACTGATGAAGGAAACAACACCGACACAAAAACGGTACAGAGGGACTTTATTCAAAAATGGAAACATAGCACTGGCTGCCATGATACAGATGCATCACTGCCAAAGATGGAACAAGGGGAAGAGGCGGTCCTCAGTAGGAGATATCGCCACCCCTAATGTCGATACAGGCTTTAAACTGCCTGTCCATACTTAGAACAACGTTGATAAGTTCTTGCGGTAAAATCGTCCATTCCTCTGTCAGAACCGTCTTTAGCTGGTGAACATTTTCTGGTGGGTGTGGACATGCCGTTAGGCATCTCCCCAGAGTGTCCCATATCTGTTCGATGGGATTTATATCAACGGAACGGGTAGTAGGAGTATATAGCGGTCATCATTGGGCGTTGTTTTTCGTGGACGACCACCATTGGTCTTTCGAACTGTACCTGTTGTTCTGAAGGCCGATCACGGGCGATACCAAACTGTGCAGCCACACTCCTCGCACTTTGACCTTCCCAATTATTCGACCCCGGGTAAAGTCATCCAGACATTGTCTACTGGCCATTTCGTTGTCTGTAGCACTGTATGAAACCAATCGAATGTCTGTAACAATCGTGCCACCATTCGGTAATTTGCGCATAACTGCTGAACTGCTGCTTTTATCTGTTTATGTGAGCCCTCTCATCACGATTCAAATTTTTGCATGTGCACCAGCTTTCTACCGCAGTTATGCAAATCGCCACAGGCTGTTTCGTTTGATTTTGTGGTTGTAACCTTTAGAAATAGTGTTGATCCTTAAGTTTTGCACACCAGTGAAGTTCAAATTCACTCGTAGCGCCTTTTTGTTTAGTTTCAGCAATTTCACTTACACTTTCCTTTCAGTTATCACAAAGTCATTTAGCTCTATTAGAGTTTGATAAACTTCTGGAATACTCTCCCATAAAATATTCCTCGTGTGTGAATATAGATGAAAACTGCGTAATCAGTTTGTCAGCAACTTGAGTAGAATCCTCAACAATTAAACCATTCATCACTATTTTAGTAATTTGACTCGTCCCCTTCCTTCCAGTTTTTTTTTTTTTTTTTTTTCATAAGGAAAGGGCAGTGTTTATGCATTTTTCCTCTCTGCAACGAATCTCATCAGTGCAGCTGATATCTATTTAGGTGTAAGCCTTCAAAAGTATCTCTTGGTATAAAAATTCTAGCTGTTTTTAGGATAACATCTCTGAATGCTCCCCATTTAGAATTTGCTCTTTGTGACATCTTCATTTGATGTTACTGCATAGAATTTAAAAACTTGAGATCACTGTGCTCACCTCTAAGAGAGCAAAAGCCTTTCGCTTTACTCTTGACAGTAGTTACATATTTAAGTAAATTCCACGTGAGTACACTGTGATAACTACCGCGTATTGGGCCTTTTATCTGCAGATTCTTAATGCATTAAAGGTTGCTGCTGATAATTAGATCAAGAATGCTGCTTATTTTGCTATTTCTCTAACAATCTGGTTAAGAAACAATCATTCAATAAATTCACAAAACTCTTGCTGCTGCGTGATTGACCAATCTACAGATTCCATTCAATATCTGGAAAGTGAAAGTTCCCCATTATAAGACATTCTGATTTACCGAACCACTACCCTCGTGGGTACAGTTGGTAGAATCGCCGTCCTCCCTACAATGGGTGAAAAAGACATAAGTTCGAATCTCGTCAGTGATGCGAGGAATTTTTGTGGGCCTCTTTCACAATGTTGCTGAGTTAGTCGGTGTCAAGTGAGGGTAAAATGGTTT
The DNA here is from genome assembly GCF_048544385.1 of Mastigoproctus giganteus. Lineage (NCBI taxonomy): Eukaryota > Metazoa > Arthropoda > Arachnida > Uropygi > Thelyphonidae > Mastigoproctus > Mastigoproctus giganteus. Next base: position 68,255,649 of record NC_143586.1, on the reverse strand, counting down.
TCCCTCCCGGAAACTCTTGTTTTTGTTGTTCAGAAACCAGAACATCGACTACAGAACACACGCAATTTACAGAATATTATATACAATGTAATGTGGTTAAGTTGCTGATGCGACTAGAACTCTACAACAACCAACCAAATGAACAGACTGTGATGAGTATACCGAACAATTTTTCGTTATACCCAATAATCAATAGGCATATAACACACTCCAGTGCATATATCCCACCTTAAGAAATTGGCATTGGCCAGTCATGTCAACTGGATCGACTGCCTTCCATTTTATGCTATTAAAGATGCAGAAAGTAATCAAAAGTAGAAACCTGAAAATCATAGAGGTTTGTCTGACTTTTTTAGGTTTCTACTTTTGGTTTTTAACAAGGTATAAGAGGTTACTGTATAAGATTTGGGCATCTTGGAATTACGGGAAAGATTCGAAATGAATTCCCAGGGTGGCTGCAGGGAAGGAGGTAATGGGCTGTGATTAATGGATACTCCTCAGATGGGTCTAATAAGAAGTAGGCTCATCCACAAAGGATCAATTCTTAGACCACTTTTTTTTTCTTTTTTTCTTTTTGTCGATTTATGTAAATGACATCGACGAAGGGATTGGGCGAGTGGTTAATGATAAGCGACATGCAGAGCTCCGTCAAGATCACTTGAAAAGGCTTAAAGAAGGATGAAAAAAGTGGCAGCTAATGTATTAATGCAGAAAAATGAAGGATCTTACACTTGGGAGAGAGCAAACCCAGATTAATTAATACAGTTGGTGGGGTTGAATTAAAACATTTGAAGAAAAAAGTGATTTGAGAGTTAGAATGCAGCGGACATGAAGTTCTCAAAGGAGTATAGACAGGAGGCAAGGAAAGCCCATGGTGCCCTATCGATGATTTATAGAAAATTTTGTTGTAGAGATAAGAAGGTCATGGTCACATTGTACAAAGCAATGCTAAGACTACGCTCGGAATTCTATATCAATGTATGGTGCCCGTATCTAAAGAAAAATATCGAGCAACTTGAAAGAGTCCAAAGATGGGCACCCTGCTTGGTTAAATCTAGAAATGGGTGTTCATATGAGGAAAGACTTCGAATATGTGGATTGCAGAAATTGGCAACCAGCCGCCTTACAGGAAACTTGATCGAAGTGTATTGAGTCCAATTTCCTCTAAAACGGTTTTATTCTAATGGCAATTTTCGGAGAATAACTTCGTTATATTATTTAATAACGCAGTTCATTGCAGATAGATTACAATTAGATGGATTTTTTACATTTTTGGATTATGGCTTCCCGGTAGTAAAAATAGTTTGCTATTTTCTGAAAAATACACTCTTCCTTATTTTTGGAGGTAAAAACCAAGTTTTTATTAATATTACTGGGCGATAATGGAAATTTTACGTTTATTATTGCCAATAAATGAAGTTAAAAACAAACGAACATAAAACATCGAATATAAAACACAAACTTAAATGATGCAGTCGTTATTCGACAAAGCGAATTCAGAACGTTCAGACAACGAACGGAACTCTCCTGACAGCCGAGCCATAAACTCCGAAGGTAAGATAAGCATATATGGTGAATAACACCAGCCAATAATTTTAAAGAGCTTTTACAAAATATTTGAATTTGTACGTCTGTCTTTATAAAAATATAAATTGCACAAACTTACCTTTTCGCAGACGTAACTGTAGTCGACAGCAGCGTCAACTGCCGAATTTCCGATTCCCACGACTGCAACACGTTTTCCTTCATACCCGTCAGCTGTTTTGCAACTGTGGGTGTGGAAGACCTTGCCCTCAAAGGTTTCGATCCCAAGGAATTGGGGAACGTTGGGATACACGTGATGACCTATGCAAATCATGACCCCGTCAAATATATTCTCGGTGAGACTATCCTCTATCATGTTTCGCACCGTCACCACCCACCTTCCCGTGTCTTGATAATCTTTAGAAGGAGCAACTTTCACCACTTCTCGGTGGTACTTGATGTGGCTTAAAAGGTCAAATTTTTGAGCGTACATCAGAAAGTACTTCAGCATGAGTGAGTTGTGCATGAAGTTCGGAAACTCTTTTGGTGGAGGAAAGTCGCTGTACGCACTCATTTCTTTCGACGTGTTGATGATGGTTGACCTCATCACGGAAGCTACACCATCGATATCATCCTTTCGATACCTCCACAAACCTCCCCAATCGTCACTTCGCTCGTAGCAAACAACATCGTGGCCTTCTTCTTTGCATGCCTTAATAGCAGTAAGTCCACTGGACCCTGCTCCAATCACCGCAATCTTCTTCTTTGGAGTCTTAGCCATGGCGTTGTTCACTAGATGCTGTAGCAGCTAAGGACAGAAAGTTTCCTGAAAAAAAAGTGGAACGCACTGTTAAATTGGTCCCATTAATTGCATTATGGTAATTTCTAACAAATAGTAAAACCTCATAAATCCAGCATCCTCTGGGACATAGTACGGAAACCGGAATTTTGAAAATTTCGATTATCTTGAAGATTATGCACGCAGCTTAAAATAGAAGAATGATGATGTCCAGCTCAGGACCCTGGGTGTGTCAAGCCCATACTGTTAGTCTTACAAATATAGAGATTTAGAAGTTATGGGAATTTTTTTGTAATTTGGGAATAATTTAATCTTTGATATGGAAAGGAATTTTGACATTTAAGAGAAGCATATACGGGATGAATACTAGATTTAGAGATAAACGATTATAGAGGTGTAAATGGAATAGCACTCAGATGGAAGAGAAAGTAACATAAATGTATATGTGTGAGAGAAAAAGGGGTGAAATGACAGTAAACAAAGGCAGCTGCCCATACCAGGGAAGGAGTGGTCATTAGTGAACGAGTGGAAAAGGGTTACTGGAAACAGAACAATGGGTTGGTGAAATGCGGGTGATTAAGACACGTTTGATCTATGCGGCAGCTGGACATAAGTCCCCATGGGTTAGCGTTTGGGTCGAAAAAGACCAGGTCACTGTGGCGGCTTTTTGGTAAGTTGACAACATTTTCGCAAATGGGAAAAGACGAAAATGGCTATCCCGCGAGACGACGGCAAACATGAAAGGATTGTGATACCTTGAGAACTAAACAAGAAAATTATGGGGACAAGGCTTGGTTTGCACACGGGGCAAAATAGTTATGGTAAATTCTTTAACGAATAGAAAAGTCGGACGATTAGGTGAATTCCTGGGATTGGTAGAGAGTCCTGGGGAAGGAGGGTCAAACGACGGAGAAAAAGTTTGGGTCGTCAGGGTAAGAGGACAGAAGTGGCGAGAAGAGGAGTGTGGCTAAAGGGGTGATCGTGGAGACAGAGTGAAAGAAGTAAGTCGAGCAGTGGAGAAATGTAGGGAGTGAATAAAGGAGCCTAGACAGTAAGGGGGAAAACAGTTAAGAGTAGAAAGGTAACGGGAAGGCTAAGGATGATAAGCAAAGGGTTATGAAAGACAGTTAAGTGAACCAGGAAAGGTAACGACCTCTTGGAGAAAGATACATCTGAATGATCCATAGTAAAGGAGGAGTTGTGTATTCAAAGCAGGAGAAAGGATGCCAGACCCATGCAGCCAAGAGTTCCGGAAAATTATCTGAAGCAGATGAAGGAAAGTCTTAGAAGATGGCCTGGAGAGAATAAGATGGAAGCTTGAAACCTCCCTGGAGAAGAAGAGAAAAGGATTGAAGTAGGTGAGCGATATATTAAGTACACTTAGTTTTAAGAAGAAGGACTGTTAGTGAAATAGTAGGGTAATTAATGAAAAGGGGGTAGCACTAGAAAGTAAAGTGAAAGATAAATTATCTCTGAGGTAGATATACTAACAGAATTTATTATGTTAAAAAGGGTTAATGTATAATGCAAGGGAAACGAAGGAATGAGTAACAGATGAAATTGGTGTACAAATAGCTATAATGTGTTAGAAGGGTAGTAAAGTTTGAATATGTTTTAATGATAGATAATTGAGTTATATGAGCAACTCTGAATATAGTGTTTTAATTGACGAAGATTTGTTGGTTTATCTGAGTGATTAATAACAAGTAGGGACTTTAGAATACTGAAAATTGGTCTAAAAATATGTGTATGTAATAAATTTCATGTTTTGTTTTCACTTTGAGTCCTGTTATTCTAAATAACTCACGCCTTGCCTGCCTAGTTAAGAGTTTGCTCTCACACAATTTAGCGAGAGAATCCTGGTCTCTGATTAAGGGGAATCAAAAGAAATTACCCTCAAGATATTGGGAATCTTCTGTGATATATACAGAGTACAGCAGTCAGGTGGCAAAAGGTGGGGCCTTGATAGGTGTGAGGGCATCTAAGAAAAATCTAAATAAACAAGGGTAGTAATCTTGTGTGAGATATAAGGTAAGTAAAAAAGGGATAAATAAATAATATTAAAATAACCCCACCACCCACACACACACACACCAGCATGAAGCCCAAATGTTAACTGGTGCTTTCTTGTCCAAAGTTAACGGGCATCAAACATTTGCCCAATGCTGGATGTGGATCCCTAAGCCTTCTTTCAACATATTATGATATTTGCGTGGAGTTTCAGGAAACTCGCTTATACTTTTTCCGATCCATAGTTGAGGATGTGATGAACGTGGGTTTCCCGGCATCGTTTATATACGATGGGTATTCGATATTCATGGTACACCTAATGGGAGTTCACCGAGCAAAACATCACACTCTAGCATTCAGGAACCTTCTAAATTGTCCCTAAAGTACGGTTTATTTAAATAAACCGTTCAAATTGTTCAAAAACAATGAACAATGTTGTTGATTAAATATATAATCAATCCAGCTTTTAAGCTAGATCGATTTCATGACATTAGCATTAATATCATTGGATATAGACGTTCGTCTCTTTTATTTAAAAATAAATAACTTATTATAAACGTAAAATTATAAAACGAGTATTAATAAACATGTATTATCAATAATATAAATAAAAATCATAAATATAAGAACAACACAACTAAATAACCTTCTGCACTTTCTACGCATTCCTCCCAAACAAACAAACCACATAAAACATTTTATTTATTTATTTATTATTTATAATTCGGCAGGTGTGGATTCGAAACTGAAACACAACCTTTAATGAAAAAAGCATAGTGCGTTAATGCATAATTGTTTAAAATCACATTGGAAATAAATATTTATTAAACATTACACTCGTGGAAAAAAATGGCTTTAATACAGGAGCTGACAGAAAGCGAATTTTGATTCCATTTCGTTTAAATTGCTTAAAACATACTTACCCGAACTAATGACAAAAGTCCAGATGCACCAAAGAACAGGGAGTAAAGTGGGAATAGAAATAATCTTCTAATACAAATATTGATGAAAAGGTCGAAAGAAGGTCACTTATCTGATTGAGTCAAGGTGAAGTGCCAAATAGACTGACTACAGCTTTCAGACTGTTGACAGAATGTCTGTTAGCAGCTTTTGATATTCGTCAGCAACCCCAAAGCAAGTTACATCTACTCGATGAAGTGGAGCTTCGAGTCATTTTAGAATTGAGATTAGGACATCGGTAATGGCGTCACCGAAATGATTAAACGCGAATCGCATGTTCTGCGCACGTGACAAATTTCATATTGTGCCACATGTACCGAGATGGGGTAGTAACAAAATGTTAATCGCGAAAGATACAGTTCGATCAGCTGAGAATTAGAAAGAAAGAAAAAAAAAAACTCTCGATTTCGAACCAATGAATAAATAGTCTGACAGTTTTTTGTTTTTTTTCTGAAAAGTTTTTAATGAAAACAAAAGAAAAAGTGGGAAGATTAAGCCTCGTTGTAATGTGACCCTTGGTAATTTTATGTATTTCGTATTAACTTTACAAAAATGTTCCAATAATCCAATGTGAATTTAATGCAACCTCAGTCAAAACCAGTTTTTGCAACTTCGAACAACAAGAATACAACCCAAGGGGATTTATACATAAATTAGAATGCAACTGCAAACAAGTCTACGTTAGGAGAATTTTATATGAGATTACACTTAGGGTGCAAGAACACAAAAATGATATCCAGTATGGAAGGGTGGAGAAACCTGAACCAGCCTTGCATGCCTTCGAATGCAGGCTGTCCTGGGATTTTAATAAAACCTTAGTGTTGTCCATTGATTCTAATTATAATAGAAGGACGTCCAGAAGGCTACTTCATTAAATGCCACAGAGGCGCATCCACCAACATTCCAGTGAAGGTTCCAACGTCAAAAAGAATACTCCAGCTATTTTAGCAGAAGATATTTTAGCATTGCCCAACAACCTCTGAAACGACAAACTTTAACAATCAACAGAAGAGAATTCGATATCAGAATATTGCATCAGCAACCATCATTATTTCCCTACCACAGAACCCAATACCATGTGCATGGTTTGGTGATTCAAGTGATGACGTCCAGAAAAGACTAAATTAAAGAATTGCAATCGTGTCTACGATATCACGCGAGGATTTCCTCAAGTTTACAAGTGAAAATTATGTATTCAGCGACCGAGCAGAATATGTGGAGGTCGGCCATAACACAGATAACACAGAACTGGTAGAATCGCCATCCTCCCTACACCGGGTGAAAAAGTTCCTGAGTCCGAATCCCATCAATGACGCCAGGGATTTTTATGGGCCTTTATATAAAGTGGCTGAGTTAATCGGTCTCAGGCGAGGCAGCTTGATTTTCCCTCCGGGAAACTCGGGTTTTCCGTGCGGCAAACAACAAATTGACCACAGAACGCACGCAATGTACAGACATTATGTGTGGCCCAATATGGCTTAAGTTGTTGATGCTTTTAAACCCAATAATGTATGTACTTCTGTGGTGGTCGTTAAAAATTTCGATTATATTCTTAGAGAAAACATATTTAATGGAATTGAGGTTGAGAAGCTTGTCCCCAAATGCAGTTTGGTTTCTTCTAGAAGAAGGAAAGGAGATGATTGGTCCAACCCCTGCATTGATCTTCTTTAAGATTTCATATGGCGCAGTTTTAATATTTCTAGAGATGACTAGAAATTTCCATAATTTGACTTTGAGATTAATAAATTGAAAGTACTTTGTGCAAACTTCGTTTTATTTAATTCAATCAAACTGAATGAAGAAAATACACAAGTTTAGACATGATCCGTATAATCTTGATTTATCTAGGATTAATTCTTCAACATCAGATTGAATTAGAAAGTTTGAAACCGTCAGCATAAACTCAACAAAATTGTATTGTGGAAAGAGTTGTGGAAAATAAAGAGACAGACAAGACCGCAAGGAAGACCCACCGGAAATTGCAAAGGTGAGACATTACTCACTTTTCGATAATATTCTGATAAAAATAATCATAAGGTGACCAGAAATGAAAAGATCCTAGAGATATATACCGATAAAGCAGGACGCTAAGGAGCACCGTCATATGATACATTAAATATTATTAGTTTCTTAAGATTATTACAAGGAAAATCCAGCATCTTACAACAAAGAATAAATTGTCTTGGTGAAGTAAGGAAATGAGTTTTATCTCCCTTTCATGGTGACATCTGTGAACTGAACTGATAGATCGCAAAATAGCTTACTGGCTATCATCTGTCAAATATGCTGAGTTTATAGGTTTGGTTTATTGGTAATTACTATTGGTAATCACCAATAAATATTATTTTTTAAAAAAATAAATAAATAGTAATAGCATTAATAGCTATTTCATGTGTCGCTATGGCTTGTATGAATTTTTACGATCTGGAATGAGTTGCTAAGTTTTTATCAGCACAGATAGACAGCACTCAACGCACGATCAGTCTGACTCAACTGTTATCAAAATATCCAACGCTTGTTGTGGGAGGGGAAAGGAAACAGTAATGGTTTAGGAAAGTATGTGATAACATTAATACATTGTAACAAAGTGTAATACTAGTTCTGTACTTCAAAAATATTTTAAGATTTTTGATTTGCAAAAATATTAAAATGATTGATATTAACAACTATACTAATTTTTCATCAACATATCTTCCAAGAGATTTTATCACTGCCTTATACAGACGTGACATTCTGGAGATTAATTTTATAATGGTGTCTTGGCCAACATTATTCCAAACGACCTGCAAGGTTCCCCATAAATTTTGTAAAGATGGGCAGACTTCACGGACTTGCCATGCCATTCTAGATGGTCCCATAAAAGCTTTATTGAATTTAATTCAGGCGATCGGGCTGTTGTTTATTTACCAGAAAGTCTTGCACACCTTAGAGCTGTTCTTCGGATCATTGTCTTGTTATAATATAAAATTTCTTCCACAGAGTCGAAGTCCAGACGATATTGCATTAAGTTTCAAGAATGTTTCATAGCATAGCCTTCAATTCTGATGACGTCACGGTGACATCATCAGGCCTCTGTTTTTCTGGAATATTGAACAAATATTGACAAATTTATTGAAATATATTTCAGCTGCTGTATAAATATCGATAAAACCATAAGGCGTATAGTGTTTCAAAGTTTTAAAACAATAAAAGAAAAGAATTCCACGCTACTTTAAAATAATTCTATACTAAAATTGTCATATGCTCTAAAAGTACATATTTATAGCTGTAACAAAGCTAATTTTTAATGCTTTCAATTCGTAGTAAGTGCCTCCATCTGGTGGAACATGCTGAAAGCAACAATTTAATACAAACAAAAAAAAAAAAACGTATTTATTACAAATTAAACAATGCACCCAATAATATTATATTCGTATAACAAAAAAGAATCATTTAAATCACATAAAGCTGAAATCAGATAGAGTTACATTTATTTACTGAAATATAAATTTCAAATAATATCTCCAGCTCTCTTTAGCTGAGAATTCATTAATATTAAAACTACTGTATAATATAACTCGATAAACATTATATTTCCTGAAATGACTCAGCCTGGAGGAGGAGCTGAAAATAAACTCTGCCTCAAAATTTTATTACTATTATAAATTATTATTATTATACGTTTATGTTTAGATTTTTGGAGAAAATTTCCTGGAATTATTCTTTAAGAAAAAAACGTTTTCCCCCTTTCTTGACTTCAAATATCTTTAAACCATTTTCCATTCTAAGGTATGTCCGACCTTTAATTATTCCTTGTTTTTAAAAAGGGTAACATAATTGATAATCAGATAAGGTAAGAGCTGATACTAAATGTTTGTCATTTTCCACATATTAAAGCTCTAAATGTGGAGGTATGCTTATTTGAGTTAATGTCGTGAGCTTTATGTGTGGTTCCATCTGGTGGCAAGTGGAACACAATTTCTTTTTAAAGATGTAAAAATATTTATTCTATTTTTTCCCCCTTACTAGAACGAAGAACATAAATTAAGAAGGCAGGTCCTACAAAAAAATGAAGGTTTCCAAGAAATTGCGAAGAAATTTCTAAACACCAAGCGATAGAAGGCAAACCGATTAAATAAAAAAATATTCAATTTATATCTGACATATATTATCCATCCCTGAAGTGGGTCCTACATATTATGATATACCCTGTACACACGGTCCAGTCAAAACCTTATGACCACCTACATAACAGTGGTATGTCCTCCTTTACTTCCAGTACTGCCACCAGGAGGCTACGGCTCAGCTCTATAAGGCCTTTGAAAGTTTCAGGAAGCATATTGTACCACGTCATCATGATTACTACTGTAGATTTACGATAGACCGTGATGGAGGATCCAAACACCAGATATGTCGATTCTCATAATTCCTGAGAAGTTCAATGGGATTTATATCCGGTGAATCGGCGGCACATGTAGCACATGGAAGTCACTTTCGTGTTCAGCGAACCATTCTAGAACAATACTTGCAACGTGCCAGGATATATTTTCTTGCTGGAACACACATTTCTAGGGAATTTCAGGGAATCATTGTTAATCTTCACGTTATCTCAGAACGAAAACAAGGAGGCTCTCGGCCCTGATAACCAAAATCACCAGGAGGGACTGGGGACTAAAGAAGAGGGCCCTCTCCCTTCTATACAAAGCTCTCTTCATCCCTATCCTTGCCTATGGTGCAGTGCCTGGTATCAGAAAGCAAACACAGCAGTCAACAAGAAAAAGCTGGAGTCGATCCACCGATCCATACTATTGATAACAACTGGAGCCTGCTGCACAGTGAGCACCCATGCGCTCCAGGTCCTGACGGGCTTCCTTCTCCTGGACCTGGAGATTGTGCGCTGTGGGCTGCTACACCAACATTTGAAAGGAAGAACCACAACTTATCTAGACTACACAACAGATCCACAGAAAAGCAAATCCTCAGAAAATAAGAGGTTAACGGAACACCTGCAAATCTATCTGGCAAAATAGATGGAATCTTACCACAAAAGGGCAAGTCACCAAAAAATTTATATCCGATGTCAGTAGGGTATGTCCTATATCCCCGTCCTGGTTTTTCCCTGGCTTGCACACCACCTTCCTTCTTACGGGACACGGCTCCTTCAGAGGGAAACTCCACGGGCTGGGAATCTCCGACAACTCGAGCTGTAACTGCGGTCAGGAGGAAATCTGGGAACATCTTATCCATGACTGTGACAACTACGAGGATCTCAGATGTCAGCTATATACACCCATTAACTCCTTGCTTAGAAACCGAGAAGAAATAATATTGCAAGAAAAAGATAATTACCGGGCTTTCACCGTCATTGCCCGCGAACTCTTTAAAAGACAAAGATCCCTTCCACATCATCACTAACCTATGAAAGCAAAGACGTAACTACCTGAGATGACTGCGAAACTCTGAACTAGTGACCACCTGAAGTAGATACAACACTTATCTGAACGTAACGAACGTAACGAACTGGACCTGACTTCTGGACTTGGACCTCCACCGGCCTAATGAAAAGACGAAGATCGGAACTTAGACACGGATCCGAACACAAAGGTGAAGATTGCATCTTATGATGCCATATGGCTGTATGCAATCTTCACCTTTGTGTTCGGATCCGAGTCTAAGTTCCGATCTTCGTCTTTTCATTAGGCCGGTGGAGGTCCAAGTCAAGAAGTCAGGTCCAGTTCGTTACGGGGGCCGGCCTGCTGTCTCCTTCTCCTGTCACCCCTCTTTCTCCTCTGGTGGGGCATGGGCATGCTCCACTATTTCAACAGGGGTCATCTCCCCTATGGACCCCTTACTTCCAATTTCCAACCCCCCTCCCATTTCTTTCCCCTTACCCAGCGCCTACCCCACACGTACCTTATAGCCCCTCTAAGCAGCGTATACCATCTGTGTATTGCGTGCAATTCGATTGGAATGTTCTGCCTTCTTTTTCATGCCTTCAAGATTTTTCCATCACGCTTTCATCTGTTTGGCCCCATGAAGTCTTGCATAACACTTCGCCTATAACAATGCAGAGGGAGGATGGCACTTTGATCCGATTTTAATGGCAACCGCCACCGCTAGAGAGCCCAGCCGTCGAAGCGCCTTGAACCGACTTTGATTGGGACAGTCCTCGCTATGCGGCGCCATAATCGCACATTGGAATGGAAAGCTTGAACCGCAGGTGATGACGGCATCAACCACGTGACTCTCTGTCCTTTGCGCGACCTCCTCTCCCATGATCCTTTGCACTCGCCGAACTTCGTTATTTATTTTTAATTTTGCTGCTGGATGGCGCCACGAGTTTTTTCATGAAAATAATTTCATTCGGATTCAAACGTAGGTTAAACTTTCTCAAAACCAAATGTCTAACCACTGGGCTACTAAGATATTTACTTACAATATTGCAAAACAGAGTTGTAAGTAAAACTGCTAGTATTAGAACGCAACTCGAACTCAATTTTTTTTTCAATTACTATAATTTTAAACAGAGTGTGTGTTTCTATTTTTATTTTTTTAATTGTTTTTTAATCGACAAATTAATGAGAGGAATTATTTCATTTATTTGATTATTTGAACTCAGATCTTTTTAATTAACGGCATTTAGTAACAATTTATTTTTAAGCTGCTTAATGAGCGTTATTTATTTTGAACACGATTTTAAATTAATTAGCGCTATTATTTCAACACAATTAATATGTTTTTTTGTTTTAATTATAAAGTTAAATGAAACAATTTCCACACTCTGATTAAATCTCAGAAATATTAATTTTTTTTTTTAAATTATAATGTACCTGCCAATTATTATGTGAAATTATAAATTTTGAAATTAATTCCAATGAGACGAATTTTAAGGAGAAATTAAAAAGTTAAAGGAAATTTCCCAAAAGTTGTGCGAAAATTATAAGATAAACATTGTAACTTCCAAACCATATAACGTTTTTATTATTCTGGTTAAAATTCTAAAATCATCATTGAAGACAGTTTTAACGAAATTTTATTGGAATTCTAAAGAGGCAATATCAACCTGAACTTACTAATAATAAAATTCTCAATTCAGATATATCAAACTCACTAGTCAGCTTATTAAGGGAAGGGTGCCTTTGTGATTTTCCATAAAAAATACAATTCACATAAAGATACTAAATAAATCACTTATTAATTCCATTTTTATCTTTCAGACGTCATCATCATGGTGAAAAGGATCGCCGTACTTGGAGCAGGATCGAGTGGTCTGACAGCCATAAAATCGTGTAAAGAGGAAGGACTGGATGTCGTGTGCTTTGAAAGAACCGACAACTGGGGTGGGATCTGGAGATATCGAGATGAAGACGCCGAAGGAGTTCCCTCGGTTATGAGATCAACCACCATTAACACAAACAAAGAGAAAAGTGCGTTTTCTGACTTCCCTCCTCCTAAAAAGTTCGCGAACTACATGCACAACACCAAGGTCATCGAATACTTCCGCTTGTACGCGGAAAAGTTTGACCTGCTTCGACATATTAAATACAACCAAGTTGTGGTAAAAGTTGTTCCGGCGGAGGATTACAAGTCAACGGGGAGGTGGGTGGTGACCACCGAGGACACCAGAGATGGTCAAACTAGAGAAGAAACCTTTGATGGGGTGATGGTGTGCGTTGGACATCACGTTTATCCGAACATCCCTAACTTTCCCGGTTTGGATCAGTTTAAGGGGAAAGTTTTCCACACCCACAGCTGTAAGAATGCCAAAGGCTATGAAGGCCAACGTATAGCGGTGATCGGTATTGGAAACTCTGCAGTAGATGCAGCGGTGGAGTTCAGCAATGTTTGCGAACAGGTGCGAAATTTTCTCCTTTTTATCAGGGACAATGATTTTCAACGAGATTTTTTATTGTATTTATCTGCTTAGGGTCCTAAACTTAGGACCTTAGGATCGCGTATAATATTCTTTGAGTCCTAAACTCAAAGAATATTATACGCGATAAGAAATGGATTAATTCTGCTGAGCATCGATTAGCTCTAGAATTTAGTATTCATTCCTATTAATGTTCAAATACTTAAAAAATCTTTATAAAGTAATTTAATTCACATTAAATTGGAGATCTATATCCAGAGCGACACAAAGCAAACTTCCACCTTCACTGTCATACACTATCCAACAGCTTGGATAGTATCATACACTATCAAACTTGTAGGAACTTGTAGCTTGCACTTAAAACAATCAATTTTAAGCATTTAAAATTGATTAGCACAACGAGACAACATTATTAACTCTGTGATTGCTGGTGGTCCAATCATTGGGATAAGCATGTGGTTGACCACTTTAAGTGAACAAGTCCACAATCATTTCAAAAATCAAATATTTTAAAATTAATAGAAATCTAAAATTATACGAAATGATGTAACGTTCAGAGTTGGTACAAAGTTTCCAGATTTATTGAGTGATCTTTAAAATCAATGTACTGTTCGCTTAAGCATTGCTTTTCAACTGAGTCACCCAAATTGTTCAAGAATTTTCCCAACACATGAAGTCTGCTTGTCCTAGGATTTTAGGCGCTCAGCGACTAAGGCCATATTGCGCCATATACGTATATTGTCTGTAATTTGAGTGTATTCTGTGGTTGATTTTATGTTTTCCTGGACCCAAAACCCCATTTCCGTGAGAAAAAACCACACTACGCTCGCCTGAGACCGACTAACTCAGGCCTTTACCACCCAGTGTGGGGAGGACGGTGATTCCACCAACCGCGCTGCCCCGAGGGTAACATAAAAGGCACTGTTTATGCCTTTGTAATAGAAACCCCTACAGCCATTATTATCTAACTAAATATACCAAAATAAAGTCCTAATAACTTATTACTTTTTTGTAAAAATTAATTGGAAAAAGGTTCTTAATCCCAAAGGCAGAACAGTGCAATAGGCAATGACCTTGCTTGATCTGACTACCAGCCTTCGAATTACAAACACTACAGTAAACTAAACTTTTTCATTTCAACTTTTTTTTTTTTTTTCAAGCTACACTATCCTAACAAAAGTCATGGGACATCGATCTGACTGCAAGAAATTTTGAATGACTATGAAATATGTACACATTTTGGTCTCCAACCGGAATTCATTTCAAATGGGTTCATCGAACAGTGAACCCGAAGAAAGCTAACAGAGCTTCAGAAGGGAAAAATACCACATGACCGAAGATATATGTGTGCCTACTATTGGTCTGGAATTAGCAATTCCCAAGTCGACAATTGGCAACGTGACAATTTCCAGAACCGACATCAAGAAACGACCACGTGCACCTAAAATACTGATTGAAAAGCCTTTGATAATAAATACAAATATACATGGTAGGTGGGTACACAGTTGATATAATCACCATCATCACCACACCAGGTAGAAAATACCAATGTTTAACGATGTGAGTATTTTTTATGGACAATTTTCACGGCCTGCAAAAGGTTCATGAAAAATTATAGTAATATCAAGTCATATTTATTTGATGATTACTTCAGCCATCGTAGATGTAGTGTTTTGAATTTTTCTGCAATGGCACAAATAGATTGATTGTCCATTTGGCATTCTAAACTGAATATTGGAAGTCGCAGTATTAACAAAAAATGGCAATATTAACAGTAATAGAATAGAATTTGCCTATTTGGAGTCCTTGCGACTATCGCATAAAGTATCTCATCGGCAAAGTTACCACAGTTTTTGGCGGATATCTTGGTTATAAGTTAAACTTAGATAGCATTGATTGCTTATCAAAAAAGATAATACCATAGGTTTAGATTTATGTGCTTAGAGAGTCGAAGAAACTTAGATTTTGTATATCATTCAAAACAGCTAATGCCTGTTATGACATTCGTCCCTCTTTGGGAGCACGATACTTGGTAACTTTCTTGCCGAACAAAAATCTGTCCTTATAAGTTAGTTCTGGGGCACTAAATAAGTAACCAAAATGATCATGTGTGTATATATATATATATATTTATATTCATAAATATCGTGCGTTCTTTGCACACCTGAGGCCGATTAACTCTACCACTGAGTGAAAACAGCCCATAAAAATTCCTCGCGTCATTGAGGGGATTCTAACAGTGGCCTTTTCCACGCATTATTGACGAGGACAGTGATTATAACCGCTAAAAAACTTTCATACAACTCAATTATACTTACTGCCACCCTTTGATGCTTCGCTCTCTGGTGATGCAATAATACCGCACTTTCAGTGAGGGCATTGGTGAGATCTACCGGCAGCTCTTAGGACACCTTGGGTGCTCTGCCATCTGCATTTTTTCACGGACAGAAACGGGATCTTCCAAGGCCCGCACTGAGCACGTGTGGTTCGAGGAACACAGCGAATATATCAACCATCTTGATTGGACTCCAAATTCCCTTGACCTCATTGAACACCTGTCATCTACGCAACCGTCATCTACGAGGGGCGAAGAGAAATCAAAAAAGATTTCTATTCACTCAGAAGTAGCTGTGATAGAAAGATGATATTTTTTGTTTGATGCGTTGAAATCTCTATAGCAACAACACAAAATTTGATTTCGATCTGACAATTCTTTTTTTTTTTTTTTCTCTCTCTCTCTCTCTCTTTGTAGAGCTGGTTGAAGTGAAGTGTCACAATAGATAAAGTTGAATACAGATCAGTGATTCGGTTCCTGCAAGGAAAAACACCAAAAACAATCCACTGTTTATGGAGAAGACTGCTGATGTAACAGTGCTGTTGCACATTGGTATAAAAAATTAATGTTGAAGGACCTCAATGCATGATGATGAAATTCCAAGGACGTCCAGCAACAACTGGAGTAAAAGAAGAGAGCGTTTTGGAAAAACTGAGACATTAATCCTGGAAGATCGCGTATTAGTGTCAAAGGACTAGCTGGAGAGCTCCAACTTAGTTTATGGTCTGTGAGAACATAATCCATCAATAGTTGCATATGAGTAAATTATCTACTTGATGGGTTCCAGACTTCTGACCCCTTCTCAAAAGAAGTAAAGGGCACGTGCGCATGAAATGTTGTCCGTGTACCTGTAAAAGCAAGAAAGCAAGTGCAGTTTTTCAACACCATGTTCGATTGAATGTGATAGTCGTACCTTCGATATGATAAATTTCTCGTTCTCTACATCTTGTAAGTTATTTTGATCCTAGGTGGCTTAACTATAAACAGAAAAATCTTTAATTTACAGTACATTGCATTGAAAATTATTTTTCCTTTATTTATAAAAAAATAAACCTCTAATCTATCAGTATATCTTTCTCAAACAGGTATATCTCAGTACAAGAAGAGGAACGTGGATATGGAAACGAACTGATGCTGGTGGTAGGCTGACTGACTTATTTTCTCGTTGGGATAATATACTTATCACACGTTTGCCATACAACTCTGTCTGCAGCGTGATCGAAAAGAGATTGGATAATGGCTTTGATCATGAAGCCTGCAGACTTAAACCAAAGCACAGGGTACTCGCACAGCATCCAACAACAAACGACCTCTTACCGTCCCGACTCCTTGCTGGAACAGTAATACTAAAGGGAGACGTGGTAACTTTTACAGAGAAAGGAATAACATTCGAAGGAGATAATCATGTTACCCATCTGGACGCCGTTATTTTAGGCACGGGATATTGCTTCAAGTTTCCTTTCCTTGGTGACATTCTTCATTCCAAAGATAACAAGGTCCAATTGTATAAATATGTTTTCTCACCAGATCTTGACCATCCCACTTTGGCAATGATAGGATTGATTCAAGCTTTTGGGCCTTTTTTTCCAATCTTTGAAATGCAGGCGCGGTGGTTCGCCCTGTTAATGAATCAAAAACTTCATCTGCCTTCCAAAGAAGCCATGATAGCTGACATCAAAACCAAGACGAAATTAAATGCTGCAAGGTACGTCTCGTCTCAAAGACATACAGTGCAAGTTGATTGGATTCCTTTTATGGACGAACTGGCTGAAATTATTGGAGCCAAACCTAAACTTTGGACTTTGGCTCTTACAGACCCGAAATTATTCTGGGCTTGTTTTACTGGACCGTGTTTGCCTTACTATTATCGACTCTGTGGACCACATCCATGGGCAGGAGCTCGTGAAGCGATTTTAAATACTAATGAAAGAATTTTGGCTCCTCTGAAGACTCGTCCTGTGGTTTATAAACAACAAAAGAGCTTCGGACTTTTGGGTATTGCATGGATTGGTGGATTTCTCATTCTGTTTCTTTTATATAAATGGATCGATGTTTTCGGAACTTTAGAGACGATTTCAAGCAAATAAAAAAAAGAAAAGAAAAAGAAACGCCCGCTACCAGCAATGGTTGACATTATAATATTTGCTTATAGTTCATTATGTACGCATTTACTTTGTCCCTAAATTCTACTACTAAAACTCTGTACACGTGAGCATGTATAATAAAGTGATTGGATTTGATACTTGGTGGTTTACTTTTAGAACAGTACCAGGTGTCCAGTATAAATACTAGACACCTAGTACTGCAAACTAATGACCTGATAATCCATTTTAATTTAATTATTTTTCGCGAGTGCTCAAGTTTATTGTTTTATGTGTTTCATGGAGGATAAAAGACGTGAAATCGTACACTTGAGCTCTTTTTGTCATAACTAAGTTCACGATATTTATCAGTGGAGATTTTTAAATATTATTTGAATTTTTTTTATTCTAATTTATGATCTGCAATCTTTTAAATTTTGAAGTAATACTACTGAACATGATCATAAATATGAATTAAACATCTAACGCAATATCGTTTGTTGAATTTTAAGCAAATAATTTTACTTCTTTTTGTAATTTTTAAATATAAGAAACTTCGGATGTAGCTTGGGCACTATAGTTCGCATTTTTAAATGTGGAACAATTATTGAACAGCGAATAGCAGAGATATATAAATTAAATTGAACAGAATGTTCTATAAGCGAGCTATCGCAAGGAACACAGCAAGGGCTTCAGGCAAACAGGAGTTTACAAATCATTCATGTATATATCTTACCAAAAGCCACTGGCCACTTGCAGTTATGAACAAAATGTAAATAATCAAAGAAGTTAATAGTGTATTAGCCACCCCTGGCCCTAATTACTGCTTCAATGTGGCGTGAAGGACTTTACTAATTTCTAGCTCGATTTCTTTGTTAAAGCATTCTTGAGCTCCACTGAAAAAGAGGGCCGGCTTTCAAATGTCTTCAAAAGTGTGAAGGAGTTTAATTATGCATGGGTTAGCCAAGGAATATCTTTTCGGTCTTCAAGAGTAGTTTCTAAAGCACAAACCAGACTTCAAGCAACTGGCTTTGTTAGCCCAATCTTGGGATCTAAATTTCTTTGACAATTTTGTTACATGAATGGTCCAATCAAACAACATATTGACGTTTCAACATGTTTGACTCCATGTCATCTCCAGTTCGAAATTCTATTGGCTTTACTCGGTGGGGTAAAGATCTATGAGCCAATTCGAACTCAGATCTTTACCACACCTGGTGGTAATATGGCCTAAATTGCTGATGCGCCTAAAATACAATAACATTGGGTCTAATAAAGTGGCGAAGCAGTGTATCAGTGTACGCAAACTATGTAAATCGACCAGAGAACACATGCAGTTTATGTACATAATATACATGGACACCAGTTGGTCCTCGGGCGGCTTTAAATGACACTTTACTTGCTGTTATCGCTATATGAACGCCTATGAACAGCCTCCGAGAGCAGATAGATCACGGACCAGGACAAACAGAATTTGTTTGAAGTTCGAAGTTGCATAGAAGAAGGTGAAGTTAAAAATCACTTGTCTTTCTTTTAAACCAGAATATTTCAGTTTTAATTCAAACTGTTCTTAAAATGCTTTCGTTATGAATGAAAGAAATTTCTTCATTAAAATCTTGTAAAATTTGAAGGAAAATCCTCACTCCTTTTCTTGCGTCGTGCAAACTATTAGTGTCAATAAGAAACTAAGACTGAGAATTGCCTTGGATTATCTTAAATAGTTTCTGTTTACTGGATTTCATAAACGAAACCTATAACTCGTTTTACCTAATAAACATGTCATTAAGCGATAGAATTGGTTTTATGCTTCTGGCTCAGACAAGTTGCTTTGATGACCTTTTTTGAGCAGGTTAACGGAAAAGTCTTTGTATACGCACGCTCATGTGCTTAACTATAATATTTCGGGATGATTGATTTCCTTGGCGTTTGCTTGTTAATATAAACAAGCTGACCTTCAGCATGAAAGAAAGTATATTAAAGCTTTTTACGTTGGTTGGTGCTATTCAGAATATGCACACCCATCGTTCATACAACCTACTTAAAAGACTTTTCTCTTACTCCTGTTACGCAGAGTTTTTCCTGCTGATGTTTGAGACAGTTAAGTGAGTTCTTGAAGGTTGACTAGGCTTTGCGACTGGTCCAGTACCGACGTTTCTAGGAAGCCATAACCTAATGATCGACTTCTTAAAGGTAACCATGACCCTCTTTGAATAATTAACTGGTGCAGATGGTATTCGAAGTTGCATCCACACGAGTGCGATCAATTTAACCAGAAATTTCATTGAAAGCGTGCGCTCATACGTTGAATGAATATGCCCAAGATTTTAATTCATTTTTAAATTATTCAAACTACTTTCACGAATTTTATTAATGAATAAAATATTTAACTGATCTCTTTAAGATAAAAAATGCTTTAAGAACGATGGACCAATTGTGGCCTGAGTCGACATAAGGGTCCTCCCTATTAAATGATCCATCCATCCATCCCTTGTATTTTCTGTGTTCAAAAAACTATCGTATTAGGACCACCCGAGAACGAATTCATCAGCCCATGTGTAATATGTCCATATATTTCATATATAGCATGTTTTTTCCTCCCGGAAACTCGGGTTTTTCGTCCAGCAAACAGAAAATCGACCACGGATCATCCCCAATTTACAGGGAATATGGCCTTAATCACTAACGCTCCTAAAAACCTACTAAAACAAAACAAAGCATCTACGAAACAGTCTAGTGATGATAAATACGCTGGTGGAGAATCAAATAAATACTGATTTTCCCATAAAATTGTTTTGTACGCTTAGGTTAGTGGTCGCTTTTTTCAGCCATTACTGGAAACAAAAATTCCTCGTATTTCTTCCTTACATTTTTGTCAGATACACTGGTGGTCAGATACAACTTGGCCCTGGCAGACCTTACGCGAAAATGATACGAGAAAGTATTTCAGCTTGATTTTGTTCACTTTTCGATTGAACTTATTCGATTGGCCATTTACTAGTTCGAAAGTTTTGTTTCCTAAATCATGATTATTTGTTTTAATTTTTATTTGTATTTAAAATGTAATCAAGTTTTTGTGTTTTTTCCTAAACTTTTGAGCGCCAGTATATTTTACAATTTAACGTTCTCTGAACTGGTGGCAATACAGGGTACAGGCGAACGTAATAGTAGTAATGCACACACTGGCCAAAATATAAGAACCTTTGTATTAAGACAGTCACAAACAAAAGACATCCAAATAGATGAAACAAACTGTGATGGAGTGTTGACGAGTTGCCTCTTTCAGTATAAAGACTGCCCAGGCTTTTCGACTACGGTAATCTGAAGCCAGAATGGGGGAATACGCGTGATCTCTCAAACTTTTTAAAAGGTCTTATCGTGGGAGTTCCAGGGACAGTGGATATGGCGGAGATGTTGCCTTATTGCATTCATCCAATTACAAACAGCCCGGATTCCAAGAAACAAGTCAGTTAACTCTGTAACCCTACGCGTCGCATTCAGAAAGGATTCCATACAACTTTATATTTGGCTTATATATCTACCCCCTGCCCATACAGAAGATTCAAAGAGTGAAGTCCTAGCATGAATAGCAGTTATCTTAACTTCCAATGCTTCGACATCCATTATAGGCAAATTTAACTTGACTAGATTGAGATATAGATTGAGACTAGATTGACTAGATATGCCGCCGTAGCCTAGTGGTCAGGCGCGCGGGTGCATAAGTACACGTGCCTTGAGTGAGAGGGGTTCAAGCCCGTGACTGCAGAATACGGTGCTGTTTCTTGTATTCTGTCTATCTTGTTAACTCCTCTGACTGTTTGGTCGTCCCGGAGTATAAACAGAAAATTTATTTATTTATTTATATGATTCGGCCATTGAAAATTTCATAACAGTCATTGTGACATTTGGCCTCTTTGGAACAGTCTTCCACATTTCCGTCTGATCACAGAGCATCACAGCTTCTCATCTGATTACTCTCTCATCATGTTTGAGTTAAACGTTATCAATGACCCAAACGCAGTTGAAGCATTCGGGAATGAAGTGACGATCAAAACAGTATACTATTATATTAGGGACACCGGAAAGCATTACATATATCCATATATGTATTGTGTCTGCAAATTGCGTGTGTTCTCTGTTCGATTTGCCCGTTTTGCTGGACAAAAAACCTAAGTTTATGGTGGAAAACCTTGCTATCTATGCATGAGACAGACTAACTCAGCCACAGAGAAAAAAAACACATAAAAGTTCCTCACGTGAGAAAAGCATTCAAAGAGAACAGTCAGAAAAGCATTCAAAGAGAACAGTCAGAAAAGCATTCAAAGAGAACAGTCAGAAAAGCATTCAAGAGAAGAGAAAAAGCTTTCAAAAACCGGAAAAAGTATCATAATTCAGCTGACTATAACACGTACAAAAAGAGCGCGGCACCTTCCTTAAAGTGAACAAATCGCATTCCGGCAGCTAGTAATCAACGGAATAAACCGGTCCAAACGTATACCATCCAAATACAACAAGAATTTTCATATGGCAGAGAAGATATTTAAGGAATAGGTATTGTTGACTTTTAAGATAGCTATTCCAAGTGCAATCAGACCCAAGGACTCCAAACCTAAACTAGTCCTTCATCCAGTCCAGAGGGACCTTTAACTGTATTTCTAACGAAAGAACAAATTATAAATACCATCACCAGACTTCCTAATAAACCTAGCATTGGTCCTGACGGATTTCCTCTGTTCATAGTCAAAGTGTGTAGTGCCTTCATAGTGGAGCTCCTTCTAATAATCTTAAATCAGATGTAAAATTCCCGGACAGTTCGGACCATGTGGAACTACAGGGTTCAACCCATACTCAAAAGAAGAAACCCTGAAAAGCCCAAGGACTTTAGACCTAACTCAGTGGGCTGCTCTCTATAAAAAGTACTTGAGATAACTCCTTGTATATATCAAATTCTTACTCTGAACCATTTACAGCTGCAGAGTTAGAGACAGCTATAAAACAGATCAATAAAAGAAAATGTCCGGGTATGGATATGCTGGAGAATATATTTATTGTGGAGAGTGCAAAACTTAAACCTGAAATTCTGTTGCAGTTATTTAACAAATGCTTGGAGAAGGACACTGTCCGGAGCTCTGGAAAACTGCTCTTCTGAGATTAATTAAAAAGCCCAACAATCTTCCAGAAGAGCTCAGATCTTATAGGCCAATCGCACTGCTGGCCAATTTGCGGAAATTGTTGGAATGCCCAGTTGCTCTAAGGTTGAACTCTCTTTTCCTTGAAAAAGATCTACTTGCGTCCAACCAGTATGGTTTTTCTCCAGGCCGATCTTTTGAGGATGCCCTTGTAGATTTTATTTGCCATGTTGAAAACTCTCCGTTCAAATACATATTGGCTATATTCATAGACTTCGAGGGTGCCTTTGATTCCCTTTGGCGGGATAGCGCCCTCGAACGTCTCCGTTCTGCAGAATGCCCTCAACAGTTATATCGTCTTGTCAAGAGCTACTTTACAAACCGACTCGTCACAATTAGAATCAAGCATAACCAGATTCTACGTCAAATTTCCAGAGGGTGTCCTCAGGGATCCATCTTAGGACCATTATTCAGGAATGTGGTGTTACAGACTGGATAAAGAGAACATTTGAAAATACCAAGATAATGGCTTACGCCAATGATCTAACAGTACTTCTTAGCGGCAACTCAAGATCTGCCTTGGAAGCCTCAGCCAGAATAGTCCTAGAAGACCTACAGATTTGGACCCACGAAAATAAATTGAAGGCAAGTTCTTCCAAGAACAAGATCATGGTTCGTGGGGTAAACTTGACATCCGGCGTCCACTTAGGCATAAAATTGGCAATGCTCAAATCCCTATAGTCACGGAAATTAAATTTCTGAGTGTTATTACTGACCATAAATTGAATTTTGGGGCACACTTGTCAAGCCTTGGTGCAACATTTAAACGCTTTGCCAATGCTGTAGTTAGAGTTTCTTGAAATGAGTGGGCCTCTCCAGACGATCCTCTACTATACAGCTGTGTTTGTCCCTGTGGTGGCCTGTGCTGCAGGTGCATGGTTCCATAGGGTCAAGATTGTAAAGTTCAAAGCTAAATTGATGATACGTCAGAGAATAATGTTACTAAGTGTTCTGAGAGCCTGCCGCACAGTCGCAATGGCCGCATTTCAATTCCTGGCGGGTTTTCTGCCTCAATTCTTCAATTTTTTTACAATTCGTGGCTTATTAAAAAAAAGGGGGGGGGGGAAGAGAATCTCTCTCTCTCTTTTTAATACGCCACGGGAACTTCTTTTATTTTTATTATTATTTATTATTTTTTTTTAATATGCCGCGGGAACCCCTTTTTTCCATCTAGAGTTGGCTCCAAAGGAACCTGGCCCACCTTTTGGCAACATCAGGTGGGCCAGAGTCTCGAATTGAGACATCACGAGCACTATTGGGACTAGCCCACCTTCTCGTGGTTTGGACGAGTACCCAGAATCATTCATCCGTCCAGGTGACTGAGCACGCAAAACTATCAGAGGAAAAGGAATTGGCCTAATCCAGAAGTAGATAGACTTAAAAACATATGAAGAAGAGGTATGTAAAAGCCGTCGATAATCAGAAACTTGCATCATGGCAAAACTTTGTCCAAACTGTTGGCAACTCCGACCCATGGGGCCTGTTACATAAACTGAGCAAAAATACAATCCACCCTACTGAGGTTAACAATACCGTCATTAGCAACAATGTAGAAACTCTAAATTGGCAGGACACCGTCAATGACATGCTGAACAGGCTTCTTCCACACGATGATCAGTCCACTGATTCCCCTGAGCATTGTTCCATTAGAAATAACAACTGTGCATACCAACCCCTTGAAGACACAGAACTCTTTACCACGAGTGAACTGAAATCAGCCATCTCCAACGTCAGAATTAAGAAATGTCCGTGCCTCGAGTTAGTTGAAAACATATTCATAATAAAACATTTTTTATGAATGAATATGTTTTCGAATATGAATTAGCCATTTTTATTGACTTCGAGAGCGCTTTCTACTCCCTGTGGTGGGAACGCGCCCTCGATAGACTCGTCAAGGCCGATTGCTCCCGACAACTGTTCCAGGTAATTAGAAGCTATTTTCAAGACAGATATATCAGAGTCATTTCAAAACAGCAATCTCTAACAAGAAAATTTTCCAGATGGTGTCCCCAAGGTTCTGTCTTGGGACCCATCATCTGGAATATAGTCCTAGACAGTCGGTTACTTCGCAGTTTTGATAAGACACACGCAATAGCATATGGCGACGATTTGACTCTCATCTTTGCAGGCAAATCTCGCTCGGATCTCGAATCTCTCGCCAACCTGGTCCTCGCTGATCTCCTTGCTTGGGCAGTTACTAATAAACTGAGTACATCTTCTTCAAAGACCAATATGGTGACTTTCAAAGAAAAATTTGAATTAATGGCAGTTCCATCCCAATGGTTCCACAGCTCAAATATCTCGGCGTTATTGTGGATGACAGATTAAATTTTGTGGCCCACGTCAACTATCTACTTCAATGATCAAAAAGTACACTAACGCTCTAATCAGAATCACCAAGACTGAATGGGGATTAAATAAGAAAACTCTTTCCCTATATTACAAAGCTGTTTTTGTCCCAATGGCCACGTCCGCCTCTGGGCCGTGGTTTCACAGGGCAGCAAACATCAAATTTAAAGGTAAACTAATCACACTTCAAAGATCTATGCTCCTTTCCATGCTTCGCGCTTGCAGGACAGTATTCTCTGCTGCACTGCAGGCCTTGGGAGGTATGCTTCCAATGGACCTTCACCTCGTGTACAAAGGTCTCTGCTACGGAATAAAACATAGCATTCCCACTGAAATTCTTAGCATAACTTGTAATTTAGATGCAGATGACCAGCAAGAGGAACTCAGGATATGGAAATATTTGATAAACATCTGGCAATCCAGATGGAACACCAGCCAAACTGAGTATGTGACACGAAACTTTATATCAGATGTTACCTTTGCCACAGGAAGAGATGTTAAGAAATGGTTCAGCCCTGGTCTGTACTCTTCATACTTAATCACTGGTCACGGATCCCTAAATTCAAAATTATTTCAATTCGGCCTTGTCAACGCACAGCTTTGCTCCTTCGGGTCCAAAGAACTTGGGCTCATGTGATTTATCACTGCTCCAACTACAATGATCAAAGATCAACAATAAAATCTTATCATAATAAATTTGCTGAGGGAAATTAAGCTATTTTCGTGGAAAATGAAGAATCCTTTCAGACATTTCAAAGATTTGCACTGAAAGTATTCGCAAAAATAAAAGAGATGTTGCTGCTCCATCTCCTGTTTCAACTGTCGGACCGCTGGCAAATACATCTACAGCAAACTGTTAAACTTCCCACCACTACTTTACGTGAATGCTAACTGTACAATACGCTTTTTGCGTTTCTCTAGAAATGTATCCTAAACTTCAAACAATAGAGAAGAGAAAAAAACAAAACAAAACACAACTTGTGCTGATACTTGATTACTCTCTTGGACTCTATTGAAACTATTACTTACGTATTCTGTGCAGCTATCACGGTTCACGGTTATCGAAATTATAAAATAGACTTACTTAGCTGACAGGATGTACCTTGTAGATAATTCCTTTTGCCAGAAGAACTGATTTCAAACCAGAATGACTTTATGATAGAATTCACCTGATGGATTATCTGATTGGACTTTATTGGCTGCACTTATCTGACAATGCTCCTAAAGGGGCAGAAATTGTAGCCTCACGAAGCGAACCCTTTTGCCAATACCCAAGATTTGGGTCTCTTGTGGTACGCGCTTGCTGGCGGCACTCACTGCTTTCTCCATGTAGGTGCGAGATTATTATTTTGCTGGTGCCTGGAGTTGGGCGTCCTAGGTAAGGGGTTTCTTGGTGGGGTTGGGCTTCCTAGATGGTAGCATCTACTAGTCTTGCATTACCAGTGGACTTGGATGTTTTTATTTTGTTATTTTATTTATTTATTTTTTTTTTTACTCATTATTATTTATTTTATTATAATTTGTATTTCTTTTTTCTCTTTGAATAAGCCAAAATCCTTTTGGGCATTTAGGACGAGCTACTCGAGGTCCGCATAGTACATGCGTTGTTGTGGTCCACCTTCCTGTGGTGTAGACGGATATTGGTAGCAGGTTTTACCTGCTGGTTTAACCTGCTAAACAACACACACTGCACAAACATAATATTACACACATTTCTGGTCTTCTACAATGTTCTGTAATCATTACAGTATACAAAAAATCCACACAGTCTACAGCAAACACCTCTCCATCAGCAGAAGGTTGGTGTTTGGATTGCTATCTCCAGAAGAAGAATCAGGGGAGGGGAATGTGGGTGTTGGTAGGATCGACGTCCACACCACAGGTGTGGGGAGGCCAGCGATCCTATCAACTGTGCTACCCATGAGGGCTAACACCCTGTATAAATTAATGGTTAGACCGCATCTTGAATATTTCATGAAGGCTTGGAGAGGTCGTATTACGAAAGATATGGATCAATACAGAAGAGAGCAACGAGATTGTTTAAAGGAACAATTAGGTGTTCTTCTTTTTTGTAAACTGCAGGCCTTACACACTTCTGAAATCCTGGTTAGAAGCGTGTAAAAATGGGGGTTTTCGTTCAGAAATTCGATCTCAGAACACAAACAATTTACAGAGACTACTTTTTAAATACTAAGTTCTGGAAACGCCATTACCAGACATTTAAATTAAGGTCAAATCTCACAAAAAGGAGACACCTGTCAATGTATTTCCATTTTGATATATTATGCCACAGAAAGAAAGCATCCGCACATGCTACAGAAATCCCCAAGTATTCGTGAAATCTGTTTATCAAAATATCAATAACCACATTGTGCATACATAAATCAAGCACTTTTAAAAGAAGAGACTTTGAAGAATTTCCTGATTGTTCCCAAACAGCGTGGAGTAGAATCTCTTTTATGCCTTTTTGGGTTTTTGTTACGTTTACAGAAAGTGACCGAAAAATAGTTTGCATTATAATAGAGAAATATTTATTCAAGATTCATATCATAATGATCAACAATAAAATATGAACAGAAGAAAACAAATTCCACGAATGATGTTTATTCAAAAGTATTCTTCATTCAACATTCTTTGACTTTTTCTTCTTCTGTAACATTTGTCTGTTTCTTAGAAGGAAAACTCGAGTTTCAAGAATAAAAATCCATACTGCCCTCCGGAGACCGAGTAACTCATCTAAAGCGTGAAAAACGTCCATAAAAATTCCTTATGTTATTGACGGGATTTATGGGCTATCAGCTATTCGCAATGGCTCAGTTGGACGATGGACTTCAATACAATTCTTCAGTCTCAGAAAAATTTCCATTCTTTTTGTTATATTGTTTTTTAAATAAAACAAAAGTAACAATAACCCGTCCCCTTTTCCAAAATTTTCAACTTTATCGTTCATTGCCCTCCACTTTTATTGTCCTCTTACTCTCCTTAGACAGATGAAAGAAAGTTTCTGCTTTTCTGAGACATGGTAAATCGATCTGGTGTTCATATCTATATCAATAACTTATGTTTTTTCGTTCTTCTTTTCCCGTTTATTTTAGTGAGAGGTGTAATTGATTATTTTTAATATTAAATAGCTTCGTATTTGCTCAAATGTTTAATAACTTGTTCATATTGATTTTAAAGTCCTCAACAAGTTTTTAATATAATCAAATTGTTGGTAACTATTAAACAGTGTACTGTATTGTATTATTATTACAATACATTAGAAGAAGAAGATACTAAATAAATCACTTATTAATTCCATTTTCATCTTTCAGACGGTATCATCATGGTGAAAAGGATCGCCGTACTTGGAGCAGGATCGAGTGGTCTGACATCCATAAAATCGTGTAAAGAGGAAGGACTGGATGTCGTGTGCTTTGAAAGAACCGACAACTGGGGTGGGATCTGGAGATATCGAGATGAAGACGCCGAAGGAGTTCCCTCGGTTATGAGATCAACCACCATTAACACAAACAAAGAGAAAAGTGCGTTTTCTGACTTCCCTCCTCCTAAAAAGTTCGCGAACTACATGCACAACACCAAGGTCATCGAATACTTCCGCTTGTACGCGGAAAAGTTTGACCTGCTTCGACATATTAAATACAACCAGGTTGTGGTAAAAGTTGTTCCAGCGGAGGATTACAAGTCAACGGGGAGGTGGGTGGTGACCACCGAGGACACCAGAGATGGTCAAACTAGAGAAGAAACCTTTGACGGGGTGATGGTGTGCGTTGGACATCACGTTTATCCGAACATCCCTAACTTTCCCGGTTTGGATCAGTTTAAGGGGAAAGTTTTCCACACCCACAGCTGTAAGAATGCCAAAGGCTATGAAGGCCAACGTATAGCGGTGATCGGTATTGGAAACTCTGCAGTAGATGCAGCGGTGGAGTTCAGCAATGTTTGCGAACAGGTGCGAAATTTTCTCCTTTTTATCAGGGACAATGATTTTCAAGGAGATTTTTTATTGTATTTATCTTCTAAGGACTCAAAGAATATAATACGCGATAAGAAATGGATTAATTCTGCTGAGCATCGATTAGCTCTAGAATTTAGTATTCATTCCTATTAATATTCAAATAATTAACAAATCTTTATAAAGTAATTTAATTCACGTTAAATTTGAGATCTATATCCAGAGCGACACAAAGCAAACTTGTACTTTTAGACTCATACAGTATCCAACAGGTCTTGCGCATCATTTAGGATTTTGAAGCTTGTTTGGCGTGTAGGATTTTGAGGATGTCAGCTTGAGAACACATTATTAACTCCGTGATTGCCAGTGGTCAAATCATAGGGATAAAAGTGTGGTTGACCACTTTAGGTGAACAATTCCACAATCATTTCAAAAATCAAACGTTTTAAAATTAATAGAAATCTAAAATTATACGAAATGTCATTATTAAAATGTAACATTCAGGATTGGTACAAAGTTTCCAGGTTTATCGAGTGATCCTTGAAATCAATATACTGTTCACTTAAGCATCGCTTTTCAATAGTCACCCAAATTGTTCAAGAATTTTCCCAACACATGAAGACTGCTTGTCGTAGGGTTTTAGGCGCATCAGCGCTAAGTCCATACTGACCCATATATATTGTGTTTAAATTGTCTGTAAGTTGATTTTCTGTTTTGCTAGACCCAAACCCCAGTTTCAGGGAGAAAAAAAACCACGCTACCCTCGCCTGAGACCGACTAACTCAGCCTTGATGTGAAAAAAGCCCATAGAAATTCCCGTCATCCAAGGGATTCTAACTCAGGTCTTTACCACCCAGTGTGGGGAGGACGGTGATTCCATCTACCGTGCTACCAAAGATTGCTACATGAAAGGCACTGTTTGTGATTTGTAATAGAAACCCCTACAGCTATTATTACCTAACTAAATATACCAAAATAAAGTCCTAATTACTTATTACTTTTTTGTAAAAATTAATTGCCAAATGGTTCTTAATCCCAAAGACAGAACAGTACAATAGGCAATGACCTTGCTTGACCTGACTACCAGCCTTCGAATTACAAACACTACAGTACACTAATCTTTTTCATTTCAACTTTGTTTCTTATTTTTAAGCTACACTGTCCTAACAAATGTCATGGGACATCGATCTGACTGCAAGAAATTTTGAATGACTATGAAATATGTACACATTGTGGTCTCCAAACTGGAATTCATTTCAAATGTGGTCATCGAACAGTGAGCCCGAAGAAAGCTAACAGAGCTTCAGAAGGGAAAAATACCATATGACTGAAGATTTCTGTGCGCCTACTATTGTTCTGGAATTATTGCCTCACTCTCTGGTGACGCAATAATACCTCACTTTCAGTGAGGGCATTGGTAAGATCTCCCGGCAGATCTTAGGAGACCTTGGATCTTACTCTGCCATCTGCATTTTTTCATGAACAGAAACGGGGATCTTCCAAGGCCCACACTGTGCACGAATGGTTCGAGGAACACAGTGAATATATCAACCATCTTGATCGGCCTTCAAATTCGCCCGACCTCATTGAATACCTGTGAGATGTCTCGAAATGGGAAGTGATGCATATGGACACGCAACCATCATCTACGAGGGGTGAATACAAATCCAAAAAGATTTGTATTCATCAGAGTAGCTGTGATAGAAAGATGAATTTTTTTTGTTTGATGCGTTGAAATCTATAACAACCACACAAAATTTGGTTTTGATCTGACAATTATTTTTTTTTCTCTCTCTCTTTGTAGAGTTGGATGAAGTGAAGTGTCGCATTGGAAAAAGTTGAATACAGATCAGTGATTCGGTTCCTGCAAGTAAAAATACCCAAAACAAACACCCAAAAAACGATTAAATGTGGAAGGACCTCAATGCATGATGGTGAAATCCCATGGATGCCCAGCAACTGGAGTAAAAGAAGAGAGCCTTGCAAAAACCGAGATATTAATCCTGGAAGATCGCCGTATTAGTGTCAAAGGACTAGATGCAGAGCTCCAAATTAGTAAAGAGTCTGTGAGAACGTCATCCATTAACAGTTGGATATGAGTAAAGTATCTACTAGATGGGTTCCCAGACTTCTGATCCCTTACCAGAAGAAGGAAAGGGTACAATGTGCACATTAAATGTTGTTCATGTACCTGAAAAAGCAAGAACAGGTTTTTTCATGGCTAATCACCACGGAAGGAACTTGGATCCATCACTATGATGCCGAAAAAAATATGTCAAAACAATGGCAGGGTGCAGAATCATCTCCCCTTCCCCCAAAAAAGGCAAAGGTGCAACCAATTGCTGGCAAGGTGATGCTGTCAGTTGTGCGTGATCAGCATGGTGTAATACTAACAGATTACCTTGAAAAGGGCTGTACTGTAACGGCGAAATATCATTCCAACCTCTTCATAAATCTACGTACTGCTATAGAAGTAAAAAGATGGGGAGAGCTGTCAAATTTGCCTGCTCCACGATAAAGCACATACGCATTCCTCCCATGCTGCTGTGCGGTGTGCCCAAGAAAGTGGGTTTGAAATATTGTAGCATCCTGATTATTCTCCCAACCTTGTACCTTTGGATTTCTTCCTCTTTCCTCTCTTGAAGTCCTTTCTTCGTGGAAAATATTTGGCTGCTGATGATGAGGAGATTTGGCTGCTGATGATGAGGAGGAGATGATTTCTGTTGCAGAGTCGTGGTTTCGAAGGACAGTCAGAGGAATTCTAAACACTAGCCTGCGGAGGTGTATTGAGAGGTGGCAAAAATATGCAATTTTGTCGGTGACAATGTCTAAAAAGTGCAATACATGGTGCAGTTTTTCAACACCATGGTCGATTGAACGTGATAGTCGTACCTTCGATATGATAAATTTCTCGTTCTCTACATCTTGTAAGTTATTTTGATCCTAGGTGGCTTAACTATAAGCAGAAAAATCTTTAATTTACAGTACATTGGATTGAAAATTATTGTTCCTTTATTTATAAAATAATAAACCTCTAATCTATCAGTAAATCTTTCTCAAACAGGTATATCTCAGTACAAGAAGAGGAACTTGGATATGGAAACGAACTGATGCTGGTGGTAGGCTGACTGACTTATTTTCTCATTGGGATAATATACTTATCACACGTTTGCCATGTAACTCTGTCTGCAGCGTGATCGAAAAGAGATTGGATAATGGCTTTGATCATGAAGCCTGCAGACTTAAACCAAAGCACAGGGTACTCGCACAGCATCCAACAACAAACGACCTCTTACCATCCCGACTCCTTACTGGAACAGTAGTACTAAAGGGAGACGTGGTAACTTTTACAGAGAAAGGAATAACATTCGAAGGAGATAATCATGTTACCCAACTAGACGCCGTTATTTTAGGCACGGGATATTGCTTCAAGTTTCCTTTCCTTGGTGACATTCTTCATTCCAAAGATAACAAGGTCAAATGGTATAAATATGTTTTCTCACCACATCTTGACCATCCCATTTTGGCAATGATAGGATTGATTCAAGCTTTTGGGCCTTTTTTTCCAATCTTTGAAATGCAGGCGCGGTGGTTCGCCCTGTTAATGAATCAAAAACTTCATCTGCCTTCCAAAGAAGCCATGATAGCTGACATCAAAACCAAGACGAAATTAAATGCTGCAAGGTACGTCTCGTCTCAAAGACATACAGTGCAAGTTGATTGGATTCCTTTTATGGACGAACTGGCTGAAATCATTGGAGCCAAACCTAAACTTTGGACTTTGGCTCTTACAGACCCGAAATTATTCTGGGCTTGTTTTACTGGACCGTGTTTGCCTTACTATTATCGACTCTGTGGACCACATCCATGGGCAGGAGCTCGTGAAGCGATTTTAAATACTAATGAAAGAATTTTGGCTCCTCTGAAGACTCGTCCTGTGGTTTGTAAACAACAAAAGAGCTTCGGACTTTTGGGTATTGTATGGATTGGTGGATTTCTCATTCTGTTTCTTTTATGCTGTTTTAAATATAAATGGATTGATATTTTTGGAACTTTTGAAACGATTTCAAGCTTGTACTAACAGTAAATTTATTTTGTTTCTAAGATTTTAATGCAAATAAAAAAAAAAAAGAAACCCACGCTACCAGCAGTGGTTGACATTATAATATTTGCTTATAGTTCATTATGTACGCATTTACTTTGTCCTTAATTTTACCACTAAAACTCTGTACACGTGAGCATGTATAATAAAGTGATTTGATTTGATACTTGGTGGTTTACTTTTAGAGGGGGTACTAGGTGTCCAGTATAAACACTAGGCACCTAGTACTGCAAACTAATGACCTTATAATCCATTTTAATTTTAATTTTTTTCGCGAGCGCTCAAGTTTATTGTTTTATGTGTTTCATGGAGGATAAAAGACGTGAAATCGTACACTTGAGCTCTTTTTGTCATAACTAAGTTCACGATATTTATCAGTGGAGATTTTTAAATATAATTCGAATTTTTGTTATTCTAATTTATGATCTTCATCAATCAAATCTTGAAGTAATACTGCTGAAAATGTTCATAAATTTGAGTTAAACATCCAACGAAATATTGTTTTTGGTATTTTAAGGAAAAAATTTTACTTCTTTTTTTGTAACAAACGAGAGGCTACAAATCATTCATATACATACCTTACCAAAAGCCACTGGACACTTGCTGGCCCTAATTACTGCTTCAATGTGGCGTGAAAAACTTCACTAATTTCAAGCTCCATTTCTTTGTTAAAGCATTCTTGAGCTCCAGTGAGAAAGAGGGCTGGCTTGGCATTACACTGAGTTCCAGTTCATCCAAAAGGTATTCACTTCAAGGTTGGACTCTATACTGGTCACTGCAAAATTCTGTTATTCTTTTTAAATAATCCGTTGCAACTCTTGCTTTGTGATATTGAGCGTTGTCGTATCGGAATATGTAAGGGCCGGAGAGTTGTCATTTGTAAGAATTATTTTATTATAATTGGATGTGTTCTGTGGTCGATTTGCTGTTTGCAACACAAAAAACCCGAATACCCAGGAGAAAAAAACCATGCTATTCTCGTTGGATTGACTAACTCAACCATTGTGAAAGAAGCCTATAGAAATTCCTCTTTTCATTTACGGGCTTTTAACTTGGATTTTTTCCATCCGGTGTGGGGAGGACGGTGAACGTTCTTATCTACAAGTGCGAGTGATTATAGCAACTTTGGAAGCTACCCACTAAATGAAGGAGGAGAAATGAAATTTTTGATATCAAGTATGTATCCCACGTGGGGTGGAATATATACTTGATATCTGCTATTAGGTGAGATTTTTCTGTCGGTTTTGGTTTCGCTATTTGGAAGTGTACACAAACTGTCCACTGTACTTGTGTGTACCCACATACCCACTACTACAGTGGACATGTACATCAGCAGCGAAATAAAAACAGGATCAAATGGGCATTCGGAATTATTGTCTTGCCCTCTTTGGACAGTTTTAGTTCCAGCATTGGTTCAAAGTAAATAATTCTTT
Organism: Mastigoproctus giganteus; assembly: GCF_048544385.1. Taxonomy (NCBI): domain Eukaryota; kingdom Metazoa; phylum Arthropoda; class Arachnida; order Uropygi; family Thelyphonidae; genus Mastigoproctus; species Mastigoproctus giganteus. The sequence continues at coordinate 68,221,063 of NC_143586.1, read as the reverse complement.
CATCAGCTTGGGTATAATGCATAAAATATAGCACGCACAGAAGTGCTTAGAAAAAGAGAGAGAGAGAGAAATATATTGACCTATGATATGCGTTCTCTTACATACACTACTCTACCATTAATATCGGGACACCTACTTTTAAACAAAAAAAAAACCGCTTTTATTGTGTCATTTAATATTTTGTGCTGAAACCTTTTGCTCTTATGACCGCCTCCAATCTTCGCAGCGTACTCTCAACCAGCATTTTATAAATGTCAGGTGATGTGTTCCTCCACTCGGCCTTTAACGCAGCCATCAGTTCGGCCTTGTTCTTTGGGCGATCTCAACGTGCACGTACCCGACGATCGAATACAACACAAAGATGCTGGAGAGGGTTCAGATCAAACTCTGGGCTGGCCAATCCAACTTTTGCACACCCATGGCCTCAAATGACTCTGTTACGACCCGAGCAGTATGGCATGGTGCGTTGTCTTGCTGATACAGGTATGGGCCTTCCCCGAAGTATTGCCATAATACTGGAAGTGCATAATTGTCCAGCTTGTCCTAGCATTGCACAGCATTCATGGTTTTGTCGATAACGACTAATGGGTCCAAGCCAAACCATGAAAGGAGCCCCATACCATGACACTGCTCCACCAAACTTCATTGTTGGGAGGATACAATCAGTAAGGAACTGTTCCCCTAGCATTTACCACACCCAAGAACGGCCATCAGACTGGTAGAGTGAGAACCTCGATTCGTCTGTCCATAGGACTCTTTTCCACTGTTCTACAGTCCAGGATTCGCGTTCCTTACACCATGTTAATCGGTGTCTTGCATTTGTTGAGGTGATCATTTCTGTTGAACGTGTCATCTTGCATGTCCACTTTTACAATTATCTGTTCGAAGCCCAGTGTGCATATTTATAGCAGGTTCTGTGACGTGTGGGTGGCATGCATAGGACCTGTTTGCCCTCCATGGAGGGGTGTCCGGATATTAATGGTATGCCTTACCATTATTAAGCAACGTATATATTTTAGTTTTATAATCAAATATGTTCCATAAAAAACGAAATGTTATAAATAATTAACTAAAAAATTGATAATGCGCTTTGTTGGTGTTGTGTTTTAGGAGCATCAGCGACTAAGGCCATATTGCTCTGTATATACTGTCTGTAAATTGCGTGTATTCTGTAGTCGATTTTCTGTTTGCTGGACGAAAAACTCAAGTTTCCGGGAGGAAAAACCATGTTATTCTCACCTGAGACCGACTAACTGAGGAACGTTGTGAAAAAGGCCCATAAAAATTCATTGCATCATCGACGGGACTCGAACGCAGGTCTTTTCCACCTTGTGTTGAGAGGATGGTGATTCTAAGAACTGCGCTACCCACGGGGACCATGCGTTTTGTTTTATTTTGCATATTAGAAGTTTCAGAGGAGATGATACTTGTGGTATTTTATGAAAATAGGGTAAGAGGTTGCAATAATTCCCATAATAGCTGTAAGTGATGTTACAAATGTTGCTAAGACTACTGATGTTGCTAACAATTGCAAGTAGTCATAGAAGCTACCAAGTTTTTTATACCAACTAAGACTTATTAGCAAGGACACATGATGCAAGAAAGCAAGCTTATATAACATCAGCTAAAAAAACACACACACACACCCTTCTCATTTCACTCATCCACCTGCTCCAAATGTTTGTCTGGTTCTGCCTTGAATCTGTTTAAGCTATCAACTTCTACAGTGACAGATGAAAGTTTGTTCCAGCAATCAACCACCTGCTGGCTAAAGGTAAACTTCTGCACATCTATCCTACAACTGTCTTTCCTCAATTTGAATTTATGCCCTCTCAGGCAATTATTCTGAGCAAAAGGAAGAATCCCATCAGCATTGAGCATGCTCAAACCATTCAAGGCTATACACCTCAATCAGATCACCTCGCAGGTGCCTAGGCTCCAGACACTGTAATTTGCAAAACTTAAACCTTTCTTCGTAAGAACAACCCTTTGTTCCATTCACTAATCTTGTTGCCCTTCTCTGTACTCATTCCAACAGCTCTACATCCTTCTTAAAATGGGGCCTTCAGACCTGTATACAGTACACAAGGTGTGGCCTGACCATTGCCTTATACAAGGGAATAATCACCTCCTTATCCCTGCTAGAAACATTCCTGTATATCATTGACAAGACACCATGAGCTACTCTTGCAGACCATCTGCACTGATCAGAAAACTTCATATCTGCCTGCACAATTACCCCCAGGTCCTTTTTACTCTCTGTCTCTGTCAGTGTAGTACCACACAGTTGAGACGTTACTCTGGGGTTGCTGCTTCCCATATGCAGTACTTTACAGTTGCCACCTCTACTCAACCATCTACATAGCCCATCTACTCAACTTTTCTAGATCCTGTTGCAGCAGCATACTGTCATTAGTGTCATTAACATTAACTACCTAAATCGATTTCAGATGAACCAATAAGACTAGTGAGGTTAGGCAGAGAAAGGCGGATTACGAAAAGTATTTGGCTAAGAATGTGAAGAAAGTTAGAAAAGAATTATTTGCTTATTTTAACACTAGAAAGAAAGGGATGAACCGCATTTGTCCACTGGATATGAATGGCATGACTATTAATGGACCTGCTCAGGTTGCTGAATAAATGGTTTGCTTCTGCATTCACATGTGAAGTTTTTAGGAATGATGATAACAGAGGTATATCTAATTGTAACTGGGAGCTAAATGATATTGTGATAATTGTGATAAAAGAGAAGTTGAAACTGAAAGTAAATTAGGCCTAAGGGGCTGATGTAATCTATCAATGATATTAAAATAAGCAAACCTTTAACCATAATTATGAAAGCATAGTTATATTCAGGGGATATCTATACAAATTGAAGATGTGAAAATGTCTCTTTTTCACCAAAGGAGGTGGGGAGGTGGGTTAAATTGGCAAGTGAATGATTACAGACCTGTAAGCTTGACTTCTGTTCTACCGAAAATAATGGAGTCAATGGCCAGACGTCAGAAAGAGCAAGGGTGGCATCTGTACTCTTTCCTGGATATCATGCACAGTTTTATATAAAATTTTAACTATAAAAGGTAGTTGCAGGATAGATGTGTGAAAAGTTTATTTCTTCCCTAAATTTATTCAAATTACCTGTTGGCTGAAAGCAAATTTCCACACACATCCTTTAACATTACTTCCTCAGTTTAAATGTGTGTCCCATGTGTGTTGTCTGCATGAGAGGAAGGATACCATCAGCATTTAGCTTACTCAATCCATTCAAAGCCTTAAACACTTCAGTCAGAATTCCCACACTGGTGCCTAGTTTCCAGATGCTACAATTTGCAGAATAGAATATTTTCTTGGTTAGAGTTATCTTTTATTCCCCTTACTGATCCCGTGGTGGGTGGGGATCCTGGGCACTGAACCAACATAAAAACATTATGTATACTGATAAACATATTTCTTCAGGGGCTGCAACACGGTCCCTATCTGCAAACACAGACAGAGAGACAAAGTGTTATTGCTGCAAAGAGACAGCAAACTGAAGTACCATCAGAGCCTGTCCCTAAGTTTTTGATCATCCACTCCACCAGTGAAAAACCTATTGGTAAAGTGTCGCCCTTTTTTTTATACAGTAAAGTCTAAAGGAGTTAGCAGGTTCCCCTAAATTGGTTAAGAAGCTCTGTTCTGGGGCCTCTTAATTGAAACAAAAAATTATAGGCAGTCTGAGCAGCTACTCCGAGCATCATCCATTGGAAGAATACCCATAACATTGACACCACACAGAATGCTCAACTCATCAAGAGGTGTCATTTCAGAGTAGCACCTTCTTGAGGTTACCAAGGAGGAAATCTGCTCTGAACTACAACCACAGGGGAGTAACTGCCGTTAAGAGAATAAATGCACATAGGATAGGAAACTTGTTCCCACTAGAAACATAATCCTGACTTTTAACCCACCAACCATCTCCTAATGAGATTAAAGCTGGCTACATCAACTGTCCAGTGCATCCATATGTTCCAAATCCTTTATGATGTTTTAGGTGCCAGAAATATGGACATTCTCAAATGGTCTGCTATGGAGTCCTTGCATGTGCTCGATGTGGTGCAAAGGACACGAAACAACATCAAGTTCAGCCACAAAACTCGCCTGCATTAACTGCCAGGGAAAAAATCCAGCCTACTCATGAGCATGCCAGAGGTGTAAAGAAGAAAAAGAAATTCAATGGCTGAAGGTAGAGCTAAACATATATCAGGAGGCAAGGAAAATTGTTAAACCTATAAATATCAACAAACCCAAATACTCCCTGAAGGGAGATGTTCCATTGGAATTCAAACAGACATGACCATTCCACCAAAGGAGTCATTCACTCCCATTGCACATTACCTCTTAAGCTCACAAAAATCTGCACAGAAAGATCAATCAGCTACCACTCCCATATCAGTACCTCCTAATGCTCCACCAGTAATAAATACAATAGCCAGAGAAAAGACTAAGAAAAAAAAGTTGAAGTAACCCCCAGTACCCAAAAAAGATAAATCCAAGACTGACAAAAGTAAACCCTCAGCACCTTGGTAGCTGCCTGATGGAACCACCAAGCCAAAATAATGGCTAAATTCCTACAATGGAACAGTTGTGGATTCTGGAAAAACAATGATAACATCAAGGCCCTTCTGCAAAAGCACGAACCAGTTTGCTTTTGCTTACAGGAGACATATTTGAGGGCAAATGAAAACCCTTCCCTTCAAAATACTACTATCGTTCGAAAAGACAGAACCGGGGACGGACCTGCTTGTGAGGGTGTTGCTATTCTTCTGGGCAACCATACCCCATTTCAACCTATTCCGCTCTCCACCAACATAGAAGCAGTAGCAGTTTGGTTTATTTGCCACCTGGGACTGACATCTCCCAGAAAGACCTTGATGATCTCATTGTGCAGCTGCCCATTCCTATCTTACTCCTGGGCAATTTCAGTGGACATAACACGATTTGGGGTAGTGCTGATGTTAATGGAAGGGGACATGTCATAGAGCATATGACATATCCCTTGAGGCTGACAGTCTGGAGAAATTCAAAGGTTAGCTGGATAATTACCTAAGGGAGGAGGGAAATGCATAGGTTGTCCATTTCCTTTTCTATTATTAATTTTTATTATTATTTTTTTTTCATTTTATTCTTATTATTTTATTTTATGTATTTTTTGTTATTTTATTATTATTAATTTTTTTTTTTTTTTTGGCTAGTGCAGCATAAGCCATAGACTTCCTTGCACCATGTAGCCATTACTAACACTAACACACTAACAAATATCAGAGAAACAGATTCAGTTTCATGTATAATTAGACAGGATTAAAGCTAACGAATATCATTATACATACTATACTATAGTTGAACTTGCCATCTCCAATTTCCGGGCGACCTCACGTGTCTGTTAACCCTATTATGTCAGTGATAGATGTCCTAACAAGGAGTTCAAATTCCAGCCATTTTATTGCGAACACTTCTGACATTACTGTAGACACAGTTAAGACTAAGTATTCTTCTATAGTTACTACGCTGATACACTCCTTGAAGGGTTTGTTTCCTTATCCTTCTCATCCCGCTCATTTGAAACTTCGCTGCCCTTAGAACATCTTGCCAACATCGGCTGTTGAGTCAACAAACAAGAATTCTTGAGGTGAGTGCAAACATTACTTTGACCCATGTCATCAGGTAAACATGGATCTATATTACCCTTCTTTCCCCTAACTAGCAGTTTTCCTGAACTCTTAAGGTACCCTTAACGATACCGGAAACAGTCCTTGCACCACCTTTGTTCAAATGAATACCATCTCTACAAAATAGGTTCCTTCTACCTAAGAGTGCGGGCCACGCTGCACTTTTAAGTAGAATATCGTTACTCCCCACACGAATCACAAAGTCCTCTTTAAAATCTGACAGTCTGTTGGTAACTTCATAAATTGTTGCTCCCGGCAAACACACCCTGGTTCTGGTCCACCTAACTCTATTGCAAACAACATTACCCGTTTCCGTGACAATGGTCTCCCAATAAAACTAGATCACCTTCAACCAGAGGGGCATGCACTTGACTATTGTTATCTGGGATCCAAAGGGGATGCTGTCAGTTACATTTGTTTCTAGGGCAAGCACTCGTTTCTTCGGTGATTCAAATCCTTCTCCTGATGCACCAAGTTCTAATTTGAGATCGTACGCTCCTTACATCGGGTGTACAGGAAAGAAAAAAACACTGATCCCTGTCCCAGCATTGGATGGATCATCAGTGGATTAGTGAATAGTTGAGGTATATGAATTAATTTTATTATACGCATTAAAATGTACAGCTGACTGAAAATGCGCGTTATCAGAAGAGATTTGCATGGGTAATTTACTATGTAGCTGAAGCTAATATAGTTGTTGTTGTAGTAGAAGGATTTTAGGAGAATCAGCAACAAAGGCCATATTGCTCGATATACACTGTTTGTAAACTCGGGAGACCCACTTACTCAGCCACGTTGTGAAAAAACGCCCATAAAAATTCTTCATATCATTGACAGGACTGGAACTCAGGTCTTTTCCACCCGTTAGGGGACGAGTACAGCGATCTTTTCAACTGTGTTAACCATGACGGCTGGTAGAAATCATGCAGTAAACTGATAAATAAATAAATAACCAGCTTTTCAAAGTTCCAGAAGGCAATTATGATTGGCTGCTATTATTGGCTTTTAATATTAAATATGATATTAAAATATCATATTTAATATTAAAAATGTATATCCCCCACCTTCGGTCTTTGACAACATCAGTAACTCGTTGAGAGACTATTTTTATGGCATGTGATTCTGGTAGCTTGTTTTATTCCTCCATAACACCATGCATGAGTCTTTGAAGAAGCATTTCTGTTTTCTGATCCTTCCGTTGTCTCAAAACATCCCGGAGGTATTCAATTAGATTTAGATTCCGATTGGAAATAGCAGGATTTACTATTTTCTCTTAACCACTTGTACTGACCATTCTCTGTAACACGGGGCGTTACATTCTGATAGAAATAGATCCATACTCCAATAATTCCCGCAATGCAATTAAGACAGAACTGACCAGAATATCATAATACACATTTACTTTCATGGTTTCATTGGTGACAACTATCGGACTATGTTCAAATCACGTAAAACAGCATCAGTATTACAACGGAACTTCATTCTCGGTGCAGAATAATCTCGATGAGACCATTCTTTAGACATCGACACACCTAGGTGCATCCATCGAATTCCTGGACTGCGTAGTGCGAGTCATCATTCCGCCTCATGTTCTGTTATTGCTGTAATGGCCAATTCTTCGATTCTAGTCATCACAAAGACATCAATGTGCACTGCTGGAAGACAACTTCCACTTACATACAGATCGGTAAGTCTAACGATTTCTTTGATTTTGGTCCTACACACTGGACTACTTGATGTCAACGGGTTAACTGCTGATGACCCTGTTCAAGTTGCTGACGAACTAAACAGGTATTTTGCATTTACATTCACACATGAAGCATTCTTTAGGGGAGGGGATGCCAGAAGTTTATCAAACTCTAACGGGGAGCTAAATGACATTGTGATAACTGAAGAGAAAGTGGAAGAGACATTGTTGAAGATGGACATTAAAAAGGTACCTGAAGGGGATGGATCTATCCAATTATATTAGCGGGGGCAGCAAAAGAGGTAAGCAAACACTTAGCCATAATTATGAAAGCATCCTTGGATTCAGGTCCTTATGGACTGAAGATGTGAAATATATCGCCACTCATAAAGGGGGATCGAAAGGTGACATGAGCAATTACAGACCTGTTAAATTAACCTCTGTTCCAGCGAAAATAATGGAGTCAGTGGTCAAATAAGTAATGCAGGACCATCTGGACAAAAATACAATTATACTGCAGTCACACATGGATTTTTTAAGTGGCGGTTTCGTTTAACCGATTTGATAGGTTATTATGATGTTCTGACCAAGGAACTGGATGCAAAAAATAATTTTGATATAATATACTTGGATTTCAGGAAAGCTTTTGATACTGTTGCACACGAAACACTGCTATACAAACTGGAGCAAAGTGGCATTAAGGGCAAGTTATTGCTATGGATAAAGGGATGGTTGAGTGGGAGATGACAGAGAGTGGTAATCAATCGCCACTGCTTTCCGCGGACTACTGTTATTAGCGGAGTCCCTCAGGGTTCAGTGCTTCGTCCATTATTGTTTTCAATATTTAGTAATGAAACTGATGAAGGTATATCAGGCTTAATGTCTAAGTTTTCAGATGATACAAAGGTTGGCAGGGTAGTTAAGGACAGTAATGAGGGTATGCCAATGCAACAAGGTCTTGTAATCTCAGAAAAACCTATCAACTGTGTGGTGCTACACTCAAGTTAGTTTGTGAAATTAAAAAGATCAGGGTGTAATTGTGCAGTTCAGACATGCTGCTAGAACAGCTCATGGGCTTTGTATACAGAAACTTTGCGTTGCTGGTACGGATAAGGAGGGGATTATCCCCTTTTACAAGGCTATGATTAGACTGCATTTTAAGCATTGTGTACAGGTCTGGAGGCTTCACTTTAGGATGTAGATCTGCTGGAACTTGTGTAGAGTATGGCGACCAGATTTGTGGAGAGAACGAAAGGGTGGCCTAACTAAGAAAGACTTCAGTTCTGAAAATTGTAGCGTCTCGAGATTAGGCACCTGCGTGGAGATCTGATTGAGGCGTTGAAGGCCTTGAATGGATTGAGCTAACGGCATTTGTCCTCTTGCTGAGAGACTACACACATGAGGGGGCATAAATTTAAGTTGAGGAAGAATGGTTGCAAAATAGATGTGCGGAATTTTGCCTTCAGCCTGTGGTGGTTGATTGTGTTTGTGTGTGTGTCACTTTTTATGAGGGAATCTATATCTGTTTCTTGTCTGAATCTGTTCCATTTGCCTCCCGTTAAGTGCGAACAGCTTCTGTATCTTACCTTTATCTGGTACATGTAATCTTTGGAATTAAAGATTAACCTCCTACGTTGGTGTTGTGTTCTAGGTGCATCAGCTACTTAGGCCATATCGAGTTGCCTGTTTGCTAGACGAAAACCGGAGTTTCTGGGAAAAAAAACGCCTGAGACCAACCAAATCAGCCGCGCATTGAAAAAGACCCAGAAAAATGTCATCGACGGGATTCGAACTCAGGTCTTTTCCACTTGGTGTGAGAAGGATGGCAATTCTACTAGCTGTGCTCCCCACGAGAGCTAGTTCTTAGGAGTGAGATGTCTCAATACATGTTGGAGTATAGCGTATATTGGGAATTATTCAACTTGTTTGGCGTGGATCTTAAACATATTAGCAGTGAGTAAAAAATGTACTTTACCGCTCTAATATTTCTTGTGTCCCAAATTTCAGTATGGAAGGAGATGGAAATAATTTCACAATCCTTATTTCACTTAACTTATGAAATGGGGTTATACCGTGACCCTAACAGTTTTTTCTCTTCTCCTTCCTCGCTCTAATTGAAAATATCTGTGGTTCTTTCACACTGCCTAATTTTTTAACAGGCGCACGTAACCAGACTCTAAATTGGGTTCTGTTGCAATCCATCTGATATTTGTATTATTCTGAGATCACCACCAACCGACTCACTAGTGTAGTTTTCTTTTTCGCCTGTTTTATTTTTAAATATACGTCATTTATATACGTCAAAGCCACCACATGATTTTTCGTTTGCGTTGTATAATTATTTTAAGAAGAAGAAGCAACGCTTGTAAGTGCAGAGGAGGGGGCAAGCTGGTTCATTCTGCTAATCTACTTAAGGTGCGAGCGGCGCCATCTCGCTTTCTATTTCGCAACTAAACTCTGCCGAACTTGTAAATTGATGTTTTGCATTCTGAATTACACTCTATTTTTACTTTTGTTTGCCACGATGTGACAACAACGAAATATACAGAAATAAATCAAGGCGAAAGCGATTATAAAGACAATTAAAAACTCGTTTTGTACAGAACAATAAGATAGAATTTATTTTTCTTTTTTTAACGGTTATTTCACATTCCTGTATGTAGCAAGTGAATTAATGAGCGTGGTTGTATTGAAAGAACCGAAGCAGAAACGTCTGGGACTGAGAGTGTTATCAATATCAGTGGACAGATAAGTTCAGGGACGATAAGTGGGACTGAAGCTGTTACGTCACTTCTGCGTGTTGTGATTTGGCATTTGAAAATTCACAAATACGTGCTAGCATAGCGGACACGTGTGTCAGCAGTAATAAAAAGAGTTCAAACGGGCATTCGGAATTCTTGTAGCCTCCGAGGATAGTTGTGGTCTAGACTTGGTGCAAAGTAAGTAACTGGTTTTATCGGCCTAGGTTTAATGTATAAAATTTAGGCCCAGAGAATTGTTAGGGAAGTACAGTTTGAAGCGTTTTGGATAAGCAATTTTTTAAAAGTAAAATTTAAAAATTAAAAAAATTAAATTAAGAGAAATTAAGAGTAAAATGCATTAAGGGCTTACGCTTCAGACTGCAAGGGTAGAGTCCACAAACCATCATAACAACTGCCACTTTGTATGGTGTATATATCAAAGTTCAAAACGTTTGCAAAGCAAAATGCTGTAGTTTATCCCAGCGAAGGGTCTTCACAATCGAGTGACGAATCTAATGTACCAAATAATTGGGAATAAACCTCACTAGCCTATTCAAGTAATGGATCACATTTCCCTAATTACCAAGAGGAAATTGGTATTGTTCGCAATCCAGAACAGCGGCCTCTTATCAGAGACAGCCCAAGTAAAAGTTTGAAAGCTGTGTAACATCACAATGGACAAATACACTTATCGGTTCCTGTTGCTTATTCTGTTTATCTTAATTAAAGAAGAAGATAACAATGCCTTAGGTTGTTATGCAGGCTCTTTGACACCTGATCTTTTCCTGGTAGGTTTGTTGATGTTTGGTTCCTGTTGCGATATTGATCAATTAAGCGGCCATTTCCTTCTTGTCCATGAGGGTTATGGCTGGTCTGTTGTGCGAGATCATATTGTCCGTTCTTATGGCATGGTTCCAGTATAACTTGCAGTTAGGAGTCTCTAGTTCCACCTTATTATTATTATTCGTCACAGAGGAGTGATATGGAAAATGTATTATCGTTCAACTGTTCGGAAAAAAGAATTTTAACAAGAATTTAACTATTACCACTTTAAAGTTATTATAATTTTCGGATTAGCAGCTAATTTCGAAAAGAAGTAGGACGGTTAATATGAAACAGCTGACCACGTTTAATCAAACTAAGTCTGGAAATAGAAAGCGTTGCACCTATCTCAATAATTTCTAAGAAGTTTATAGATACCGCCCGCTTTTTGATTCATATTTTTATAACATACTTTTTCCAAAAATTAATGTTATGCTAAATTCACGTGTGATTCTTGACACTTGAAGTGATTTCTGTAATGATTTAGGACAACATAGCCTTCAGTTAAAGTTAAATATAATTAATATTTAATATTCCTCGCATCTTTGATTGGATTCGAACTCAAGTCTTTTCCATTCGGTATGGGGAGGATGGTGATTATACCAACTGTGCTACCACAAGGGCGGTCTCTGCCACACTGGAGATCCACGACAGCGAGAACTCAATTGAATTTTCATATTTTTCCGCCTTTAACCCTGTCGTTTAGCCCGTGCTATTTATCACTCTTTATAAATTGCCAAATTTGTTGCCCGTGACTTTCTCTTCAATCATGTTTTATAATTGCATCATCAATTATATCTCCTATGACTGCCTCATAAATCCCCCCAAAGATAATCTTCAGTCTAATTTTCTTCCTTTCATATACCCTTTGAAAATCGAAATATGATAACCATACTTCGATTTTTTACTACCCTCCTCAATACTGTCTCATTTCTAACCCTGTCTGTCTATTTCACCTTTTAAAGATTTCTCCTCCTCCTCAATTACAGCTCAACCAATGCGTCTATTATCTTCGTCCATTAGTGCCCATGTCTTAACCCCATAGAGTAAGACGCTCCATAAATAATTTAACTAATATACTCAGTGATCATTAAATTGTGACCACCCCTTCCGTAGGGGACTATGTCGTATAACTCGCAGTACAAAAAGCCGAACAGCTCAGCACACTAGAGCAGTGGCAATTTGCATCTGGTTGTTCAAGTCAAAGTGATAAAACAGAAGTTATGGGACATAGTAGAGATATCACGGAGTTTGAAAAGGGTAGGATTGTGGGAACTCGTACGTCGAGTGTTTCCCTATCCATCTTGTTGATTACTCACGACCCACTGTGGTCAAGTTTTACAAAGAATGATGTCGAACGGGGTCAAATCACCTCCCGCCGACAGAATTGTACTGCATTACGCAAAGTGGATGTCAGAAGCCGGATCTTCCAGGGCGATAATACACTGTTTCATCGGGCCCGCACTGTGCATGAGTGGTTCGAGGACCACGGTGAAGATATCACCCACCTTCATTGGCTTCCAAATTCGGCTGACGTGGATCCATTTGAACACCTATAGGATGTTTTGGAGAGCGAAGTGAGGCATATGGCCTGGCAATTGTCATCTCTTCCGACATTGTGGAAAGCCTTGCGGGTGTGGTGGCTGCAGATCCCTACAGATGTCTTCAGATATCTAGTGGAATCAATGCGTAGGCGAATAGCGGCTGTTATCCGTGACCATAATTCAGTGACCACTTAGTGTACGTTCTTTAACTTTATATCTATGCTCCCTTTGTGGGGGGAGAGGTTTTCTCTTTTCTTTGTTCTTTCTTTATATTTTACTTTAACCCCTTTTGTTATTTATATCCTCCCTTATATTTATTATTACCTAATAAAGGTACTTTGCAATTCCCCGCTTTGCAATCTGACTCGTGTGTCTATCGGGAACTTTCAGGATTTAAGGGGTTTCTATATTATTATGTTCCTCCATTGGGTTTGGCTGACAAAATTAAAATAGTTCAATGATCCAGTACACATTATAATTACTATTATTCTATTACCGTACAAGCATAAAATGATTGGTTAAGTTTAGTTATATTCTTGTACAACTTCTTCAATTATATTACAAGGCTAACAACATCTTTCTTATGCCACTCTTTCTATATATTACTTAGTAAAACATTCTCTGAGTGGATCAGGCTTGTCTCTCACATTCCAATCTTCCTTTTCTTTTGTTTTTTTACAATAATATTTCTCAGTTAACAACATTAAGGGTAATCTCTTTCTAATTAGATTATTTATCTTTTCTAATACATTAGCATTCATCTTTTAAATCAATATTTATCTCAATCTCTAAATTATGCTAACAACCTTACTTCTGACTTGTCAGCTTATGACAGTTCAGTGTATCACATATATATATAACACTCTTTCTATAATCCCTCTGAATTATCGCACTTCCAAAACTGTTACCTTACTTTACGTTACTCAAGAAAATTTTCTACATCTACGAATCTCCCTTTCTTTACCTTCATCTAGGGAACCTTATCTTAATTACGCATTTTTCTAAAGTACATATCTCTTATTATATATGTTATAATGTCCCTCTTATAATTCCTAACCCTTCTTTAAAGTCCTATAATTTACAAGTGAATACTCATGTTAATTAGATACTTACTTCTGATACTGAACAGGATCTTTTGGTAGGGCCTTTCGTTTCTCAATGGGCTGTAGTCTACATCTGGATAGGGCATCACTGAGTCTCTTAGGAATTTATGGGCTGGTCTTCGATACTGCTACTTAGCCTTTGGTTCAGCTATTCTGGAGGGCTCGGTACTACAACTTTACCTTCTCAGCTCACTTATCTGCGCATTGGCCTTTATCACTGCCTTCAGATGATGGACTAGGGTTATTTCTCTCCTTACACAACACTTATTTTCACGCTGGCCACTTTCACTGCCTTCCGATTTCGGACTAGGCTTATTTCTCTTTACACTTCACTCGTTTACACACCGGCCACTTTCACTGCCTTCCGATGACGGACTAGGCTTATTTCTGTCTACTATATTTCTTCCCTCACCAACCATATGACCAATTACTCGACTGTTCTCTTCTATCATGAAACTTATCTAACCTTTCTTAACCCACTGACTGTACTTAAACTTATTTAATCCTCCGCAATTTACTACTCCATCTTAACTTTGTCAGAACTTTCTCAACTGGTTGACAAGGCAGGACAGGACTCTCTTGGCTAAGCGCGCTCTCCTTTTGTTCTTCTAATTTGTGTACCGCCCTTTTTTGTTGGCTCACCTTCGCTCAGAAATTTAGCCATTCATACTTCAATATTTAAATTTACATCCAGACTATTCGCTAGTGTGGGTTTCCCATGCTATCTCCATCCCCGCTAGATTCAACCTCCCCTTTTAATATGAATATTCCTTTCCCAGGCTGTCTGCTCTTTTGAAGTCGATCGAACATTACCACAGACACGTGTTACTACTTCGCACCTACTCTAAATTTCTGCGGAATAAGCTATTGCAGACAACCAGACGCTAGCCCTATTGTTTTGGACACGGTATTAGTCGTGTATGTACTTCTTGTTTGTCTCCCGGAGTCTCTGATCATAGTGAAAGTTAACCCCTTCTTCCTCCTCTCTCCATCCATCCCAAGATATTTCATCATTCTAATCAATGAGTTAATATTATAATTAAAATACTCTGAGAAGAGGTAATTACCAATTAATAGACTGTTGTCTAACGATTAATATTTATTGAACTCAATTAAAAAGTATTCGGAGAAGAAAATTCGCAAAAACAGAAACGAAGCACTTGAACTTATACTCTTTAATTCGAGTTTTCTTTTTCCTTGCAGACTGTATCATCATGGTCAAAAGAATTGCCGTGATCGGAGGAGGGTCCAGTGGCCTGACAGCAATAAAATCATGCAAAGAGGAAGGAATGGACGTCGTGTGCTTTGAGAGGACCGACAACTGGGGTGGCCTCTGGCGGTACCGAAATGAAGACGAAGAGGGAATTCCTTCGGTAATGAGATCAACCATCATAAACACGAGCAAAGAGAAAAGTGCATTTTCAGATTTTCCCCCTCCTAAAGAGTTCCCCAACTTCATGCACAACACCATGATAATGGATTACTTCCGGATGTACGCTGAAAAGTATGATCTATTCCGACACATGAAATACAACCAGGACGTCGTGAAAGTGGTTCCAGCTGAGGATTACAAATCGACGGGGAGGTGGGTGGTGACCACCAAGGACACCAAGGATGGTCACACTAGCGAGGAAACTTTTGATGGGGTGATGGTTTGCGTTGGACATCACGTTTATCCAAATATTCCAACCTTCCCAGGCTTGGATAAGTTTAAGGGGAAAGTTTTCCACACCCACAGCTGCAAAAACGCCGACGGTTATGAAAAGAAACGTGTAGCAGTGATCGGTATTGGAAACTCTTCTGCTGATGCTGTGGTAGAGTACAGTTATGTTTGCGAAAAGGTGAGTATTTTTTCCCGTAACTTTCCCTAGAATTTTATTTTCCAGGGAGTTAAAGAATATTTCACCTGTGTTATTTTAATGCGAAGAATATTTAGTTTTTCTAAGAATTACAAAAACAAACAAATCCCTTAAATGTTCTTTTAGCGGCATGGTGCACAAGAAAAATGGAATTGGTGAAATAATGAGCACTTTAACCTGCGTGGAGTGTAGTCTGCCTTTCATTTCTTAAAGAAGAACTACAGATACAGATTATTCTCAGACGTATAGAGGTGCTTCCTGTCCCACTGCTTCAATCAATTCTCATAATGATGTCACCCAAAAACAAACCCCGCGGCGTATCAACATATGATCGTTTATATTGTGCAATTACTTATTTGTCTACTGATTGAACTATACAAAGTTACCTTTGTGGGTCTTCCGAGGATTTTTTCGAAGTTAGTTACAGCGTGTTTATGGTCAATGGGTAATGCTGAAACCTCACGCGCCTATAAGTACAATGTCCTTAAATTACGTGTGTGTTCTCTGGTCGGTTTGCTTATTTTCGTTGAACGGAAAACTTTCAGGAGAAGAAAAACGTTGCCGTGCATTTTGAGACCGACTAACTAGGCAATGCCATCAAAAAAGCCTAATCACCTCGAAATGTAGCTCTTTGGTTATCCACGTTTTATAAAGGAGAGGGGGATATTCAGCTTACCATGGCCGCCATGCGATTGTCCTGCTATCAACCGATTATATGACAATTACAAGAAATAAATCCACAGCTTTTTCTACAATTTTTTCCATTGCATCGAAAAGCCTCGTTAAAGAACTTTAGCCATTAGATAAATTGCTAAGGGATTATTCGCGAATTATGTTGCAATGCCATTTTTAAACTATTTCGAGCAACCCCGTTCCTCTACCAACAACAGCTCTAATCCCTTTCCTTCATTACATAAAGAATTGTTCCATTTATTTTCCGAATATTCAAAATGGAAGTCACTTTATTTATTTATTTTTTTATGGAAAAGCCTATTAAGTTACGATCGAGTAAACTCTTCCTCAACCCCGAGAAATATATCGTAATATTGTGCTACTCTTATATAATCACCGTCCTCTCCACACTAGTTGATAAAGACCCACGTTTTCACCAGATCGATGACCTTTATGAGCTTTTTTCATCCCGTGGCTGAATTATCAGTCTTTTTTCGTAAAAACACACGCAATTTATAGAATTAATACGCATTGGCAGATAAAATAGTTGGACTCTAATATGGACGAATTTTAAACGTACACAAGCAATTTGTTTTTTTCATTAGAATACATAAAAACATGACCTTCAGTCAATTATGTGCGAATTTCACGTGATGCCTGCCACAAAATAAGGTAATATTATTCAGTGCTCTGTTCTAAACACGTAGCTATACTGCTGTCGCAGACTATAAACAGAAACTTTTAAAATTATAGTAATAAAAATTGCTAGTCTATTTATTTACAAAAAAGATGAATCTCTAATTTATCAAAGCCATTCTTCCTTCCCCAACAGGTATATCTCAGTACAAGGAGAGGAGCGTGGATATGGGCACGTACAGGAACCAAGGGAAGGCCATTCGATTTGTTCTCTCGTTGGGATAATATTTTCATGACACGCTTGCCTTACAATTACTTGTGTACCCTTTTTGAGAAGGGTTTGAACAACGTCTTTGATCACATGGCCTACAGGATGAAACCGAAGCACAGGATATTCGCACAGCATCCGACGATTACTGACACCTTACCATCCCGACTCCTTGCAGGAACAGTAGTGCTAAAAGGGGACGTTGTAAGCTTTTCGGAGAATGGAATAAAATTTGAAGGAGATAAAAATGTAACCCCATTGGACGCCGTTATTTTGGCTACAGGGTATCGCATCACTTTTCCTTTCCTCGGCGATGTTGTGCAGTCCAAAGATAACAGGGTTCAGTTGTACAAATACGCATTTCCTCCAAACCTTGAACATCCTACACTGGTTATCATTGGATTGATTCAGCCTGTTGGGGCCATTTTTCCCATTTCTGAAATGCAGTCTCGTTGGTTTGCCCTGTTGATGAATAAAAAACTTAAACTGCCTTCCAAAGAAGTCATGATAGCCGACATCCAAACCAAGACGAAGTTAAACGCTGAAAGGTACGTCACTTCTCCAAGACACACAGTCCAAGTTGATTGGATTCCATTTATGGACGAATTGGGTGAAATAATCGGAACCAAACCTAAGCTGTGGACTTTGGCTCTTACAGACCCTAAGTTATTCTGGGCTTGCTTGACTGGACCATGCGTTCCTTACTATTACCGGCTTCGTGGACCACATTCGTGGCCAGGAGCGCGGGAAGCGATCTTAACTTGTACCGAAAGAATTTGGGCGCCGCTCAAGACCCGTCCCGTGAATTACAAACAACAGAAGAGCTTCGGACTTTTGACTATTGCATGGATTGGTGGATTGCTCGTTCTCTTTCTTTTTTACTGCTTTAATTATAAATAGATTGATTCATTTAGACCCTATAGATTCCATAAATGTACTGCTATTGAGTGTATTTTTTTTTAAACAAGCCAATCATAGCTCCAATAACAAAACACCAACCATAGTTGATCACCATAAAGTTATGTTATTGTTTATTATGTACTCTACATATGGACATATATAATAAAATGATTGAAGTTTTAAGTTTATGAGTTTGTCGTTATTTGTTAGTACTGTTTATAGTTACACATTTAGTTATCAAAATATATTTGCACGGTATATTACGATACACAGCTTGGTTTAATTATTATGGACACCTCAACGATCCTATATAAGGGAGCCTGTAAGATTGAGGACAACATCTGATGAAACTGCCTTTTTGATAACGTGAAATTTCTCAAATTCAAGTGAAAAGGATGCACTCTGAAATCAGAAGAATAGTTTGAGAAAGCTTGGAAATCGAAGAACGTGCTGTTTATCTTTTTATAGTCCACATTTTTCCTTATTTATTACTTAAACAGAGGCATAGAGAAAAATGGCAGAGAAAATTTCATGATAGCTGACATCCCAAACAAAAATTACATGTGTGCCGTTTTGTATCAAAGGATTATCAGGCAATTACTGCTAAATCACGTTCAGAATTCCTTGTTTAATTTAAGATTTCAAAATGACTATATTTAGGAAAATAAGCACAGGACAAGTTTTTGTATTATCCTCCTGTCTCGGCCCTAATGTACAAGGAAGAAATGAAGTCATTAAAAACGATAAAAAGTTCCTCAAGCAATTTAAGTTAATATGGAAGGGATGGGCAAACTAAGAAAGAAATGGTGGAATAGCACACACTTATACAACAAGACCTTCCTTTTCTACAAACAAATACGCAATAAATCATCGATAGGTCACTATGGGTCCTTGCTAGCTGCATATACTGCTTGGAGAACTGCAGACACCCAAAATTTTCTTCCTTCTTGTGCTAATTTTAATTCAATTCCACCAACTTAAGTTATTTTTGCGTTGACATTCTCTTTTATATACACGTTAAAAACATTGTTAAAAAGGGCAGCGTGGTAAAAAGTCATCTCTCATTTTAAAAACTGATCTACGATGGGTCACCTTTTTGTTTCTTTTGATTTTCTTGCAGATCCTTCTACTTTACAGTCCCTCTTTAGCATCCAGCAATAGTCAGCCATCATGTTGGCATTCTAGCTCTCCTGTTGTCTGATCTCCATGTCTTTAATGTTCTAGTGAAACCTCTGGCCCTGTTATTTACAAACTTCCTAGGTTTTCTCGGAAGCAGTCGATTTGCGAGTTAAAAATGTACCTTGACACTCATGTTGCAGCCCAGCTTCTTGACGTTTGCCAACATATTTTCAACTATATTCTAGTAGTCTAGGCCTTGTCGTTCCTTCAGAAGTTCTCAGCAACAGACCTGAAATTATTCCACGCCCGCTTATCGCTTTTATTCTTAGTTCTTTCAAAATATCGTTCCATCATCAGTTTGTTAATTTGAGGTCCAACAAAATACCTTGTTTTAGCTTCGCTTGGGTGATCGATCAGAATTTAATACGAAGATTGTCGAAGCGGAGAACTTCTTGAGGTAAATCTTTCACAATCTGTTTCCTCAAATCCAGTTTGATGTCCACGGGTAGAAAGAGGAGAGTTTTGGAGTTTACCAGTGATTTACGAACCACTGGTAAACTCTTTGATCCAGGCAACAAACTGCCCCTCTTTGGCAAGACCTTGACATCCTACAGGTTACTCCCTGGCGACTGTCCCACTCACACAAAAAGCAAGGCATTTTTTTGTGTATCCAGATTGTTGTCCAAGTAAAATGCCTCTCACTTTAAAGTCACCAGAGACCAATCAACCATGTTCTTCATTCTTCATATTTGTCAACAAACTGCTCTAACTTCTCATAGGTTTCTTTCAAATGCATAGTGAGCTACTGGAATTGAGCCATATTTATTTCGACTGTGGAGCAACACACCTTTGAGACTCCTCTTTGATAGAAATAAAAAGTCAATGAAAAGTCACCACCGTGTAGAACTGTAACTAATTCCTGAATACAGTAGTTCATTAAGTAATTTTTATTATTGCAAAAAACTACAGCATGGTCCTCAGAAAAGTGTGTGCCTTGTTCTCGTTTCTCTGTACCTGTACTATGAGAAAAACCTCCTATCTGCTAGAAGATTCTTTGATTTAAGTATAGAACCAGGAAGCTCTCCTTTGGTAAATTTAGATCTTTACTAGGTCACTGAGTTCATGCTGTGCAAACAGTTGAGCTCTGGACTCAATGTCTCCAGGTGTGAAGACTTCGGTTTCATCTTCAGAAGCTTCACTTTCAGCACCTTCAGCTACTATATTGTCCAATATAAGCAGATGGTATGGAATCGGCAAGTTATCTCCGTGTCTAATGGCAGGTGGAATATTAGTATACAAAAAAAAAAGAAAAAAAGCTATTATTTTTAGGCCATCCGAATAATTAATGTGCATGTGGGCACTGTGCTGAGAAGGGCACAACTATGCAAACTGCCCAAATAAAGAAAGCGACCCAGCCTGTGCAAACTTCAAGTGACAAAAACTCCACTCCCACACACACTCAGTCAGAGATAACAAATTCCCGGTATATATTAAGAAAGAAGTGCCCAACAATTAAGAATTCATTATAGGAACTCTGCCTAAAAGTTATAACACAACATGCATTAAATTCTTCCAAATCAATGCCCAGAGAGCAATTGCTGTAGTGGGACAGATAAGGCAAAAGGCTGAAGAAGAAGAAAACCTGGACGTCCTCCTGCTGCAAGAAACTTGCACCTGCCCGGGACTGTCCAGGGGTTCCCACTCAACTATAAGATTGTTCAGGTGGACGGAGCAACCCCATGGACTGTTGTCGTTATGAGAAATCCGAACATAACCGTCACCAGAATCTTACACATGTGCCACGAGTCGGCATCTTGCGGACGCATCGTTACTTTCCTAGGAGAACTTTATGTCATCTCTTTGAACTGTCGTCCGGAGGCGGACATCCTCCTACACATTCAATATCTACAAAAACTAGGATCCTGAACTAACAGGATCCTAGATCCTCATATTGCCGACCTGAACTGGGTTCACCTCTGTGGCACAGCGAGACCCAGGAGCGTAGAGACTCTAGAAACGGGCAGCACATGGAGGAATTCCTGGAAAAAATCAGCTTTGCCGTCATTAATCGCGCCAACGATCTTCCCACATTTAGTTCGACACTCTGGGAGGCCACCCTGGATACCATCATGGTCACTAGTTGGTCACCTCAACGATTGGATGGTGCAAGATGACTGGACTACTTCCGACTACTGGGCCATCACCTTTACTATGTATAGGTCACTCCATCGAATCCAGATAAACAGCTACAAACAGGAAAGATATGCTGCTAATAAAGCAGACTGGGGTAAATTCAAAGAGGCCATCACCAGAAACGTACACACAAGTCATCCAACCAGCTCCAGAAACAGACCCCTGACCAACATCAACGCGCTGTAACCAATGCCATAGCCAACGCGGCTAATTAATCAATCAGGAGAAGGACCGCCCAGTCGGGTTCTGTCCCATGGTGGTCGCAAGAGCTCGACCAGCTTAGAAGAACAATGAACCAGAAGAGATGCGCCTTTCAAACAGCCAGAAGGATCTGACCACCCTGAGGTGGATACTCTCAGGCAACAGTACAGGGAACACCTATACCGCGATGATCGGGCAGCGGAAAAAGCTGTCCTGGGAGCATTTGGTCTCTTCTGTCGGCAACTCTGATCCCTGGAGGATTATCTACCGAATAACCAAAAACAAGCTGCCTAGGAGGGAGGTAACCCCCTTCCATCGCCACGCCCACTAGGTATCTTGACCAACAACTGGCATGACACAGTTAATAACATATTAGACGCCACTTTCAAAACCATCGAAGGAAACAACACCCCTGAACAGCAACTGTTATGCCAGGCCAATGACGTATACAAATCCCCGAGGACGGAGCAGCCCATTAGCCACCAGAACTACACACTGTCATAAGCAAGATAAGAAATAGGAAAAGCCCAGGACTAGATATGCTTGAGCCAGAAGATCTGGTTAGGAAAGTGTCTGAGTACATCCTAGACCTGCTCCTGGACCTTTACAACCACTGTCTCCATTCCGGCTGTTTCCCTGTCGACGACTCGAAGTGGCAAACATCAAATTGATCCTTAAAAATCCATCCAAAGCACAGCATAAACCGGACTCCTATCGACCAATTGCCCTTCCCTCTGTGCTCAGCAAAGTACTGGAGCAGCTGCTCAGACAGAGGATTGAAGTTCCTTACACCACTGCAAGCTTTTTTAATTTGAATTAAAGGGCTGCTTTTTCCTCATCTCTATTGACTTTGCGGGGGCATCGAACGCCCCCACAAAGTCAATAGAGATGAGGAAAAAGCAGCCCTGAGTCCTCGTAAGGTTCAGGACTGGCCAACTGCCGACAAACATCTATGATTGCATAAGAATCTGACCAATTGACTGGTTGTGAAAGCCCCCTATTATTGCAAGGTTGCCCCACAAATACAGCGGGGATGAACGCGGGGCTCTGTCTTAGGTCCTCTCCTGTGGAACTATGTACTGGACGAGTTCCTCAACCTCGACGTGGGGGGGGCGTACGGGCTTTAGCCTATGCAGATGACCTTTCCCTAGCCCTTACTGCAGAGTCAAGAGCCCAACTAGAAACTCTCGCGAACGCAGCAGTAACCACACTGCGACAATGGACGGAAAGGCATCGACTCAGCATATCAGCCACCAAGACCCAATCCATCTTACTTAAGGGCTTCCTAACCCCAATTAGACTGCCGCAAATAAGAATTAACAATAGAAAAATTAAGCTAGCCACAGAACTAAAGTACTTGGGAGTTATCCTGGACCGTAATCTGTCTTTTACCCTACACCTAAAACACATACAGATTAAAATTAAAAATATGCTGCCATGCTTGCCAGAGTCACACGTGGCGATTAGGGCTTAAAAATGCGCACCCTTGCGATCCTTTATAAAGCAGCCATTATCCCAGCAATCACATACGCCTCCGGGGTCTGGTTCCACAAAGCCTCAACAATGGTAAACCGCAGACGACTGGATATTATACAGAGACTCTCACCGGAGCATGCAAAACAGTCTCTCTCCATGCACTACAAGTGATCACGGGCGCTCTCCCTCTTGATCTTGAGGTGACTCGCACCAACTCAGACGTGGCAAAGCCACAATCTTCCAGGACCACACCACGGACCAGGCAAATAACCGTAAAGTTGAGAAGTACAGACTGCAAATCTACTTAACATCAATATGACATACTTAACATCACTAGACGAACTCTGACAAAGGGGACGTCACACGAAGGTTCTTTCCGAACTTGCAACAGGTGTTCCCAAAGTACCCGACATGGCGCTGCCCTGGTTTCACGTCACCTACATTCTTACAGGGCATGGAGCTCTCCACCACAAGCTAAACCTCCTCGGACTGACAGATAACCCAGCTTGCGCGTGTGACTCCCTCGAGTCCTGGGACCACCTGCTAGTCGAGTGTGAGCTGTACGAAGATCTGTGTGGACACCTCATCACACGAGTCCGGTTTAACCCCAAAAATCAGGAGCACTACCTACTGGAGGATAAGGCAACCTACAATGCCCTTACCAACTTTGCTCAGTACCTCTTTGCAAGACGCCAGACTTTACCTTTGCCGGCAAACCTAGAACAACTAGGATAAATGCAACAACGATCACAACAACTTGACGAACCAAGAGAAAACTGGACTGCGCAATAGCTGTGTCTAAACTCCACTCTCCAAAATACTGACCCATGGATGGGACATCGATCCTATTTGGGAACTGTTAACAAATCACATCACACCTACATTAACTACAATCGGACCTTCGGGAGTCCACCCTGACTGAATCCTAACCTATTGAACATCGACCAGAGGATGGATCTGGATCCCATGAGTAACCACCTAATAAAAAACCAAGCAGGACCTGCACAAATATCAGACAGACCTGGACTGAAAACCTGGACAGAGATACCTTCACTGCACTCCTGGGAATCCCGCATGGCGCAACTTAACTTCCTAGAGAGACTCAACTACACCCTCTGGAAATTCTAATAAGTGACCGTATGAATTTTTTCATTTTGGTGCACATGGATCAGATGAGGATAAAAGGAAAGCATATGGTCAATAATGACTCCAAGGAGTTTAGCCTGAGTGACTATAGGGAGCCCTTTGCCAAAAATTATGACTTGA
Source organism: Mastigoproctus giganteus (assembly GCF_048544385.1). Lineage (NCBI taxonomy): Eukaryota > Metazoa > Arthropoda > Arachnida > Uropygi > Thelyphonidae > Mastigoproctus > Mastigoproctus giganteus. Next base: position 68,196,871 of record NC_143586.1, on the reverse strand, counting down.
GGAGGGCGATTGAGAACCAACTTGGATTTAAAAACCACCATTTTTGTTTTCACTGGATTAATTTTATGTTTGTTAGCCAAGGACCAGGTGGAAAGATTAGATAAAATCCGGTTTTCATTTACCTTCAACACTGCATGACAACTGCCCGAAACTACAATTATCAGGTCATCAATCATCTTTAAAATAATTTTAAAGTTCTTGTGAGTGCGGCCGAGCCAGTCTTGAATCACAATGTTCCAGATAAGGGGCACCAGGACTGAAAACTAGGAGCACCCTCGAAAGACCTTCCTAGAGACTTAAAGAAATTTTGATTTGGCAATTATCGAGCAGTCAGAGAAGTAACTTTAAAATAATTTGTACATAAGAAAGGGGCAGCTAGCAGCAAAAGCATGCGGCTTCATTGCATTATGGCTCATATTAATAATTTTTATCGCTCATAAACACCAACATTATTATTAAAGCTCTGATGTTAAGAAACCATTACTTTTATTACAATTTATGTGATAAAATTTGTCTTCGTTTTTCTAACAGGTTTATCTCAGCACAAGGAGAGCACCTTGGATATGCGCTAGAACTAAACCAAGGGGAAGACCATTAGATTTATTTTCTCTTTGGGATAATATCTTTATGACACGCTTGCCTTTATAACTATAGCTTTTTCGATCACGAAGTCTATAGACTCAAATTAAAATAGAGAGTACTTGGTCAGCATCCAACGGTTAACGACACCTTACCGTCCCAACTCCTTGCTGGAATAGTAGAGCTAAAATGAGATGTAGTAAGTTTTCGGATTAAGGAATCATTTTTGAAGGATATAAGCATGTCACCAAAATCGACGCCGTTATTTTGGCCACAAGGTATAGCATCACATTTGCTTTCCTTGGTGACATTGTAGAGGCTATAGATATACAATTGTACAGATGTTTTCCCACCAGATCTTGAGCATCCGACACTGGCCATCAAATGATTGGTTCAGCCGTTCGGGGCCATTTTTACAATTGCTGAAATGCAGTCTCGAACGGCTGAATTAATCCTACGATGGCCTGTGCTGATGAATCAAAAACTTCATCTGTCTTCCAAAGAAGTCATCATAGCTGACATCAAAACCAAGACGAAATTAAATGCTGAAAGGTACGCTTGGTCTCCAAGTCACACAGTTCAATTTGATTGGATTCCTTTTATGGACGAACTAGCTGAAATAATTGGAACTAAACCTAGGCTTTGGGCGTTGGCTTTTACAGACCGAAAGTTATTCTGGACTTGCATGAGTGGACCATGCGTTTCCTTACTATTACCGACTCTGTGGACCACATTCATAGCCTGGAGCTTGTGAAGCAATTTTAAATTGCACCGAGAGAATTTGGGCTCCTCTAAAGACGCCCGATCAGTAGAATTTTTGCAATTATTTTTATTAAATTAAGTTCCAGAACCCTCGCTGCACTAGAAGTGAATATACTAAATAATGGTTTAAATTTCAACCCAAGTCCACACACTTAACTTCCTGGTCCAATTATATACTACATTCCATCACCATCTCTACACACCAGCTGATAACAGCGATAAATTCACTTCCAGCGACTGCAACCGCTGTGGCCGACAAAGTGGCATAATTTGTGATAAAATGCCTCAGCCCGTTCATCCTCCAACCGCCCAGGTCAATTTTCAACGGAATTCTCTCCAGAATTTTTCCTAAAGCCTGGAACAGCTCCCTTATCAGACCACATCTAAAAGTTCGAAACCTCACTGTACTTAAGCATTTTCGGCAGTTATCTAACCCCTCAACGCTCCTAAAAATCCTAGAAAAAATTATGTTGCCCATCTTAATGAATCACATTCTTGGAGATAAGCCGCCACAGATCCACTACGTCATCCGAAAACGGTCCACAGTGACCCACCTTGCAACCATACGTACCATATCGTCTGCTTTTGAACGGCAGCAACGCACAACAGCGACAGCATAGCTTCTTGACTTCTCTAGCAGAGTCTCTCAAATTATATCTGGAAGCAGATTCAATTCGTGGATGTCTCGCATGGTGATGACGACAGAACATCAGAGTAGTCGAATTCCAACTAAGATATCCAGCAACAGAGCCCATCGAACGCGACACCGACCCCCAGACGAGATTTCGGATCATTAGATGACCAGCATATATTGTTCGGAGAGAAATCTCATTCTGATACATCTTTCTGTGGAAATAAACATCCGATTCTTTCTACAACACGATCAGGAGTGCCAAAATCAAAATAGGTGGCGTATTCGATTTACTTTCCTGTGCAGAGTACGACTTCGTTATTCTAATTGAAACTTGGCTCAGAGATAAAAGGAAGTTGCTACCTTCACCTCAAATCTTGGTTAACACACGCTGCTAATAGAATTGGGAGACGAGGGGGCGTTGTAGCAATCTGTCAAAGGAGCGCACTCCCCCTAATTAAGGCAACCATTTATCCAGGAGGAAACCTAGAATCAGTTCTGGGAATTTACCAAGTTGCTGGAATTTCGCTTTCTGTGTGTGCCATTTATTTCCCTCCACCAGTTTCTGAGGATTGTGTACTCAATCTGATGGCATGGCTGTCATCCACAATCAATCGTCATCAATAGCTACTGCCAGCCACAAAGAACACTCGATACACTGGCTTTAAACATGTCAGATGTGGGCATTAGTCCTATTGATGTTCCTCTCACATGGCGAAGCCACCCTATAGCTATCTTCTTAAACTGCTAGGTAAAAGAAACCATGGCCATAACCGATAATTTCCTCCCTTCCGATCACGATCCATAATATCGCCATAACATCACTACAGGCACCTAAGTATGAACCTACACCAGTACACAAGCTGCAAACATTGTCAGGAGGATGTATAATAAATAAAAAAAAGCATTAAAAAAGTTACTACCCTTTACCAACTTTACCCATGGAACATACTTGGGGAGCTGAACATCAATGAGACTGCATACAGCTTTCGAGGTGGATGGAATTCATTGCAAGGTCTGCAATGTCCAAAATATGCACCCTTAGTTCCCACTTAAAGCCATAGTGGAATGATCTCCTGACAAAGGTCTTCAAGGGAAAAAAAGGCAGCCCATGCCTCCTACGATGTGTCGCCTTCAGAAGACTCATGTGCCAAATTTTCCAAACCAAGGATGGATTTCCAGAAGAGCAAATAATCAGCGATTGACAGTTTCATGAACGACCGGCTGTCCAGACGCAAACATGTGTGGTCCACAAGTCATATTTGAACCCTACCCTGTCTTTAGATATCCAGGAATGATGTGAGCATGTTCTGCGTTTTAAGAGAGAGATCACTGCGTGTCCGAAGTATATCTTTGGAATAAAGCGCTTATCAAGCAATCATTTTAAGTAAAATCAATTTTCAAAAATAAAATTTGACATTTCTTATAACCCCTTCTTCTACTGAGTGCAAAATTCTTCTTCTGTAAGAAACACACAAGTTTTCATGTTTTTTACATTTGCTTTCATCCGCTTTATATGTCATCAAATTGTTCAAAAGAAGTAAAATTTTCGATCATGTCTCCATAATTCATGATCCTAAAATTATTCAAGTCTTTTGCCTCAACCATTAGCTTTTCCAAAAGATGCGTTGTGACACAACTTAAATCAATATCGATCCAAACAGTGGAACACACAAAGTTCTGTTCCAAATAATTTGCAAAAAGTTTGGGTTTAATAACTAAAGGGGACCTTTTATCTGTAATCCTTTCAATCCTTTACTCTTCATAGTAATTTAAAAGAGCTTCATCGACATCAGAATTTTCGGTATAAGGCATGTGGTTTCATTTTGCTACAATTCTTTTCAAAATTCATTGCTTGCGCCTCTGTATTGCTAAAAATTCTGGAGAAAGCATTGCTACCGTCTGTCACCCATCAAATTCTCCGTGACAGTCCTCAGCAAATACACTATGGGATATCAGGAAGGTCAACTATAACTAACCTTGTAACAACCACTCTGCACATCTTAGATGCCTTCGAACAAAGACAGGAATTGTCAGTTATATATCTTGACATCCATTCCGCTTTTGATGCCATCTATATACCTAATCTCCTACGTCTCTTAGAAAACTACTTCAATTTTCGCGGCGATGTTCTCTGGTTCCTAGAATCTCTCCTATCGAAGAGGACCCTTGTTCTAAAGATCGGAACAAAGACCTTCACGCGCCACATAACTGCCGGTGTACCTCAAGGGGGGGTCCTGTCTGGCATTCTCTTCTCAGCAATCATGGTGCCATTTGTGACCAATAAGTGCAATTGGATCACATATGCTGACGATGTCAAGCTCCTTACTAAAATATCGCCATCCAACTCGGCAGCCGAAACCACTCAGCAAATCACTAGCAAACTGCAGGGCATGGCTGACTACCTCAATACCTTCAACCTCCAAATCAACCCCCTAAAATCAGCACAAATAACTTACTCTCTAAAGGGCAGCCCAACAACGTTGGAGCCTGTGCTTAACGGCTCCTCAGTTCCAAGTGTTCAAACACACAAAGATCTGGGGGTCGTCTTCGACTCCAAACTATCTTTCAACGATCACATAAACCTCATACAGTCGAGGCTGAACTCACTACGCTGGGTCGCCAAACAACAGCTGCTCCACACCACCGACCCACAACTGGTAAAAAGATACATCGTATCAATCCTTTACCCGACAATACTGTATGCTTCATAGATATGGGCCTCGGCCGCCGAATCCAACATCAAAAGAATATTCTCTGCCGAATTCTGGCTTCTAAAATGGGCCAACAGCAAACTCCACCTTCCCCCAGCTCTCAGATCAACGCAGTTAGCAGAAGCTCTTCAACTACGCAGGCTCCGGTCCTACATCGGAGAAAGAAGGCTGCTGTTCACCATCAAGATGGCCACCGGTAAAATTACAGAGCCGAACTTCTGGGATCACTGCTCTTGGCGCATTCCTCCCCCTATCTCCGGTCTTCAACACAGCTGCTAGCAAACCGTAACCGGCTAGTACTAACCGACAGATTCCTGCCAAAGCAAATGCTGCCCTCACTGCAAGCCATCGACGGGGACCTCCAAGAAGTGGTCAATAATAAAAAATACAGGAAGGGTATCCTCGTCGAACTGAAAATGTAAAACTGTGCTTTGTTATCTGATTTATCTTTTTATCTGAGTTATCTTTTTTTCTCATGTGTATCTCTTTTGTAAATATGTTTTGTTAACCCCTGGCACCACCACGCCGTGACGGGACTAATTGTATGTCTATCATTGCTGCAATTAAAGATTCTATTCTATTCTATTCTAAATTGTTCACGATTTTTTGTTTTGAATTCCAAATTTTGTGAATTGTCGAACTCGATAAGTTAAATTCAAAAGCGCAATACATTTATTCCCATTTTATATTTCTCTGATAGATTCCATTTTATCTTCAACACTTAAAGCTTTCTGTTTGCTGTCCTTCGTGGAAAGTAAAATTACTGTATTGTACTGTATACAAACCACATCTTATCTTTGCAATAGAACAATGCAAACTGATTAAACTTCAAACTGATCAATGTCCTCGGGCAAAGGATAACCACACACGTGGGAAATCCTAAATGCTCAAGAGTTCTCTTTGGGAATTTTTGGAAAACGTATTCGAATTGTAAACGGCAGGCAGCTCGATTGGGATTTCATAACATGAGATGTATAATGATACCATTCAAACAAACTTCAGTTTTTTTCAACTTCCTAAAACCATGTGGGTTAAGCTCCAAAGCAGCTAAGGCACATTTTGCTGATGAAGCATCAGTACATTGTGTCGGTAAATTGAGACCGTCTAACTCAGTCATGCTGTGGAGAAATCCCATAAAAATTTCTCGATTCATTGACGGGATTCGAACCCTCGGCTTTTCTACCCGGTGTGGGAGAAGAACGGTGATTATAACCAATGAGCTATCTTCACTGAGCCCAATTCGGACCTTATTTGCATGTAGTAGTATCGAAATATGTACTTGAATAATTAAATGATTCAATTTTTTCATCTCAGAATGGTATAGAATTCAATCAGATCCATCCACTTAAAATTGAAACCTTTCCAAGAAGCTCGATTGTTTTTTTAGGCGATGTCTACTACCTGGACACAATACTGCGTGAAATCTTATAATTGCCATGTACAGTAAGACTTAACCTTCCTTCACTACGAACAAATGTGCAATACATCATCGATAATACAGTATGGGTCCTCCTTGTCACCTGCATACACTGCTTGGAGAACTGCATACACTCAAGTTTCTTAAAAGTTGATGTAAAAGTTTGATCTAAATCAAACATCACCAGTAATAAAGATGAAAGTAACCGATTATATTTTGAAACTTAGAGTAGTTGTACAAAACTGTTTGCCCTTGACATATCCACTCATTCACGATAGAATAATAAAAATAATCATTGTGCCTTTGTCAAAATAAATCTAGCTATAATAACTGCTCCAACTTCCCCTAGAATAAGTCATTTTATGACCAAAAAACAGGAAAAAGAGAGCCACTTGTTATTTGTCGCAAACTGGTTTCTGGTTAGAAGGTCACTTTCAACAAAATCATAATCAAACTTATAATTTGTGTTCTGTCTATTTAATAAGGAAATCGTTAGCTCTTAGTACGCATCGGTGGCAACAGAGCACTCAAATACACTCCGAATAGAGACGAGTTATTTTCCTGCCTTCCTGCAAGGTAAGCACAAAGCTTCATTTTATAGGAATGCATTAATTTATAAAGTAATAAGAGACCGAAAGTTTAGCTTTATTGTATACGTACGTTACTAACTCTATTATGCGGATGGTAATAGACAGAGGCCTTCGTGGGTAACGCAATTGATAGGACCATTATCCTCCCCACACCGGGTGGAAAAGACGATTCACAGACTAAAATATTAACAGTAGCCACGGGCAGAGGCAAAAGTGATTCTTTTGCCTCTGCTTCTATTGGAATGAGCAGCAGCCTAGAGAGCAAGTTGCTAGGGGTTTCAAGAGCTGCTGGAAGTCATCGTGGAACATTGTTCCAAGAATATTGTTCAAGGTTTAGGCCTAAATGGTTGTCGAATGAACTAATGAGACTCGTGGCAGAGAAGAAAAATGCTTGGGATGCATATAAATTATCAGGCGACACAGAAGCCTATTGCAGATATAACTTCTGTTTGGGGAGAAATAATGGAGTCACTGGTTAAAGAGGTGATTCAGGATCACCTATACAAGACTGCAGTAATAGTTCAGACAGAGCATGAGTTTGATAAGGGGAAGATTTGTCTGACCAATTTGATTGGATACTATGATGTGGTCACAAAGGAACTGGATGCAAAAAATAATTTTGATATCATATACTTGGATTTCAGGAAAGCTTTGATACTGACTGTTGCACATGGAAGAGTGCTCTACAAATTGAAGCGATATGGCATTAAGGGCAAGTTAATGCAATGGATAAAGTGATGGCTGAGTGGGAGACAGGAGAGAGAGAGAGAGAGAGAGAGAGAGAGAGAGAGAGAGAGAGAGAGGTAATAAATGGACACTGATCTACATGAACCAATGTTATTAGCGGAGCCCCCGAGGGTTCGGTGCTGGGCCCATTGTTGTTTTGTGTATTTATCAATTATATCGATGAAGATATATCAGGGGATTTAGATGAAGTCTATGTTTGCAGATGATACAATGGTCGGTAGGGTTGTTAATGACAGTAATGGCAGTGTGCTACTGCAACAGGACCTAGAAAAGTTAGGCAGATGGGCTGAGAAGTGGCAACTGAAGTTTAACATTGACAAATGCAAAGTACTGCATATGAGTAGCAGTAACCCAAGAGAAACATACCAACTGTGTGTGTGGTACTACACTCAAGGAGGTGGAGAATGAAAAAGACCTGAGGATAATTGTGCAGTTAGATATAAAGTTCTCTGAACAGTGCAGACAGACTGCCACAGCAGACCATCGAGTTTTGTCAATGATATATAGGAATTTTGCTAGCAGGGACAAGGAGGTGATTGTCCCTTTAAATAAAGCAATGGTCAGGCCCCACCTTGAGTACTGGGTAGAGGTCTAGAGGCCTCATTTCAGGAAGGATGTAGAATTGCTAGAACGTGTATGGAGAAGGGCAACAAGATTGGAACAAAGGGGTGCTGTTACCAAGAGAGGCTTATGTTCTGCAAGTTGCAGCATCTGGAGACTAGGCACCTGCGAAGTGATCTGGTTGAGGTGTACATGGCCTTGAATGGTTTCGGCAGGCGCAATGCAGATGTGATACTTCTGCTTTCTCAGATTAAGAACCTAAGTGGGCATGGATTGAAATTGAGGAAAGACAGTTGTAGAACAGATGTGCGGAAGTTTGCCTTTAGCCAGCGAGTAGTTGATTGTTGGAACAAACTTCCATTTCTTGTTGTAGAAGTTGATAGATTAAATAAATTTAAGGCTGGACTAGACAAACATATGGGTGAAATGGGAAGGGTTTTATTTATTTATTTTTTGGCCGATGCTAAGCTTGCTTTCTTGCATTATATGCCTCAACTAATGCTAAGGCTAACGTATCGGACGAGAGGAAACTTGAAGGAACTTTAGGCTCGTATTTTTAAAAGATCAAAAGTTAGCGGAAATAACTGGGGAATTGCTAGAGCACGAAAGAAATGAAATAAGGCGGCAAAGTATTCTGATCACATGCATCTAAAACGGCTCAGGTGGCTGTTAAGAACCCCTTCTGTCTAAAGAGCCCTCCTCTTGCTAGTCGATGCAGTAAAGGCGATAGTGTTCATATGATAAAAGGAAGAAGAAAGACAAAGAAAAGAACAATCACTTAAAATCAAGGTGCAAAATCTAAAGTTGAAACAAAGGAGGATGTCGCTAAAGGTAAAGTGCATTTGAAGATATTGTTTAAGTTGAAGATAAGATAAAGATGAAGTTGAAGATAAATTGAAGATATTGCTTCAATGTTGCTGTAGGTAAGGTGCTACTTCTAAACACCCAAGAGATAAGAGTGATATCTCTTTGCAGGTATGCTGGGATTTCCTAAGTTGGAAAAAATTAGGAATTTTCATTAAAATTGAAGTTTAGAGGGAGCGGCAATAGAAATACTTTGTTTAGATAATAAGATTCTTAACGCCATCTGAGTTTTCAGGACAGTAAGTAGATGCTTAAAAGGAAATCTTGAAAAGGTGGCATCAAAGGTTATTTCTGTAAAATCGAGGAATGACAATTATAAATATCTCATCTTATGAGATAAGATATCAATACCTCAATGAGTCAATTCAGCGAGACCTTTATTAAACGATATTAATTCTAGAAATAGTGCGCTTGTTAAAGATAAAAGATTATTGAAGACATCAGACAAACAGCCAGCTATAGTCAATTAAAGATTTAGGCTTGCATTATAATTAATTAATTTTTAAGTCAGTGCCAAAATCAACATTTTGGCACAGCAGAATGACAAATGGTGAAGGAAGAACGTTTGAAAATTGTTGTCTGCGAATCACTTAATAACCCACGATGTGATTGAATATTCTTCTGGTACCTTTTTGACTTTTCATGGATGCGATCTGCAGAGTTCACTACAATAGAAGATGCGCGAATATGTTAGTAGGGTGGTTTATATCTGAAGATTTAACAATCAGAAGCGATTCACCGATTAAAACTGATGTGGAAATAAAATAATATTAAATCAAGGGAAAAAAAACTGTGTGATTTGAAATCATGAACGTTAAGGACGTTGAACTTATTTATCCCGAGAATTACTCATCACCAATGAGTTGACAAAAATAGTTGAAGAATAATTGTTTGTCAGTGTTTAATTTGGATTCCTGAGGCTTTCTATTTAGCGTGGCTTTTCGAGTTGTTAGTCCTGGACTAACTGACGATTAACAGTATTGGTAGTGCGCGGTGCCCAGAAGCACAAGTGGCATCACTTAAAATCATAACAGCCTCACTCCTAGAACGAGGGAACGAAATGTCTTGCATCAGCGTGACCTTTCAGAGTTGCAGTCTTACAGGACACTAGAAAAACGGGTATGGTCGCATAATTCTAAGCTACGTGACCTTGAAATGATTACTAACCAGTTCGGTAACGATATTTAGTCTCACGCACGCACAGAAAAAGACTTGCATAAATGGGGAAAGAGAACTTAGCGTACGTGTTTGTTTATTTTTCAATGTTATTACGTTTAGCGGATACAGACCGTTGCGCAACCTTCAGGGGCTAACAACCTGCTTTCGTTATCCGGAATGCGCTTTTAGAGAGACCAGCTAAATGCCATAGCAACAGGGAGTTAGTTAGACGTACTCTCAGAACATTCCTCGAGACCCACAGAACAGTTCACCTTCCTTCTTAGACGTAGGTAATTGCTATTTTATCAACTTCCATTTTACCATTTAAGGACTGCTCAAAAGGCGTTTTGTATTTTAAGTTGTTTATTTGTTCAATGTAAAATTAATATGGGAGAGAAAGACAGAGGGGTTTTATTAATGACTATGTAACAACTGTTAGGTGTTTTCTGAACTCGGTATATCCCCACTCGGTATATCCCCACCCGGAGTATGATAATTAATATTATTGTTTCGTTAATAACTCCGATATATCAGCCATTAGCGATGGTGGAAGATGGAGGTTCTTTGTTGTGTCCGTGTCAGATAGGTTGTAAATAACACGTACAAATAACGATACATCTAGGACCAGTAAGTGGAAGTGTCAGAGACAGAAAGCAAGGATACAACGTGTAGTTTGTCCGTTTGAACAATATAGTCATCTGAATGATCCCAACATAAAGTGATATTTTTTTTGCGCAGAGAGAGAACAATAAATGAATTTTCATCACCGCATGGAAGTCATCTCCAGGATGGCGTGTTTGAAGAGTGACTCAGTTTCCAACGATGTAAGAAGTTCCCAAACGGATGGCACTTTATTCAAGACCCGTTACATCTTAATCAAAACACCATTGATTAAACAACTGTTGGCCAGGTGGATGAATTTTCGGATTATTCTAAGAGCCAAAACAACTAAGGCTATGAGGCGTCTTTATATTCGGCCTATATTGGTTTATATTTGGTTTAGATTTAAATTACTTAACATATATTGATCATTACAGAAACAGAGAACTTCTTGTCGTTTTTTGCCTTCAGTCTGGGTGGTTGGCCCCTGTTGAAGTCATCTGGATTGCGGGTAAAAAGCGATAACTTTTTCTTTCTTTTTTTTTTTTGCGTTTTCTTAAATCCCTGAATGTATTATTTGATTGATTTACTTTTTCTATTATTTTCTATTATCTTTAATATTTTATAGACATTATGGGTGTAATGCATGATTGCTCTGCAACTGCATTGACCCATTAATATTATTTACTATTATTTAATATTATTTATTTATTTTGATGTTTACCGGCCACTTAATTTCCACTTCTTCTCTCCGCATCCTTTTTTGATGTTGGCCACTTACACTTGCACTTATTCCCACCCTCCCCTTTGTTAATAGCGTATATGAAGGTCCCCATCACCGACGAGTAGACGTATGTAAATTCGAACACCTGACGTACCCTTACTTCCTGTTCGGAACTTATGGTGTCGCTGATTAGAAGAGGCGCTGCGACTAATCCGGTCACCCGATCTATTGATTGCTCCCGAGCAACCCTTCTCCTGTCTTTCTACAAAATGACCCCACTGCTTAGTCCCGCTATCCTTGCTTGTTCTTTCGTTTTGATGGCCGTTGATACTTTTAACTCTCACGTTATACCTGTCCCTACATTAAATTTAAACTTCTCTTAATTTAATCGCCTAGCGTGTGACCCACTATCTTTAACAACATTTGTGATTTGTAATGTTTCACCTCACCTTTCGCTATACCAGTGTAAGATTTTATATCTTACACATGCTTTCTGGACAAGAAACACCGAGTTTTCGATTGATAAAACTATGCAACCCAATCCTGAGACGGACTAACTTTGCCATCTTGTGAGAAAACCGATAAAAGTTCCCGTCATAACAGGATTTGAACCCAGTAGTTTTCCACATGTGTGGAAGGATGATGATTGTAACAACTGTGCTAGGCCAATCATTGTTACCATGCAGGAAACTGTCCGCAAGTTCTACATAAATTCGACAGTTTCAACACCATACTGTGAGATCGACTTCCTCTTGGAAGGCGTGTGATGTTTGGGTATGTGTTCTGTTTCAATGAATGAATCCGGGTGCTACCCGAAGATCTAACTCATGAATCGGTAATGAAAGAAATCGAACTATGTCTTTCCCACCACCAAAAAAAGCTCGTAGCTCAAGAAAAGAAATGTGGCATTCAATTTTTGATCTACAAGAACCACAGCTGACAGTTTGCCCCATGGCATCACATCAGTTTAAATCGCTATTGTGAAATAATGGAACAGATTAGTAATGAGAGGCATAAAATCAAAGCGATCAGGCAGCTTAGTGGCATAGCGTTGTCCCATGACAACGCGAAACCTCATATATCCCTTGACATCCAGCCTCAGCTGTAGCAGTAGAATAAGAAAGTACTGCAACAAGAAAGTACTGCAGACAAAGTTTGGCTTCAAAAGCGATCAAAGGTGGTCACAGTCGGATAATTAGATGAAGGAAAGCTCCTCACATTGGTCTCACCAGTGGCCATCGAATTCTATTCTATGGATGTGTCCCACCTAGTCAAAGATGGGGTCGGTATCTCAACACCCTGAGTCTTTATTTTAACTAGTATCTAAACTGTTCATGCATTTGAATGAATCTTACATTCCATAATCGGCAGATGATTTGCGAATTTAGAGATTAAAATCTAATATTGGATCTAATGGTATGGATTTTTCCCAATGTCATGCAAATAACAGAATTTATCCATATGCTGTAATTCCGTGTTTAATTATTTTTATATAATTTAAATTATAATTTTTAGCCACTGATAAAATGTATAAAACATATCTCTGTTATTTAAATAGAATAAATATAAAATTGACACTGGAATAAATAGAATCTGTCTAATTTCGAATTTGCTTTTTCTCCCATAAGCGGCGTTATCATGGCCAAAAGAATAGCCATAATTGGAGCAGGTTCGAGTGGGCTTACAGCCATGAAATCTTGTAAAGAGGAAGGACTGGATGTCGTGTGTTATGAGCGAACCAACGACTGGGGTGGACTCTGGCGATACCGAGATCAAGACGTCGATGGAATTCCTTCGGTTATGAGATCGACCATCATAAATACAAGCAAAGAGAAAAGTGCTTTTACAGATTTCCCCCCTCCCAGAGAGTTCCCAAACTTCATGCACAACACCAAGATAATCGAATATTTCCGATTGTACGCCACCAAGTTTGATCTATTTCGACACATTAAATATAACCAGGATGTGGTAAAAGTGGTTCCAGCGGATAATTACAAGTCTACAGGCAGATGGGTGGTGACCACCAAGGACACCAAGGATGGTCAAATTAGCGAAGAAACCTTTGATGGGGTGATGGTGTGCGTTGGACATCACGTTTATCCAAATATTCCAAAGTTTCCTGGCATCGATGAGTATAAGGGGAAAGTGTTCCACACTCACAGCTGTAAAAATGCTGACGGTTATGCAGGAAAACGTGTAGCGGTGATCGGTATTGGAAACTCTTCTGTAGATGCGGTAGTGGAGTTCAGTTATGTTTGTGAAAAGGTGAGTAATTTTCTGCTTTGTATCAAGAAGTCTGATTTAATTTTCATTTTTTCTTTTTGAGTGAATACTTTTTTAATAAATTGACCTTCATTGAAGGACAACGGGTATGTCATTTTATACGTTTGGAAAGGTCAGGCTCTATTCAATAAAACCAAGGATTTGACGTCTTTTCAACTGGAACTAGTTGAGACTAAATTAGTCTCAATTAGCAAGACGAAAACTTATTTCAAAAGGAAGTTCAGACATTTCCTAAGGTGTTTTCCTTTGTGTTGCAATGTTTTTTCCTGCACGGTTATATCCAGAATTACTGCAGTGTATAATGTAGACACCAGTAATGAGACTTGACTCTGTTCCTGCTTTGGATAGAGTCATGCAGCCCTTAAGTTATAACCCACACCTTACGTTAGACGTAGTTAGTTATCCACACCTACGACTGGACAGTCGTCTTGTTGCACTAGACATACTGACCTGCTTGTTAGTTATATCCTGTTTGCTTGTATTCAAAGCCATTTTTAACTGTTCAACATGTCCCATAAGGAAGCTGTTTCGCTCGACTTACTGGGTTAATTGGATTATTTAGAATATGTAGTAAGATTTTTTATGATGGGTGTTCTCTGATAAAAAAGAAATTCTTTAAATCATTGTGTATCTAAAAAATAATTCGAGATTCTCTTCATGTAATAGAGTTCAATGCAAGTTCAAGTTTGTAGTCTCCTAGTCAATATGAACTAAATTTTAAACACACTCTAACAGATGCTAATATCCATCCCAATTCCGACCATCCGTTATCTCCTTCTGTCAATTTGCTAGTCTCTTAACCCTTTATATATCCTAAATCCTAAAACATTATTCAGTGAAGTTAGCTAACGATGCCTCCACCCAAACGGACGGCAATTCTCCCCCCCCGCCCACTTACTACCCTGGAACAAATGCTGAAGAAAATGATCATATTAAACGCATCTGTTTTGGATAGAAGGATGGAAGTGTAAGTTCTGTCGCATGCTCCTTGATCTAAAGGCAGCGGTTGAGAGTCCTCCGTTATCTCAACCTCCTCGTGTACACAGATTGTTGCAGTTCTAGCTCTCAGTCTAGATGAACAATTTGTTCCATAAAAAATGCGAAAACACCTACGAGATCTTCAAAATCTAGCTTCTTCTCAACGTGCTGCTTGTCCAAGCATATAACTGAATCCCACCACGATGAATGGAACCCTGACGGTTGCACACGCATTGTCAAAATGATCCCTCTGATCTCAATCCTAAAGGTACGACCCATAGAGGATCGCTTACAAATACCCCAAGTTTCCTCACAGAAACAACCCATAATATGAACACCAAATACGCATTCTTGTGTCTAAATCTAAATAGTTCGAGGTATAATAATAATAATATATTTTGTTATCAGTCTGGATCTCAATATTACCTACAGCAGATGGATCAGCTAGTTTTCGAGATAGAAATACTAGCTAGAGCTTTCGATATAAAAATCAAACATCCCACATTTGCATCCTTCAGATTTCAACTAAAGAAACGTAACATGCAGCATCTAAATCCTGATATTTGGCCAAATGATCTACTCGTTATACTATATTATGACACTATTGGAGTCACCAACTCTAACGAACATCTACCTGCTGAACTGTTTGCATAGCTAGAGAACACCTCTCCTGGTTCACATCGTACTCAACGTATTCAACCTGCCACTTAATACATCTGTTTGCAAACATATTTTTGACACATATGTGCATCTCAACATATTTATTCAAAATACAAGAAACATGGATGCAGGAACGACCTTTGTAGGACGTTTTTTTACTACCCAAAAATTCTATTCTTAATTACACACCATATGTGACATCAAGGATTAATCGATCTGAGAGTTATGAACACCTACAACTGTAGTACCTATGGCTTTGAAGGAATTTCTCCACCTACAAATTTATAATATTTATATTCCTCCTGGACCGATGGATATTACATCATTAGTGAAATAATAACCTTGATCACTATTGTTCCTAAGCCTCAAACTAACATAGTTGTAATGAACGACTTTAATCTCCCCCTGCCCAAATATAATTTAAAAATGAAGTTTCTGTCTGACTCCATATTAGTTCCAGGAGCTAAAAACAAAATCACTTTTTTACCAGAGGAAATAAAGCGCTTGATCTTGTTTATTCTGATCTTCCAGTTCAAGAAACTGGGCACCAATGTTAAATTTAAATCTGACCGTAGAAGTGTAGAGCTGAAAGCAGCAATTTACTCCAGGGACTCTCGTCCCCCTTCAGAAATCACCAAATGCATATGACCAATAAAATTCCTTCAAAAAGAAATATATCTATACAAGATTTCACCATTATTTTAATAAAATGGATGATTCAACTAAAAACAGAATTGGAATCCACTTTTGAAGACTATCTTCTCATTCCAATCCTTGGTTCAAATCCCATCTAAAACCGTACTTTAAAAGTAAGAAAAAATACCACAGATACTGGAAGAAAAATGGCACTTCATCAGCACACATAAAATATAAAAAAGCAGAGCATTATTTTAACTCAAAAAATTCAGCTGTACAGAAATTAGTTAATGTTCAAGAGTACAATAAAAGAGTACTTTCTACAAAAACAAGAACTACCTTACAGCACGATCAAGTTGTAGAATGGATAAAGTGCAATAGAAATCAAAACTATTCTATTATTTGCGCTGAAGATACGTAGCACAAATTTGAAGAATTCAATTCCATCAAACTAAATAACATAGCTTTTCTTCCCTACTAGTACCTTTGATATTCTGGTCACAACCACGACAGGTGTTCCTCAGGGAGGTGTACTCTCAATTACTATATTTTCAGCATCTCTACAGCCACTTCTGCAAGCAAAATCTAGCATGAAAATATCTAATGTGATGGACACACATTATTCAAATGATGATCGATAGCCTTGAAAAGCGTGGATTGTTCCATCCAACACACATTCGAGGTGATTTGAATAGACTTCAAGGAAGCCTACTCAAATCACCTTGCATTTTGCTGCCTTGATGCAGCAAAATGCAAGGGGAACAGTAAGCCCAAAGTAATTTATACACTTGTTGATATTTGAACTAAAACCAGTGGAGGAAGAAATGGATTTGGGAGTTACGATACGAAGTTCTCCGAGCAGTAAATAGGCGGCAAGGAAGGCCCATGGACCAACTGGGATCTTATTGTATAAAGCAATTGTAAGACCACACTTGGTTATTGTGTTTGGGCACCTAAAATGGATATTTTGGCACCACCTAAAGGACATCGAGCTTCTTAAAATGGTCCAAAGATGGACCACTTTAACTGGACCAAGCACTAGGGAAGCAAATTTGAGAGAAGGAGTGTGTTATAGGCCTTAATGACTCTGATGAGTATAACGAACAACTGTACAGAGAAATAGAGTAGGCCAGTAAATAGATTGTCTATTTACTGGTAAATCCCACTTGATCACAGTGTGCTCAAGTGGGATTTACTCAAAGAGGTAACTACCATCACGGGTAAAGGGAAGGGTTTTCGCTTTCTTAAAGGTGACTACGGTGGTCTGGCACAGTTTTAAATTCTATACAGTGGGACCAACTGATGATGTTATCAACAACAAATTCTAAATGGGAAGCATTCAAAGAATTAATCTTGGAAGCTACTACGCTTTTCATACCAACTAAGAAATATTGTTCAAGGTTTAGGCCTAAATGGATGTCAGATGAGCTAAATGAACCTAAATGGATGTCAGATTAAGACATGTGGCAGAGAATAAAAATGCATGGGATACATATAAATTAATAGGTAACACAGAAGTCTATGGTAGATATAGGCTGGTCTGTAACAAGTCACAAAGGAGGTTAGGCAGGCTAAGGGAGATTACTAGATATCTTTGGAAAAAGATGCAAAGAAAAACAGCAAAGAGTTCTTTACCTATGTAAACTCTAGAAGGAAGAGGATGAATCAGATTTGTCCACTTGATATCGATGGTTCAACTGTTGATGATCCTGCTCAGGTAGCTAACAAACTAAATGAGTATTTTGCATCTACATTTACACATTAGGAGTTATTCAGGGAGGGGAATGCCAGAGGTGTATTGAACTCTGGCAGTGAGTTACATGATTTTGTAATAACTGAGAGCAAAGTGGAGGAGAAATTGTTGAAGATAAACATAAAAAAGGCACCAGGGGTGGATGGGATCTATCCAGTTATATTAAAGGAGGCAGCAAAGGAAGTAAGCAAACCCTTAGCTATAACTATGAGAGCTTTCTTGGACTCAGGGGAGGTTCTCACGTACTGGAGATGTGCAAATGTATCTCCAATTCACAAAGGGGGGGGGATCTAAGGGTGACACGAGTATTTACAGACCTGTTAGTATAACTTCTGTTCCGGGAAAAATAATAAAGGCACTGGTTAGAAAAGCACTGCAAGATCATGTAGACAAGACTTCAGTTACAGTTCGGGCACACAGCATGGGTTTGTGAAGGGAAAGTCTTGCATGACCAATTTGATTGGATACTATGATGCAGCCAGAAAAGAACTGGATGGAAGGAATAACTTTGATATTATATACTTGGATCTTAGAAAGGCTTTTGATACTGTTGCTCATGGAAAACTGCTGCACAAATTGGAGCAGTGTGGCACTGGAGGCAAATTTCTGCTATGGATAAAGGGATGGTTGAGTGGGAGAAGCTAAAGAGTGGTAATCAATTGACGCTGCTCTTTGTGGACTGATGTTATTAGTGGAGTCCCCCGGGGTTCAGTGTTGGGCCTATTGTTGTTTTGTATATTTATAAATGATATTGATGATGGTATATTAGGCTTAATGTCTAAGTTTGCAGACGACACGAAGGTTGGCAGGGTTGTTAATGACACTAATGACAGTACGCCAGAGCAACGGGATCTGGAAAGGTTGAGCAGATGGACAGAGAGGTGGCAACTGAAGTTTAAAATTGACAAATGTAAAGTACTGCATATGGGAAGCAGTAACCCCAGAGTAACGTATCAATTGTGCTGTGTGGTACTACACTGAGGGTGGTAGAGATATGAAAAGGACCTGGGGATAATTGTGGAGTTAGATATGAAGTTTTCTGACAGTGCAGACGGTCTGCACGAGTAGCTCATGGTATCTTGTCAATGATATACAGGCATTTTTCTAGCAGGGATAAGGAGGTGATTACCTCCTTGTATAAGGCAATGGTCAGACCACACCTTGAGTACTGTATAGAAGTCTGGAGGCCTCATTTTAGTAAGGATGTAGAGCTGATGGAACGAGTATAGAGAAGGGAAACAAACAAGATTAGTGAATGGAACAACGGGTTGCTCTTATGAAGAGAGGCTTAAGTTTTGCAAATTACAGTGTCTGGAGACTGGCACTTGCGAGCTGATTTGATTGAGGTGAATAAGACTTTGAATGGTTTGAGCATGCTCAATGCTGGTGGGATTCATTCTCTTTTTCAGATTAATCGCCTGAGGAGACATAAATTAAAATTCAGGAATGACAGTTGAAGAACAGGTGTGTGGAAATTTTCCTTTAGCCAGCAGTTGGTGGTTGAGGAAACTGGAGAAAATTCAAAGGTCAACTGGATAGATAAAGAGCGTGAGGGTTTGTGCGTGTATAGTGGTTATAATCACCGTACTCCTCCCACCGGGTGGAAAAGGCGCCATTCGAATCCCGGTTAATGAAGAGAGGGAATTTAATGAGGCTTTTCTTGGTTGGGTTAGTCGGTTTCAGGATGGATAGAAAGGTTCCATCCCCCCCCCCCCTCTCGTGGCGGAAAATCGGATTTTTCATCCACCAAACGGACAAATCGTCCAGAGAACCCACGGAGTTCTTCATACATGAGTGTACGAGACTGTTCTCAGGTGTTCCTAAAATGACATTTTACATACGAGAGCTGGAAATCAATAGACAGTTTATCATTTTATATGTTTTTATTAATCGAATTAATTATCGCTCATACAGAAACTCTATTATTATAGCTAATGTTAAGAAACATTATTTTTAATTGTCATTTTATGAGATAAAATTTAAACTTTTTTTTTTCCTAACAGGTCTATCTCAGCACAAGGAGAGGATCTTGGATATGGGCCAGAACTGGACCAAGGGGAAGGCCGTTAGATTTATTTTCTCGTTGGGATAATATCGTTATGACATCCTTGCCTTATGACTACGCCTGTACTCTATTCGAAAAGGCTTTGACTAACTTTTTCGATCACGAAGCCTATAGACTCAAACCAAAACACAGAGTACTTGGTCAGCATCCAACGATTAACGACACTTTACCGTCCCGACTCCTCGCTGGAACAGTAGAGCTAAAAGGAGACGTGGTAGGTTTTTCGGAGAGAGGAATAATTTTTGAAGGAGATAAGCACGTCACCGAAATGGACGCTGTCATTTTGGCCACAGGGTATCGCATCACATTTCCTTTCCTCGGTGACGTTGTACAGTCTAAAGATAACAGGGTCCAATTGTACAAATATGCTTTCCCACCAGATCTTGAGCATCCGACACTGGCCATCATAGGATTAATTCAACCTCTTGGGGCCATTTTTCCAATTGCTGAAATGCAGTCTCGATGGTTTGCCCTGTTGATGAATCAAAAACTTCATCTGCCTTCCAAAGAAGCCATGATAGCTGACATCAAAACCAAGACGAAATTAAATGCTGAAAGGTACGTCTCATCTCCGAGACATACAGTCCAAGTTGATTGGATTCCTTTTATGGACGAACTGGCTGAAATAATCGGTGCCAGACCTAAGCTTTGGAGTTTGGCTCTTACAGACCCGAAATTATTTTGGGCTTGTTTGACTGGACCTTGTTTGCCTTCGTATTACCGACTCTGTGGACCACATTCGTGGCCTGGAGCTCGTGAAGCGATTTTAAATTGCACCGAAAGAATTTGGGCTCCTCTAAAGACGCGTCCTGTAGTTTACCAACAGAAGAAAGGATTTGGACTTTTGAAGATTGCGTGGATCGGTGGATTGCTCATACTGTTCCTTCTTTACTGCTTTAAATAGATTGATTCATTTTGGGGATGAAATGGGAGATCTTGAAACGATTCTGCTGATATATTACGTGATTATTCCCTTTCAGACTAAAAGAGAAAGAAAACTAGCTGTGATATTAGTAACATTGGTAGGTTTGCTTATATCTCATTCAATTTCGTTATGGTTTCATTTATCTGAACTTCTTGTAAATGTCCACTCATTAAAAAAAAACAACAACTTTATACACTCGTATGTATATAATAAAATGATTATATTTACTTGATAACGTTGTGGTTTAATGGAATATAATTCGAATAGTTTATTTGTGTTACACTTATTTGTGCCAATCAAAAAATAAGAGAATATAATAGAGAGATAGAGTAGATGTTATAGCTTTGCTTTCTCCTTAGGAAGATAGCAAACCCTGGAGAGCATAACGGTCTTCTAATCTATGTCATCAGAAGAGTTACCCTGAGAGAGAGAGAGAGAGAGAGAGAGAGAGAGAGAGAGAGAGAGAGAGAGGGAAATCACCAAGAAAGAGAAGAATAATGATATCCAGCTCAGGACCCTGGGTGCGCCAAGCCCATACTCACCAGATGTGAGCTCCTGGGGATATTCAACGTATAAAAGTGGTCATTACAGAAATCTTGTCCACTTCAGGTGAAAAAGGCCTGAGTTCGAATCCTGTCAATTACGCGAGGAACTTTTATGGTTTTATTCAGTCCGTGGCTGAGTTCTTTGGCCTCAGGAGAGATAGTAAGGTTACAGAGTACCAGGGGAATCTAATAATCTGAGATAAAATTAAGTATATACATACATATAACCTATTACAACCAAATATAATAATTAACACAGTAGAGTATTAAAATAAAGCTAATACAATATGAAATATTCCACCTCTAGTATAAGCAGAAGGATATCTCACTGAGGAGCGAGTAATAACTTCAGCGACAGCTACCAGCATCTGCACAAAAATTTCCGCTTATTGTCTCTGTAGGCAGAGTCCTTGGACCACAAGCCAAAATCAATATCGAATAAGTTGAGCGCATCGATGATGCTATTGGAACAGTGCCTACTGAAATTTCAGAGCTTTTGTAGGTTTGAGCAAAGGACTGGAAGACTTCTGAGAGCTCTGGCGGGACCCTTTCAGTCCACTGACCCCCAGAAATTGATAAAGTCGAGAACTCTAGACCAGAGGACTAGTTCCATTGTGACTCTCCGCCTACATGCAAAGTGCTAGACAGGAGTACAGAGGAGGTTGATGCACAGCTGTGATTTTTCAAGTGGTATATAGCAGTTGAGCCCAATTGTTGGCCAACATTAGGACCCAGAATTCTAGACCCCAAATTCTCTTCAGGTCGGACTTCGCAGTGGCAGATCAAATTTCCACGCCATGTCCCACGATAGAGCAAAACACAATAGGGACTGTCTGATTATCTCTTTATTGCTATCTCTGCAGAGGGCAAGTCTTTCGACCAGGAATGCTTGAGTGTAGTTGCTGTTGTTGTTGTTGTTGTGGGGTTTTAGGAGCATTGGCGACTAAGGCCATGTTGCTCCGCGTATACTGTCTGTAAATTGCGTGTGTTCTGAGGTCGATTTTCAGTCTGTTTTCTGCATGAAAAACGCGAGTTTCCTGGAGAAAAAGACCATGCAATCTCGCCTGAGACCGATTAAGTCAGCCACGTTGGGGGAAAAAAAAAAAACCTTATAAATTCCTCCCGTCATTGACAAGATTCGACTCAGGTTATTTCCACCCGGTGTGGGGAGGACGGCGATCTTATCAACTGTGCTACCCACTAGGGCCGTTTAATTGCTGAACCTGTTTTTTGTAGGTTACATTTTCGTTCATTACCACCCTAAGAATTTGACTGAATAAGCGAGGATAAAGCATTCCCTGAAAGAGAGGGTCAAGCAGAGAATGCTAGACTGTGGAATACTTTAGGAAAGAAGAGCAAACATTTCGACTTTTCAGGATTAATTTGGAGCCTAAAGAAGGCGGCGAATTTCTAAAATTAATGCAGATACTGATGGAGGACAGTGAAGTGCGATAAGATATGTGCAGCGACTGTTGAGGTACAGGGCTCTGGAATCAATATCGTCGGCATACGCTAAAAATGTAGATAACTCAGTCATGAGTGGTAGAAATATAATGCAGGAAACAGCAGTGCCGACAACGATCCCTCTTGGAGGATATCGTCTTCCACTTCTTTCGTGAAACAGTGATGACCTTGTTGATGAGTAAATTTCTCATGTGCGTGCAGTGTTACCAGCAAACCGTAGTAATTCTCAAGGGGGCACATGAGAGGATTAAGATGTACGAAGGCAGCTTTGAGATCCAGGGAAAGAACATGAAGGACCGATCTTTGTTCCCAGGAATGAAGGGTTTTCGGGATCAGTGATTGTTGAGCTTCATGGTAAAAGTAGAGATTTTGGCAACAACCTGCACTATCAGACAAAGTCTGGCAGGAATAAGAGATAAAAAGGTTCTCGAAAAACAGGTTTAGACATGTTCAGTGCCATGTGTTCCGCTACAATATGGTCATCCAAAATCTCGTATCAAGAAATGTTTTAACATGGAATATTGGATGACGAGATGACTCACTCATCCCTGACTATATCCGAATCGAATCTCCAGTCCAATCTTGAAATCATCTCATGAACTCAAATACTAATAGACTTTTATTTATTTTTATTTTTTTTTATTTATTAACACACAACTGTATATACATTCTCAAGATATATTAATCAATTTATATACAATATTTATATACAGATTTTATATACATACTCTTATATATACTGTAGTCTTTTTGAACAATTGATTGTGTGTGTCCTGATATGAAGGGTGGCTCCTAGACATAAGCCCATCTCCACCTTTTACTCCTGTGAAAGCTCAGAACGTCTGCAAAACAGGCCTGAAAAAAGATCATTATGTCAGGCCATTTCGCCACCAGGGACTAACCAACACCTGATCAACCATTCTCTGTGTGTGCTGTAATGCACAAATCCCGCACCTACCGGAAGTAGTGCTATACTGGTAGGTGCCAGCAATCCCGCCCCCAAGGCTGCCCAAACTTGGAGGCCAGCGAAAAAATTATAAATAATAAAAAATAAATAAATAATTGAAAAAAAAAAAGTTCCAACTAAGAACAATGTATACTTGTTGAAACAAAAGCAACATTATACAATTATTTACATGTAAATAGCAAAAACATACACTTAGAATGACATTAACTTAACAATAACACTTAGAAACATTAACACTTAGATTAACATAATCTCCACTTAGAGTCCATCCACAAATGCAAGCCTGCATTTGGGTGTCCAGGAGCAGAAGATCATCTCGCACTGTAAAGAAGAAACATCCTATAAAGATGACATTTCACGAAGTGTTCTGTCGTCAAATGTGCAGCACTTCCCTTAATTGGTATCCTGCAATAGATTTCTTAACTCCTGTCTTCTTTTAAAAACTTCGGCCGAGAATTCCTGAAGCAAAGCAAAGATGTCCCACCTCTGAACCAAGAGAGGTAAATTATTCTCCGTGAGGTTTGGTAACCTATTTAGTAATTCCTGCCTGTCTGAAGAATACAGATGACATGTCTACCTGATTCAACCTCACCGCACGAACAGTAGGGGTCAGGTTCTAATCCTCTTTCAAATAGTTTGGCCCTTAAGCCATGTCCAGTGATTAAGTAACTCGTTGTCATGGTGGGAGCAAACCAAGACGACACCCTCCTGTCCATTGCAAAGCTTACGGCTGGAATGAAGCCTCTTGTAATGGTTCCATACTCACTCAAATCCCAACGTTGCTGCCAGCAATTCACAAGCTCGCCCCAAATTCTACGTTTTTCCTCCTTTATGTTGTTATTTGGATTAGAGGTGATATTCAATATTTGTAACGCCCTTCCCTTCTTTAAGTTATATACAATACCTCGGAAAATAATGTGTAAATCCAAGGGGATGGCACCTGCAATAACCTGTAAGGCATTTGTCGACACTGTCCTTGGAGCGCGTATAACTGTAAGCAACATTGTACGTTGCAGGGACAGAAGCTTGGCTTTAGTTGTAACCTTGGTAGCAGCCGCAAACCAAATACCAGCACCATAAACTACAATGGGAAGAAATATCGTCTTGTAGTACAATACCAGAGTTTTTTTTGGATAAATCCCATTCCTTGCAGGAAATTCTAACAACTGCAGCTACGAACTTTTTGATTTTTTCATTGATTTTAGTGACATGTATATGAAACCTGAGACGATCATCTAAAGTTAAACCCAAATACTTGGTGTTCTGTACATATGGAATTTGAGTACCATATAGGGTTACCTTTGGCGGCCTTCCATAATCGAAGTGGTGTTTAAACACCATGAAATTGGCTTGGTGACAGAAATCTTTAGTTTATCCAAACCCGCCCATGCCACTAAATTATTCAAAACTGACTGAATTTTTTGTTCGAGAATTTGTCTTGATCCTCCCTGCACTGCCACCACCAAGTCATCTGCATATGCAACTTTGATGAACTCATCGCTATCCTTCGTGAGCCACTGGTCTAGCACTGCATTCCAAAAGAGAGGTCCCAAGACTGAACCCTGAGGGCATCCTCTTGAAACGGTAGTCGTGTATGATAAATGCTTTGCACATACTCTAATTTGTCGGTCCTTAAAGTAAGATCTGAGGACTTTGGACAGGTAGTCATCACACTTTGCCAGTTGCAGTGACCTGAGAGCACTCCCCCACCAAAGGAAATCGAAAGCGCCCTCAAAGTCAATAAAAACAGCAAGAACATATTTGCTGTTTGCCTCCTGAATGTAAGTCAGCAAGGTTGAGATTGCGTCCTCAGTGGATTGTCCTTTTTTGAATCCAAACTGGCAATCAGAGGAGAGTTTATGTTCTGTAAATATTTTTAAAATCCTTGGGGCAATCAACTTTTCAAATAATTTTCCAAGATTGGCCAATAAAGAGATTGGCCTGTATGCTCTTGGGTTTGTTTTTGGCTTTCCCGGTTTATGCAAGATTTTTAAGAGCGCAAGCTTCCATTCAAGAGGGAAAAGCCCTTCTAGCAAGCATTTATTAAATAAGTTCAATAAAATCTCAGGGAGGAATTCATAAAATTTTTCAATTACTTGATTCTCAATGAGGTCAATGCCAGGACATTTTTTATGGTTCAATTTAGCTACTGCAGCTCCTAGCTCAAACATATTAAAAATGGCAGTTTCGGTTGTTCCCTTATATTCCCGATTAATACGTCTAATTTCCGCTTGATCAGGGCTGTCCATATACGGCAAATCTTCCGGAAATAGGCTACTCACTATCCCTTCGACTGTAGATTCCCAGTCCGAAGTTTCTTGATTCTCTCTAATTATCGTGTTGTAAATTTCACCACACAAAAGTTTATTTCTTGAAAGCTTATATATTATACCCCAAGGGTCAGCATTTCCTGTTTCCTTCACCAGACGCTGCCAACAATTTTTCCTGCTATCAGCAATTGCTTTGTGGTACCTCTTCGTCAAGTCTCTGTAATCATTTTTCAAAGCCTGAGTGTCTGCGTCCGATAGATGCCTATTCCTTTGGTATGCTTTTCGTGCTTGTTGAGTTTGTTGTCTCAATTCAGCTAGTGCTGAAGACCACCATGGGACAGAAGTTCTTCCTGTCTGTTTTCTTTTCGTCGAGTAGGCCATCGCTTGATATAAATGATATTGAACCAGAAAAACATATTCTTTTGCTGTTAAGGTGTTAATAATTACTTTGTCATCTCCATTAAAAATTGTATTCAGATATTCATGAAACTTGGTCCAGTTCACCCTGTCCATCCGAAAACGCCTTAAATCTCTTATTATTATATCCACTTGCCTATCCTCAGGTAGAATCGAGAAGGTGATTGCTTGATGGTCACTATTAATTAGATACGGATTGACGTCCCAATTTTGCACCCTATCCACCAGATTCATGGAGGTTAAAGTAGCATCTATATTAGATTCACCATTTGTCGTCGAGAATGTATATGGTTTATTTGGTAAGTTCTTTACACAGAGATTATGATCCAAGATCAGATCAACCAACTGCTCGCCTCTAGCATCAGAAAAGCCGCTGTTCCAAAGTGTAGACTTAGCGTTGAAATCAGCTGTAGTAAGTTGTTAGCTGAAAATCTGCAACATACCCTGTCCAGTCTGTGTAAGGCTGGCTGAATATCTTCCGAGGGAGGACAATACTGGGAAACTAGATAAAACGACTGGTCCCTGGAGGAAACCAGGATACAAACTGTGGTAGCAGAACATTCACTTGAGATAGTTGTTATTATTAGTTCACTGTTAAAGATAATTATGGCGGCCTTGGGTCGATCGTCACTTGAGGCAATAATCCTTGCCGAAATTGGATATCCTATAACTTTATACGCTGAACCCCCTACCTGAGAAGAGTAATACGGTTCTTGCAAGCATACAATATCAAACCCCAGATAATCAGCAGCGTTCCTAATCTC
The DNA here is from genome assembly GCF_048544385.1 of Mastigoproctus giganteus. Lineage (NCBI taxonomy): Eukaryota > Metazoa > Arthropoda > Arachnida > Uropygi > Thelyphonidae > Mastigoproctus > Mastigoproctus giganteus. The sequence goes on along the minus strand of NC_143586.1, from coordinate 68,169,797 downwards.
GTCCGCCGCTGCAGGAGATCTATGCCCATTAATTTGAAGAATTTTTATTTCGCCGTATTGCAGGTTAACACTTGTTGAATCAATTACAGTTGTATTATTCCTGTCTGGTTCTTCGGTCTGTCAATTCAACAGCTTTAAGATACTCAGGGCATTTATTATCCCTGACCGAGTGATTACAATCCCTACAATTACAATCCCTACTCGTTTACAATTAACACACTGAGGTGGTTCCTCCTTGTGAATACAGTCAGAAAAAACATGGCCTCCACCCCCGCAGTGGCCACAAGATACAGCTTTATGGGAACAGAACTGTGCCCACTGTGACCATATCCCAGACATCTGAAGCATTTGCTTACAAGTGTAAACTTACGAAATCTATGTGACGTAAAACCTAAATAAATGTTGTCACTCTGAATCACGTATCCCATAAGGCGTGGGCTGAAACCAATAACCCAATTGGTCACTTTGGTTCCGGTGCCAGAGTTAAATATGAATGTAATCTCATTCTTAACTTCCTCCTGGCTAAAACCAAAGTCTTTTAAATTTTTATTAATTAAGTCCTCCAAAATATCCTCCTTTGAACAGTCTTTCGGGACACCGTAGATCAAAATTGTAGGATCGGACAATCTGGGTTTTTGTATTGATAATCCTGCTTTTTTTAATGCAGAAGCACTTGAGATCTTCTTGGCATCATCAGGATTTGTTGTCTCTAACAACATACCTTTATTTCTCAAAAGACGTACACCCTTGATTTTCATGTCCTTGTGATCTTTTTTAATCACTTCAGTAACTGCCTTCCTGATATCCTGGCTAGACGCCAGGGACGATTCTGCTGAGGGCCTAAGTATTAGTATGTTTTCGGAATCAGAGATCCCACTTCCGGAATCCATCCTATCTTCACCAGCAATTGGTCTGCCCGAAAAAGCTGCCACCTCCACTGAAGACGTTAGCAGTGGAATCTCTGTTATTTCAGGAGTCTGTCTATTTCGCGTTGTACTACTACGAACAGCTTCCGTAAAAGTCTTATGAGGATGTAGATCCTCATAAGACTTCTGAAGTCCCCAACGACATCTTATGATGCCATTGGGGACATCAGAATCATCGATATTCGTCTAACACTAAGCCCTGCAGTGTGGCAGTCAGCTAAATGCAGTTCAGTTCATTATTTATGAACTGAAGGGTTTCACATCTAACGCCCAGTGGCAGTCCCAGGTAGGGGCTAAAAGGATTAAAGTCTCCTCCAAGCTTCTGATAACAATAATAGTAAACCTTGAGAAGGCCACTGATAATGCCACCTGGCATTTTACAAATTACGCGATTATCCTATGGTGTCTCAATACTTTTGATAGCAAAAATGCATGTTTATATAATACTTTTATGCTGCTCTTTAATGCTGATAAAACACATGCTTCCCTATAACTGTAGCACTTCTTCTTTTCAGTGTTTATACACGATTACAATTTTGAAAAAATTGCACCCATTAATTACATTCTTAAGTCAGTCTAGCCAATGAAATGATCTTGTTATTATCGGACAGAAGACATGTGACAGATGCGGAAATAATTCAAGGTTTCTAATTGCTCCTCTGCGATAGGAGTCACGAAAACGAGTGTACTTCAGGGACGAAGTACATAGACATAGTTCTACACGTGTTTTTGTGTTAACAAGTTCTGCAGCGTATTTCTTACCTCAATCAGATCATTCCAAAGAGAGTAAGTGCCTGTTAATTTGTCGTTGTTTCAAACTGTTAGCGAATATAAACCGTCTGTATATCAAGGACGAATTATAGACGGTATCAAGGACGAATTATAGCCGGTTTATATACGTGTAAAGCTAGCTTTCTATAAGGTGTGTGTTAAGCGCCAATGTAACCAAGGCTGTGAGGCAAGTGTGTGTATTATGTAACTCTTTTAAAGATTTATATAATCTATATACATGGTTAAAAAATAAAGAACAGCGTTGTGAATTAATAAAACATATTTGTACATCTTCCAGTCCATGGGCACTCGCTGAATCCAGGGATGCTCTCATAATTATGCTAAGGGTTTGCTTACCCCTTTCGCTTCTTCCTTTAAGATAAATGGACAGATCCCATAAACCATGTCTTTTTTACGTTTAGTTTCAACAGTTTATCCTCTCCTTTCTCCTCAGTTATCACAAAATGATTCAGCTCTGCGCCAGAATTTTCTCACTTCAGGCATCCCCATCCCCATTCCTAAAAAATTCTTCATGCGTAAATGTAAATGCAAAATACGCATTCAGTTTGTCCACAACCTGAATAGGATCATCAAGAGTTAACCCATTAGAAATCAAGTGGACCAATGTGATTCAACTCTCTTCTTCTATTAAGATCAGCAATAATGATTAAAATTGCATTTATCTCTAAGAACCAGTAATTGTTTTACGAATTAAAGAATTTAGCCATACATGAGCTGACTGCCATCCCAATCATTAAACTGTTTTTTTCTTTCTTTCCTTTTTTTTTCTTTTTTTGCAAGTAGAATGTCGGGGACGAAGAAAGTAGCTGTGGTTGGAGCGGGAGTTGCTAGTCTGACAGCGATAAAAGCGTGTAAGGAGGAACAGATTGATGTGGTGTGCTTTGAAAGGACCGACAACTGGGGAGGAGTGTGGAGATATCGAGATGATGACGTCGTTGGAGTGCCTTCTGTAATGAAGTCCACCGTCATGAACACCAGCAAGGAGTCGAGCGCATACAGCGACTTCCCACCGCCTGCTTTCTTCCCCAACTATCTGACCCACAAAAAGGCTTTGAAGTATCACGAGATGTACGCGGAACACTTCGATCTGCTGCGTCACATAAAATACAATCACGAAGTGGTGAAAGTGTTTAAGGCGTCCGATTACGAAATCACTGGAAAGTGGGTGGTGAACGTCAGAAATAAGAAAAATGACGGTACATTTCAAGACATTTTTGATGGCGTGATGGTGTGCATTGGTAACAACACTTTTCCCCACTTTCCAGACATCCCTGGTATGAAAAATTTTCGAGGGAAGGTGTTGCACTCCCATAGTGTGAAAGATGGAATGGGCTTCGAAGGGAAAACTGTGGCAGTCGTCGGAATTGGAAACTCCGGAGTGGACGTTGCTGTTGAACTGAGTCATGTTTGTGACAAGGTTTGTAAATTTCCATTTTGGTTTTTATAAATTAATGGGGAAAAGGTTCTTAACACAAAATACATCGTCCAGAACACACCTTATATTTAATGGCTTGGCAACAGAATCCTATTCTATTATTTCTAAATTATAAATTCTTTAAAATGCTTTTCAGAAATTTTGGATTATGCAACAAGAGAATGTAGGCACATTTCATAAGCACTGAATTTTATTCATTTCTTCCTAGGATATCTGCTATAACGATCTTGGCAACCATAAAGACCGTTGCAGACTAGTCGATTGTCCCTTAAAGTAAGCCCACACAAAGAAACCATTTTAGACATTGAGATCACACATTGTAGTCTTTTGTGTCCCACCAACGCTGCAATGTCTTGACAGGTTCTTTGATTGCATTATCAGTAAAAATACATTGAGTAGCCAATTTATTAAGTTCTTCTTCCTCTTCAAGAGGAGTGTTTCCATTTACAATGAGTTTCCTCAGCCTACAAGTTATTTTTTGGTAGAAAATTTTCCTGCCATAAAGTGCGGTTCAAGATGTCTTGTCTATTAAACCTCGGGCTGTCATGCACTCCCGTACTCTATCCATCCGTGTCCTCCTAGGTTTGCTAGGAGGACATGGATGGATTTCCTCTTCCAGAGGAAGAGGAAATCCATTCATGGTCTTCCTCTTCTCCTTCTTCAGGAGGTATCCATTCCAGGATAGCCTTTGGATATTTGGTTTCTTGCATCCGTTTTACATGTCCATACCATGTTAAACGCTTTTCTTTGACAGTGTCAATAATATTCTTTCTCTCTTATGTCTTCATTCCGTTTTTTGTCTCTTCTAGAAGTTCTTGCTGAGCGTCTCCAAAAATCCATTTCTGTGGAGAGCAATTTGTTTTCCCCTCGCCTGTTCAACGTCCAGATTTCCGCTTCATACAATAGAAGACTTTGTACAATCGTTTGAAGTACAAGTTTCTTTGTTTCATTTAGAATATTTCTGTTCCATAGAACAGAATTTAACATGCCAATAGCCTTTCTGCCGTCTGAAATTCTCTTACTGATCTCTGCTTGGGATGATACATCACTTTATAATATTGATCCCAAATATTTGAATTTATCGACTTGTTTTATTTTAAAACCTTAAATATTTGTCCTAATTTCAGCCTTGCTAAAACTGATTTTTAGACCCGATGGTTTATTTCCTCAAACAACTGACGACATGCATGGTGATCTTCTAAGTCTTAAGTCTTCTGCATCTTCTAAGTCTTGTACTATCACCACCTGATCATCTGCAAAAAGTAAATTGTGAATATAGATGTTCTTATTGATCGGCAATTCCATTTTATTGTATTTTTTTTAGCAGGATCTTAGGCAGATGTCGATATAAATTTTGAAAAGGTATGGTGACATGCAACAGCCTTGTAATAAGCCTTTTGAAGTGTGGAATGATCCCACTTTAATTCTGCATCTACTTTCTCTGTAATCCAGGTCTTTTTGGGTCCTTGGCTCGTCTTTTTTGCCTAGGATTTCATGTGCTATTTTTTTGCAATATTTTTTAAATATTCGTATATTTCTTCATTATTACATTTTATCTCTATGCTAATTGCGGCATCCAATCTCCGAGTGAAGTTGTTTCGAATGCTGTCATCCTTAAGTAGTTCAACGTTAAATTAATCCGTTTGTAGCATTTCTCCTTCCCTGCATTGTTAATTGCCCACTCTCATATTCTTAATATTATGTTGTTAATATGAGATAATATTCAACAACATTTGAAACATTTTTAAGTTTAATCATCATCGTCATCAGCCATTCTCAATCCACCGCAGGATGAAGGCCTCTCCAGAAACTTTCCAGTTCCTTCTGTTTTATGCAATGGCCATCCATTTATTGCCCACGAACTGTTGAATTTCATCTGTCCATCTCTGTTGTTGTCTTCCAGGTTTTATTTTAGTTCCTGTTGGGTACCATTATGTTATTTTCTTAGTCCATCTGTCGTCATCTCTTCGCGCAATGAATCCCTTTCTGTGGCATACTTGTTCATCATTACTTTTGTTTTAGCCATATTCATCTTTAGTCCGAAATCCTTACTAACTCTGCATAACTGATTAAGAATTTCCTCTAAGTTAAGGTAAGTATTTGCACATTAATCTACAGAAGCGTGCATTGCGAAATGAACTTCTAATTTAAATCAATTAAAAGAACATTCAAAATGTTGTTTTTTTAACTAAGTTAATTCTGAAATTAAGAAAAAGGAAATAAAATTGCATTTTAACTAATAAACTTTGTGGAGAATTTTTAATTGCGTTACTTTGGCGCATATTTTACTGGACAACAATAATATACATTTTTTAAACTTTTTCTTTTCATTTCAGGTGTACTTAAGCACTAGAAGAGGATGCTGGATTGGCACCCGTCTATTACCGAATGGTAAACTCTTCGATTTCTTTTCCCGCTTGGATCATATTATTGCCAGTCTTTTACCAAATAGACTCTTGAATTCAATGATGGAAAAGTCCCATTACAATGTCATAGATCATGACCTGTATGGTTTAAAACCTAGCCATAGTATTACCAGTCAATATGTCACTGTTAGCGACACTCTACCCTCTCGACTTATGTGTGGGGCTGTCATTTTAAAGAAGAGCCTTCTCAAATTCGTGGAGAATGGGGCTTTCTTTGAAGGTGATGATGCCTCCACTAAGCTGGATGCAATAGTCTTTTGCACGGGCTACGACATCAAGTTTCCTTTTCTTAGTGATGTTGTATACACAAATATTGACGAAGTTCAGTTGTACAAATATGTATTTCCCCCTAAACTACCTCATCCCACTATGGCATTTATTGGGATCATCGTAACTCTTGGTGCCCTTTGTCCAGTCATAGAAATGCAATCACGGTGGGCAGCCCTTGTTATCAATGGGAAACTGAAGCTTCCTTGCTCTCCTGCAATGTTGGAAGACATTAAAAGAACGAAGAAAATAAACAGGAGGCGTTACATCAAGAGTCGTCGTCACTGCTTCGTGACAGAACGGGGTCCATATCTGGACATGATAGCCACTCTGATTGGAGCTAAGCCTAATCTTTTTCAGCTGGCTTTAACGGACCCAAAACTGTTTTGGACTTGCCTTATGGCACCTTGTTTTCCTTATCAGTTCCGTCTTCAAGGTCCTCATAAGTGGTATGGAGCACGCGAAGCGATTATGAACTGGGAAAAAAGATTTCGAAAGCCATTTCACACTCACTCCATTAATTACAGAAAAAAATATAATGTTAATAGATTTCTGTTGATGGGAGTTGCAGGTGCAATTTTTGCGCTCATTTGGATGCTTCACCCATTGAAATTTTTGTCTGGACAGTATTAGGAATCTCACCGTCTATCTAACTGAGAGGATAGATACAAATTTTAATACTTTTATGAGTTTGCAGCGAAAGCAACTATCAAACAGTTTGAAAAAGCTAGAAATTCTTTTATTTTAAAGCAAAATGTTAAGAGTCAACGTGGCGAAGAAAACTGCATTATTTCCTGTAATCAGGTGTGAATTTTTGTGAAATATATTAATAAATAAATGAAAGACACAAGCGTTTCTTACTTGACCAGAAACTGTTCACACTCCTCCAGAGTAGTTACAATATAGAGAGTAAAATATTGCAATATTTCGTGGTATCATGGTTAAGTCCTTAAAACCCTGACCACACCGGGTGGAAAGGCCCGGGTCCGAATCCCTCAAAGACATGAGGAACCTTCATGGACTTTTTTCACTCTGTGGCTGGGTTAGTCGATCTCAAGCATGGATAGTTCTTATATCTTATCTGCTTCTCTAACTTCATATTTTATCTATTTTAATTTTGTATTTTATTTATTATATGCCTATTTTTTTAGAAGCTTTCTGATCAGTCTGCTGTTACAAGAATTTTTGCGATGTGTGTTCTGACTTCCAAGGCCGTTTTACTAACTTTGAGGATAATTGCATTCACGCAATACTATTATTAAGAGAGATGGACGAAAAAAATATCACGTCCCAGTTTGACAAGGTCAGTTGGAGTCAGCCTGTACTATTCCTACCCGCCTTCCTCAACTTCCCCATCATAAGAAAGTTTCAGGAAATGCATCTTGATGATGTACGAGTAATCAAAATACCACTAGCTGATAATGGAGTTAGCTTTTTATTTTGTAGTCGTGACAACTCCCATCTTTGGTGGAAGCATACTATTAAATAATTTGTTTCTTGGAATACTAAGAGAGACGAGAGTTCCACTGTTTAGAGTTCACTCCAGAGTAATTAAGAGCACGAAGGGTTAGTATATTTTGTCTGTAAACTCTCATTTTATAGTCCATTGTAGTTCATTTTATAGTCCATCTGCAAACTCTCATTTATAGTCCATAACGAATTACAAGAAAGGTTATTGTTGGTGTTGCAGTGATTGGGGACATCAGAAGATTGTTTAAGGTTATATCGGGTTTATGGATAAATTTTTCATTTTTATACTGAAAAAAATGTATACATAAATTGACTGCTCATCAATCTGGGCCCCTTCTCGAGTAATTCTAGGAACATGATGGCGAAATCAGACCCAGGGGTTGGGTGGAGTTTCAATAGAAGTCATACCCTATTTGCGAGTTCCACTGAAATTCTGTGGGTTGCATTAAAACGTGATATACGAGCTCACATTGCCCGCCCTAACCTCTTTACTGATTGAACTAAACAAACTGAAATATTAGGGCCACCCAAAGGACAACCCATCTGTTCATGTGTGTTATATCCATAAGTTGTATGCGTTCTCTGGTCGATTTGAGTGGAAGTAAAAAACTTGTTTTCCACGCCTGAGACTGACGAAATGAAAAATAACCATAAAAGTTCCTCGTATCATTTTACGGGATCGGACTCGGACCTTTACCAACCGGTGTGGAGAGGACAGTGATTGTAACCACTGCAATGCGCTACCGTGCGGACATTACTGATAGAACCGTATAAACATTGTATGGTATCTTATGTAGTTCAACTCTGCCTTGGTACAATTTGATAAAAACAAAACTCTGCAAAAATTCTGTGTTGTTTGTGGCCTTTTTGTCACCAGGAAGGAGATCACCTGGAAAGCCTGCCCAGTGTCCATCTACACCACAGGAGGTAGGCATGTACAGCGGCTAAACCTCTGTTTTAAAACTCTTAGCTCTTACTGCTGTAGCATCAGAGAAAAAAATAATAATTATAAAATAAAATAAATAAAATCCCGTACCCACTATAGAAGAAGTGCTATACCAGTGGATACCAACAAATAATCCCATACCCCGGGCAGACCAAACCCAAGGTATCAGCAAAAAAAATAAATAAATAAAATAAAATAAATAATAAATAAAGTAATGAATTTAAAACACAGTTAAATAAAATAAAATCCTGCCCCCACAGGAAGTGAAAGGTAAAACCTGTGAGTGCTAGCAAAAATTAAAAAAATAAATAAATAATAAATAATAATAATCAATAGAAAAAATAAAATGAAAATAAAATGTAGATAAATAAAAATAAGATAAAAAGAGTACACTAGAAAAAAAAATGCAGATATATAAATATATATATATCTAATCTTGCACTTTGCCAAAGTCCAATTCCAGCAGGAATCTTCACTAGGAAGGCAAGTTGGTATCATGCAGTTGAGTGAGAAGGCATGGAATGGTGACCAAATTCTTGGTGGGACTGGAAGCAGTGGGTCAAAGCTGCATTTTGATACCCTTTGGCTGACACGTATAATTTTGTAATTCTAGGAGATCATCTATTTTTCCTAGGGGTGAAACCGGCTGTATTTAGTACCAATAAAAACATAGATAAAATTGCGAAAATCCAGATTAACCTGTATCGAAAACAAAATGAAATCAAATTGAAGACGAATGTATCGATTTTCGTCTCTTTTACGTAATCTCTTGAGAATTACTGAAGTTTGAGAATTGTTACTCCAAATGTGCTTTTCAGTCAGTGAGCACTTCGCTTGTTTCAAAAGAAAAACAGAATTGAGACATAACCGGTGTACGCACGATGTTTCACAAACAGGAATTTTCTGCATGTAGGAAATTCCTGTTTGTGTAATAAATGTAGGAAAGTATGAATCACTTTAAACGGAAACTTTACTAATATATATTTTCAATACTTGTGAACACAATTTTTACTTATGAAAACAAAATATCGTATGAAAAAATATAAACTATAAACTAAAAATATAAATATAAACTTCGAATTGATTTGGGGTCCAGCATGAACCAATTATAAAACCGAGGGAATTCCTAACTAATGTCCACAAATATTTTTAATGAAATACCAGAAGTTAGATATTTTCCTTCAATAATTATTCGGTTATTAACAGAATTTGTGGCTCTGCAGAAGAAAATACTTCATAATTTTAACGACGATTGTTTCTGAGTGTAAGTTGGTGTTATGGACAGTTATCAGGCGCCCTCTAGTGGAAAGCTTTCTGAGTGGGAAAAAATAAAACTGAAGACTGTATACAGTATACTGTGTATATATACATATATAGTTTTATACAAAACATAAATCTCAGTTAGAGCGCATGTATATAACTGATTAAACAGTAAACATAACATTAAAAAAGAATACATCGTAGAATATAGCAAAATATTATAAAAATTAATTATTTGAAATATTTAAATCGTTTAAAACTGTACGTGAAATTTCAAAAGAAATAAAAAAATCAAAAAATACAATGTATAAATATCACGGCACTTAGACATAAAAGCTGAAAGAGGAAGATTTATTGTTTGATTTATTTTTATGACTATTCAGTTTAGTGAATAAACTTTATATGGAATTAGATGAGAAGTAAATATGACCTCTAGATATCATTCATACGATTTTACTCTTGATACTCAGATATTGTTTAAAAAAATAAAAGGATTGAAATATCTTAGGAAGAAACGCCGATATAGAATAACGAACAAAGGTCAAAGTGAATCGCTAACAAAGGCCCAATGATTGCACAATGAAAATTCGAATAGATACAGTGATCTGAACTGACCCCAAAGCATGACTTTTCAAGTAAATCTTTTTATGAATTTGATATTCGATGATGATTGTGTAAGCGAGTTTATATCATAGATAATCAAAATATAAAAACCTTGACAGACAAGATCAAGTACCACAAATGTACCATGACCTTAATTAAGCCAAGTGTGATATTCAAATATCAGACACAGACATCTCGGAAGGGCAATCCAAATGAAGTTGTCATCACCGTGCATTTTTATTGACGCAAGGCCAAATACCATGATTAAATTACTGGAATAAGTTGCCACCGCAGGTTGTTGAGGCTGACGGTTGGAAAGATTCAAGTTACCAATGCCAATCATAGTTACCAATCGACCTTCGAATACAGCCAACATATTTCAATATCCGAAATGTAATTAGATTTTGTTTCTTATAGGAAATTCCTGTTTTTTGGGCTCTTTTAACAATATAGTTTAAAAGAATTATAAATATATAAATACATACTCTGGCTGATAATATATATCGAGGAATGGCAGCGCCACCGTACAAATACTCAAGTTTTGGCGACCTTCAGGTAGAGAGGCCAAGGAGAATGTATGTCCAAGAATACCCTGATATAGGGTATTCACGCAAGTTCAAACATGTCTGATAATTTAAAAGTGGCCTTACGTTACGTGTGGTACTGTGAACGGTTTTGTGAGCTTATTCGGTATTGACTTCAACGTGGTATGATTGGGACAGAAACTGTGAGAGAAATGCTAGAGTTTACGCAGTCCGTGTTTAAAGAAAGCTGAAATTTTAAAGAAGATCGAAAATCTGTCACTGGTGACTCGCGACATGGATAGCCACGGACTTCCACCACTCCAACAAATTCCAAGAGCTCAGGAGGATTCTGGATGAAGACAGCAGAATATCAATCGTCAGATTTCACACCATTTGGCGCGTATTCAGAAAAAACTTGGACATACACTCTTGCCATCTACTGGAAATTCGCCAAAACTTCAACGGTTTCAGCAGAGCGAATGCGGGTTTTAATTTGCAATAGCGCTGCCTTCCATGAATTGAATGATCAGCCTGTGCGAATAAAAGAATGAATGAGCAACAAATAAATCTATTGGAGTATGGTGCTGAATTTGGCACAGTTCCAATAGTTCGAAGTCATTTTGCTAATATGTAAAAGCTTGGACAAAATATACTTCGAATATAATATTCCTTTAAATTAATTTTAAAGAAAACAATTTGAGCAAACTTTGTTTTCAACGAAAAGTAGGAAATCGCTAACAAAGTGGCCAACAATATTACTTTGGTCATTGTCAAAAACAAGTTCTTTCTACGTCTTCAAATAATCCAGATTTTCCATTATTACGTTGAGTTCATGGCATGAGATTTGTCCAGCTCAGTAGCCATGATGGAATGGATAAAGACAGTGTATGTAAACAGTGAACATTCAGAGTTGCCATGAGAAAGGTAAATATTTCAATAAGAAGAGCAGAAATCTATAAATTTACAGATTCCATTGAAGTCCAAAAATTGACAATAGCGTGCATGGACAATTTACTCTAGTATCATTAATTATTAATTAACGAACAATTTTAATAAATATTATTTGTTATTAAAATAAACAAATCGGCACAAACGTTACAATTCTCGATGTGTGATTTCATAAAAGTTAACTGTTTAACTTTTGTTATTTAAAATACAGTAAACATATGATTTTCTTTTTGTAATACATTTTCATTTCTTTAATTTTTTCTTTAGATCTTATGGGCTATTTTCCTGTTTACATCGCTCCACCATCGTCAATTAGTGGCAGCAGATTCATTCACCCCACTTATGGGTATCGCTGGTAATCTGATTCCAGCCGCTCAACTTGTTCCGCCACAGCAAATTTCTTATAGGAGTCCACAACCTAACGCAGTCTCTGGTGCCTCGCTGTATCCGCTGTCACAGCCTGGATTTTTGGTTCCTCCGCCCCCACCATCACAGGACATCCCCAACAAACCATTAGCACTTCAAATTACCGTCGAACAAAAAGAAACTCCCATTTCGAATAACGCTGGAGGGCATATGTGGAAACGAGATTCAGAATCAAATCGTTATGCGAATCCCCACGAGCTTGTAGGCATTAAAAAGCATTCTGAACGTCGACAAATAAATGGCAATCCCAACAGAGAAGTATTTCGTCGAAGAGAGCGGTATTCTCCCTCGAGAGTCAGACACACCAGTTGGTCATATCACAGGAGATACCCCCGTACGATTGAAAAGGAAAGCAAGCGATGGCTTGGTGGTGAAAAGCCGGCTCAACAGAGTACTGAAGAAGAGAGACCGGGCAGAGGGGCGAATATTAAAGTTCAGTATGCGGAAAATCCATCTGAATTCATCGCTAACTTGACTCTGTCGGGGGATGAAGCCCAGTCTGGGAACATTGAACAGCAGCTAGTCGAAAAGATTATGCCCGGATTAGTGAAAGTACTCGCTGTGGAACTGGGATCGACAGGAACTGGAACTGGCGGATCGAAAAGCAGAGGAAGAATTGGAGAAGCAGGTCGACACCAGTATCAGGAACCACTTGCAATGGAAGAGTTGGAAGAAGAAAGGTGAGTATTTGTTACGAGTTTCGATAATGGGCCGATTCTGCATATATCTTAGTCATTGGTTGTAGAATTCATTTCTCCCTGTATGGAGAAATACAGGGAAATTTGGATTCAAGATGAAAAATCCAAATCCCACGGAACTTTGGATTTTTCATCTTGCATAATACGCAATTTGATACTCTGTTTACTGATTTCCTCCCCTAGGCTTTGTGTAGCCCATTCTGTAGTCTGTCAAGCTCACTTAACGTTATCTTTCTTCTTTAGAGAGCTTCTTCTTGTCCTTCCTGGAGGAGAATGTGATTTCTATGACGCTGCTGGAAGAACTTGTTGGTATGATAGGTCTGTTGGCGACTCGCTGACGTTTTCTGTGAAATTTGGTAGAGAAGAGATGGGAAGAGAAAATGTTGTTGTTCTCTGGCAGCAGCATTTCAGACTGAAGGATAGAAACGAATCTTTGTTGATGGAAATTGAACACGGTAAGTTATACAAGATTGAACTACAAAAGATAATGCATTAATTGATCACAATCTATAAATACACGGTTTCTCTTTGGAGGGTTTATGTTAGAGCCCAGAGGTCTCCGAAATATTACAAAATCTAATGTCCTGACAATGAATTGGTGTGTATAAGTGTGTAACTATTTGTGTGGTCATCGGTTTCAGTAATTCCACAGAGCAAAGAGAACGTGAAAAAGAGTGGGCGTAAAATTATAAATTATAAAATAGCTAATGATATCTTGTCCATTTTTACTGCTCTTTTTTCAGGGTGTTATCACTAGAACCCTACTATCTAATGAGGGACCAATAAGTCTCTCATCGGATAGTAGGAAGTCTATCCAACAGGCTGCTCTAGGAGTGTCTCTCATATTCTAAATAAATGGCAGTTTAATTTTTTACCGATGCCATAGTGCAATACCCAGACAACTCTTGATGTAGGCAAAGTTTTTGTGCTGTTATTTAATTCCATTAAATTAACAAGGTACTTTTAATCCAGTATAAATCAAATAATGGTTAAAGATTATGATTTGTGACACGCAGACAATCCTCCTTGGAATATGGTGATTGGCAGCAGTGGAAAAGAATTGCGTATAAGTCCTCTCACAGAATCCAACTTTGATTTCAATTGCTTCACTGCTCGAGTGATCCGAGGTGTGGAAGAAGAAATGGGGTCCAAAACACATCGTTTTGTTTCGGAAATCATCTTCAGAATAAATATCATCCCTGAAGGTAAGTTGAACTCAAAGTGACAGCAATTATTGATATATAAATTTTGTTTAAAAATCTTGTATATTATATTAAATTAATGTCCCCCTGTGGTATCGGGAGTGTTCGAAGGAATTTTGTTAACATAATTAGGAATTTTTTTTAACACGCCTTCTCGAAGTCCAGCTGCCCTTGGGGTATCAACTTTCTGTTTAAAAAAAATTCTTCCTTCTTTTTGTGTTTTTTCCCTTACAGATCTGGGGCGAGTCTATTCTGGGGAAGAAATTACAATCCACGTCGAGAGTTACATTATGTTGCCCGAAGAGGGGATGACCTTCGAATGGCGAATGGAAAAAACTGACGAAGTTAGCGACCTACCCAGCAACATGAAAGTTAGCCATTCCGGAAGATCAGTATCCATCAGGGAGCTAAGAAAAGAAGAAGAAGGGGTTCTCTCATGTTCTATGTACACCTCTAAAGGGGTATTTGTCGCCAAGAGGAGGTTTTTGATTGAGGAAATGAGTAAGACATTGATGAAATCAATTTTGTATTATTATTTAATTGCTCCATTGCTATTAATAATATTTTTATAATACATGTACTTTTAAATTGTATGAAAAATACTATACTTGGCATGAAATTAATAAAATAATTAGTTCATTGATTTCTATCAAATTAAATCGGTGTACTGAATGTGGAAAAATTTGTTCTTGAATTACAGAGATCAATAAACCTAATTATTTTATTAATTTTAATTCGAACATAATGTTTTTCAAGTATTCATTCCTCTTACAGCACATACACTACATGGTCTTGTGGCATTAAATTACATTGAATGTATTACTTGTAGAGGGCGCAGACAGAGATAGCATAAAATAAGAAAATGTTTGATAATTAGCACTTAATAGATGTATTCTACATCATATGTCTGCCCTCGTGGTATCACAGTTGGTAGGACCGCCGTCCTCCCCACACCTAGTGGAAAAGGCCTGAGTTCGAGTCCCGTCGATAACGGGAGGAATTTTATGGACCTTTTTCGCATCGTGGCAGAGTTAGTCGAGCTCCCGGAAACTCGGATTTTTTGTCCAGCAAACTGAAAATCGACTGTCCATCCTCTTTAACAGTTTATATAGTTCTTCCATCAATTTATTCAAACAATTCCACAACAACAGATGGAAGTTTGTTCCAACAATCAACCACCCTGTGGCAAAGACAACTTCCATATATCTATTCTGCAACCATCTTTCATCAGTTTGAACTTATGCTGCCTGATGTGTGTAGTCTGAGCAACGGGAAGAATGTTATCAGCGCTGAACTTACTCAATCTATTCAGGCTCCTAAACAGCTCGATCAAATCTCCTCCCAGGCGGCTAGTCTTCAGGCGCAGCAATTTGCAAAACTTTCCTGTTAAGCGCACCCTTCTGACGCCTTACTTCTCACTCAACTATCCCTTTATCCACAGCAGCAACTTTCCCTTAATGCTACACTGCTCCAATTTGGTACAAATCTTTTACATGCAAGAGTATTAAAATATTTTCTGAAACCTTAGTATACGATATCAAGATTGTTACTTATTGCATCCAGTTCCTTTGTGACTGCATCATAGTATCCAATCAGATTGGTGACTCTATTATTTACCCTGGAACAGAAGTCGAGCTAATAGGTCTGTAATGTTTCCCTTTGATCTCCGTTGGTGAATAGTTGATACATTCACACATATCCAGTCTATAGGGACCCTGAATCCGGTGATATTTTCATAATCATGACTAAAGGCTCGCTTTTCTCTTTTTGCTGTTTTCTTCTCAACATTCTCAACCTTCAATCCATGCACGGCGCTAAGTACTGTAGATTCTAATAGCAGAGGTAGCACAGTGGTTTTGACATTAAAGCATACGAAGAGAAAATACAAAGAGAAAATATGTTGCACTGAAATCAGCTTAATGTTTTTATTCCTGAAAAAATTAATTCTTATATCACAATTTCTCTGTTATTTGCAGGTAGCACTCCAGAAATATCCAGCCATACTTCGGAATCGGAGACTGCAGCTATAAAGCAAATCACGATCGAGCAAGAAAAGCGCAGTGCTGAGGAAGCTACACCAACACAAAGAAGGAGAAGGATAATTCGTAGCGTGAGCAGCAAGAGACACTATCGAGAGAAAAAATTTCCCAGTGAGAGGACCTTTCACAGAGTGATGTCCAAGAGAAAAGCAAAAACCCTTTCAAGACCTGACTTAAGGAGAAAAAGTAGAAGGCGTCGATTTCCTCAAGAAATTGAGGAAGAAGGTACCGAGAAAGAATACGAATATACAGGCGATTTGCCATTGGAAGCCAGCGAAGAGGAGGGTTTGGATGTAGGAGAAGTCATGGAAGAAACTGAAGAGGCATTAGACGAGGCTGCTGGTAAGAAGAAGAAGAAGAAAAAGAAACCGACGAAAGCACCAGGCCGTAAGACGACCACTACAGCATCCGACCGTAGTACTTCAGCCCCTACAACGACAACGGAGGCCCCTCCATCTGAGCACAAACCTGCGCCGACTGTTCAGGTCCATCTTAATAAAGTGATAAACCAGAATATGACGGAGCAGATCGAGGAACAACAAACGACATCAGAGACCGAAACCGAGATGGACGTCGAACTGCGCGAGTCTCAGCTCGTTTCCATCTGCACTACCAATCGAGAATGCAGCAATCATGGTTATTGCGTCATACCTCCGAATAACATCGGGTACTGTAAATGCAAACCCGGTTTCCACGGAAACGGAATTTTTTGTTGGGAGGACGTGAACTATATACCGCCTTCGGGACCATCGACCCATTTTTAGCCTAATTCAGAGCGGGTTTCTTTTTCGTTCGATTTTGAAATCAGATCGTCAATTTATGTACCCCAATGACACTTTGATTGTTACAAGCTGTTTATAAAATCTGACTTACGTTAATGCATACATATAAACATGCAGTGTACTTCACTGCCATAATTTAGTAGTAAACGTTTTTATAACTACTATTATGCCTCACTATTTATTCTTTATGGAACAGTATAAATTTTAATGTCCATAAAATGTTTGATTTTTAAAAAAATTAAATTCTTTTTTCGAAAATATGTTTATTTTAAAAAGCAGGGAAAAGTAAGTCTGAGAGCATTCCTCTGTGAGGCACATCATCGATTTTCTTTCAATATATAATGCAGACTACCTCCATCACAATGATTATATTTTCTAATAGTAAGGCGAGGAGCCTATAACCATCTCCCCGAACACAGTAGTTGCATTTAAGGAGCTTTAGCAACTCCGCATACAAAATGAAGCCCCAGTGTCAATATATGTTGCCAGTTCATCTCTATGTTAGGACTAAATGAGATGGAGTTTGTAATAGGAACGAAATTTGTCAGTGGGCAAGGAGGATTCAATTCACTGTGGTAGGGAAATAGGTTAAGAAGAGTAGAAAGAAAAGTGGACCAAGGGAGAAGTGAATCACGTAATTCGCTATAGTTTTTAAACGTAAATTAATTTACTAGTTGGATTAAATCTGCTGCTTCCCTACGCACTATAAATGTTTATTATCAGCAGCTTAAGCATAAAAAAAACTGAAGAATGATCCGAATACAACAATTAGATGTAATCCTGACTTTCTGTAACATCCATTATCGGGTCAGAAACTAATTTAGATCATAGCTTGAGAGAAATTGATTTTTAAGAGTACATTACACCCTCGAGTTACTGGACCTCAATTTAACGGGCTTCAAAAATAAAGAAATTTGCTGGTTCACTAGTGAATCAACGTTCATTGAACCAGACCTTTTGGCCGTAAGGGACCCAGCGATATAACTGTCATTATTTAAAATATTATAACTAACGATAAAGCAAATTTAACTCTAGATAATGAGGTTGCTCTGCTTTTGTTTATCAGTACGATGGAGGTCTCAGGCGAAGATATTAAGGTTCCCCCCCTACCCAGGAACTGGTGTTTTTTTTTCACTAAAACAGGCAAACCGACAAGAGAACACATACCATGTACAGACATAATACACACAAATAGATAACATAATAATCGGGAGGGCACCCTAATATGACGGGTTTTGTTGTTTGATTTTGTAATGTAAGAACCATGATGCTTAATTAAACCTTCCTTGTGTAACTAAGGCTTAGCAGATATTGCCTTTCAATTAGGCCATTAGCATCAATCAGTGTTGAATGGAAAGGTTAAGGAATAAAGATGCAATGAGGCTTGGTGTATGCTTCATCAGCCAAAAAAGAACGTTGTCTAAACGACTTCTGTCTCCCTTATCATAATATTCTCACTACTAAAAGGTACGGATCCAGTTGTTTCTTTAACTTCGCCAGTCTGTCAACCTCAAACATCGAACAAAACAGTTTGTTCCACTGGGCGTCACTACCAGGATTTCCTAAAAGGGAATTATAGCCCTTTTAGTCCCCACTTGAGATCTCCACTGATTTCAGTAGTCGACAACAAATTGACCAAATGTAAATTTCCTGGGGTTCAGTGTAATAGTTTTCCCAAATAGTTTATATTTATGCCTCCTAGACGAGGATCTGAGCTCTAGAAATAAACAAGTGGTTCCAAATGCGGTTTCACCTCCCATTCATATAATGGAACTATAACTCCACTTATCCCTAGATGCAAAGGTACGGGAAATAATTGATAAGAAAGACACTTCACCCTTTACGATTTCTAGTCTTAGTCCTTACACTGTATGCCAACCTTAACATCTAAATCAAAACACCCAAGTTTCTTTCCTCATTTACTCCCTTCATTTCTGTCCTCCTTCCTCAATGCATAAGTTATTCCTAGTTATTGTTTCCAAAATATAGAACCTTACATTTTTAAACATTAAAGCGTACTTCCAACATTTCTCCAACCACCCACGAAGAATGTCCAGTATGTCCTGAACACTGAATCCTCTTTACGAACTATACAAACCGCATAATATGTCCTACTGAAACTCAAACTCGTCTTGCTTTATAAAAAATTAGTCACAGAAAGGCGAAACAGATCATTAATTTTTAAAATAATTGAATTCGCCATCAAAACAGCAATTTACTTTATTCAAACGAATCTGAAATTCTTCAGAATAAATGCCAACACTCACTTCACGTACATTTTTGTCGTCCCTCTTTTTAAAACTGGTTTCTTCAGATTATGTTGTCGTTCCACCCAAAGCAGCTAAGGCTGTGTGGTGCCACGGATTCCTTGGTGGATTAACTTGGTGAAAAATCCGAGTTTCCCCAAGGACAAACCGGTTTTTTTGATTTTGCCTGATTTTTCGTGAATTGTCACGATGGAACACCACATACTCTCGTATCCTTATGGCAGCTTCCCTCGCATTGCGCAATATAGAAGACAGTCCGCGATTTCTACTGGTTTTTGTCCACTTTTTAAAGGAAGAGATTTGAATTTGTTCTACCAATAAACTGGTTTTGTTCTTGGAGTCAGCGTCGCCTTGTTTTTAACAAGGACTTCGAGCTCGTTGTTTGCTTAAAGTTGAACAGGGAGTTCAGAAGGTAAGTACAGGTAATCAGTTCATATCCGGCAAGTTTTATTTTGTTTTTTGTTGCTATAAAGACGCCAGGTTCCTACAACAGGATCTCTAGAAAAGAGTTGACGTGTTTGTTATCGTGCGAGGTGGTTAATGGCGAACAGATCATTACGATCAATATTACGTAGTCGAGATTTTTGCGTTAACTTCCTGTTTAAGAGAAAAAAGTGTATTTTTGATTTTCTTGTAACTCAAATCTTAAACTTTGAATAACAATTATTCGTATTGATAAATTTATATACACAAGTTGCTCGAACACCGAATTATTAAATTATATTTTCTTTTAAAACGAAAACATCATTTTGGTTCATGTGTTGAATGTAATGATGGGGTTTGGTATTTTCAAAAAGGATTCTTGAAGCAGATTGAAGTGGTTTTTACAAAATTGGATTCATCGTCAGGAAACAGTTGATGTTTATGGGATTAACTGTTGGTGACCCTGCTCAGGAGGAAAATAATAGAATCACTGGTTAAAGAAGTAATGCAGGACCATCTGGATGGGCATTGCAATTATAGTGCAATCACAGCATGGATTTGTCAAGGACTGGTCTTTTCTAACCGATCTGATAGGTTACTATTATGCAGCGACCAAGGAATTGGTTGCAAAAACTAATTTTGATATCATATACTTACCTTTCAGGAAGGCTTTTGATACTGGAGTATAAACTGTAGCAATGTGGCATTAAGGACAAGTTACCGCTATTGATAAAGAGATGGTTAAGTGGAAGAAGACAGACAGTGGTTATTAGTGGTCACTGCTCTTCGTGGATTAACGTTATTAGTCGTGTTTCCCAGGGTTCAGTGCTGGGCCCATCATTATTTTCAATATTTATCGATGATATTGATAAGAGTAGAGTACTGTATATCAGGCTTAATGTCTAAGTTTGCAGATGACACAAAGGTTGGCAGTGGTTAATGAGGGTGAGCTACTGCAACAAGATAGGAAATTTTAGTCAATGGGCTGAGAAATGGAAGTAGTTAAAGTTTGATATTTACAAACGCAAGGTATTACACGTGGGTAACAGTAACCCCAGAGTAACTTGTCAACTGTGTAGTACTACACTTACACTCAGTATAGTGGAAATAAAAGAGACCTGGGAGCAATTGTGCAGTCAGATATGAAGTTTTCTGAGCACTGCCGATATGCCGCCAGGACATCTCATGGGCTTTTGTCGATGACATACAGCAACTTTGCTAGTAGGGATAGGGAGGTGATTATCCCTTTGTATAAGTCCGTATCTTGTGTTCTGTATACAAGTCTGGAGGCCTCACTTTAGGAAGTACGTAGATCTGCTGGAACTGCGAGACTAGGTAACTGTAGGGAGATCTGATTGAATGTTTAAAGCCTTGAATTGGTTGAGTAAGCTGAATGTTAATGGTATTCTTCCACTTGCTGAGACTACATACATGAGGGAACATAAATTCAAGTTGAGGAAGGATGATTCAGAATACATGTGCCGAAGTTTGCCTTCAGCCAGTGAGGGTTGATTGTTGGAACCCACTTCCATCTATTGTTATGGAAGTGGATGGGTTGAATAAAATTCAAGGAAGAACAAGACAAATTCTAGGATGGGTGAACTGCTTTTTTTTTTGTTTTTGTTTTTGCTGATGCTATATAAACTTGCTTTCTTGCATCATTTACCATTACTACTACTGGTACTACTATTACGAGCGCTGCTTATTTCAAAGAGCAAAACCAGATTTCAGAATCTAATCATATGGGAAATACAGATGTTGGAGTGTGGTTGATTACCTCTTTTTTTTCTTAATTAACTATTTGTGTTTTGCATTTTTAAAGCATTATAAAAACGGTTATAAACAAAATGGAGACGACGCTAACATTAAGAAATTGTATTGATTTCCATTTTCTTTGCTTTCCACACGATGATCCATGACACAAGTACAGTCTTGTTCAAATGAAAAATAGTCTCTTGGAACAAATAGTTCGGATATAAGTGGAAAAACTACCTGCAGAACAGCACATATAATCACAGTCTCTCAAGTGGTGTATGTTCAACGCAGTGCGGGAATGGTGGCTGGTTCCGGATTCGTTCTACATCAGTGACAGTATTCGTGACAGTAACATTCTTTTCCAATCGAAAGGAACCATTACTCATAGCCTATCTGCTGAATGGTACAGCAGCCAATACCAATTTCTCAATCTACCCGAGTCCTTTACGTGCACTGAACTGCAGTGATATACCTGGAAAGTGCTAAAACACCCAGCCTGCAGCTCTGCCCTTCCTACACCATCTCTGGTCTCCTTCAAAAGTTTACGCATCTGCACAACTTTGTCAAGTTTCTTCTGCTAATACGAGGGGCTCCATTCTTACTTTTCACTTTCTTACATTTTATATTTGGTGGGTGGAGGCTGTAATCTTGGTACTCTAGCATTGCAAGACTATTGGATGTTTTCTACTTGAAATAATATGAGTTGTTCTGGCTGTCAAGTACTTTTAAACAATTCAAAAGGAGTTTAATTGGTTTCAGTTCCTCTCCAAAGAATTATTCTCCTGGTCAGCACAGTAGTCCTTTCAATCCCATTTTCACGGGAAGAATTTTATGGATTTTTTTTCTAACATAATGGCAGGTTAGTGGTTCATGGCCGATTGTATGATTTTTGTTTCCTTGAAAATCGGATATTTTGTCCAGGAAAGGAGCAAACCGACCAAAGAATATATCGTAGTTGTAGTAGAGTTTAGGAGCATCAGCGACTCAGGACATATTTCTCTGTGTATAATGCTTGTAAATTACTTGTGGTCTTTCGTCGATTTCCTGTTTGCTGAACGAAAAACCCGGAGTTTCCGAGAGAAAAAACCATGCTACCCTCGCCTGAGACTGACTATGCTACGTTGTTAAAAAGATCCAGAAAAATTCCTCGCGTTATTAACGGGATTTGAACTCAGGTCTTCTTCGTCGGGTGTGGGGAGGACGGTGATTATACCAACTGTGTTACCCACGAGTACATCGCAAAAGTTTTAAAAATAAATGCGGCTCGATGCATTTTCCTCATTTGAAACTGGAAAATTTTCTTTCGGCATTTCTTCTGGTCAGAATGAAGTAATTGGCAGTCCTCACCATACTACGTGATGGTCAGGGAGTGGAGAAATGCATGGAAATATTTGTTTTTTTGAGCTGTGCAAAATCAGTCGCATGTTTTATCACTCAAAACAAGTTACACCCGTGTCTTGCGCAGATGTTTTCTTACACACAGTCCAAGTGTCATTAGCGGCACTGCTAGTGGTTATAACCGCCGTCCTCTCTCCACGCCGGGTGAAAAAGGCCCGGGTTCGAATCCGTCAATGATGCGAGGAATTTCGTAGCTGATCTAGTCAGTCTCGGGAGTAGATAGTAAGGCTTATTCCCTCCAGAAACTCAGGTTTTCCTTCCATCAAAACAAACAAGTTGACTGGAGAACACTAGTTTATGGACATAATATTCATGGGCAGATAAGTTTGTTCTTGAGTAGCCCTAATATGACAGTTTTGCCATTGAATTAGTCCTTGCGGTTATAATTGCTGTCTTCCCCACTCGGGGTGGTATGAGGAGGACAGCGATTTTATACACGCAGTTTGTGGATATAATATGTATGGGTGGATGACATTGTTCTCTGGTAGCCCTAATATGACATTTTTTTACCATTGAATGTTATATAATTTATGTGCTTTTTTCATCTGATACATTATGAGCAAACGAAGTAATTAGAAATTTAATAAATCGATTAATAATCATTTTAATATAGGATCCCTTGATTAGATACTGCAGATCATATTTTAATTGTCATTGCGAGGTAATACTCTAATATTGTATCTTTGGCCACACTGCCAGTGTCCAGATTAACGTAAAGACAGTCACAGCAACTCCTAAAGACAAAATTCCATTGAACTTCGAAGCTTTTCTAGTGGAAGCTGGACGGCTGTGAAACGGTTCCCGAAATCTTTTTTCCCAGTTTAAAATCGCATCGCGTGCTCCAGACCACTTGTGTGGTCCTTGAATACGGTACTGATATGGTAAACAAGGATTAGTAAGGCAGATCCAAAACAACTTTGGGTCTGTTAAAGCCAAGCGAAAAAGATTGGGTTTAGCTCCAATCAGTGTTGCTATTGTATCCAGATATGGTAGCCAATGAGTAATAATACGATACCGTCTGCTTCCAACAAAAGTCTTCCTGGTTAGTTCATTCATCTTTTTAATAGACTCCAACATTTTTTCCGCGCGGGGGAGACGAAGTTTTCGATTCATGACAAGAACAGCCCATCGCGATTGAATTTCTATGGCAGGACAGAGAGCGCCGACGGTTTCAGTGAGTCCAATAATTGCCAAAGTGGGATGGGGCAATTTTGGAGAAAATACATATTGATATAACTGAACCCCATCACTATTAACTTCAAAAACACCACTGAGAAAAGGATACTTTACGCCATAGCCTGTGCACAGGACCACAGCATCTAGTTTGGTGACGTCATCACCCTCGTTGAACAGAACACCCTTCTCTACAAACTTTAATTGGCCTTTCTTTAAAATGATGGCTCCACATATAAGCCGAGATTGGAAATTGTCGGTAATAGTCAGCTGCTGACTAGGACCTCTGTGAGCTGGAGTTAAACCAAAAAAGTCGTGGTTTATGGTCCCATAAATTGATTTTTCAATCTTTGAGCTGAGAATACTGAAAGGCAACCAGCTGTTTATAAAAGTATCCCAGCGAGGAATGAAGTCTACAGCTTTTCCATTCGATAACAGACGTGTAGCTACCCATGAACCCCTTCTGGTGCTTAAATACACCTGCAAAGAAAAACAAGACATTATTGTTATCAATTATGATCTTAAATACGGAAAAATGAAGTAAATTAAAGATCATAAATTAAATACTGTACAGTGAAAAGATTATGTACATTCTATAATGCAACCTGACACTTCTCGAAAATGGGAAAACTGAGCTTTACCTGATCCACCTTACCAAGGTATAAACTCAGGAATAAGTATAAAAGCAAACTGCGTTCACACTACAAATAAGCAGATCAACGAAATGTCCATGCATTCAACTAAGCAACTTCCACCGGTGGGTCATCGTCCACGACCTTCCTGTGGAAACTCAAATGAAAGATGAAATGAAATCCTTTCTTCCTTTGAAGGAAGGAATTGTTGGAAGGAAGTCATTTCAGCAATCACTTGGTTCGTTCTATCGCAAACAATTACCAAATGCAAACGTGAAGGCGTTGCTACAGAGAGACCCGTTCAGGTATATCATCGTAATTGATGCAAACAGACCCTTCAATACGTAGATTCCGTACGTTTTCATCCAATACTCTCAACCAAGAATTCAGGAAACTCACAGGAAATTGTCACTATCCTGGGTTGTTTCTTGTGGACCACTGGTTGTCGTTCCTAGAACAATCAATGGCATTCAGTATATTACCTTTGACATTCCGGACTGTTCTACTCCTACACTGTGGCAGCAGTATGGAGAGGACCCTTTTCTGTTTCTAAATGACAATGCGCTATGTCATACTGCACAGACGGTAGTGACTTGGTTTCAAGACGTGCACGTTTAAAAGCTCCATTCCTGTCAGGAGCTCAGTCCTTAATCCTACGGATCACCTGTGAGTCGAATTGGAACCATGGCTCCTTGACCAGTGCAACATGCCCAATCAGTAGCTGAACTGACCACTGTGTTAAAGAAGAAATGGATCCAATTCTTCCTTCCTATTAACAAAAATTGGTTCGAAGTCTACTGACAAGGATATCGCGTGTAAATAATTAATATTGATCTAATTAAAACTAATTAAACAACTTAAATATTGTATTAATAAAAGATTCTTTGAAACATGAACGTGTCCAGTTACTTTTGTTATTAGATTTTAGCTCGTCGATTTGCACAACTTATAAATCTAAAGCAGGAAATTAATTCACCAAATATTTTCAGTCCGTGCTTCTAAATTTCTCGTGGTTTTGGACACGCTATTGCAAGAAAGAAAAGAAAGGTACAACCTGTTTTAGAGCTGAACTGCATTTCCTGTGTCCAGAAAGACAGGGATCTGAATATTCCTGACCAAGATACAAAATGTCGATACCAATAAGAAAAATACCAATGTTTACGCTTTCTGAATTGTACAGAAATCACAACCGTTCATTAAGTATTCAGCATACGTAATTGCAAGCTCATCGACCCTTGGGAATCCTGTGGCTATCTGAGAAGATGGTGCCTTCAGAATTGAATTTATTAATTGGTCCTTTGTTATGGCACTTTCTCTTCTACGCATGACAGAAATATTTTCGCCATAATTCAAGCTGACATTCAAGTTTTAATGTGATGTTCAAGGTTACATTCATTTGTAATTATTTGAAACACGTTCATGACGCCGGTTTAAATTTTATTAATACCACATTATTTTCGAAATTTGGCAGACTAGTTACAACAACCTTCTGCAGCTATGGTAATATCATCGAGTGAATGGGTTTAATCAATATTTATCATCATGCCCAGAAGGGAAATGTGTGTGGTGAGCCTGTCATTTTCAGCGCTTAGGTCACATCTGGATCCAACTGAAAAGGTGGGACATTTTGGAAGAATAATTTAGATCCACAACAAGATGTTTTAGCTCAAGAAGAGGATTAGCCACAATACAAGAAGAGCACAGAGGATTACAATTACCACACATCACAAGAACACTGTAAAATGAAACAGAAGGGAAGGTTAAACTTTAGAACAAGACTCTAACATGGATCTTTGAGATAGTAAATGATGGCCAGCTCTAGCTCTGCCCACTGCATTTATCTCTGATTGGCTGCTAATCACCACGATTTTGCGATAGAGTAAATGACATTCTGCAAGCGAGTAGGGCAAGCAGGAATTTAATATTCATGTTCAGCTAGTTAAAAAAAAGGTTAAGTTGCTTTATGCCACCAAATTCTGGACGGATTCAAGCGAAAAACGGTGCATACTAATTAATACGGACACCATGTTTCTCTAGAATTCGTCCCGATAGAGGCCAATCAGCGGGAAAGCAGTGGGCTAAGTTAGATCTGGCCATCATTTGCTGTCGCAAAGATCCATGGGTAAGAGTCTTGTTTAACCTTCTCTAACTGAATCCGCTAACTGATATTTCGAATGAACTACTTTTAACTAAAAATGTCAGTAAATACTAGGAGTTACACTTTGGATTCGGGTTTTTACCAACAGGCGCAGTATTACGAGAAATATTCTTTAAAATGGCTTCATAATGCTATTAACTTTGATCACTAGCAAACAGTCAATCTGCGATAGTCAATTAAACTTTTGTTTATTATTATTTTTAATTTTGTGCAGTAACTTAAAATTTGCGGTATTTTTTAAAGTTATATTTATTTTATGATTAACTTAACTAAATGGAAAAGGCTACGAACCTGCTTACAAACAAAACTAAGTTCCACAGCAACGTCCACTCCAGAGTTTCCAAATCCAACGACTGCCACAGTTTTTCCTTCGAAACCCCTGCTGTGTTTGAGACTGTGGGAGTGCACCACCTCCCCACGGAACTCTTTCATTCCGGTGATGTCTGGAACGTGAGGAAAAGTGCTGTGGCCAATGCACACCATCACTCCGTGGAAAATGTCTTCAGTAGTACTCTTGTCTTTTGTATTCCTCACCGTCACCAACCACTTCCCAGTGACTTCGTAGTCGGGGGCTTTCGCTACTCTCACCACTTCGTGGTTATATTTTATGTGGCGCAGCAGATCGAAGTTTTTTGCGTACATCTCATAATATTGCAGGGCCTGTTGGTGGGGAAGAAAACAGGGGAAACTTGCAGGTGGAGGGAAGTCGCTGAAGGCGCTAGACTCCTTGTTGGTATTCATGACCGTGGACTTCATCAAGGAGGGAACTCCCTCGATGTCATCGTCTCGGTATCTCCACACTCCACCACAGTTGTCTGTCCGTTCGAAGCACACCACATCCATTTCTTCTTCTTTGCAAGCTTTGATTGCTGATAAACCACCAATTCCTGCCCCAATAACAGCGATTTTCTTAGTTTCAGACATCATGCCTGGCAATTAGAAGAAACCAGTAAGTAGTGCAAAAAAAATAATAAATAAAAATAACATATTTTAAGAATATTCATTTTTTGGCTGCATTATGATAATCTGATAGCCAGAGTTTGCACTGGAGATTAATAATAGAAAACTGAGTAGTCTATTGACAAATACGCGTACATCAGGAAGAACTGCTTCAACTCTTATTGCAATTAATACAGTCATGAGGCAAAACATGATCACCCCCTGTCTCCACAAGCGGAGGCATCTCAGAACACCTAGGAGTTGTGGCGCTAGGAAGGAGGGGGACATCACTCAGTAACCACAGGCATTGTCGGCTGTTCGTGAGTCGCTGTAGTGCAGGTGTGGTGGCGGGAATGGTTCGAAGAGGGACTCATCGAACTATTTGACAGTCGATGTGAAAGGCGGTTGGCAATTGCTGTCCGGGACAACAGATGGCTCACGATCTCTCACTTAACGGCAAACTACAACCAGGGGACGCAGAGAAACGTTTTCGCTTTCATGGACATTACTAGTTTCTCTCATTCCCTGTTGAACACATCTTCATCTCCTGGTCCTCTTGGTATTGTTTCGGACCACGTTTTGCCTTACATGCTGACCGTGAATCCAGATGGCACTGGATTCTTTCATCAAAACAACGCCCCATGTTACACAAGGCCCGCATTATGCATGAATGGTCCGAGATTATGTCCAGGCATTTAGTGTGCGGCCCTAGTAACCAAACACCTCCGACATCAATCCCATCGAACATTTGTGGGATGCCATGGAACAGCATTCGCCAATCCGTGCTAGTGCTTCACTCCGTCTGTGCGGGTAGTACAGTGGTATCGTCACCGTCCTAAAAAAGAAAGAAAATTTCGCGAAAACAACACACGGGCTGGAAAAGACCCGGGTTCCAATGTCGTCGATGACGCGAGGAACTTTAATGGGCCTCCGTGGCTGAGTTAGTCGGTCTCGGGGGAAGATAGCGAGGTTTTTTCCCAGAAACTGGGGTTTTTTTCGTCCAGCAAAACAAGGAAATCAACCATAGAACACACGCAATTTACAGACAAAATACATTCACTGTGCAGCCACTTTATTAGGTACACCCCTGCTGTGCACACAAATGGTTTCTCCCACAAGTTGCAAGTCACATGACCACAGTTGTGGATATAAATGCAGCAAAACAACCTTTCTAGTATCAGTTAAGGGTACAAAACGTAGCAAGAATGGGGAAAAGGAGTGTTCTAACGGACTTCGAACGTGGCATGGTTGTAGGTGCAAGACGTGCTGGACAAAGCATCTCTGAAACCGCAGTTCGCTTGAACTTTTCACGCATCGCAGTTTCAAGGGTTTATCGAGAATGGTTCAACGAACAGAAAACATCCTCTCAACGGAATAAAATCGCTTGTTGATGAGAGAGATCAGAGGAGGATGCCTAGAATTGTGCAAGCAAACAGACCGGACACAATGTCGCACATCACGTCAAAATACAACCTTGGTGCGCAGAACAAAATATCGCATAGCACCACTAGTTGCACTTCGTCGCGAATGGGCTACAACAGCCGACGGCCACATCGCTTACCTTTGTTATCAATGAAGAACAAGAGAGCACGCCTCCTGTGGACACAGCAACACCAGCACTGGACTATCGAGGATTAGAAAACAGATGCTTGGTCTGACCAGTCGAAGTTCCTGGTGCATCATGTTGATGGAAGGCTCAGAATTTGACGAAAACAATATGAATTCATGGACCCGTCAAGTCTGACGACTACTGTGCAAAGTGGGTGGTGGGGGCAGTGTTATGGTGTGGGGAATGTTTTCTTGGCACATGTTGGGTCCATTAATACCCATAGATTCACGTCTGAATGCCACATCGCACCTAAACATCGTTGCTGACCAAGTGCATCCGTTCATGTTGCCAGTTTATCCTCAGTCAGGGTTACTTCCAGCAGGATAATGCGCCGGTGCAGAAAGCCCGAATCACGACGGAATGGTTCCAGGAACATGACAATGACTTTTCTTTGCTGCAGTGACCCGCTCAGTTCACGGATCTCAATCCTAGGCGCCTCCGTAGCCAGGTGGGCAGGAGCAGCAGTGCGTCGCACACGCTTCTTGATTAGACCGGGGTTCGAGCCCGTGAGCCACCAAATACGGAGGATGCGGAAAGGTCAGGGAATGACCACCGCATATCCCCGGAGCAATATGGCCTTAGTTGCTAATGCTCCTAAAAAAAAAAAAAAAAAACAAATAACAAACAAACAAATCTCAATCCTATTGAACATCTTTGGGATGAGCTGGAAAGGGTTTTCGCTGCAGGCCTACACCTCCGTCGAATCTCAAGGAACTGGGTGTGACACACTCATGTCTGCATGGTACTCCATTCCTGCACAACATTTTCAGCATCTTGTTCAATCCATGCCTAGACGAATTCAGGCTATTTTTGAAAGCTAAAGGAATCTCAACACGCTACTAGGTAGGTATACCTAATAAAGTAGCAGCGCAGTGTATATGGGTATATATTAGAAATAATGGGTGGCACTAATATAATGGTTTGGGGTTTTTTAGTTTGGTAAAACCTCGAGTTCTTTTCCGCGTGACTAAAGTACTGTATATTATTATATTATATTATTATTATATTATATCATTATTATTATATTATTATTATATTATATCATTATTATTATATATTATTATATATACTGTATATATTATATATACATATATATTATATATATATATAATATATTATTAGTACTATATATTCATGTTTTCGGACGAGCCAATCCATAAACTCTCCAACCACTTACGGTCCCAGAACCTGTGCGCCCTGTCAAGGATGACAGCATTCTCGGGGGAGACTTGATGCTGTTTTTCCCAATAATGCTCAGCAATCGCGGACTTATTGAACTCTGCGGTCTGTATGGCTCTCATGTGTTTCCCCAGATAGTCTTTTAGTCGCCGTCCTGTCTCCCCCACATAACACTCCCCACAATCTGGACATCTGATCTCATATATAACCCCATTACTAGAGTCCCTAGTAATGGGGTCTTTGACCTGTGACACTACAGTGTGCAACCTCCGGCCCAGAAGTTGCACACAGCGTGCCTGAAAGTCACGAAGCATCCTTGCAATACGATCTGATAAGCCCGCATAGTAGGAAATATAAACTGTGGTGACTGGAACGGACGGTGTTGTTTCATGATTAGATTGCACGTCTCTACTATATTTATCAATGACCCTCTGGGGGGTAACCGCATTTTATAAGGTCCGTCCTGACTTGCTCAGTTTCTTTCTCTCTCTCTCTCTCTCTCTCTCTCTCTCTCTCTCTCTCTCTCTCTCTCTCTCTCTCTCTCTCCTCAGAGGTACTACAATGTGTCCTAACCCGACCCAAAAGTGCCCTAAAGATTGTAGTTCTAAGCCTGGAGCCTTCTCTGTACACCATTATATCCAGGAATGGGAGGGTACCATTCACTTCTACCTCTGAGATAAACTCTATAAAAGGAGAGAAACCATTGAGAAAACTAACATCCTTCTCTCTACCCTTCTGTACCATAGTGAACGCATCATCCACGTATCTTTTCCACCTACGCATAGGGAACTCCGCGTTTGCAAAAATCCTATTCTCTAATTCTTCCATTGCTAGGTTTGCGACCCCAAAAGATACAATCATTGTTTTATCGCTTTTAATTTTCGTATTTTATTGTATTTTAACATTTTCGTAATATATTTTATTTTATTTTATTTTATAGTGAATCAGTTTTGTAAATATTATTTTACAGTATCCACTGTATCGTTTGGTACATTTTATCATTTTTATATTTTTACAGTATTAAACTATTTTAATCAAAACGGTTGATGTATTTATTTAAATTTGTGATATGAACTAATCTCCCAACCTTAGAGGCCTTTTTGAGGATATGTCCATAGACATCTTCTTTGAAGGGTAGAGTCACGTTTCAATTTTACCAATAACTACTATTTTCAGAAAAGCCAATTTAAAGTGAATTGTTCCTGGTCTATTTAGATCTTTCATTTTGACTGGACACGGATCTCTTCATTCAAAGTCATTTTACTTTCATCTTTCTGATACTGATCTTTGTTTATGTGGTGTTCGAGAGGACTGTTCACATATTCTTTTCGACTGTCCTCTTTATAAAGTCTTTGGATAATAACACTACACACGTCCACGTTCCAGACTTGCTATTTCGGACTTTTACCAGAAGAGATTTGATAAATCCTAGGATTTATCGGATTTCCGGCATTTACAGTAACATTTACTCCCTAATATAAATAATGTGTTTATTTTAATTGAACTTTACTTATCACCAAGATGGAGGGGATGTATCATCTCTTTTAAAATAAATTTATAATCAGAGTGAGTGACGTACGTGATGAAACAGAATATTTATAAGATAAACACTCGTTTCAATTTTATCAACTTTTATCTGTTTATTTTCATAACAGAAGAACCGCAAGAGATTTTGCAAGACCAGTGGCAAAATACACTCTAAGAGACCAAAATTTTAAATACAACTTGAGCGCCAGGCCATGGGACAAGAGTATTGCCCATCGTACTTTCCACTCTATATAAGTGACAAACAGGAACGCAATTAATATATTGACAGTGATACTCAGTCAAAGTTAATATATTAATATTAACATTGACAGTCAGTATTTAATAGTTTGAAAATTAAGGATACTTTATGGGGACATAAGGGAATTCGCCTTTTTTAACTTTTCGAAAGTATTTAGGGCTCATATTTCCCTCTACCCAAACCAGAAAAGCTTTCAGAAGGCTAATGAGCTGTTTTTCGTTCGACAGCGTCATCTTATGAAACAGAAATGGCATCTGTGACACAGAGTTGGACAGTTCGTTGCTGATTTTTCTTCTTAATTTAAAGCAATTTAAATTGAAAGTAAATTAAAACAATATGCTGGCCATAAGAGTTTCAGGAAAGTGGGAAAATTCAGAAGACAAAACAGAAGAGAATTTTTGCCAATTTATGTTAACGCAAAGAGAATTTAGAACAGTTAGAAGTATATCTAGAAGGAACGTGTTGAGTGTGGAAGAAAATTGCACGATAGTTGGAAAATGTACAATCAACACAGATAGTCCATGAATAACTTTTACTAAGAAGAGAGGTGGAACACAGAGTTAAATCAATATTGAATTGACCAATAGTAGAGGAGAAAGTAAAGGGTAGATAAGATCTAGTAAGGATATTGAGCTTGTGTTGTTGAATGAAATTTTCAAGGAGAAGACACCCACAAGGGTCAAAGAAAGAACAGAAGAACTAAGTGGAAGATTTGGCGTTGAAATCACCAATTATAATGCAATTTTCAGGAGATAAGATTCTAACAATATGGCTGATATAAATGTGACTTCTGTCGGGACCTCGAGCTGCTGAGGTTGCTTCTGGCTTTTCAATGTGGTCAGTAGATTAGCACAGTAGATCAGCACTACAGAAGAGAATGCTCTTCCAGAAATGAGTTGCCGCCCGGCGCTCACAATGCAGTGAAGCATCCCTTGGTTCCAAGAAACAAAGTCATGTTTCCAACACTCCTTATCAATCTAGTACTGGTCAAATAATCTGTTAAAGCAGTAGATCCTCAAAGTGACACCTTCAAGCAAATTGAGTCATTCAAAATTGAAAGGTGGTATATTTATTGGTCTGCAGGTTAAGCAGATGTTGGTTTCACAAGAATTGTAAGACAAAATGACTCATGAAGAGAGGAAAATGATAGACAGTCGTTTCGCCTTGTAGTGAATGTATTTCTTGGTACCAGTAAGATTGGAAATTACAAAAAAGCAAGTTGACAAGTTGATTGAAGATTACGGGAAAATGGGATTCAGAATGTCAATCAAGCTGCATTATTTGTACGTTTACCTGCATTTCTTCAGGCCAAATTTGGGCGATGTTAGCAAAGGGCATGAGCAGAGATTCCACTAAGTCATAGAGTAAACACAGAAGGGGTACCAAGGAGATAATCTGCTACCATAATGCTAAAGAGTTAAAATGCTCATTTTAAGAAATATTTTGATCAATTAACCGCAGAGGATTTCTATTCCTTAATTTGTGATTTTGTTTAAATCTTATTGTTTACTTGTAGCAAAGATTAACACCATTCGTATAGTAGTTAAACATTGCTAATAAATCTGAGAGTGTCATTGCATTGCATATTTATATTTCTTTCATTCCTAAATACAACTATATTCACAGTCAGTATACACAAAAATTAAATCGCAAAAAAAAAAGATAAATTGAAGAAGATTAAAAATATTTTTGAACCTTCTTGAAATATATGAAATATATACTATAAGATATATAAAAATATACATATTATAGCAGAGAAAAACTACATTACCGAAATAGTCACACTTTGCTTAAAAAATGTTTCATGGAGTACTTGTCACTGTAGCAAAGCAAAACAATATGTAGAAATTGTGCATGAGATCGGTAGAAATGAGACCAAACGAGTACAGCTGACGCCCTCTAGCAAGATGACGTAAAATGATACGTATGAAAATTAAACCTTGAATTTCTCATATTTTATATTCACATCACGTGATTGCATTTTGCTGTTATGCACAGCGCACTGGAAAATGTAAAAATACTTTCTATAAATCAGCGCCATTATTCAAGATATGAAAAGTAAACAGAAGAAATAATTCAATTTACTAATAGCAGTAGAACTACACTGCTCGACAAAATTAACAGAACACGTACGTGTGGTGTAATTCGTGCAACTTTTGACAGTCAACGTAACTGGGTATTAAAAGCAGCTGGTTGTAGACCTCATCAGCTTAAAGGATTTCATTTATTGGTTTAATACTCTTGCAGAACATCATGGAGTTTTTCACTTATTTTTTTTGCAATGAAATGCTGCCTGGGCAGAACGCAATGTGCAGTTCTAACATCAGGAATCTCTTTCTTCGTTATCTTCAGCCATTTCATCAATGCGACATTGAACTGTATGTTACTTAGAGGAATGCTTTTTAACACTGGGTCCGGATCTGTTTTTATGACAGCATATAGACTCCACTCTAAACGTTTGGAATCACTTTTAATTTTTATTAATTAAATTTTTTTTTATTAAAATAGGGCCAACTTATTTTGCCAATTTTTTATTAAAATATGTTATATTATTTAGAAAAATCAAACAAAGACTAAAATAATATATCAGAAATTTTTAGAATAGAAAGGAATAGATGACTCCTAAATGTGGTAGAGCATTGTAGAAGATTCTTGAATTTGGTGGAATGTTGCAGATGACTAAAATATTTTTAGAAAGTGGGTGTATTGGTTCAATATTACAGAAAATTTTGAATGATTCTAGAGTGTTTGGCAATGATAAAAATTTATTAGTAAGGGCTGTAAGTTATAAATTCGAACACCCGGCATTCAGAAAGCGTGTTTGGTGTAAGTTTTATGTGATGTGGGATAAACATGGGATGAAAAACGGAACTGTGTGTTGAAAAAATAAGTTCCTTTATATTCTGTATAAAATAAAATTATTACATGAGAAGTATCGGCAAAAAACTAGGTGTTTCATTTAAAGGAGTAGTACAAACTACCATTAGACGATTCAAGGAGAATGGCAGTTTAAAGAACAAACCATAATAAGGGCGATCTTGCTACATCTAAGATAAGACAATAACACTTGTTTCTAAACGCAATCGACGACTTACTGCACCTGAAATCCAGGCTGAATTCAACTGGAACAGAGAAACTCTAGTGTCTACATCTATTGTAAAACTTCGTCTTATACAAGCAAAACTTCATGGTGGGGTAGTGGTCCATAAACCCTTATTAAAAACAGAAAATCGAAAGAAACGATTGACTTGGGCTAAGACCCATCAATATTGAACAATTGAAATGTATGGAAAAACGTACTGTGGACGTATCAATCCAAATTTTAAATTTTTGGATCCAAGAGTAGATTTTATGTTCGATGATCAACTTAAGAAAAAGTGGTGCCAAATTGTTTAGTGCCTACAGTCAAGCACGGTGGTGATTCCATTATTAGTATTAGTAATTAGAATTCGTAATGGCCGCATGGTGCAAGAAAGCCTATGGCTTATGCTGCACCAGCCAAAAAAAAAAAAAAAACCGAATAAAACAATGATAAAAAAATAATAATAAATAAATAAATAATAATAATTAATAAAAGAAAAGGAAATTAAACCTATCATCCTATGCGCTTCCCTTACCCGAAGGTACTATCCAGATGACCTTTGAATTTCCCCAAACTGTCAGCCTCTACCACCCATGTAGGCAACTTATTCCAGTAATTTATAACTCGCTGGCTAAAATAAAACTTTCTGCAGTCCAATCTAAACATCTCCCCCTTAACTTGAATTTATGTCCCCTAGTTCTAGCATCATTTATAATCTTGAAAATTGTGTCCTCATTCATTTTGCTTATGCCTCTCAGAGCCTTAAACACCTCAATCAAATCTCCTCTAAGGTGTCTAGTTTCCAAACTCTGCAACCCACATATTCGAAGTCTTTCTTCATAAGGACGCCCTTTTGCCGATCTCGCCAGGCGAGTTACCCGTCTTTGCACCCTTTCAAGAAGCTCGATGTCTTTCTTTAGGTGTGGTCTCCTCCTTACCTCCTTACCATCAGGCGTCCATATAACTAGTCACTGAATGCAATAAAGATAAAGATATATTATAAGAGGTTTCACATCGTCCTTCAGCATTTCTAAAAACTGAAGGTTTCAAACACAATTTTAAATCCGTTGTAGAACCTTTTATAAATTTATCTTTAAGACATTTCGAAATATTCAATATCCTTGTCTTTTGCACCAGGATGCATTCTTTCCAGGCAGTCTTTCATCTTCGATGGTTTCATAGCATAGCATAGTTTGGAAAGGTTTTTCACATAAGAGATACAGCGGTATTGATTCGTTCCCAGGCAAAGGAATAAATCCCAATTTTAACATTTCTTGGAATATAGACGGCATGTATTTATTATTTTTATATCATTATATATTTTTTCCGTTAACCCCCCCTCTTTCAAAACGATTGATGCCCACTAGTTCAAATTCGACCCCGTTGGGTATTCCTGGTTTACACTACGAACGTTGATCATACTGAGGTACGAAAGAACAAGAGTATTAGTCTTTGCATTCTCCAAATCATTCTTATCTCCATTCCTCGTCATTTCCATGTCCAGGTAGTACGAAAGTAAAAATGATACTGATGATTTATCGATTATACTATATACTGTACATCATTTTCAGTAATAAAGTGAAGTATTAAAACGAGTGCCTTTTATCACATTTAATTAAATAAACCATGCAACGTGCCTGACTCAATAGACTCTTCTGCAAACTCTGGCTTCTATACAGTGTCCTCAGTACAAATATTTCCTGCAATCAGCAGCAGTACGACAGCGACAGTTAGTGCTATAAGTGATCCCATAAACAAGAGATATGTCTCCATCATGACGTGAAAAGATATGTGAAGTTTAAAGTGAATTCAGGTCAGGTCAGGTTGTTTACTAAGACCCGGGAAGTTGGTCTCAAACATTTTATTCGCACGACCTATTTTCTGAAGGCTCTCTTTGCTTTTGCGACCAATGTCAAGAAACTTAAATCTTACCAAACTTTCATTCTATCTAATTTGCTAAACCTCATGGTTTTGAAAATGTAGGCGTTCAAGTTGTTGCTGTTTGGTTTTAGGAGCATCAACGACTAAGGGCATATTGCTCCGTGTTTATTGTCTGTAAACTACGTGTGTTCTGTGGTCGATTTTCTGTTTGCTGGACAAAAAAAATGAGTTTCCGGGAGGGAAAACCATGCTCACTCGCCTGAGACCGACTAACTCAGCCACGTTGTGAAAAAGGCCCATAAAAATTGCTCTCTTCATCGACGTAACTGGAACTCAGGTCTTTTCCACCCACTGTGGGGAAGATGGTGATTATATCAACTGTGCTACCCATGAGGACAGGCGTTCAGGCAAGGGGTACACTGATCATAGGAACTATAGGTAACACCGGTTGCCTTATATGCTTCGGTCATTTGGTCATCTGCTCCAGAAACGTATGTTAAAACCATCCTTAACATTGAATATTGGCTTCTTAGAAATTACAGATGACTGTTTATTAGAACAACCTTCCCAAATAGGGACAATTCCTATTCCTCTTTTTCATCGTTTGGCCCTCTTTGTCACTTCTCCCAAATTCTTTCCCACTTTTTCAGAAATTCTTTATTGAAATCCAAATTTGAAAATTGAAAACATCGAGAATTTAGGAAAATTTTCTCGCGTTGCTCGTATAGAACAGCGAGAGGTGGATTTCCCTTCGGTTCATTTACCCTCCATTTCTGCATTTCCTAGAACTCTCCACAATCGTCTCATGTCGGGCCTTCTAAGTTTATAATCCCCAGCCCAAGACGACAGGAAACTGCCCGAACACATTATCCCTTAGGGCACTTCGTCTCTCACAGAGATCTCACGAAGGGCACCCTTTAGTATATTTTAAGATAATATCTCAACCATTTCAAAGGCTTTATCGAGATGGAGGAAATCGTTTTGAGTGACAGGCACAGAGCGTGTACCACCGCCGATTATTCACCAGTACTTTTCCATTCCTCGCCCTTCTTAATCCAAGTTCCAGTGGCGAACTCAGCCACGTCGTGTGAAAAAAGCCCATAAAAATTTCTCGCGCCATTGATGGGATCCGAACTCATTTCATTTTCGCCTGGTGCGGAAAGACGTTAAAACCACTGTGCTTCCCGCAATGGCTCAACCTCGGAGGACCTACTTTGAGGAGTAAAAGAAACTGTGAGAACATTTCGTTGATATAATTTTTTTTTTGGTTGATGATTATTGTACAAAATATTATCTTGAATTTCATAAAATCCAAGTATGCAGATTATCAATTGTCGCATCTTAGCAAAGCCCCGAGAGACATCTGTCTTCGATTGAGCCGACTTGATTTTGATTATCCAAAGTCTCCTAAAAATTGCTAAAAAAGGTATTAGTTTTGGGATGGGGGAAACAAATTTACCAAGAAAGAAGCCATGTTATTTTTAGTCTGGCAATATGGGTGATGGGGATTATCAGCTCTGGGAAAATTCAGTAGAAAGCTACCATGCCTTTTTGACCTAACTCCAAAGTTATGTCTCTTGGTCTCAATAATTCATTAGTTCACTGAATTGTATTACTTTTTGCGGTTCTAATTGGACAATTAGGCCGATGTTCGTCTACCACACCTGAACTAGGACCTTACGAGAGTTGTTCAGTTGTACGGCTGTGTGTCTTTGTTGCTCCGGTTAATCAGTTAAATTAACAGAATTATGCTCAGGTTTATATGATGATTTTTATGTTGGTGTATTCCTAATTTGATGCTGAACAAGAGGATATCCATTGTGTGGCGACCTGGACATCCAGGTATTTATTATTTATAGTTTTCTTATACTGCAAAATTTGCTGTTTTTGCTACTCACGGCTGACCAGAGATACCTATCGCTTCCGGCTACAGGTCAAGGTCAGGCAAATGCGCTGTGGGTCTGTACTTGCGGTCAAGTGACAATGGCAACACACGTCATTTACTGCCTCCTAGCAATTATCCACGCCTCGTACAAGCGGATTTCTACATCCAACAGTAACAAGTCTAGCCAACTAAAATAAGCCGTAATTTTTGTCTTATTTTGTATCTGATCGGTAAACGTATCACTTGGAATACGATACGTAGTTAAGGCAACTACTAAACACAATTGTAAACTCTTTTCCAGCCCACTACTCGTAATCCTTTTATCTGCGCCTAAAATCTGAAAATGCCTTTAAAGCAAGATCACCCAAATAATGAAAGCTGTGTAATTTGTGGAATTGTTCCGGACGTAGCTATAAAATGTACTTCCTGTCTCAAGACATACGGAAGCGAATGTCTCGCGTTGGACCTAAAGAGGCTCGGAAAGCAGCGACGGAAAGTTTGGCAGTGTCCCCCCTGTAAGGGAGAAAATTATATGCATTCACTCGGAACAACTGGTGAAACTTTTAACGACGTTAGCCAAATTTCGGATTCACCTGAGCACAGGACCCAACCCGAACCTGAGGTAGACACGGAAAAATTGACATCGCCAGATGCACATGTGGAATTGACACCCGACTCATTACTGGCAGAACAAAATGACCTTTCAGATCTCATCATGCAAAAATCTAGTAGCTCCCAACAGGATAACACCCTATCAACAGAGATCTCCGCAATAATTAATCAAACATCACTCGAACACAGTCCACTCCTGGTCTCGCTCCTCACAAATATTGAGACAACTCTATGTATAAAGCTGTCGCCAATTCATAATATCCTCGCAGACCTACTGCTAGAAAACAAGCGACTACGAGAACACAATGAATGCATACACAAAACATTGGAGGTGTTGCGGAAAAATTTTGAGGACCTGAAGCAATCGGTTTGTGATCTTGCTGTTCAAACTAACCATCATGAGCAGCAGCCTCCGGACGAACACTTTCACGCGAAACCGAGAGCTCCTACCCAAACCACCCCATCTTTATTACCACATGACCCCTATCCAGCCCCCATTCTTACAACATGTGAGTCTGAAGTTGTGTGCCCTGAACGTAGCACTAGACCAGTATATATTGAAATCACAGCAGATGCCAACGGATACTCAGGAAATACTGCCTCACAGAAGACCCAAAGAATTCATCAGGAGCAGAATCTGCCAAATCGCACCTATTCGAGATCACAAAACTCACATATGGGGTCCTCGCGCTCAAATCCGGATAATGCTTTGGCTGCTGAAGTATATCGCAATTGTAGTTCCGCTTCAAACAACGTGAGAGGTAACCATTATGCAGGGACTACGATTGCATCTAATGTAAAGACCCATAGAGACACTACAACGTATGCAATGATTGCAAGCCAACGAACAAAAGAACAAACACTGACCCGTAATCCAACTGTTAAGGAACTGAGCCCCAATCTTAAAGTTATTGGAACCAATTTGCACTTCAGCAAGATGCAAATTGCGCACACTGGAATGATGAGCAAGCGGATCCGTAATGTCTTCATTAGTAGGCTCTCCCCTGCTACCACAGCTGATGATGTGGAACACCTTCTTGCTGCTTTCAAAATGAATGGTAGAGTCACCAAGCTATCCACAAAATATCCCACCTACGCCTCCTTTAAGATCGATGTGGCTGATGCAGATTTTGAAGCACTCTTCAATCCTGAAATCTGGCCTGCTGGAGCTCTTGTTATGCCATATCTCGGGCATAAAGGGCAGCGATATAGAAGTAATGGAAAGGACTCCCACCAATGGTACCCTGATTCATAGCAATCCCAGATCTCGTTACCGCAACTAGAACCACAGACACAGAACACCAATATGCCGATCCCTGTGCTCATCAGTCCTAGACACACCCCGCTGAATCGAGTCGTGCTATGTCAGAGACCACCTGTCCGTATCAAAGTACCTACAGTACCTGCCTGCACCATATTTTATCAGAATGTGCGTAGTCTTAGGAACAAGCTTGACACTATGGAGCAAATTCTGCTCCCCGGATATTTTGACCTGCTCGCCATCACCGAAACCTGGCTCAATGACGATGAAGAATTCCTAGCAGCAGCTGCCCCAGCTGATTATGGGGTCGTATTCACATCTCGGATTGCACGCAAGGGTGGAGGCGTCGCAATATTTTACAAGAAATCCACTTTCAAACTATTGGATAATAAATCCAGTAACTCCCCTAACTATGAAGCAATCCTCGTTACGTTAAGATACAACTTCGTGACGTTTGACCTCTGTGTGGTGTACATACCTCCAACGCCTTCTCCGCAAATCATCCTTGAAGTTTCCAACTGGATAATCAATCAGCTGCATCCCACAGCTTCTCACGTAGTTTGTGGTGATTTCAATTTACCTCCTCAGCTATCTAATATGAAAAAGGATCTTCTGGCACACTTGAGATGTGCTGATCTACAACTTATTAATGAAGCTCCAACCAGGGGGAATAACCTCTTAGATCTAGTTCTAGCCTCTATCCCTTGCACCGTTGATTACATTGCAGAAACGTCATTCGACTCTGATCATGTCCCAATACATGTGACTGCATATCTGCCAGCCCCCAAATTAGAAACCAGAAGGACAACAAAAAAGGTTGACATCACTAGCCCCAACTTACTTGACGTAGATAAGTGCATCAGAGCCGCCTCTCTCATTCCCTGGGTGGCCTTAAAGACTTGTGACCCAGAAATAGCTGTGAACATTCTCACAAACTGGATCAACACGGTTGCCAAATATGCCGCCTCTAAAAAAATCACAATCAGTCCACATACAAGACTTTGGTGGAATTCAGAACTCAAAATGAGTTTCCAGCTGAAGCAACAGCTCCATCGCACATGGAAACAGTCGCAAAATGTCAATGATCGCATCGTTTATTCAAGGGCACGGGCTCAATTTAATCGCCTGAAATCTGAGGCAATCAAATTATACGTTAACCGAGATCTGGCTAAAGGAAAAATTCCATACAAGAAAGTGCACCTTCATTTTCCTCTGCAATTTGATCCTGAATTGTGGCTCGATTTCGTCACAAGATTTAATCGTAATCCTATGCCAAACTCAGATCTGGCTCTACTAACAGAGCCCACCCAGCAAGAAGTGTTGAGCACCATTCAGATCACAAAACAACAGCTGATCGTCGCCATCAATTCTCTACCTGCCTCGTCAACCGCTGGTGATGATGCAGTTCCCCAATTCATGCTCAAATGCCTAAGTCCGTACATTATTCAGCCACTTTTAATTATCTTCAACCAGTTACTCTCGAACCAGATTTTCCCACAGCAATGGGAAAACTATCTTATCAAACCTTTAGCCAAAGTTCAGTCGCCATCGAAACCTAAACATTTCCGACCCATCTCCAACTCCTCCAGCCTGCTGAAGCTCCTGGAAAAGACCTTACTCCCGATCCTCACCAAGCAGATCATGCCCAGTAATCCAGCCCAAATTCACTACTGCCTTCCAAACAGATCAACGATCACAAATCTGCTAGCCACAACGAATACTATCTTGTCAGCATTCGAGAAAAGGCACGAACTAGCTGTGACTTACTTAGACATTGAGGTTGCATTTGATGCCGTCCAAGTAAACAAACTACTCACTCTCCTGGAATGCCACTTCCAGATCACAGGGAACATATTATGCTTTCTCTCCTCTCTTCTGAATAACAGAGTTATAAAGCTTCATACAGGAGATCGCACCCTTACTAGATCCGTCACCGCAGGAGTCCCACAAGGAGGGGTCCTTTCCGGCCTTCTGTTCTCATATATTATCTTCCCACTGGTTGCACATTCTCGATGTCTACTGAGCTATGCAGATGATATCAAGATACTGACTCCCATCATCCCTGGTCAAGACCTTGATCTGGTAAAAACCGAAATTAACAACACTCTCACTGCAGTCACATCTTACCTCTGCCAGTTCGGGCTCAAGATCAATCCTGCTAAGTCCGAATTCATGGTGTATTCATTGAAGCAAACTCCTTCTTCTCTCCAGCCTTCGGTCGGCAACACCCTCATCCCAATTGCATCCAGCCGTCGTGATCTGGGCGTTGTATTCGACTCCAAACTTCGATTCAACGCCCACATAGACATGCTCCTCACACGTGCTTCAAGACTCCGGTGGATAGCAAAACAGCATCTCCTTCATATCAGAGATAAAAAGACAACCGTGAGGTACATAAGAGCAATCATCTTTCCACCTTTACTCTATGCTGCTGAAATTTGGGCGTCAGCGGCACCATCAATAAAGAAACCACTCTTTGCCACAGAATTCTGGCTCCTAAAGTGGGCCAACAGGAAGCACAACCTTCCAGCTCTGATTCACACCACGCAGCTTGTCAACTCTCTCGGGATTCCACGGCTTCCCACCTTAGTCGAAGACCAACGCCTCCTAGCAACAGTCAAGATGATAACAGGCATAATCGCAACACCTTCATTCTGGGATACCTGTGGCTGGAGGATCCCCCCTGCTGCCCTTAGGGCCAATCCCGAGCTCTACTCGCATTCAGCGCGACTCCATCTCTCGGACAGGTTCCTCCCTCAGCAGATGTTCAAGCAAACCCAGGCACTTGACGCCGACCTGAACAAATTCGCTATTGACCGGACTTACAGGAAAAAAATTATGTCTAGTAGGACTAATCTGCATTGACATGTGTACCTTGCATCTGTTCCTGTCTGATTGAGCTGGTGCTCTTATCTCGATGTTAAGTCAGCTCAATCAGACCTAACTCTCGTAAGGAGTTCTCTCCTTTGTATAAAATATGTTTTCTTTTGTAAAATTACCTGTTTTTGTAAATTAATTGTTCTATTTTCCCGGAAGTTTCGGGATGTTGTAAAAATGTAAACCCCTGGCTTTTTGGCCGTGAAGGGCATTAAAGATTATCTCTCTCTCTCTCTCTCTAACTACTGTTTCAGAGTAGTTCCATTGTTCTGTTTCATGTTTTGCGATGATCAGAAACTATCACCTTACTATGGACTCGCTTTAAGGTAAATTTAACTTCGTTTAACTCTCTCAGGTGGTGAATATCGACTGATACTAAAAGAGCGATTGTGATTTTGAAAAGCGACTATTATGTAGTGTACTGATGACCTCATACAGCAGAAATTACAAGTAGGTATTGCAGTAAATGTGGATTGCATTGGGCAAGAAAACATAGCTTAAACAAAGATAGAGTGAAAGACCAAGCGGAAGATCTAAACCAAGAAGCGAATCTCTGAAGAAACGGAAACGAAAGGAGTTAGAAATTGGAGATGCCTAGTACAGAGGAAAGTGGAGATTCGAGAGAAGATTCGAGTTTAGCATGGTATTAAATTGCCAGTAAGATGAAGAAGAAAAAGAACCAATAAGCATACAGTCTTTGATGTCTTTGATGAACGTGCAGCGGCACGTTAGAAGTATTCCAAGAAAGTAACTTTACATTCTACAGCGACAGCCTATTTGTAACCGTT
Organism: Mastigoproctus giganteus; assembly: GCF_048544385.1. Taxonomy (NCBI): domain Eukaryota; kingdom Metazoa; phylum Arthropoda; class Arachnida; order Uropygi; family Thelyphonidae; genus Mastigoproctus; species Mastigoproctus giganteus. Next base: position 68,125,348 of record NC_143586.1, on the reverse strand, counting down.
GACGAAATAACAGGAGTATCTCATCAAAATAACCTTTAGTATTAGAGAGTGTAATATGATCAGCATGAACTGCAGACCTCATTAACACTGCAAGTGGGAAACAGGAAGTATTGAGGTTCAAAGGTCTTACGCAAATAATTTTTCTTAGGTAAGTTCCATCTATAGTTTGCGAACTATGAACTCTTAACTCATTTTTCCTTCGTTTCTTGCTTTTCTGAAACCTGATACGACCATCCGAATTTTCCTCAGGAGTCAGAAACTAATGAACTGCTGTCAAAACGAAATCATTAATAATCTTTCTCGCAGCTTGCTGTTCGGATGAATACTGTTGAAGAAGCTCCATACTTCGTAGCGAAAATATTTCAGGTGCGCTGAATGAGTGGGCGACCTTCTGAAAGAGGAAGTATCGAATGTGATAAGTGGGCCGTGTTGTCTGCTACTCTTCGGTTTTGTCAGAGACGTTCGAAAGTAAATACAATAAAATTGAACTTAAGGATGTGATGTCATAGATTTGCATAATAAAACATAGAAATATGTTCCTCGCTTGATCGTAAAATGTTCTTAGAGAAGTACGTTATGAAAACGATAAATGAATGCAAAACCACCAAATATCAGGAAAATTCATCACAAACAAATAATTAAGGTGTGAGCTTTCTTTCAATCTTTATGGTTTATAGTTTACCCTGACAGAATCTCTCTGGAGCTATTTTCATTGAATTAAATACTTCATCACTTGTGGAAAAAAATCCTTAGACAGAAGAGATTGGTTAGCATTAAATATAAGAGCATGTGGGAGTTCCATAACTGCGTCCAGCACATGGAGTAGAGCCAATGCCATCAAGACTTGGGGCGTCGATGACTCCGATAACTGTTTTAACTAAAAAGAGGAGATTGTCAGATAATATGCAGAGTCGCCATTGGTAGATGGAGCTTATGTATAGGATGCTACATAATCATGAATATATAGAGAGAAAGAGAGATAATAAAAAATCCTCGCGTCATCATAGGATTCGAACCCAGGCCTTTTCCGCCCGGTGTGAGGAGGACGGTGATGATACCACTGTAACGCGCAGACAGTACCATGCCAAGAAAGTCGCTTCACTGCACCAACCTAGTGATTACCGTGAAGTGGGTGCTTGGAATTTATGTGAAAGAGTGAAACTCAACCAGGGGTCCACCAAAATGAATATGAATGAATGAATTTATTTGCATTATTAGGACTGTCTGCAGGCCTTCACATCACGAAAAGTCACTACTTCGAAGTTTATCAGCAGGGAAGAACGTCCAACTTACAAAATAATGAATTTCAAACTGTTTTAATTACTGTATCGAGCCAGTAGATGAATTAAAATGCAGTGGTTATGCAAGCCCGATCAGAAAAATGTTATGTGGTTAATCACTTTACTGTTGCAAGAAAACACCAGCCAAAAAAATATATACTTTTTATCCATTGCCGCCAATAACTTGGTCAAACCATCTTAAATGTATTCAAGCTATCCAATTCCACAAGGTACAAAGCTATTCTGACTATCAGTTTTACTTTTTGGTCTTTACTGTTCGGCTGAATCCCCAATTTCTGTACATCTATTTTGTAACCATACTCTTTCAATTATAATTTGTACTCCCTTGTGAGTGTCATCTGAGAAAAAGTGAAAATACCATCATTTAACTTATTTAACCATCTTAAAACCTTATACACTTCATCTAGGAAGAAAACTAGATACCATGCAGATACAGTTTAGGAAATTGCAATTTACACAATCCCAGTCTTCCTAAGAATATCCCTCCTTTGTGTCCTCAACTAATCTCGGTTTCTCTGAACTCTTTCCAACATACACTGTGCGTACTCCCCTGCTGTGCACACAAATGGTTTGTCCCACAACGTTGCAAGTCACATGACCACAGTTGTGGATATAAATGCAGCAGAACAGCCTTTCTAGTACCAGTTAAGCGTACAAACTGTAGTAATAATGGGGAAAAGGAGTGATCCAACGGACTTCGAAAGTGGCATGGAAGTAAGTGCAAGACGTGCTGAACAAAGCATCTCTGAAACGGCAGTTCTCCTGAACTTTTCACGCACCACAGTTTCAAGGGTGTATTTGGAATGGTGCAACGAACAGAAAACATCCTCTCAATGGCTCTCTGTGGAAGAAAATCGCTTGTTGATGAGAGAGGTCAGAGGAGGATGGCTAGAATTGTGCAAGCAAACAGACGGGACACAATGTCGCACATCACGTCAGAATACGACCTTGGTGCGCAGAACAAAATATCGCAACGGACCACTAGTCGCACTTTGTCGCGAATGGACTACAACAGCAGACGGCCACATCGCGTACCTTTGTTATCAATGAAGAACAAGGGAGAACGCCTCCTGTGGGCACAGCAGCACCAGCACTGGAATATCAAGAATTGGAAAACAGTTGCTTGGTCTGACGAGTCGAAGTTCCTGGTGCATCATGTTGATGGAAGGCTCAGAATTTTGCGAAAATAACATGAATCCATGGACCCGTCAGGTCTGACGACTACTGTGCAAGGTAGTGGGGCAGTGTTATGGTGTGGGGAACGTTTTCTTGGCACACGTTGGGTCCATTGATACCTATAGATTCACGTCTGAATGCCACATCGTTGCTGACCAAGTGCATCCGTTGATGTTGACCGTTTATCCTCAGTCAGATGGTTACTTCTAGCAGGATAATGTGCCGGTGCACAAATCGCGAATCAATATGGAATGGTTCCAGGAATATGACAATGCTTTTCTTTGCTGCAGTGGCCCGCTCAGTCCTGGATCTCAATCCTATTGAACATCTTTGGGATGAGCTGGAAAGGGCTGTTCTCTGCAGGCCTACACCTCCTTTGAACTCAAGGAACTGCGTGACACACTCATGTCTGCATGGTACTCCATTTCTGCACACGTTTTCAGCATTTTGTTCAATCCATGCCTAGATGAATTCAGGCTGTTTTTGAAAGCTAAAGGAGGCTCAACACGCTGCTACGTAGGTGTACCTAATAAAGTGGCAACACAGCGTATATTTGCGATTCTCTATATCTCATACATTCACTGGATTAGGAATCTCTATTCAATATCAAACCAACGTTTTTCCTGAATTATAGGCCATTCACCTCATGGAACGATTTCATTACGTGTCCGATGGAGTCTATATCCAGATTTGACCATTCCTACATCAGGATATTTGTCGGCTACTGTATTGTGGTCGGTTGAGAACAACGTTCCTGAACTGCCCTTTCTGAAACTCTCCGGCTTAAACGTTTTGCATCACAGCGTATGACAACAATTTTTTTAAAATTATTTATGACAATGTAAGGTTTAATATAAAAAACATCACACTACAAAATATATTAAAATTTATTAAGCATTGAATATCCCTGCCTTACAAAGACTTGACAGTCCGGAGATTAATTTTATAATATAGTGTCTTGGCTTCCAAGCGATCTGCAAGGTTTTCAGTAATTTTTGTTTCCAGTCGACAACCTTTGGAGAACTAAGTTCTCCAAAGTTAATTTATGAGGAATTCATTTTAATCTTACCGTCATGCTATCATAAAGTGCGCAAGTGGGTCATCTGACGTTTACCAGCAAAGAGAAATCGTGATGTATCTTAGTCGTACAAGAAAAAGTCGAAGAATGTCAGTAGTTGCACAAAATTGAGATGCAACAGGAGAATGTCGTGTGATGGATTGGTACACGGCCAGAGATGAAGCAATAAATTTTTCTACTGATTTTCTACCACGCCCACTAGCAGGAAACATATTATTGAGACCTGGTACATCCTCGGAGCAGCTACGTGCAGAACCTTGCTTCCGTACAAGGAAAAGGCCATGGCCAATATATTTGTCGTAAGCCCCTGGACGACATTTATCATTTAATGTCGCTATTTATTGTTTTCAACCATAAGAAGAGTCAACAGCGCTGCTCAGATAAACTGCAGAATGGAAATGCAATGTTATAATTGAATATGTTTGATAACTTCGCTTGAATTTATAATTGATCGTACAAGACTGTATCTAACACTGGAGTCTATGAATAAATCAACTTTAATTTAACTATGAATAATTTAACTTCTCGGACATCTTTTTCTCTAGAATCCATGTTGGAATTCTTTCTAGTTCTTATCGGGGATGATATTCAATGAAGGATAATTGTCATCCGTTTGTTGTTTGTTAGATGTGCCATTCTTGACCACGTTAAACCAAATAGTTTGATAGCAGTGGGAAGAGATGGGAAGAGATGTTCCCATTTTTATTATAATAGGCATAAGACACGGCTGCCCGAGTAATTATCAACAGAGCACGACCTTTGACAGAGAAGAAAGGAGTGGTGCAAAAGCTCTCTCTTTCCACTTCAGAATAACTTCTGCTCCTGCTCACTTATGAGGACCTTGAAGACGGTACTGATAGATCATGCAGGGGGCCATAGGACATACCCAGAATAATTTGGGACCTTTCAAAGCCAGCAAAAGGAGGTTGGGCTGGGCTCCAATTAAAGAAGCGATCATGTCCATGTACGGAAGCCATTCAGTGTCGAAAGCGTGGCGAAAACTGTGAATATATTTCTTTCTGTTTTCTGCCTTAATCTTTTTCATGTATGCAAACATTTTATGTTGAGGGAAGCAGAAGTTTTCCTTTCATAAGAAGAGCAGCTCAGCGTGCTTGCATTTCAGAAACTGGATAAACGGGTCTGATAATTAGCACAAGCACGAAAATCGCAAGAGTGGGATAATAAAGAAGGAGAATATATATTTGAACAGCTCCGTATATTATTCTTAATTCTTAAATATCCTCAAGAAACAGAAACTTAACATCGTAACCAGTAGACAAACCTACGGCATCCACTGGCGTGACCTCATCTTCTTCAAAGAAACGTCAGTCAACAAACCTTACTACATCCTTCTTTAAAATGACAGTTCCCGACATCCGTCTGGAAAGTAAGACAAAACTCAGAGGGGAATGATATTACCAATTGGTGAGTTGTTAAGTGTTCGCTAGCAAAGGTTCATGGGAGACAAAATGTGTTAGTAACCCGGTTGTCAATTCATATGGATCAGGAAAAGTAGCGCATAACATTTTGAAATGCTTACTAATTGATCACTAGAACTCCAACAATAAAATAGCATGTCCATAAATTTCGCATGTTCCAGATTAATTTGTCTATTTTGTTGGACAAAGAACCCAAGTCTTCGGGAGAAAAAACCTTGCTATCCTCCCCTGAGACCTACTGACTCAGCCACGGAGAAAAAATATTAAGAGGATACAGCAGTAGAAATACGCCATTTAAGTCATTAACCGCTTTGTTAAATTTTCTGTTGGCAAACGCCAAAATTTTGAATCAATGCTATTTGAACGACAGAAATAAGTCGTTGATGTATAAATTAAATGAGAGGAAAGGTCCCTTACAAAATAGCACATTTAAGGTGGCAGAAGGAGTAATATTTATCAGGATTCTGTAAGGGAGCTGTGAAATCTAATTACGAATCCACCGAAGTAATGGGTCTTAGAAGCCGAATGCACAATTTTTGACATAAATGATCATCTGCCAGAAAGGGCAGATGATCTTTTATATTGTACACTGCTGTGCAAAATTTAAGAACGTCAGGTTTTCACCTGTAGTTTCTCATAGGAATGGCCTGGATATAGGAAAAGCATACCAAAGGAACCTCGTGAGGTACAGAAATGAAGGACACCGACACAACAACGGAAACAAAACGGTACAGAGGGATTTTATTCAAAAATGGCAACATAGCACTGGCTGCCATGATACAGATGTATCACTGCCAAAGCTAGAACAAAGGGACGAGGTGGTCCTCAGTAGGAGATATGGCCACCCCAAATGCCGATGCAGGCTTTGCACCGCCTGTTCATACTTAGAACAATATTGTTGATATGTTCTTGCGGGAATATCGTCCATTCCTTTGTCAGCACCATCTTCAGCTGGTGAACATTTTATGGTGGATGTGAAGTGCAAATACATCCACTTCCCATGGATGCATCTGTAGAAAAGGCATTCAGCAGAAACTGAATGTCTATGAAACAAAGAGTGGAGGGACTTTGTAAGAGATGGGTATTTAATTAATCTTTCTGTCCTCTTTTAAAACGGAGACAAGACGTCTGGAAGAGGTTTTGACAACACTATCGAAGATGGTTGCCAAACGGATTCGTTAATGAATACAAAATATGTGGTGTTAAATTAGAACTATAGAACTCACTGATTTAAGAATTGAAATTTAAAAAAGTCGATGAGTGAAATAATATAATTAAATGATGTATCAAGAATGAGTAATCAAAGAAATATACTCAACTTTTTTCAAATTAACTTTCAATGTTAGGTATTCGATTCATCTAAAACAAAAAGACAGCTGAAATTAAAATATGGATTTCAAGTACTACTCACGGATTAAATTACCAACCAATAAGTGTCAAAAATCAAACATATGTCTAAAATTAGCAAGGGTATCATCATCATCATCAGCCATTTCAATCCAGTGGAGGATGAAGGCCTCTCCAGCAACTTTCCAGTTCCCTCTGTTTTGAGCACTGGCCATCCATTTACTACCCACAAACTCATGAATTTCATCTATCCATCTCCGCCTTTGTCTTCTAGGTTTTCTTCTAGCTCCTCTTGGGTACCATTCTGTTATTTTCTTAGTCCATCTGTCATCATGTCTTCGAGCTATGTGTCCTGCCCAAGACCATTTTAGTTCTTTAGTTTTGATAAGAATGTTCTTTACTTGAGTTTGCTGCCTAATCCATGTGTTTCTCTTCTTATCTAACAGTCTGATTCCCAATATAATTCGTTCCATTCTTCGCTGTGTAGTTCTCAGCTTCTCTTCCATTCTTTTGGTGAGTGCCCAAGTTTCACTTCCATAAGTCATGGTGGGGAGTATACATTGATTCATTATTTTACGTTTCAGACAAACTGGGATATTGCTCTTCAGTATGTGACTATATTTCCTGAATGCTATCCATCCAAAATTTATTCTTCTCTTGACTTCCAGCCATTTATCATTATTACAGCTAATAACTTGTCCCAGATAAGCATATGAATCCACGTTTTCAATTATTGCTCCTTCAATCATTGTCCCTTTCTGTGGCATACTTGTTCATCATTACTTTTGTTTTAGCCATATTCATCTTTAGTCCAAAATCCTTACTAGTTTGCATAACTGATTAAGATTTTCCTCTAATTCTTTGGGATCGTGGCTTATGACCACAATGTCATCTGCAAATCCTAAATGGTTTAGGTACTCTCCATTCACATTGACTCCTTTCTGCGACCAGTCTAATCTTCTGAAAGCTTCCCCAAGGGCAGCAGTAAACAGCTTCGGAGATTTTGTCGAACCCATTTCTCAATTTTAAATTTGCTACTGTCTTTGTCTAGTCTAATAAAGGAGGTAGCGTTCTCATATATTTTCTTCAAAATCATGATGTATGGGGTATCTATGCCTTGTCTTTGCAGTGCCCGAAACATTGCCTTATGCTGTATGGAGTCAAATGCCTTTTCATAATCCACAAATGCCAGTCATAATGGTTTTTTATATTCATTTGCTTTCTCCATTAGCTGTGATATTACGTGAAGGTGATCCATAGTTGAGAATCCTGTCCTAAATGCAGCTTGCTCTTTCGGTTGATTCTCATCAAGTATTCTTTCTAATCTGTTAGTAATGACCCTTGTGAACAACTTGTAGATATGGGATAACAAGCTAATTGGTCTATAATTTCCAATTTCTGATTTATCTCCTTTCTTATGCAGCAAAACTATGATTGCATTATTCCACTGCTTAGGCATCACACCTTTTCTAATGCACTTTGTGAAAAGCCTTGCCAGTTTTTGTGTTATGTCTCTTCCTCCCAATTTTACCAACTCTACAGTAACTTCATCTTCCCCCGGGGCTTTCTGATTCTTCATTTTCTTCAATGCATGTTCTACCTCATCAGGAAGAATATCGGGTTTGTCGTATGTGTTGCTAATTTGCAATCCATGTTCCCCACTGCTGGTATCATTCCCTCGCTCCTTGTATAATTCTCTATAGTAGTCTTCTGCTATTTGAATTATGCCTTCTCTGCTGTTTATAAGTACATCATCGCTATTCTTCAGTTTCAGTATCATTTGTCTTTCTGTATTACTGCTCATGGCTGCTGATTTAAATCCTTGGTTTTCCCTTAATGCTTGTTCTACTTTTCTTGTGTTAAATCTTCTTATGTCCTCTCTGAGCCTCTTTATAATGCTTTGCATAACTCAGTATACTCAATTTTCTCCTTGTCAGTGTTTATTTTGCTCTTCATTTGTAGCCTTCGGTTCATCATAACAAGTGTTTCTTAACTAATTTTTTCTTCTTTGGATTTCTTTTTCCCTATAGGTTTCTTGGACTTTATCACTTTCAGAAAGCTGTAATATTCGTCGTCGGTATTCCTAGTTTAGCAGTCTGCAGAAGCTCAAACTTGTTCTTAAGTTCCAGTACATACTCCTTTTTCTCCTCTTCTGTTATCGCAAAAACCTTTGTATATTTACTCGAGTCAGTTTTTCCTTTCTTTTCTTACATCTATATCAGGTGTGCCTCTTACCATTCTGTGATCACCTCGAACATTTACCTTGTTCAAGATGGTAACATCATTCACGATATATCATCTGTTAGTGAGGATGAAGGGTAACAAATTCCAAATGGCTACCAGTCTCAACAGTTAAGCTGAACGATAAGTAGATCCTGAATTGCAAAATCAGGAGCGTATCACAAAGCAAACACTCAGTCCTCATCGCTGAAAGGGGATGTCAGCAATTACTGCTTTAGTAGTGTTGTTTTTAGGAGTAGCAAAATTCTCGGTAAATTAAACACCGCAAATTTGCCTTCACTGCAGTTGAAATTGAAAGAAATAGATGTAGCTGTAAAGTGTAGAATTCATTCTTTAGCTTTAACCTGTTCGCCATCAAAAGCGACTAGGCTGAATTCCAACACCGAAAATAGGAAGCCAAGTTTACTCCTATTTAGATAGGAGTAAACTTGGCTTCTACTTGTCTGAATGCCTACTCTCGAGTGAAACTACTTGTCTGAATGCTTACTCGCAAGACCCACTGGAAACCTAGAGAGCAGCTAGACTCAAGTAGATATAGCCACGTCTGGTGTTTGTAGAAGCATCCCGAACGGAATCGCTTCATGATGATAATAACAGGACTGTTTGTTTATCTCTACCAGACGAAGGACCCTGGAAGGGTATGCAATCAATTATCAGCCTCAGCCTTGATCGTTAAGTATGTATGTATGTGCGTGTGTGTGTGTGTAAACAAAGGCTATGAGCCGTAATTGAGCGAGTTCGAACTGCTGTTAGCCGAACGGAAAACCTGAGTTTCCTGGATAAAAAAAGCTAATAAACCTTCGACTGAGACATCTTGTGAAATAAGCTCATAAAAATTCCTCGCGTTATTTACGGGATTCGAACACGGACTTTCTCCACTAGATCACAGGTTCTCTCAACTAGGAGGACGTATAGTATTGCTTGTCAAACGGCACTTTAAAAATTGTCTATTTCAGAATTTACGGTTGATCTGGTATTAAACGATTTGTGTGACATCATTTGTGTGACAAAACACTTGAATTAGCATTAGTAGCAGCAAATGAATGCCAGAAACCAAGATTATCCAGCATCAGACAAAAAAAAAAAAAAAAAGTTTGTCTAGTTCTTCCCCCTGAATTTATTTAAGCTATTAACTTCCACAACAACACATGAAAATTTGTTCCAGCAATCAATTTGACTAAAGACAAATTTCACCACATCTATTCTGCAACTGTCTTTCCTCAATTTGAATTTATTCCCTCTCAGACGCGTAATCTGAGCAAGAGGAAGAATCCCATCAGAGCATTGCGCTTGCTCAAACCAATTGGATATTACGATGTGCCTTGGCCACATCGTAGTATCCAATAAAATTGGTCACACAAGATTTTCCCTTAACGCAACTATGATGTGTCTAAAGTACTGTATTCATTTCATTTCTATAAGACCGCCAACCAAGGCGCGTCCATCTTCCAAGTAATTTCAGTAGAACGTACCGGTATTTTTCTTTTCTGAAGAAGTGCTTTTCTCTTCTTGTCTTTAAAAGTGAACACACACTTCTAAATACATAATATACTTACAATTATGAGCGGACGCTTGGGGGCCGGTGATATTAATAGTTAAACTTTCTCTGTCAGTGGAGTCTCTCAATCTGTTTACTTTAATTTCATGTTATATAAACCAGCTTGAATCGCTGTTTGTTGTTATTGTTTTAGAATTTGCTTCCAGTCAAGTAAAGCCATGAGGCGTAAGTACATTGTTTATCTAAATTTCCTGTAGTCTGTTGTCTATTTTAAGAATTTATGGACAAAAAAAAAACAAGCTCCTGAGACCGATTAACATGTCCATAATGAATAAAATTGCTTGTAGACTTTTTGCACACAGTCACAAGCAGCAGCAGCACTATCCACAACGTTTCCTGCCAGGGTATTCTGGTTCAAAGCAGTTTTTGTCTAATCTTCAGTCATTTAAAGAACTTGTAGGAAATTGTGGTGCCGAAATTTGTGGTTACAAGATGTTAAGTGAATACGTTTTGCGATACATTTGTTGAGTGAAGGGACAGATGTCCCATTGATATCGTATTTCTAAAAATCAGAACACATTGATCTTTCTGGGAAAATTAACATTTATTCATAATTTTCGAATTTCAATTACAGTTCGACATTAGCAAAGTAATGCAAAATTGACCACTGCGTTTCTGAGAAAACTCGGAAACTCTCGGGACAAGGAGGGTTTGCTACCTTAATTGTGCATATTCTTGGTGTAAGTGAAAAGCAAGTGCTATTGTCTTTGTTTTGTTGTTTGTTAGATGTGCCATTATCGACTACACTAAACCCAATAATTTAATTGGTGTTAGCAGACTACTAGCAGAGTATTTCCAGAAAAGAAAAGTACTTCTGCTCCAAAATGTCATAATACGACACAGATAATTGATAAAACCTGAAGAATTGTTCTCATTTTTATTATAATAGGCATAAGACACGGCTGCCAGCGTGATTATCAACAGAAGACGACCTTTCACAAAACTCTCAGTTGGCGGACGAGAACGGAGTGGTGCAAAAGCTCTTTCCTTCCACTTCAGACAAACTTCTCGTGCCCCTGCCCACTTATGAGGTCCTTGAAGGCGATATTGATATGGCATGCAGGGCGCCGTCAGGCATACCCAGAATAACTTTGGATCTTTCAAAGCCAGCAAAAGGAGGTTGGGCTTGGCTCCAATTAAAGAAGCGATCATGTCCATGTATGGAAGCCATTTGACGTCGCAACAGTGTCGAAAACTGTGGATGTAGTTTTTTCTATTTTCTGCCTTCATCTTTTTCACGTCTGCCAACATTTTTTTTGTTGAGGGAAGATGGAGTTTGTTGTTCATAAGAAGGGCAGTCCAGCGTGCTTGCATTTCATAAACTGGATAAGCGGGTCCGACAGGTTGCACAAGCCCGATAATCGCGAGAGTGGGATGTGGTAAGTTAGGAGGAAACATATATTTGTACAGCTCTACATCATTATTCCTAATACTTAAAATATCCCCAAGAAACGGAAACTTAATATCGTAACCAGTAGATAAAATTACGACATCTACAGGAGTGACATCATCTTCTCCTTCAAAGAGAATGCCATTATTCACAAACTTTACTACGTCTTTCTTCAAAACGACTGTTCCCGACATCAATGTGGAAGGCAAAATATCATTAATAGTTGGATGCTGACTGAGTGCTCTGTGAGAAGGTGACAAACCCAAGACAGCGTGGTTTACGGCACCGTTCAGATACCTTTCAAGTCTCGAGCAGCGAACACTGAAAGGAAGAAGATCATTCAGGAAGCTTCCCCAGCGGGAAAGAGGACCGAAGAGCAGACCACTTGGCGGTGAGCGTGTGAATATCCAGCATCCTCGTCTTGTGCTCAAATACACCTGAAATATTACAAAAGAAATACATTTGTCATTTTATATTGGCGAAATAAATATTATTATGTATACTACAACAGGCTGGAACACTGCGCATATACTTTTTGTTGCTAGCCAGAAATCGCCCCAATTACTCAATACAGGAACGCTATTGAAGTTTTCTGTATGGTAGGAAATAGGTGTGACAATTGGCGGAATTGAACTCCCTTCAGTTTTGGTGAAAGTATTGAATGTCATTTGTATATATACAGTGCAGTAAAGAAGCATGTTCAATGGGCCCTCATCTATGATTTGGTATGAAGAGCAACTTAGTTTCATGCGTAAGAATAGTCAGGCTGTAATTAAATTTAATTGTAAAACGTACATGCGATTGTCATAAACCTGTCGAAGGAATTCTATTCCCATTTATGTGAAACTGTTCGTTTAACTCATGTCATAGTGTTGACCTAACAACTGAGGTTTGATCACTTTTGAATTATTGGGACGCAGTAACTGTCTGGGCATTTTTCTACCCTATCTTCTGATTCAATTTCTTCTTACCTTTACTTCAATATTGGTGTAAATAATGCCTTTCGTATTGAAAAAGGCGATGATCATAAACTTTCCAGCATATCTAACGGACTGTGCTTTTTGGAATTGGAGATGTTCTATGCTTTCTCTATGAACTTCGTTATTTTATTCACAATCATAGTAGCTGGTTCATTCCCAGTGATATTCTGCTTAAGTGGTCATTTTTCAGAGGTTGTAATGTGTTTTCGAGACGAACACAGATGTGAACTCTAAGCAGCGTTCGTTCAGGAGGAGTCTAGTAACCCAACGTGAATAAACACGTGCCAAACTTTCATTCAGAATAATCTCTGAGCTTCCATAGCTAATCTCTAAGACCTCTGCAATTTTTATGACCTTCAAGGTCAATACCAAAAACAGCAGCAACAGGATGTCCAGTCCATCAACATCAGCTATTAGCATTGATGGCCTGGACATCTTGAAATAGGTTCCTTACTCTCTCCCCTTCAAGTATCCAAGTGACTTGTTTACTAAAAGACTTTGAACATACCCATTCTGTTTGGGTCGAGTCAGAATTTTATTATTCCAGATAACGTACGCGGTTTTTTCTACTGAGGACCTGAATATTTCGACATTAGACAAAGAAAGAAAGAAAGAATTTGTTTGAAACTGATCTTATCACATGTATATTTATTTGTACTGTCTAGACACTGCTAGACAAAATTAACAGAACGAAATGTTTTTCGTGAATATTTTATTGTGAACAGTGTCGCCGAATGCGAATATTTCATAAAATATTCATCCTGGCATGCAAATTCCGCGTATCCAATAGAAATCAATCTACCACCTTACAGAATCGCACATTATACAAATTATTCATGCACGTATAAAAACAAGGGTTGCGATTACATCACTCATTCCCGTTTTTTTGGCTTGCTCAATGGGACAGCCACATCTCCGGTGCTCAGGATTGCAAGCCATCGTAATCATTTAGATGATTCTTTAAGATGGCGGGTCATTGAACGATTTGAAGCAGAGCAGTCGCAGGCGGAAGTGTCACATTGACTTAATGTGTCACGCAATGTTGTCTCGGCACTATCAGATAAATTCATATACTTTTAAATCTCTGGCCTTTGCAGTGAACTGTTACACCCACGATGAAAAAGACGCGGAGATAGGGGAACCCCTGGTGCCGTCAGACACGAATACACTTTAAACTTTATGGAATCAGTTTCAAGAGACAGGAACCATTATAAGAAGAGCTGGCCAAAGTCTCCTGAGGGCTGTGTCAACAAGAACAGACTGCTTTCTGGAATGAAGGCGAATTCCTGTCATCAACTGTCTCTTGAGGTTGCTGCGGCCACAGGTGAAAACATTTTCAAACGGACTGTGTTAAGAAGGCCATGAACTGGTGACTTGGTGCCCTGACAAATGGGGTACAATTCTGTTTTGTGTTGAGTCTCGTTTTAGCCTACAAACAGATTCTAGACGTTATTTCATCTTAAACGCATCAGAGAATGGGAGACAGTGTTCTCTTGTGGGGTGGAATAATGATCAACGGCCTGATAGTGGTAACGTAACTGCGCAGAGGTACCGATAACAGATCCTCGAACCCCGCGTGCGAAATTTTAGATGACAGTTGGCCCAGATTTTCTTTTCGCGCACGACAACGCCGCTGCCCATGCTGAAGAGGTGGAGGGGCACCTTGAAACTAAAGATATCCAACGACTGCCATGGGCAACACAATCACCAGACTTAAATCCGATCGATCATGTGTGGGACGCCCTTGGCATCGCATTGCACGCCAACAGCCAACTCCTCAGTCACTTGGTGAACTAAGGTTTGCGCTATGGAAGAATTAGATTGTTGCCACAGAATCTTATAGACACATTTATATCGAGAATGGTCAACCATGCTCGGTGATCCGGAGGTGTTTAGCCGTTGGAGGGGATCATGAGTAGTACTGATGTCATGTGACCATATTTTCGAACATCTTGTATCCACTTCTGTAAATATAACCTTTTTGGTGATTCTTATACAGCCCCAATAAATATCCCTTAGACCTGTCAGAAGTTTCTCGCTGTCTCCTCATTTTATTGTTATTCTGTGGTATACCACCATACCAAATTTTGTCCCGCTTCATCGCTAGCTACACGATTTGTACCACGTTTTCTATGTGTTGTTTTAATTTTGTCGAGTTCAGTATAAATAGGTGCACAACAACAGAATCAAAACTGAACTCAATTCAAACATAAAATAACCATGAAACTTTTATTACAAAATGAAATATTTTTCTTGATTTAATTGTTATTTTTCCTTTCAGTTTATTAATCCAAGTTTCTAAGCATGCGTGAAGTGATGCCAATTGCGTTAATGGACTGCTATTTTAATAAGAAATATACCAACCTTGTTGCACACGTAACTCAATTCTACAGCGGCATCGGCTCCAGAGTTTCCGATTCCTACAACTGCCACAGTTTTGCCTTCGAAGCCTCCGCTGTGCTTGAGACTGTGGGAATGCATCACCTTCCCTTGGAATTCTTCTACCCCAGGGAAGCGTGGAAAATAAGGAAATGAATGTCGACCAGCACACACCATGACTCCATGAAAAGTGTATTCTGCATTGCTGTGATCTTTCGTATTCCTAACCGTCACCACCCACTTTCCGGTTTTCTCGTAGTCGGGGGCCTTTTCTACTTTCACCACCTGCTGGTGATATCTTATGTGGCGCAAGAGATCGAAGGCCTCTGCATACATTCCGTAATACTGTAGGGCCTGTTTGTTGGTCATGAAGTGTGCAAAGTGGGTGGGGGGTGGGAAGTCGGTGAAGGAACTCTTCTCTTTGGAAGTGTTCATGACAGTTGTTTTCATTACAGAAGTAACTCCTTCCGTGTCATCGTCCCGATATCTCCATAAGCCACCCCAGTTGTCGGTCCTTTCAAAGCACACCACATCCATCAGTTCTTCTTTGCACGCCTTTATTGCTGACAAACCAGAAACTCCAGCCCCAATCACTGCGATCTTTTTCGTTTCGAACATTTTCCTAGAATTAAGGAAAAAAACATTTAGTACCAGAATAATGCATGCTATCAAATCTATAAATTCTACGTGTACATATATGATATAATTTGAAATATTTAATTAATCCAGGGATATATATTTAGTGATTTACTACCAACGAGGTGTATACGCTTTTCTCATGGACTACCATCTTACTGTGGTGAGCAGGTTTGAGTATTCCAAAGACACTGAAGCGAAATATAGTCCACCATCAAGGAGATGGACTAGCAACTCGCTCTCTGGATGTAAATTTAAAGGATAAAGGTTAAACAGCACACACTAATCAGCCATTATCATTCATTAAACTAACCTTGTTTTTTTTTTAATATATGTATGTGTATATTCGAATTTATACAAAGCAAGATATCCCATTGATCTCACTGTATGAAGAATTCTATATATGTGTGCGATATCAATTTATGCACAAATGGTGCCTAGTGAGTAGGAAAATATATTTCACACTTAATCAAGAATATTTTTAGCTTTTTAAATGCTCGGCAAGTTACTTCAAATTATATACTGCTCGACAAAATTAACAGAATACGTTGAAAACTTGGGGTAACTCGTGCAGCTTGAGATGAAGCGGGACAAAACTTGGTATGGTGGTGTACAATAACGATGAAATCAGGAGACAGCGAGAAACTTCGGACAGGTATAAGGGGCATTTATAAGTGTAGTATCAGAATTACCAAAAAGGTCGCATTACAGAAGTCGATATAGATGCTCGAAAATATGGTCACATAACATCAGTACGGCGCATGATCCCTTCCAACGACTAAGCAGGCCTGACAGCAGTGAACCATGCTCTATATAAGGGTGTCTATAAGATTCTGTAGCAACAAATCCCATTCTTCCACCAGCAAAGACCTTAGCTCACCAAATCACCAGGAGTTGGCTGTCGGCGTGAAGGCAACGCCCACACATGTTCGATCGGATTGAAGTCTGTGATCGTGCTGGCCACTGCTGTCGTTGGATATGTTCAGTTTCAAGATATTCCTCCACCACTTCAGCTTTATGTGCAGTGACTTTGTCGTGTATGAAAAAAATAAAATATAGGCCAACCGCACCCCTAAAAAGTCGCAAATAGTGTTCAAGGATCTGTTCTCGGTATCTCTAGCAGTTATGGTACCGCTATCAAAAATGTAAAGAGCGGTGCAGCCGCTGATCATCATTCCCCGCCACACGAGAACACCGCCTCCACCGTAAGTGTCCCATTCTCTGACGTTGGAGGGATGGTACCGCATTCATCGTTGTCTCCAGAAATTAACATCTCGAATCTATTTGTAAGGTAAAACGGGGCTCGTCAGAGAACAGAACTGTACCCCATTTGTCAGGGCTCCAAGTCACATGTTTATGGCACCGGTTTCGACGAGCTCCGCGGTAGATTGGGATTAATGGGAAAGAAACTACTGGCTTCCCTCGGTAGAGTCCATTTGAATTGAGCCTTCCTAACACAGTCCAGTTGGAAATGTTTTCACCTGTGCCAGCAGCAACCTCAAGAGAGAGAGAGAGAGAGAGAGAGATAATGACAGGACATCGTAGGGTTCCATGGTTCTTCTGACACTGCTTCTTCTGAAACGCTGAAACTGCTTGCATAGTGCCATGTCACCTCCGTTTGAGACTTCCCGGCGTAAAATCATCCAATGGTTCCCTTCTTTTAATTATGCCATCGTGCAACCTCCGCCTGCGACTGCCCTCTTCAACGGCGCGCCATCTCACAGAACCATCTAACCGACGATGATTTGCTATTCTCAGCACCCGAGGTGTGGGTGTCCCACTGAGAAAGCCAAAAAACTGGAATGAAGTGATGTAGTCGCA
Organism: Mastigoproctus giganteus; assembly: GCF_048544385.1. Lineage (NCBI taxonomy): Eukaryota > Metazoa > Arthropoda > Arachnida > Uropygi > Thelyphonidae > Mastigoproctus > Mastigoproctus giganteus. Next base: position 68,108,002 of record NC_143586.1, on the reverse strand, counting down.
ACCCTTGTTTTTATAGGCATGGATAATTTACATGACGTGCGGCTCTGTGAGATGCTAGATCGATTTTTATTGCATACTCAGAATTTGCATGCCAGGATGCCTATAATGTCAAATATTCGCTTCGGCAACATGTTCACAATAAAATATTAATGAAAAACGTTTTGTTCTGTAAATTTTGTCGAGCAGTGTACAATTTTTAGTCAACAATAACAAGATTTAACCCGCATCTAGGGTTCAAAAGTGCCGTTCTAAAGCAGTTTCCTCTTCATCTTAAGTTACGCCATATTACTGGTTTAGCACAGCAGTACCTGCTCAGCACATGAACCGCCACCAACTCTTTTCTAACACAATATCGCCATACTTCAAAGTGATGTTCTGCGCTTAATTTGTGACAATAAAAACATAAAAATTCGCAAGTTTCACTTACTTAGGTAAATTTTCCAAGTTCTTTAGCATGTGTTCTTCATCGCAGCTCTCGTCCTCTGTGTAGCGTGAATTTATAAGCGGAGAGATGTATGTACATTAACCTCTACACATTTGTTGATAAGATACACAGTTGCATTAACCTTTACTCGTTTCGTTATCTTAGGAACGTACATATATCCATTAGAAGGGTGTTATCTGCCCAGATTTGAATAATGTTGACTTTTGAACAGCTTCAATTCGTCTTAGCATAGAATGTACTAAATATCGAAGTTCTTGGTGTGATGATCTTGAACCATGAATGATAACCCGAATCAGCTCCTTGTTATTGCTTGAACAATAACTTGCAGGCCTGACCAAAATATTTTCAATGGGATTTTATGTCTAAGTTATTATATGGTACACTGGGTACAAAAAGATGACTCTTTGCAAAATGGACACATATTAACCCAATTTTTTTTAAAAATCATGAAATAGCAATTTTATTGCTCTCTAATGATAGCAGTAAATATTAACCTTAAATATATTTGGCAGTATAAATAATTAATATTTGTCAGCACATTTAAATGATAAATTTAAAATAAGTTCTCCAATGTTAGATTTTCAAAAGTTAGTGAGATACAGAAAAGAAATTATTTAGTTACATACGTGAAGTTTATTTCTTAAGGTAGTCGCATGAACATTTAAACATTTAGATTTTAGAAGCCCATTTGCAGGAATATGTTATTAAACTGATAATATCAGTGAGGCACGCTAATGACGTACCATTATTATTAAGAAAAAGTTTTCCCACAGGATGTCGCTTTAACGTGTGACAACATACAAAAAGCTAGAAGTATAGTGTGTCCTACAAGGTACTAACTAATCAGGTAGTTTAAATTTAAAAAGAAACGAGTGAAATAATATAATTAAATAATGTAAATTAGTTTTGTGTTAACAGTAATGAAATAAATATACTCGCATTTAAAGCTAACTTTCAACGAAAGGTATTTGAGTTCAGCTAAAACAACAAGCTGAAATCAAAATAAGTATTTCATTAAAAATTAGAGAAAATAGGATAAATAATTATAATCTACTCACCGATTAAATGAAAAACAGCAAAATTTCAAAGTATACGTGTAAAATTAGCTAGTTAATAAATTGCAAATGGCTGCCAATTTCAACAGCATTGTTGAATTTTATGATATAACGCAGATAACAAAAAATGAAATTATTAAGTAAAAACAGAAAAATATATTCGGTGTCTCCTTAACAATCAAGTAAGGTAGAAAGAATATTTGCAGGACTTTCCTCGATAAGCTCCATATTGCGAATGTTTTAAGTTTTTAAACGAGTGAAGAAGGTCATCCTCATCGAGAAAATCAAGAAGTACAATCAGAACAAGTTTGTTTCATAACTAAAGGAACCGACCGTGGCTCCATCTATCGAAATCTCTGAGAAATTCGTTTTATGGAAAATTTTAGAAATGAATTATTCCAACGTTAGATTTATTGAAATATTAGCATTAATTAAATACACCGAAAATTACTAAATAATATGCACTTTATATTAATTAATTAATGTAAGTCAATGTACATATAAGAGTTCTTTAATATATGCAAGGGTTCGTTCTTTCATTAAAGTAAAATTGATTGAATTCTACGATTAATAATTAATAACCGCGCACTTTGGGGTGGCGTGTAGTGGATGTCTGTGACTGACAGCTCATTTGCTGAGAGCATCCCAAGCGTGTTCTTTTGAATTTAACTCTGGGGATCTGTCTGGCTTTTTCACACAGTGGCTAAGTTAGTCGGCCACATATGATGTGTTCAGAAACACGATATGCTTATTTCTTATGGCCTTAATCATCTGGTCCATACTTTGAATGGGTGTAGCTCATTTTCTGTATAATAGTGTAAATCGTAATCGCACTAATGGCAGAATTTGGCCAAGTGAGCCTGGTATAACAAATGAAAAAAACAAGTCTGCAGATTCTGAAACTAAGAATTGCGATAACAATTCCAGCGCTTCAATCCAGCCTTAATGTGGTTTTATGATGCATACTAAAAACCGTTCAGAGTTTCAGTTTTCTGTTAAAAGTAAAATGTTAGCGTTGATTTAATCCTAACTAAATTCCCTCAATAACAGTTACTCGTTTCTGTATCTTCTTTATATTCCTCCTATCTAGACGTGGTTCCTTTGCGATTCAGGTTGTTTTGTTGACTGTATCCTCAAGGAGGAACCACCTCAGTGCATTAATTGTAAACGTAGAGGTAGGGATCGTAATCACTCGGTTAGGGATAATAAATGCCCTGAGTATCTTAAAGCTGTTGAGTTGACAGACCGAAGAACCAGACAGGAAAAATACAACGGTAATTGATTCAACAAGTGTTAACCTGCAATACAGCGAAATAAAAATTCTTCAAATTAATGGGCAGAGATCTCGCGCCGCGGCGGACGAGATTAGGAGAGCTGTTGATGATCTGGGGTTTGATATTGTATGCTTGCAAGAACCGTATTATTCTTCTCAGGTAGGGGGTTCAGCGTATAAAGTTATAGGATATCCAATTTCGGCAAGGATTATTGCCTCAAGTGACGATCGACCCAAGGCCGCCATAATTATCTTTAACAGTGAACTAATAATAACAACTATCTCAAATGAATGTTCTGCTACCACAGTTTGTATACTGGTTTCCTCCAGGGACCAGTCATTTTATCTAGTTTCCCAGTATTTTGCTCACTCGGAAGATATTCATCCAGCTTTACACAGACTTGACAGGGTATGTAGCAGATTTTCAGCTAACAACTTACTACAGCTGATCTGAACGCTAAGTCTACACTTGGAACAGCGGCTTTTCTTATGCTCGAGGTGAGCAGTTGGTTGATCTGATCTTGGATCATAATCTCTGTGTAAAGAACTTACTAATAAACCATATACATTCTCGACGACAAATGGTGAATCTAATATAGATGCTACTTTAACCCCCATTAATCTGGAGGTTTTTTTGGTAAATGGAAGAAGTTCATTAATATACAAGAGGATTTTTTTATTTATTTATTTATTAACACACATCTGTATATACATTCTCAAGATACATATTAATCTATTTATATACAAGATTTAATTCAAAAATTATAGACATACCCTTTCCGTACATTTGCTTGTGTGTGTCCTGATATGGAGGATTGCTCCTAGACATAAGCCCATCTCCACATATTACTCCTGTATTCAAGAAACTCTTCGACTGTCCTTAAGATGCTAAAGAAACACCGAAAACAGTGTTCGGTGTTTTTTCAATAATTCAATTTTTTTTATGCACGTATTTTCATACAAGTCCTGTATTAGCAATATTCGGCAGCAATGTGACAGTGAAACAACACGGATAAATCATGGAGAACGACTTAACAGTCAAGGCAAAGTTATGGATGGAATGCCAATTGGAAGTTTGTCCTTCCCACTTCCTTCGTCTAGTACAAGAAGATGTGGCTGCATGTGTTTGAGTCTAACCAGGGCTATGCAAAAGGGAGGAGAGGCTTACCTCCCCTCCCCTCCCCTCCCCCCAATTTTCTCACTCTGGTAGGGCACGGGCATGCCTCACTGCTTACAGGAGTCATCTACTCTATCGGCCCCTTACTTCCAAGATCTTGATGGAAGTCATTGTAGTGTCTGCAATGGAGTGTCTTCTTTGCCGATCTTTCTAGCTTCGTTTGTGCCGTCTGGGCGGGAGAGGACTCCTCGCTTATGTTGAGTGGGGTGTGCCGCTTGTCTGTCTTCCTTATGGCCTGGTAGAGTGCTGCTGTCTTTTGCTGGAAGTAATCTTTCAGGTCAGTCTCTCCATGGCTGACTTCGGGTAGTATTGGCGGCTCTTAGTCATCTTTGTCCTTGTCTTTCTCATGATATCCTCCAGCTCGGTGTTAGCCCAATCTATGACCCCCAAGGAGTATCTTAGCACTGGGACTGCATCGGTGTTTATTGCCTTAACTGTGTTCCCTCTGTTCAGCTTCGCTTTCAGCAGGCTTCTGAGTCTCTGGTGGTATTTTTCGGTCAGAAAGACCTTGATTTTCTTGTGCTGTAACTGCTGAGCCTGCATTATCTTCAGGTATTTGTAGGTCTCTCCCCTGTCATGGCTTTATTATTATTATTATTATTATTAGTAGTAGTAGTAGTAGTAGTAGTATTACTTTTTTCTACTTATGGGATTTTTTAAAACTCGTGAAAGGTACTGTGATCAAGTGCATGGGATGGTTGATGTTGATTGGTTGTTGTTGGGTTTTAGGAGCATCGGCGACTAAGGCCAAATTGCTCCGTGTATGTCTGTAAATTGCGTGTGTTCTGAAGTCAATTTTTTGGTTGCTGGACGGAAAACCCGAATTTCCGGGAGAAAAACCATGCTACTCTCACCTGAGACCGACTAACTGAGCGATTGTGAAAAAGACCCATAAAAATTCCACCCGTCATCGACGGGATTCGAACTCAAGTCTTTTCCACCCCTTGTAGGGAGGACGGCGATTCTACCAACTGTGCTGCCCACAAGGGCATGGCTGGTTGTGTTCATGTCATTCATGTACATCAGATGAGATAGAGAGAGAGAGAGAGAGAGAGAGAGAGGGTGTAGCGGTTCTTCCTTCCTTCTTTTAGGGCATATCCGTACTTTCTGTTGTTGAGCATTGTGGACAGTCGGTTGGGTGCTAGCCAGAACTACAGTGAGCTGAGACCATCTCCATGGAAGAATCCTCTTCTGATGGTGATCGGTCTGGTCCGGATGTTCACGGTGCTGGTTCTCATTTGGCAATATTTGTTTCTAGAAAGCGTTCAAATGCAGATTGACTTTGTGGATCTTCAATGCCTCTATCAGCCTATTATAGGGCACGGAGCCGAAGGCCTACGATGTATGGATTTTTGTCCTGTCCGTTTCTAATTGATAAAGAGGGTCCTGGCATTTAAAACTAGTAATTTGTAAATTATAGCATTTTTATTTTATTTAATTTTATCAGATCTTAGCTGATTTTACTATTTCATAAGTGTGTGTGTGTGTGTGTGTGTGTGTGTGTGTGTGTGTGTGTGTGTGTGTGTGTGTGTTAGATAATGTAATATATATCCCGTATTATTTTGTTTTTTTCGTAAAAGGCATACCTAGATAAATCTATGGAGAACGTGGAGTGGAGTTCGGGTAACATCATTCCTAGTCCATCAGACATTTACACCACCTCGCTATCGCCAAGTTTTATTATGTATGTATGTATATTTGGTCTTTGGTGGCCCCTAGACATTAACTAAATCCACCTAATTTTACTGTCTGTAAAACCAGTATAAAATTTTATGTTGTGTATAATGTGTGTGTTTATGTTGTATCGAGGCCATCTAGCCTCCAGACAGCAGCAGCCAGGGCAACTGCTGCCCAGCGTCCATCCCAAGGCACATGTAGTGCATAGGTCTACTACACTGCGTGTGCTAACAGCACAAAAATGGCGCACCCAATGGTAGAAGTGCTAGATCAAAGGGTGCCCACAATCCCGTTCCCAAGGTGTCCACTCCTGGAAGCCTGCCCTACAAAAAAAAAAAACTCAAGCGAGTTTGTTACCGAGTTTGTTGTTTCTTTTTGTAAAAGCCTTTCTACAAAATTCTTGTAAGGCCAAAAAGTAATCTGGAGTGAACAGAGTTTCAGACCCTCTACCAAAATTTGGTATCAAAGATCTTAATGTACATCATAAATGGAACAGTCATATAGTACATGATCCCACGTTTCCAGCATACCACAAATACAATATGGTTGTTCAACTAGTTATTTTTAATGAGCCATGACCAGTGATTACATAGAAAGTCTCCACGTAGGGATGAAACCACCCTTTTGATGAATCGTTGAAATTATAGCTTACTTTTGGAATAAGCAAGTACGTTGCCCTACCAGTTACATTGTTATCCATCTAACTTGCCACTGATCCACTAATTTCTTAATGATGTTTTTCTTTTACTTTTTAATTCCCACAGAGAGATTATTAGCAATGTCCATAAAAGAAATCTGTTTATCTTCACGCATAAAATAACAGAAAGCTTTAAAAGTTACTACTAGATTTAATGGAAGAGTCCCTGCAATGTAGGACATTAGTTGACACTGTTTTACACACCCGCAAGATAGTTAACAACATAATTCTCTGTATGGACAACAACTTCTGGCGAAATCTAACAACCCCTACCTGAGAATACCAGACAGAGGCTGCATAAGTCACTATAGGGATAAATATCATTTTATAATAAAGAGTAAGAGTTCTTTTATTGAAACCCCAATCTTTCTTAGTAATCCTCACAATGGAGGCCGTAACATCATAACTGTTTTGTTTGAAGATATTTTATGTTTATTCGTTGAAGCCCAGTCCACAAGATCTTCAACAATAAGTTCCAACCTACCCTCAATGATACGCCTGGACTTACCCTTCACACACAATATTAAATCGTCTGGAAAACAGAAAACTCCCTTTGCAACTACTGATCAAGGACCAGGTTCCAAAAAAACCCGTCCCAAAACTGACCCTTGTGGACATCCTCCATTAATATCCCTTTTAAAAGTAAGGTGTTGCGATCTTTCAATAATTTTACTTCCAGTAAGATAACTCTTTATAGTTAAGTATAATGACATAGGGCATGATGATGTTCTTAAAGAAAAGAGGACGCTTTGATGCCAAACTGTATCAAATGCCCCCTCAAAATCAATAAAGAGGGCTAATACATATTTATCGTTTGAATTTAAACTATAAGTAATCAAATCTTGAATAGCATCTTCAGTTGAACAATTTCTTTTAACTCCATACCGATACAGAAAAGCCAGTTTCATTTTCTGTAACAAATCTTCGAGCCTTAAGAACATTAGCCTCTCAAATATTTTGCCTAAGTTAGCCAATAAAGATATCTGTCTATATCCACGAGGATCAGTTGTTAGTTTACCAGACTTTTGTAACAACTTAAGCAGGGCAACCTTCCAAAAACTTGGAAAAGTTCCCTCTATTAAACATTTATTAAACATATTGACCAAAACCTCAGGAAAAATATCTACTAATTTAATGATACAATTGTTTTCAACCATGTCTATTCCTGGTGTTTTATTTACGTTAATTTTTGAACAAACATGTTGGACCTCTCTGATATTGAATAAATCAAACTCAAGGGAGTCCTTGATATTCTTTATTATCCATCCTAATGAACCCTTGCTGCTCTGTTTCTTTATGCTTGAACTTAATATAAGTTATTGGATAATTTGCTGCATATCAACACCCGTTTCACCAAGTCCAACACACAGGAGTTGCCACTTTCCAATTCTCACTAGAGGACCACACATTGTACTGGACATAGTAAGTCTGCTTTTTTACCAAATGCTTTAGTTTTTAATCTTTATTCTTGATTTAGTTTTTGTCTTTATATCCTTCGTTCTCTGTCTGGTCAATGATGATCAATATGTACTATGCATTATATAAATTCGAAATTTCTTAATTTCTATTATATATTTTATATAATCCTGAATTCTATTATTTGTTGTATAACCTCAAAATTTATTTTTCCATGGTGTATGTTGGTCATTACCGATACAGAGAACCCCCTTATCGTTGTTTTTCCTTTCAATTTAGGTGGTTGACCTCGTTAGAAGCAACCCAAATTGTAGGTATACAGCGATAAGTTTTTGTACATTATTCTTTGTGTATTTGTAACATCTTCACCTATGCGTTCTCCATAGATTTATCTAGGAATGTCTTTTACTATAATCTTCCCCATAAACTATACATATACTCTTCGAAGAGTAATATATATATATATTTCATTTTTATTGAAGTTTTGTTTAATTGCTTGTTACAAGAATGATTTATAATAATCATACAGTGGTGTGCAAAATTTAAGGACCAACACTATTTCTAAAGGTTATAACCACAAAATCCTTACGATCGCTGCTGAGATTCAGTCTCAGCAGCGATTCTGGACGTCAGCTAATCTGGCAAGAGGTTGGCACACGGTATCACCCCGCAAACATCACTGAAAGGGATCGATATAGCAGTCCAGGTGTTCTCGTCTGGGAAGGCGTTATCTTGTATGGACGTACACAACTCCAGATACTGGAAGGCGGTACTGTAACCGGTGCACGCTACTGTACTGAGGAAATCCTTCCCCATGTGCGTCTCTTCCGAGGTGCCATTGGACCAGAGTTCGTGTTTATGGATGATAACGCCACACCCCATCGCACTGCAGCTGTGATATGCTTTTGGAAAGTGAGAACATTGTTCGTATGGATTGGCCTGCCCGTTTTATCGATCTAAATCCCATCGAACACATGTGGGACGCTCTGGAAAGATGCCTAGCGGCACGTCCATACCCACCAAAAAATGTTCACCAGCTGTGTTGCCATTTTTGAATAAAGTTCCTGTGTACCGTTTTGTTTCCGTTGTAGTGTCGGTGTTGTTTCGTTCATCATTTCTGTACCTCATGAGATTCCTTTGGTATTCTTTCCCATACCAAGGCCACTCCTATGAGAAGCTACAGGTGAAAACCTGACTGGTCCTTAAATTTTGCACACCAGTGTATAATAATTTCCTCCATAAGTTGCATTTTTTTTTTTTTTTTTTGGAACATTGTATAGTGTGATCGGTTTGGAGATTCAGCCACCAATTTCCAGTTTTCTTCTTAGGTCTCTGCAGTTTTCTTGAACACAAATCGAAATGAAACTTAGCTTTCAATAATTATTCTGCACATCAGAAATGAATTTTTATTTTTTATTAAAAACAGAAACAAAGGAAACATATCGACCATTATTAACTGGAAAGAATGAATTTAAAATGGTTTCGCAGTACATGAAATGTGTATATAACAGCTTTCTAAACTTTTAAGCTTCGAGTATAACTGAAATTAATTTCAATTATAATCATATCTGATTGATTAAGTTCTTCTAAAAGATATTTGCGAACGGGTCAATTGCATAGATGAAACAGAAGAAAGCTACAACAACTGCCAACCATGTGAGCTGATTTATATAAGAAGTTTTTTTGCAAGCCATCGAATGACTGTGAAATGGACCCCGAAATCTTTTTTCCCAATTTAAAATTGCCTCACGTGCTCCAGGCCACTTGTGAGGACCTTGAAGACGGTAATGATAAGGAAAGAATGGTGCCGTAAGATAGGCCCAGGACAACTTTGGGTCTGTTAAAGCCAGCTGAAGCAAATTGGGTTTGGCCCCGATCAAACTGGCCATTGTATCCAAATATGAATTCCAATTGGACAGGATGCGGTGACGTCGGCTATCTATAAATGCCTTACTGTTTACTTCATTTGTCCTTTTCACATCTTTTAACATTTCACGTAGGGAGGGAAGCTTAAGTTTTCCATTCATCAAAAGGGCAGCCCAGCGCGATTGTATTTCGAACACAGGACACAAACCGCCAACGGTTTCAATCAACCCAATAATAGCGAGAGTAGGATGAGGCAATTTCGGAGGAAATATATATTTGTACAAACAAATTTGTTGACCGTTATTAACGTCTAAGACATCGTTAAGAAAAGGATACTTAATATCGTAACCTGTGCACAGGACTACAGAGTCAAACTCAGTAATGTCATTTTCTCCTTCAAACAACCCACCTTTCTCCTCGAGTTTCAGAATGCCTTTCTTTAAAATAATTGCTCCACATACAAGCCGAGATTGCAAAGTGTCTGTGACACACGGTATACCAGTGAGACCTCTATGACGGGGAGTTAAACCATAGAAGTCGTGATTTATGGAACCATAAAGTGATTTTTCAATGTTTGAGTTCACTACGCTTTGAGGCAGATGGTTGTTAATAAAAATTCTCCAGCGTGAAATGAAGTCGTAAGCTTTGCCATTGGGTAATAAGCGTGTCACGATCCAGCTACCTCTGCTAGTACTTAAATACACCTGAAAGAAAGAAGAAACCATCATTATTTTTTTTATTTATTAATTAACTAAAAGGAGGGGTTATGCTATTAGTTAAGAAACACATAAAATCCAAGGAAGTGAAGCCAGTCGACATCGCTGGACAGTGCAGTGTCGAGTCAGTTTAGTGTGACATAAGCATTGGGAGATAAAAATTGAGAGTAGGAGTGTGTTATAGGCCTAATGACTCTGATGAGTACAATAAGAAACTGTACAGGGAAATAGAGTGGGCCAGTAAATCAGAGAGTCTTATAATGGGAGATTTTAATTTCCCAGATATTGACTGGAATTTGGGGGCTGGTTACTCACGCACTAGCAGGGCTTTTGTGGATTTATTGGATGATTGTTTTCTAAATCAGCATGTTCGGGAGGCAACAAGAGGGAGCAATGCTAGAGGGATTTGATTATCAGTAGTGATTCTTCATGCATTAAAAATATGCAGGTAAATGAACCACTAGGTGGCAGTGATCACAGTTTGCTTAAGTGGGATTTACTCAAGGAGATAACTACCATCAGAGGTAAAAAGGAAGGGTTTTTGCTTTCGTAAAGGCGGCTAAGATGGTCTCAGACAGTATTTAAATTCTATACAGTGTGACCAACTGATGATGTTACCAACAGAAAATTCAAAATGGGAAGCATTCAAAGAACTTATCTTGGAAGCTAATAGGCTTTTCATACCAACTAAGAAATATTGTTCAAGGTTTAGGCCGAAGTGGATGTCAGATGAACTAATGAGACATATGGCAGAGAAGAAAAATGCATGGGATACATATAAATTAATGGGTGACATGGAAGCTTATGATAGATATAAGCTGGTCTGTAACCAAGTTACAAAGAAGGTTAGGCAGGCGAAGGCATATTACGAGAAATCTTTGGCAAAGGATGCAAAGAAAAATAGCAAAGAGTTCTTTACTTATGTAAACTCTAGAAGGAAGGGGATGAATCAGATTGGTCCACTTGATATCGATGGGTCAACTGTTGATGATCCTTCTCAGATAGCAAACAAACTGAATGAGTATTTTGCGTCTACATTCACACATGAAGAGTTATTTAGGGAGGAGAATGCCATAGCTGAAGTAAACACTGGCAGTGAGTTAGATGATCTTCTAATAATTGAGAGTAAAGTGGAGGAGAAATCGTTGAAGATAAATACAAGAAAGGCACCTGGGGTGGATGGGATCTATCCAGTTATATTAAAGGAGGCAGCAAAGGAAGTAAGCAAACCCTGAGCCATAACTATGAGAGCATCCTTGGACTCAGGGGAGGTGCCCACAGACTGGAGAGGTGCAAATGTAACCCCAATTCACAAAGGAGGATCAAAGGCTGACACAAGTAATTATAGACCTGTGAGTTTAACTTCTGTTCCAGGAAAATTAATGGAGGCACTGGTTAAAGAAGCACTGCAGGATCATCTTGACAAGAATTCAGTTATAGCTCAGACACAGCATGGTTTTGTTAAGGGAAGGTCTTGCCTGACCAATTTGATTGGATTATAGGTACTGAAGCCAATTTTTTATTTTTTGATAATCAGTATTCGTTTAGAGCAGAACTTTAGACGTATTACTAATTAAGAAGTACAGCAGAACTCAAAATAACCTTGCAAAGTGCTCGTTAATACATTTAAAAATAGCAGAAATGAACGAAGAAAGGTAAACTTTTAAAAATCAAAGCAAAATTAAAATGAACGTATTAACATAATAATGATACGGCTTCACCAGTCCAACCCATAAACCAAAACATACGAAATTAAATATAAAAAAGGGCAATAAAACCATCATTTTTGGGTTGCAATATGATCTCAGTAGTCAATGCCCCAAAGATCTCTAAAGGACAACAAGAACAACCTGAAAGCTACTGCATCCAGGATTCAACTTTGGGAGTAATGAATTTAATAAAATGAGATATTTTCCTCTTTAAATGTTATTCAATTGATTCGCTTAAAATTTGTGTCTATACTCCGGCACAACCACATCTGTCAGAGGAGTCTACAAATAGATATTTGAGTGACTATTATCATCAACCGTATTTCGCAATCACAGGAATTTGGTCAACAAGCACGCGTCTACTGTATTTTGGCATTCGGAACTCGTCCTTTTTCTTCTTTGCATCAATCGAACAGTTTTTGACAGGTCCCTTCTGCCGATCATTAGTAATGCAAGTGGAAGGAACCAGAGATATGTGTTTTTAATACGTAGGAGGTAATCCTCCCCCCCCCCGAGAAATGATCCTGCCTGGAGGGATTGCGTGTTATTTCTCTAAAAGGGTAACGTACCAAAGCCGTTAAGTCCTACAAACACCAGAAAATAAAGAGTTAAAAAAAACAACTTTATTTAATGACAATGGCAACTGACAAACCTTTTCGCATACATGACTAAGTTCCACTGCAACGTCCACTGCTGAGTTTCCCATTCCAATGACCGCAACAGTTTTGGCTTCGAAGCCCCTGCAGTGTTTCAAACTGTGTCCGTGCATCACTTTTCCTCGAAAACTTTTCATTCCAGGGATGTCTGGAATGTGGGGAAAAGAGTTGTGACCAATGCACACCATCACTCCATGGAAAATGTCTTCAGAAGTGCTCTTCTCTTTCGTATTCCTGACTGTCACAATCCACTTCCCAGTGACCTCGTAGTCGGGGGCTTTCACTACTTTCACAACTTCGTGGTTATATTTTATGTAGCTTATCAGACCAAAGTTTTTTGCGTACATCTCATAATACTGCAGGGCCTGTTTGTGGGGAAGAAAACAGGGGAAGCTCGCAGGTGGGGGGAAGTCGCTGAAGGCGCTCGACTCCTTGTTGCTATTCATGACCGTGGACTTCATCAAGGAGGGAACTCCGTCGATGTCATCGTCCCTGTATCTCCACACTCCACCACAGTTATCTGTCTTTTCAAAGCACACCACATCCATTTTTTCTTCTGTGCAAGCCTTAGTGGCTGTTAATCCAGAAACTCCTGCTCCGATCACAGCGATTTTCTTCCTCTTAGACATCATACCTGTAAGTAAAAATTAATCTTTGAATGGTTAAACATCTTCTTGAGATAAACTAAAATCGTATTAAAAATATCATTAACCATAAACTTCTGAAATCGGTTTACTAATTAATTTTGTGTAATGGCATGCTAAATAATCTTTAATTGATCCGTAGTCAATTATTTTGAGAAAATATCTGCAATAGATTTAGAGGATGATCCTCCTTCCCCCAGAAATGAATACAGGAATTTAACTGCAATGAATGACAATCTATCTCTTGAAGCCTTTTGGTTCAAAAGGCCTTGAAGCCTATTGGTTCAAAAGGCCTTGAAGCCTATTGGTTCATCTGCTTTTATTTCACCAGTAGCATCATATTTGCTAGCATCTTACAGAATAATTACATCATTTAACTTCAAAAAATATTTTTTTGAATTATTGATTTACTTCGATGATCCTCCAAATATTGATCGTCCATTTTCCAAATAATCCCTATTTTATGTAATCAACTTATAACGTATCCTTGAAAATCGTAACTGCTGCTTTGAATAATTTGTAATTTGTATGGATGGCAAAAAACGCTGGTACGCCATTCCAGTAATGTCGAAGATTTAACCTTAACTTTACCAAAAGATCCCTCCGTCTTTGCTTTGTACGACGTAGAAGCAGAAAAAAATTAATATAAAAGACAATTCACCACGTGAAATATTTACGTAGTTTATTGGTAAAAGGACCATCCCTCACATAGATTGTTAAAGCTAGATCTGTCCCATGATCAATAGTCTTCTCCTAACCCAAAATGCCCCAAGACAGATTTTCATTATAGAAATCCGAAACATAGCTAATTATATTTGTTATTCCGACTATTTTGGATTTAATTGTGTCATTTTGTCCTTTCATACCAAGAAACTAATTAAATATTCCATGTGGTAAAATGTCTTTTATTAATTTTCTGAGTAGTATTTACACTTTATGTTATTTTCAAGTTTAAGAAGGTAAAAAACACATGGTTTTCTGCTTTTCATTCACTGCATGGTAAGGGTGACCGGAATTTTATCCTTAGACCTCCCAGTAATCCCAAAATAACATACCAGCTATATGGTATCATATTCAAGGCGGTGGCAAGACACTTAGAGATAAACGAAAAGTCACAAACTTTCTTCCTTGTATCATTTGATACTGCTAATACTAACCACAGAGATTAAAATGAATGGAATTTTATCCTTATATAATTAAAAGAGGAAATAATAGCACCTACCAATTAAGAAAAGGAAAAATCCTTAGACCTCGTTAATTAATGTAAGAAATCTTTCCTGCAAAGCGACCGGTAATCAAAATGAAGTGATAAAATGCTATCTATTTAAATAACAGGTTTCTCGGGTTATTTTTGTTTTGCAAATGTATAATGGTTGGTCCTTGATTTTTTACAATTATAATAGTTAATGAGAAGGTTGGAAACACACAAAAAATGCTTTACTACAGCTACTGTCGAATTGGTGGATTTTGGCAAGTTTTTTCGAATACGTGTGGCGTGCAAGTGGGTGTGTATATAAGTTTAATAGTCGGTTTGTTTGTAATGGGATGAAAAATCGATGTATATGGGAAGAAATTGGTTGTTGTTGGGTTTTAGGAGCTCAGCGACGATGGTAATATTGCCCTGTGTATATCGTCTGTAAATTGAGTGTGTTCTGAGGTCGATTTTCTGTTTGCTGGATGAAAAACCCGACTTTCCGGGAAAAATACCATACGAGAATCGAATGTGTACTTAAATATGGGCAACGCCTTCTACAATAAAGCAAAGCAAGAAACAAAATTCAAGTAAAACACTTAAAAAGGCCAAATTTATAATAATCATTATTATTTTATTATTATTTACTCCTGTGCGAATGTTAATATTCATTTCTGGGTTTGTGCGTTGACACAGTTGGGCCTTTCTAAGTGGCCATTTTGATTTGCGTTTCCAACAGCGAGTATTATTAATCACTATTACTGCATTTATTTATCAACTTATAGAATATATCTTTACAGAGTTAAATAGAAGAATTTTCTTTTGGTAACTTTCTCCCAAAAACGAAATATTAAAATAATATTAAAGCGTAAACAAATCTATTGAATTATTCAACAATTCTACATGTAGTGGATGTTCTTAAAATACACACAGTAAACTATAGACTGTACAAGGTAATATTATTATAAACAGGTATTATAATGGCTGTTTCTATAAAAACAATTAATTGGAGGATGAGTATGTAAATAGATGGTAATCACACCATAGCTTTCATATAAGAGGACATCCTGGGACAAGAGTGTACGCACTGGAAGGATGATGTAGTTTGGATAGAGATTCAGAATAAGAATAAGAATTGATCATAAAATCAAAGGGAAGGGTCCAAGGAAAGCAGGCTCAACAGGAAATGCTTTCTAAAAAGAAATAGAAAGAAAACTTTTTATGGTTTACCATTGCCAATTTGAAAGCATCTGAGTGCCAAGGCCGTATGTGGCAAACAGATTTGCTTCATTTTCTCTGTCCAACTTTTAGGATTAAAATTAAGTACTTTTCATTTTTTTAAATTTAAGTAATTTTAAAGTCTTTTTGTATCTGAACATTGCTAGAAATTTTGTATCTGAACATTGCTAGAAAATAAGTAATATTTGCTATCAAGAATCTTGAAATCCACTACTGAACATAATAAGGCACGTTTGGGAGAGAGGAGAGGCAGCTGTCGCCTTTCGCCAGAAACAGCTTTCCTAAGTGTTGAGTTGCTTCAACTATTGGTAATGTAGATATGTGGACATGTACGTATCTAATGTAGGGCCGCTCCAGAACATTCGTTCAACTCCGCGATGATACTGAACTATAAAATGTCTACAAATGAGTATGTGTGTGATATTATAGTAATAGTAGTGCTACTACTAATGGCAAATGATGCAAGAAACCAAGCTTACACAGTTCGCCCATCCTTATCCTCCAGGAATTTGTCTAGTTCCTCCTTGAATTTATTCAACCCATCCACCTCCACAACAACAGATGAAGCCTGTTCCAACAATTAACCAGACGCTGGCTGAAGGCAAACTTCTGCATATCTCTCCTGAAACCTTCCTTGCTCAACCTGAATTTATGTTCCCTCGTGTGTGTAGTCTCGGCAAGTGGCAGAATGCCATTAACATTCAGCTTACTCAATCCATTCAAGGCGTTAAATACCTCAATCAGATCTCCGCGCAAGTGGCTAGTTTCTAAACGCTGCAATTTGCAGACCTTAAGCCTTTTTGCTGGATTTTTTGTGGACTTTCCACTCTATCTAATTAGGGGACCTATTTTATTACAACTACTTTTTTGTATTCACATATGCGAATTCTCTATCCGTGTTCTTTGCTGTTTTTGCTAATGTTTTCTCGTAATCAACTTTCGCTCATCTCCTCCTCGTCAGTGGATTTCGTACATATTCTCTTATAATGCTCTTACAAATCGAAATCCCGTGATTGTCTGCGACTATCCCATGCTTGCTTCTTTTTTTAAAACAAACTCTTAACCTCACCTGTTATACATTTTGGTATCTCACGTTAATGGAATTTTACCACTGGTATGATTACGTTTGTGATTTCCAGAATAAATCCCCTGAAAATTTCACACAGCTTATTTTTATCCAAGACCATATAGTAGTCACTCCATTAATCGCGTCCAAGAAGTATTTCATTCCATTATAGTCCCCCTCTATTGAAATCGAATCTTTCGCCTCTTCCTTGACTACATAGGTGCATTTAGGTATAATCCATTTTATGGCTGTCACTGTCTGCTATTATTCTCCCCTCTGTCAAGTTTTTGTTTTTGCTCCGTAGTTAGAACCAGATCTCGGAAATTAGAGCCCCTTGTACTCTTTGGCACAGGCTGGAATAAGTAGCAGTTATCTAGTTTTCTCAAAAACTGTTACCATATAATGTATTTCCTCGTATTCCTACACTGTCCTATCAATAGCATCAGGACATCTGCATATCTATGAATAACCTTTATTTACAAGAAAAATGGAAAAAAAATTTGGTTTATACTACGGTAGGTCAGAGGAGTTTACAATAAATCATGGCTACAATAGTTAATC
Organism: Mastigoproctus giganteus; assembly: GCF_048544385.1. Taxonomy (NCBI): domain Eukaryota; kingdom Metazoa; phylum Arthropoda; class Arachnida; order Uropygi; family Thelyphonidae; genus Mastigoproctus; species Mastigoproctus giganteus. The sequence goes on along the minus strand of NC_143586.1, from coordinate 68,090,613 downwards.
GCATTTACAAGTCATGGGCTTGAACCATGGTCCACTCAAAGAGCGTGTGCTACTGCGCCCATGCTCCCGACCACTCGACTACGTCAGGCCTAATCGTGTGCTAGAACCTTTAGCCTCTATGATAGTCTTTAGCCTCTATAGCCTAAAAAAAATGGAGAAGCACTCTCCTCCAGTTTTTTTTAAATGTCCTCCTATATTTTCTGCCATTGGTCGTTCAAATTGGCGACCAGTTCAGCTCTGTTTTTTGAGCACACGACGATCTAATTTATCCCAGAGGTTCTCTATAGGATTGAGGCGAGGGCTCTGGGCTGGCCAGTCCAAGTTTCGACACTCATGTCCTGAAACCAGTCCGCCACAAAGCAATCAATATGACATGGAGCATTGTCCTGCTGATACAGGTATGGTCCCTACCTAATGTACTATCACAACATAGGCAACGCATTATCCAGGACGTCTAGACAGATTCATTATTCATGGTTCTGTCCAAAACAGCCAATGATCCCAGACCAAACCATAAAAAATAGCCTCAGACCATCACAAAAGTTCATTGTCGGGAGGTTGCAGTTCTGCAGGTAGCTTTCTCTGGGCAATCGCCATCCTAGGTACAACTGTCAGTCTTACAACCTTCAGGGAGTTTTAAATTAGAAGCAACATTCCCCATAACCTGTTCTTTTCTGTCTCTCTTTAACACACACAGTATTCACCGAAATGAAATTCACATGGTGTCTCTGAATGCCTCCAGGTCTAAATAAACACAACTACATCAGCATTAGTTGCTTTGATCAAAAGCTAAAATTCATTTCACTTGTTTACAATGCTGGTGGGCATTGCTGTATAGAAAAACCAAGTTTATTTTCAAGTTTATTTTTTTGATTTCATATTACAAAGTAATATGAAATCAAATACGAAACTGGTTTTAAGCTGATAAAGGATATTACATTTGGTAACACACGACTATTTTGAACAACGATTATTCATTATTGCTGCTCTAGACACCTTACTTGTTTTTAAATTCTATACAATTAAATAAATAAATCTAATCACAAATAAATCTAACCATAATACAGTCAACGCTTCGTATACTTTACAAAACTCACCTCTAATTCAGCTTAGTTTTACGCAAATATGTAAGAAAATAAAAATTTAATAACTAAAAACTTACTCCAGCCCTTTTCACTGTGGTTTATTATTCGATTATAGTCCAATCGAACCACTGGGGAATTTGAACGATGAACTTCCTGATTCCGTCCTTGCGCTGACTGCAACTGATCGAATAGATTAAACTTAAATGAGGAAATAAATGTTGGGAAATCGCCTAGTGATGACATTGATTTCCGTTGCTGAAAGCGATGCGTTTAAATAAAAATATCCCAAAAAGTTCATTTGGGAATACTTTTCTCTAAACCAAATAATAACCACTGATTACAAAATCCATAATTTAATAAATAGTTTTGAAGTTTGTGTGGAAACAGATTTAAAACTGTTTTTTGGTTTTTTTTTTCGATGACATTTCTTATATATTTGTACATACTTTCTTATAAATGTTCATACCTCAAATGCCTGGTTTTTATGAAAAATATCATTAACTTTATAACACTGCCTATCGAAGATGCACGAGCTTTTAGTGTCCGATCTCGAATAAGCAGATCTCAGAGACGGCGCCCAGTCAAATTCACATCGGAATCCATTTGAAAATGTCTGCGATATGTTGAAATGGCAATTTAGTTTCGCAGTTCGCTAGCAAACACAAACTATGGAGCTCAAATTATGACAAATATCCTGATGAAAGAATGTTCAAATCTGAAACTAGAGCGCCTAGTTCTAGTGGACCACGTGTATGGGCTGTAATTCGGCCCTTACTGGATATTGAATAAAGGTGTCTAATTTTTTAGCCAATGAGCGTAAGTGGTCCTCCACATACCGGGTGGAAAAGGCGCGAGTTCGAATGTCATCGTGGATGTGAGGAAGTTTTACGGTCTTTTTTCACAATGTGGCTGAGTTAGTAGGTCTCAGGCAAGACAAACTGACCACAAAAAACATGCGATTTACAGATTAAAGACCAACGGTTCATCGTAGATAATGAGCGCCATAAGCCTTATGGAATTCAAGTGGATGCCATGTTTAAAAAAACAGTTGATAACGTATTTTACTAGTCATAAGCGTAATGTTTTAAAGTCCAAGATAATGGATAAAATAATGGAAACACCTGTGATAAGAGTTACAGGCATGCACTAATATGGTTTTTGGCCATCCTTTGCTTTTAAAACAGCTTATATAATCTATGCGGATTAGATTCAAAATAAATTTTGAACTGTCTTAAGAGAAATATTGGACCATTCTTCATGGAGGAGCGTTTCCAGCTCTTTGAGTGATGAAGGTGGAGGAAATCTGCTTCTCACTCTCCTCTCCAAATACGCTCCCAGTGGCTCAATATTTAAATCTGGTGATTGTGGAACTAAACCTAAACATGGAAAATGCATAGCCTCAGTTTCATGCTCTTCAAACCAAGATTAGACACATCTATGTGTATTGGAGCATCATCATCTTGAAACAAAACATTATTTTTGGAAAGCAATGTTTGCCCCCCATGGGATGAACCTGGTCACTCAGAATATCAAGGTAATCAGTGGCAGAAATTCGCCCTTTGAGGGTGATGATACGACCCAATGAATACCAAAGTATTGCTACCCAAATCATCGTTGATCCTTCTCCGTGTTTGACGGTTGGCACTAGACAGTAAAGATAATGCGCTTCCTTTGGAATTCTGCAAACGCCAACCATTTCTGAAAAAATATGAATGTTGATTCGTCGGAAAATGTGTCGTTTTCAATCATCAAGTGTCCAATTTTTGTTCTTCTTAAGCCCATCAGTAACGAGTAGCTTGGCAATAGCGGTTCTGCCATAAATTTCAGCTTTATAAAATTCTTGCCGAACTGTTTTGCTAGAAACTAGGTGTCTGAGACTCCCATTAAGTCCTGCAGTTATTTTTGAAAGAGCAGTTTTGTGTTTTCAGGATAAAAGTCCTCTTCGGTGTTCGGCGGTCTCTTTCAGTGAGCTTCAATTTTCGCTACAAATCCTCCTATCAGATCTGTTTTTTCATACTTGGTGAATTACAGACATCAGTTTCGATACAGATATTCTGAATACATTGAACAGATCAGAATTTTATAATTTTAGTCACCGATTCCCTGCTAAACAGCACCAGCAATGCGAACTCTTTTGAATTCAGACAGGTCTGTCGTTTTCTTCACGTACCTTTTTATAAATAAACATCAGCTTTTCTCGTTTCCCCTCCTGTTTCGTACGTCCGTTTCCTGCTCTGTTTCGTTTTCCTGTCAAACACACTAGCATTAATCTGCTTAATCTTCCGTAGTTCTGCATGAAGGTCATCTTCAAACAATCGAGTTTTCAAATACATTTTTTAAAAAAAAAAATTCTGAATAAATAACTCGCAACAGTGCGCTGAGGGGCTGAAAGCTTTGTTGACATTCAAATGACATTGACTAGAGTTCACTGAAAGATAATGACCTCGAAATGGCTATTTCATTATAGTATACGTCACCGAGACATACTTCCGTAAGAGGCGCTTGTAAAGAGGCATTCTTTAACATATCGTGTATTGAGGCCACGAAAGAAGAGCAGAAGCTTGAACACGTGCTACAAGGAAAGGTAAGAAACCAATTGATGAAAAGCCATGTTTTTAATCGTAAGAATCGACGTTAGTGGTTGATGTTCAAGTATTTGTTAATCCAACTAGATCGCGTCATTTGAGTACTGCTTGAGATTTTGGCAAATTGATTCTGTTATTACTTCCCTCCAACGTTCTTTCTTTCTCTTTTTTTAAACTACTCGTGACAGTAGAATAACCAGGATTCAGTCTGTAGTAATGAAACAGAACCACCAAGTGAGATTCTGTTTGTTGTATAAATTCGATCCTTACCAACAAGTATGAAATCAAAAATTATACAAAATAATCCCGAGAATTTATTTTAATGTTATTTGGGTACTGCGTAATTTAATTTTAATATATGACAATGCTAGACCAAAAATTCAACTTTTTGGCTTGTCATATAAATAATAAATTTAGCGATATGGTTCTTGATATTTTGTGAAGTAAACTAATTCCATTCGTTTTGCAATCTTCACATTCTACTTTTCGTTTTATCGTAATCCCGTTAGAAAAAAAGTAGTGTGCAGATGGGCTGTGTGGTCAGAAGAAACCTGTATGATCTGTATCCTTCCACATTGCGCAGAAATGGCCTGAGCCGAATGCAGAATCTGAAACAATCAAATCTGATATTTACAGATCGCTGTGGACTTCTCGAGGGGAAAGGAAAGAAAATATTTATATAACAAATTCGTCTGAGGCTGTCTGCTTCCAAATTAAGAAAAATCAATCGACGCTTTAGCTGATATGAAGGCATTTAAATAAAATCATAAACTTGGTTTGATGATAAGCAGGAATTAATTGCGAAATCGTAGATTGGTCACTATCTGCGCATGTATATTATTCTACCACAATTCATACAGACTTGTCGAGGTACGTGTTTGATATCAAAGGTCACTGTTTATTCTAACAAGGCGATAACACACGTATCGGCATGAAACTTGGAGATGTGGACATATTTGCGCATGATGTAGGAGGCAATGGCAAAGTTCGCTGCTTAGAACCGCCTACAGCATTGATAGTAACGATGTTTTCTTTTACGTACCTAGGTCTGTTTGACTCGCATTGATAGGCTCTGGCAACTATTAAGGATTCACTGTATGGTAGGTAAATTCCAGCCTGCAATGGCGGCTCTAATAATTATTAATGGGGGCTGAAACTCTCACTGCATATTTTCTTTGGCTATCTGATTAACCGATAAGTTATGTATATTTATTTCAGTAGATGGAATGTATTTTCTTTCTTAGTAGGAAACTACAAAATGCGCAGCTTCGATAACATATTTAGTTAAGTATAAATATATTAGGAAGCCAGCGCAAAATTGAGTTAATACGTTAGTACAGGGTTGTCCAATTAAAAGGCAATGAAGTTTGAAATACAAGAAAATTTGTTGATGCAATTCTATGTTATTTAATGGCATAAATGGTCGAAATGCTTTGTTTCGGTCTTATTTAGTACAGGGTGAAGACGCTGAAAAAAATGTTCGAAATAAACATATTCTTCTCGGAAAAAAACCCACATTTCGCACTGCACTAATAAATGCTCTACTGCTCCACAAATACCACTGCTGCCACGATGAAAATTGCCTTATCTACTTGTCTAAAATTATCCTATTCAGTGGCATCATCTGCTCTGTTGTTACTTCGGTAATTGACCATTGGACTGCACGATAAATGGATAACCCTGTACAAGTGACCAATGTGAAGAAATAAAACAACCTCTGAACGTTTGTTCAGTTAATAACCAAACAGTGAACAAGAAAACGCGCAAAATTCATTGGAACAAAGTCCATATCACCAAAGAGAATCGAATTTTCAATTCAGAACCGCCAGACTAGCGAAATGTTAGCCAATTTTAAGATATAGATGTGAAACCTGAGTCTGTTTGGCTGGTCTATGTTTAGGAGACAGCTAAAACGATGAGATCAGTATTATCGTGTCTACAAATTGCATATATAGTTGGCTTGCCTCTTTGTGGGATGAAAAACCTGAGTTTCAGGAAAATAAGCCATGCGACCATTACCCTGGGCTGACTACCACCACAATGTGCAAATATAGCCCATAAGTCCATCCCGCCTCCAAATGGGAGGCGGGAAATTTTAAATACCTGAAGAAATTCCTTATATTGATTTTCGATATATGAGAAATATTGTCTTCCTTCAGAGACACCACAAAATGCTCAATTTTTTCTTCGTAATATTAAAATCTAAGCAAAGATATGCTTCTCTGACGTCCTTGCCTCATTACATAACAAAAAGCTCTGTTAAAATATCTTTTTGTTTTAAATGTGTTTGTTTTTTGTGAATTTTATGGTGCACATTTTTTTTACACTTCCATATTTTATTACAGATGTCCAGCTGGTGTCCAGGATGACCAAAACCAAAACGGTGGCCGTGATCGGTGCCGGTGCCAGTGGTTTGGCATCGGTTAAAGCATGCCAAGAAGAAGGTTTGAACATTGTGTGTTATGAAAAAACGGATAGCGTCGGAGGAGTGTGGAAATTTCGTGATGACCACATCGTTGGAGTTGCGTCAACCATGAAAAGCACCGTCAGTAATACTAGCAAAGAAATGACAGCGTTCACCGACTTTCCTCCCCCTGAAGATTTCCCCAACTACATGCATCGTAGTTTGGTGCTTAGTTACCTGCAGATGTACGCCGAAAAATTCCACCTTCTCGGTTACATTAAGTTCGGTCATGTGGTAGAAAACGTTCGGCCTTGCTCAGACTATGACGCAACCGGTAAATGGACGATCACTGTGACATGCGAAAATGTCACTGTGGAAGAGGAGTTTGATGCTGTGATGATATGTATAGGCATCAATGGCTACCCGAACATCCCTAGCTTCCAAGGACTTGGCAGGTTCAGAGGCCACGTTTTGCATACCCATAACTGTAAGGAACTGCAAATGTTCGAAGAAAAGACAGTTCTTGTGGTAGGAATTGGTAACTCGGCTGCTGATGCTGCCATAGACCTCAGTCACATTTGCAGAAAGGTAAGTGTTATTTTAATGAATTTTAAATTGAATACGCATATCCACAGCAATAGACAAACAATTTGCCTTCCGATGTGAAGATAAGAAATTATGATTATTATTATTAGTTTATTTATCTAACACTCCTGTACAGACATTATCTAGGAAGGTGGCTAATACAGACATCCTACAACAAATTAGACGGCAACATTGAAAATCAGAAAATACATAAGAATAAATAAATCAATTAATACATAAGTATAAATACATCAACAGTCACTTGACACAAAAATCGTTCATTACAGTTGATTAAGAGTACATAGGCACAAATTCCACAGAAATGTACACTCTCCTCTTCATTAAATTTGTAGTGTAGTATACAAGTCTGCTGCTATTAGCTTCCTGTAGGCTTTGTCATGGCAGTACCTGTTCAGGTCGATTTTGAAGTCTCCAAAGAGCTTCAGAATATTGGCAGGAAACATCCGCCTTAATCCCTCTGTGTGATGTAGAGCGCTTCGAAGACTATGAGGGTAGTAGAGCCGGGTCTCAAGGCGTGGTTTGACCACAAGATTATCAATTTGTGGAGCATCTAAATTCCCAGTCAGAAGTAGTGCAAGAGTGCTGATGTTACGCATTGATGACCATCTGTACCAGCTAGGCCATAATGTCTATATTCTGCCCAGACACGATAGGAGGGATTATATGTTAAGAGCCTTGTGGATTAACTCAAGACTTGAAGGAATCTGCACGGCTTTAGGGGGGAAATTTCTACCAGCATGGCCCACACTTGTAGGTAGAAGGAATTTGTTTTGTAGAGACGGGATACACTTAAACAAAGGTGGTGCAAAAGTTTTTGCCAGTATTATTGAGGATACCTTAAAGGTTCAGGGGAAACTGCTAGTTAGGGGGGATGTGGGTAATACTGACACGCGTTTATCTGATAATATTGGTCAATGTAACTCTTGCACATACCTTAAGAGTTCTTATCTGTTACCCCCAACTGGACGTATTATCTAGATGTCTGGGGGCAAAGACGTTTCACGTGAGCGGGTAGCTAATATCAGGGAAGAGAGCCTAAAAAACTTCAAGGGTTGTGTTAGGGTTGTTAAATATACAAGAACAGTAAATCTTAATTGTTTATACAGTAACGTTAGAAGTGTCGTCAATAAAATGAGCAAATTCGAACTGCTGGTTAAAACAAGTAACGCGGACATAATAGGGCTTACAGAGACGTGGTGCCACCCGGAAATTGGGGATGATGAGTTTCAGTACGGCTTGTATAATGTATTTAGGAATGATAGGGTAGATAGAAGGGGTGGTGGGGTAATGCTTCTTATCAGAAGCAGCCTGAGTGCGACGATAGCTTTTCCGGATTCAGACATTTCACATGCTAGTATAGAGTCTGTGTAGTGTGAGATAGTTGGAAACAAAGGTATAATGCGAGTAGGAGTAATCTACAGACCAGGTGATTGTGAAGATTATGACAAAAGCCTCTACATGCAAATGGAATGGGCAAGTAAGCGTCAATGCCTTATTATGGGTGATTTCAATTTGCCTCTAATTGATTGGAGTAAATGGGAAGGAAACTCGACATGGGGAACAAAATTTTTAAATCAACTAGATGACTGTTATTTGTATCAACATGTCAGGGAAAGTACTAGAGAAAAGAATATCCTAGACCTCATCATCACACATGAATCAGATGACATAACAGGGCTGACAGTAGAGGAACCAGTAGCAGGAAGTGATCACGGAGTTCTACGGTGGATGATGACGAGAGAGGTAGCAGAAGTAAAAGGCAAAGGAATGGGTTTTAGCATTAGCATTAGCATTAGCATTAGGAGAGGCATATGATGCAAGAAAGCAAGCTTATTCAGCATCAGCCAAAAAAAAAAAAAAAAAAAAAAACCCTCTCCCATTTCACCCCTCCGTTCGTTCGAAATACCTGTCCAGTTGAGCTTTAAATTTGTTTAGGCTATCAACTTCAACAACAAGTGATGGAAGTCGGTTCCACCAACCAACCACCCGCTGGCCAAAGGCAAATTTCCGCACATCTATCCGACATCCGTCCTTCCTCAATTTGAATTTATGCCCTCTGAGGTGATTATTCTGAGAAAGATGAAGAATCCCATTGGCATTGAGCATGCTCAAACCATTCAAAGCCTTATACACCTCTATCAGATCACCTCGCCGGTGCCTAGTCTCCAGACTCTGTAATTTGCAAAACTTAAGCCTTTCTTCGTAAGAGCAACCCTTTGTTCCATTTACTAATCTTGTTGCCCTTCTCTGTACCCGTTCCAGCAGCTCTACATCCTTCTTGAAATGAGGCCTCCAGACCTGTATACAGTACTCAAGATGTGGCCTAACCATTGCCTTATACAAGGGAATAATCACCTCCTTATCCCTGCTAGAAAAATTCCTGTATATCATTGACAAGACACCATGAGCTACTCTTGCAGCTCGTCTGCACTGCTCAGAGAACTTCATATCTGCCTGCACAATTACCCCCAGGTCCTTTTCATTCTCCACCACTGTCAGTGTAGTACCGCAGAGTTGATACATTGCTCTGGGGTTACTGTTACCCATATGTAGTACTTTACATTTGTCAATGTTAAACTTCATTTGCCACCTCTCAGCCCATCTGTTCAACCTTTCCAGATCCTGTTGCAGCAGCATAGCGTCAGTAGTGTCCTTAACGACCCTGCCAACCTTTGTATCATCTGCAAACTTAGACATTAAACTTGATATCCCATCATCAATATCATTCATAAACACCGAAAGCAACAATGGACCCAACACTGAACCTTGAGGAACTCCACTAATAACATTAGTCCACGTTGAGCAGTGTCCATTGATTACCAATCTCTGTCTTCTGCCACTCAACCATCCCTTTATCCATAGCAGCAATTTGCCTCCAATGCCACACTGCTCCAATTTGTGCAGCAGTCTTCCATGTGCAACAGTATCAAAAGCCTTTCTAAGATCCAAATATATAATATCAAAGTTATTCCCTGCATCCAGTTCTTTTGTGACTACATCATAGTATCCAATCAAATTGGTCAGGCAAGACCTGCCCTTAACAAAACCATGCTGTGTCTGAGCTATAACTGAATTCTTGTCTAGATGATCCTGCAGTGCTTCTTTAACCAGTGCCTCCATTAATTTACCTGGAACAGAAGTTAAACTAACAGGTCTATAATTACTTGTGTCAGCCTTTGATCCTCCTTTGTGAATTGGGGTTACATTTGCACATCTCCAGTCTATGGGTACCTCCCCTGAGTCCAAAGAAGCTCTCATAATTATGGCTAGGGGTTTGCATACTTCCTTTGCTACCTCCTTTAATATAACTGGATAGATCCCATCCACCCCAGGTGCCTTTTTTATGTTTATCCTCAACAATCTCTCCTCCACTTTCCTCTCAGTTATTACAAAATCATCCAGCTCACTGCCAATGTTTACTTACCTACATCATTCTCCTTCCTGAATAACTCCTCATGCGTGAATGTAGATGCAAAATACTCGTTTAGATTGTTAGCCACCTGAGCAGGATCCTCAACTGTTGAACCATCAATATCCAGTGGACCAATCTGATTCATCCCTTTCCTTCTCGAGTTCAAGTATGTAAAGAACTCCTTTCTGTTTTTCTTTGCATCCTTTGCCAAGGATTTTTCGTAGTCTGCCTTTGCCTGCCTAATCTCCTTTGTGACTTGGTTACAGACCAACTTATAGGCTTCCATGTCACCCATTAATTTGTATGTATCCCATGCACTTTTCTTCTCTGCCACATGTCTCATTAGTTCATCTGACAACCATTTAGGCCTAAACCTTGAACAATATTTCTTAGTTGGTATGTAAAGCCTGGTAGCCTCCAAGATTAGTTCCTTGAATGCTTCCCATTTTGAGTTTGCTGTTGGTAACGTCATCAGTTGGTCCCACTGTATAGAATTTAAATACTGTCTCAGACCATCATAGTCGCCTTTACGAAAACAAAAACCCTTCCCTTTACCTCTGATGGTAGTTACCTCCTTGAGTAAATCCCACTTCAACACACTGTGATCACTGCCACCTAGTGGTTCATTTATCTGCAGGTTCTTAATGCATGAAGAATCACTACTGATAATCAGATCAAGAGTATTGCTCCCTCTTGTTGCCTCACGAACATGCTGATGTAGAAAACAATCATCCAATAAATCCACAAAAGCCTTGCTAGTGTGCGAGTGACCAACCCACAAATTCCAGTCAATATCTGGGAAATTAAAATCCCCCATTATAAGACTCTCTGATTTACTGGCCCACTCTATTTCCCTGTACAATATATTATTATACTCATCAGAGTCATTAGGCCTATAGCACACTCCTACTCTCAATTTTGATTTCCCTATGCTTATGTCACACCAAACTGACTCGACACTGCCCTGTCCATCGATGTCAACTGGCTTCACTTCCTTTGACTTTATGTGTTTCTTAATTAATAGCATAACCCCTCCTCCCCTCCTGTCCTGTCTATCCTTTCTATATACATTGTATTCCCCAAATTCCAGTTCCGCATTACTTATATCTGTGTGACACCACGACTCTGATATCCCAACAATATCCGCCTTTGATGCTTTGAGCAATACCTCAAATTCATTAAATTTATTTACCAAACTCCTAGCATTGGTGTACACGCAGGTATACATGCACCTGTTTCTATTTTTAGCTACCCTAACACAACCCATGTGTTTACTTGTAACGCAATGACTACCAGCAGTCTCTGAAATATCCTGCATCTTGTTTTTCAGACTTCTGCTCATTTAATTTCAGAAAAGGAAATTACGATGTCTTAACGTGCTACATGGCCTCTATTAACTGGGTAGATATCGCGCAGAGAATGAATACAATTGAACTGTGGTACGCTTTTAAAACATTAATCACAGATGCCTTGAATGCGTATATACCATTAAAAAATACTCCACGAGGAGGGTTCCAAGTTGGATGAATAGTGAAGTTGCCGCATTACTTGAGCAGAAAAAGGTGACATGGAAAGGTTACAGAGCAATATAAGGTACTGAAGCCTATAACAGCTTCAAGGTGATGTGTAATAGAGCCACAGAATAGGTTCGACAGGCAAAGGCAGTTTATGAGAAATCACTAGCAAACAAAGCAAAGAGGGGGGGGATAAAGAATTCTTCACATATATAAATGCCAAGAAGAACAGGACAAACCAGATCGGACCTTTACGTAAGGGAAAGGGGATAGTAATAAATACACCAGCTGCCGTTGCAGATGAACTCAACAGTTATTTTGCATCGATATTTACAAATGAAAAGCCTTTTGTGGCAATGGGAAATTGTGGGAGCGAAGTTAAAAAATATGTAATTAATGATACTGAAATTTCGCAAGATTATTTAATGAAAAACCTTTCGAGCCTACAGACCAGTAAGGCTCCTGGAGTTGATGGAACATACCCTATAATCTTAAGAGAGGCGGCAAGCGAGTGCATTGAACCATTGAGGCTAATAATGCGAAAATCACTAGACTCTGGGGAGATTCCCTTGGATTGGAAAAGTGCAAATCTATCTCCCATACATAAGGGTTGCTCTAAGAATGAAGTGGGAAATTGTCGACCTGTCAGTCTGACTTCAGTAGTAGGGAAAATCATGGAGGCAATGATCAAGGGTGGAATTCAGGATCATTTGGATCGAATTGAAATTCTCAAGGATACTCAGCATGGTTTTGTAAAGGGAAAATCATGTTTAACAAATCTGGTTCACTATTTCGAAAGGGTCACTCACGAGCTGGATTTAGGGAATAATTTCGACATTGTTTATTTAGATTTCAACAGAGCTTTTGACTCAGTCCCACATGAGCGGTTGCTTTATAAGCTGGAACAGGTTGGAATCACTGGGAAAATCCTTAGATGGATAGCTGGATGGCTTCAAGGGTTGTGATAAATGGTTATTACTCAGATTGGGTTGATGTAAGAAGTGGGGTTCCCCAAGGATCAGTATTAGGGCCACTGTTGTTTTTAATTTTCATAAACGACATTGATGAAGGGATAGAGGGCGTGATGTCTAAATTTGCAGATGATGTTAAAATTGGTAGAGTAGTTAATGATCACTGTCAAGCTGAGCTTCTTCAGAGAGACCTAGATAGACTTCAGGAATGGTCAGAAAAATGGCAGCTGTGCTTTAATCCAACAAAGTGTAAGGTATTACACCTGGGAAACAGTAATCCCAAAAAAACTTATTCACTTGGTGAATAAGTTTTTTTGAGATTACTGTTGAAACTTATTCACTTGGTGAATAAGTTTCAACTAAACCCAGTACTGGAGGAAAGGGACTTGGGTGTTACGATACGGTCAGACATGAAATTCTCTGAGCATTGTAAACAGGTTGCAAGGAAGGCCCATGGTGTCCTATCGATGATCTATCGAACTTTTGCAAGTAGAGATAGGGACGTGATAATCCCATTATATAAGGCTTATGTTAGACCACACTTGGAATACTGTGTTCAAGTATGGAGACCGCACCTAAAGAAAGACATCGAGCTTCTTGAAAGGGTGCAAAGACGGGTAACTCGCCTGGTGAGATCGGCAAAAGGGCGTCCTTATGAAGAAAGATTTCGAAAATGTGGGTTGCAGAGTTGGGAAACTAGACACCTTAGACGAGATTTGATTGAGGTGTTTAAGGCTCTGAGAGGCATCAGTAAAATGAATGAGGAAGAAATTTTAAAGATTATAAATGATGCTAGAACTAGGGGACATAAATTCAAGTTACGGGGGGAAATGTTTAGATTGGACTGCAGGAAGTTTTATTTTAGCCAGCGAGTTATAAATTACTGGAATAAATTGCCTTCATGGGTGGTAGAGGCCGACAGTTTGGGGAAATTCAAAGGTCATCTGGATAGTACTTTCGGGTAAGGGAAGCGCATAGGATGATAGGTTTAATTTCCTTTTTATTTTTTTTTATTTTTTTTTTTTATTTATTAATTATTATTATTTAGTTATTTATTTTATTTATTTATTTTTTATTTTTTTTTGTTTTTATCATTGTTTTGTTCGGATTTTTTTTTGGCTGGTGCAGCATAAGCCATAGGCTTTCTTGCACCATGCGGCCGTTACTAATACTAATACTAACTCCCAATCACTGATGTATCCATGGAGCTACATTTAAGTTTGTATACAGTATGGATTTTGAAATTGTAAAGGGCTTCCCGGCAATCCTATTCAACCACCGGAGTATCCACACTGAGAAACTTCCTAATATAGGTATTTGGGGCAGAATACCAAATAATTGAGACATAGAGGGAAACAGAAACAGTACATCTTTGGATGTATTGGGTCACTAGTTGTTGATTCCGAATCCCAGTTATCTCCTGTCTTACAGCCCAAATGTCAGCGAGAGTTTGTTTTTGTTCTGGTGTTCTGAAAGTGCCTTTTAAAGGTAAGGCCCTCATCCCACGTCAATCCAAGGTCAGTGTAGGTGCAGACTCTCTTAATCTGGGTTCCATTTATAGATAACTCAATTCTATTCTTTATCTTCTTGTTTGTTATTGTCAGTTGTGCTGCCTTGTCACAGTTTAGCCATAAACCTATTTTACCTAAGTATAAATGCAGATCATGAAGCTGAGCGTTGGCGTGGGAATGGACGTCGGACACAAGGGCGAGTTCGCTAGAGACAACAAAATACTTAATGTCATCGGCGTATGAAATAAAACTATGATTCTGCGATAGAAAAGGTTCCAGAGCGGCCTCAAAGCTGATAAAACACCTCCCTGAGGAATTCCCCAAGTGAGGGTGTATTCTGCACTGAATTCTTGATGTTGTACAATTAGGTTTCTTGGCTTCAAAATGGTCTTGATAATCTGTAATAGTTTGCCTTCAATGCGGAAGTAAACTGACAAAATATTTTCAAGGGCAGATAAGGAAACATTATCAAAAGCTGCCTTAATGTCAAGGAACATGACATCAATTTGGGCCTTTTCATTTAAAGCTTGTTGTACTCTGAAGAGAGTCTCCAACAAATTAGTAATAGTGGATCTTCTTTGTACGGTATGGAGGTAGAGTGGCCTGTGCGAAAAACACTGTTGGATTAAAGCAAAGAGTTTTAAAAGCGAACAACTGATCGATATGGGCCGAAAGTCTGAAGGCTCTTTAGGGTTCTTCGTTTTTGGCACCGGCCTCACATAGTAGTGATTCCATCTCCGAGAGAGAACTCCATCTTTCAGGATGCTTTGGGATATGTTCAACAACACATCAAAAATGTTTTTACTCCCAAAAATAATATTCTGTTCTTAAACTGATTTTTAGGATTTTTTTAACAATTTCATTTAGTAAAATAAGGCTGTATTAAACACGAAGAAAACCAAAAAGTCGGGGGTACACTTTTGTTTGTAAAATAAAAGTGCATCCTGGTTTTTGGGTACGAATATTACAAAACTTATAATTGGAAATTAAACTTTTATTATTTATGAAATCCAAACAGAAATATGTTAAACTTCAGAATAGTATTCTACAGACTCAATACAATCTTTATGGCACATTTTGGCAAGCTTTCGAACATAACACGTGATCAGCTTTCATAAATTCTTCGGTTATCGCTGTTTTAAGGCTCTTAACCGAACAAAGTTTCCCGGAATAGTTGTAGTGAGGTTTTAGGAGCATCAGCGACTAGGGATATATTGCTCCGTGTATACTGTCTGGTCTGTAAATTGCGTACGTCTTGTGGTCGATTTTCTGTTTGCTGGACGAAAAACCGTAATTTCCGGGAGAAAAAACTATGCTGTCCTTTGCCTGAGACAGACTAATTCACCCACGTTGTGAAAAAGTCCCATGAGAATTCCTCGACAGGATTGGTACACAGGGCTTTACCATCCAGTCTGGGGAGGGCGGCGTTTCTCTTAACTGTGCTACACACTAGGGTATTTTAACACGATAAAATTTCTTCCATTCGAAGTAAAACATGATCTGGGACATCTAGGAAGATTAGCAAAACTTCCTATCTCCTCAACCCGCTTAATTCGATAGATGTATTAAGGGTTATGAAGAGTCAGATGCTTAGGCAACTCTCTTCAAGCACTTGGGTAACACAGTTGGTAGAATCGCCGTCCTCACCACACCTCATGGAAAGGACCTGGGTTCCAGTCTCGTCTATGACAAGAGGAATTTTTATGGGCCTTTTTTTCACAATGTGGCTAAGTTAGTCGGTCTTAGGAGAGGGTAGCATGGTTTTTCTCCATGAAACTCGAGTTTTTCGTCCAGAAAACAGAAAATCGAATCAACAACAAAACGCACGAGTTTACAGACAGTATATACCGAGTGATATGGCCTTAGTCGCTGATGCTCCTAAAACCCAACAACAACAGCAACAACTCTCTTCAAAAAGATGTTAAGTGTAGTCTCAGTGGCAGAATAATTTTCGTACATTTCATCAAGAACTCTTTGAATCTCACTTCTACACATGTGTTTCCATAAAATATGGAAAGACTATTTTAGAATAATTCAATAAATAAGGTCAGTTTTCATTATGTATACGAACTCAATTGCTCTTCCTATACTTTTGTCAGGTATCCTTATTGGTATATATATATATATATAACATGCGCTCGTACGAAGAGTATCCAAAATTAACTTTCAGAATAGAATTTTTTTTTCGAAAACTTTTGAATCCACTGAAAAGAATAGAGTGACGGTTTTCGAAATACACCAGTTGCAACTTCAGGCATTTGTTTATGTAATTTCGGCTTCTGAGGGTGATTAGTAAAATGAAAGAAGGCGAAATTTTCACTGTTGTAAAGATTTCCAGAACTAGGTGCCATAAATTCAACTTTCAGGGAAAGGACTGCACTACAAGAAGTTTTCTTTTAGCCAGCTACACTGTTCGATAAAATTAACAGAACACGTAGTGTAACTCGTGCAGCTTGAGATGAAGCGGGACAAGATTTGGCATGGTGGTGTACCATAGAATACTGATGAAATGAGGAGAAGCGAGAAACTTCGGACAGGTATATGGGACGTTCATAGAGGTTGGATAAGATTTGCACTGCAATGGCAACTGCACTAAACTTTTCCGGACTACCAAATCTTGTAATGGAAAGACGCCTCGTCCTAACTGCTAAAATGACTACCGGAATAATCTCGAAGCCAAACATCTGGGAATTATGCGGCTGGAGGATCTCTCATCCCAGACTGAGGTCAGCTCCCACACTTAGAGCCCACCCGAATAGACTAGACCTTAGTGACCGTTTTCTCTCCAGGCAGATGCTCATCACAGTCCAAGCAATCGACGGCGACCTCTGCAAATTTGCCAAGGATCGGAAATACCGGAGACAGAACCCTAATGGCTTAACTGAAGTTCACGAAGGGTCTGGTTTCTTTCTGGAAACTGCAGATTCAACACGATGCCAACAGTCCACTCGCTTTCTCATAGAAGTACTGTTTCTGCTGCATGCTTCTTCTACAGATACTTCCATGAGCACTGTTCTTCTGAATTGGCTTCTATAATTCTCGCTCTCTCTTTCAAAACAGTCCGAACACGTGCCGCAACCAGCCAACATCCATTTACTGTCCAACTTCAAACCCACAGAACCAACTTTTCATCTTCCTCATTTATTCATTCAACTGCCGTTTTCTGGAACAACCTTCCTTCATACGTATTTCCTGAAAATTACAATCTACAGAAGTTCAAGTCCAATGTCAACAAATATCTTCTTTCGTCTTCTCAACCTCCAGCCCAAGCACGGTACTATAGGTTCCAATACCTCTCGTGCTTGGGGTTCACATAAAAAAAAAAAAAAAACTTCAACCAGGCAACCTGCACAATAATATTGTAATTAATGTCAAAATTATAATAACTTTATAAATTATGAAAATTTTAAATAATTCCCGAAACTTATTCTGTTGTTTTGCTCTGGAGCAAGAACCCGAATCTCGATGTGGGTCTCGTTCCCCAAGACCTCGGAGAATGGGCCTACATCGAGATTCGGTCCACCAGTCAATGTGAAGCCCCTGGCATTGCTGGTGTGAAGGGTACATTGTATATATCCTTTGTATACAATAAAGATTTACCAAAATATTTACCAAAAGTTCACATTACACATTTCGATAATACACCGCTGTTCAAAGAAAATGTATCACCTAGGAATTTCATATTTCTAACCCTTTTTCGCGATGGTATGTTACATTAATGACTAACATCACAAATAGAAAGGAAAAGATATTTATTAATAGTTAAGGCAAAGCTAAGTAATATTTGAGGGTCTCTCAAAATATTCCAAGCATTTGCAACCTTTATACAACAGTTTTGGTTAACACGACAATTATGGCTGAAATGTTATCAGAATTTGCTTCAGTTTATCATTTTAAATGGAAAACAAAATGAAAAGTTCACCAGGTGCAAACTAATATTTAGTTGAACCGCCTCTGGCCCTGATGACAGCAGCAGCACACCGTCGAGGCGTTGACAGATCAATTTCTGAAGATAATCAACTGATAGTTCGTGGTTCCAAACACCAATTATGCCTTCCTGAAGTTCACGAAGGGTATTTGGTTTCTTTCTGGCAACTGCAGATTCCACACGATGCCAACAGTTCTCTACAGGATTCAGGTCCGGGCTGTTTCCTGGCCAGCCAAGAGTTGTAATGGACCGTCCTTCCAACCATTTTTTCACCTTTAACAAATGTAAACACATTACTGTCGAACCTCTAATGCAGAAATGAAGCTAAAGTAACTACAGAAGTGCCTACTTACACTTTTCGCCCAATGACAAGGAGCAGAGTCGTCCTGAAAGATGAAGTTATTTGGCAGGTTGAAATGGCCTCTGATGGTTGGCAAAAATTTGCCTTCTGATATAGCCAGATATCCATTGGCATTTACGGAACCTCTTATAAACTGCAGGTGATACGAAATACATCCCCCCCCATATCATTTGGCTGGTAGGGAATTTCACTGTAGACACCATACAGTCTGGATGGTACTCTTCACCACGTCTACCGCGAATCGTTTGTCTCCCATCAGAGCCATGCAGGTTGAATTTTTTGTCATCCGAGAAAATAACAGGGCTTCTTCTCGGGGGTCCATTTGACATGCTCCTTACACCAAATTAATCGGGCCTTTTTCTTTTTTTGTGTGAGGAGGGGATTCTTCTTAGGACGACGGGCTACAAGTCCATTTTTGAAGAGGCGTCTTCTGACTGATACTGCACTTGCTACCACTCCTGTGTGTTTTTCCCATTCTCTTTTCAGCTCAGACGAAGAAGCTTTACGGTTTTTAAATAAATAAATAAATAAATTTTCTGTTTATACTCCGGCACGACAACCAAGTCAGTAGAGTTTACAATAAATCATCAATACAAATATTTATCGTATTTAGTAGTCACGGGCTTGAATCCCGGTCCACTCAAGGAACGCGTGCTATGCACTCTCGCTCCTGACCACTGGGCTACGTCAGGCCTCAAAGGCATAAGCGCTTCAAAACGCGGTGCTGTTTTGGCGTAGAGAACGAGTATTCGTTCTCTACGAAATCAGCAGAACCAGTATTCTTGAGTTTGGAAAGAAATCTACTCACTGTCGACTGATTACAAGACACTCTATACGCAATATGTCGTGAAGAACATCCTTCCTCACGTAAAGCAAGAATAGCACTCTTTCTTCGTGGCGTCAACTACACGTAACTCGCCATCCTGACGCAAGCAAGGAATGACTGCAACTCTTGCAGAGCGTGCTTATATAGCTAAAAGTAACAGATGATGCAATATTACGTCATCGCCCACTCGTGTCAATCTTATCTGATGCAATTTGTAAGAAATATTGCCATATACGTACGTTATTCGGACGACAATTACAACTTTAAGGGGTGATGCACTTTCTTTGAACACCAGTGCACAAGATGCTCGAAAATACGATCCCCTCAAACAGCTAAACGAGACCTGACAATCGTGAACCATGCTCAATATAAGGGTGTCTATAAGATTCTGTTGCAACAAATCCCAATCACCAGCGGAGACCTTAGCTAACCAAGTGACCGAGGAGTTGGATGTTGCTTGCAATACGACGCCCAAGAAGGTCCCACACGCGTTCGATCAGATTTAACTATGGTGATCGTGCTGGCCAAGTAAGTCGTTGGTATGTTCAGTTTCAAAAGATTCCTCCACCACTTGTGCTCTATATTCAGAAGTGTTGCCACGCACGAAAGAAAATCTAGGTCAACCGCACCCCTAAAAATTGTACATAGGTTTCGAGGAGCTGTTCTCGGTGCCTGTGCCCAGATACAGTACGCCTATTAAATATTAAGGGGGAGCGGCCGTTAATCATTATTCCGCCCCACACGAGAACACTGCCGCTACCGTGTGTCCCTTGCTCTGTTGAGGGAGGGATGGTATCTCATTCCCCGTTGTCTCCTGGTGGAATAGCATCTAGAAACTGTTTGTAGGCTAAAACGGGACTCATCAGAAGATCGAACTCTATCCCATATTTCAGGACTTCAAGTCACATGTTCATGGCACCAGTTTCGACGAGTTCTGCAGTGGTTTGGGGCTAATGGGATTTAAGGTATTCTTGTTTTTTGAGGCGGTCTCCAGGATTTCCCCTATGTGCTGAATGGGATTAATGAGATTCAAATTCAAATTATTATATTAGGGCCACCCGTAATCTCTTACTATAATGTATTATGACTGTAAATTGCGTGTGTTCTCTGGTCGATTTGCCTGTTTTGCCTGACAAAAAAAAGGGGGATTAATGGGATGCAAACCACTGGCTTCCTTGTGTAGAGTCCTCTTGAATCGAGCCTTCTTAACACAGTCTGGTTGGAAATGTTTTCACCTGTGGTCGCAGCAACCTCAAGAGACATTTGACGAGAAGTTCATCTGGGATTTCGTCTTCCGTTAGAATCAGCTATCAGTCTGTTCTGGTTAACGGGCGACCTCGGGCGATCTTGGCCAACTCTTCCTGTAATGGTTCCTGTCTCCTGAAACTGCTTGCATATTGCCGAGACGACACTGTGCAACATTAGGCCAACGTGCCAGCTCCGTCTGCGATTGCCCGGCTTAAAGTCGTCCAACGGTCTACCATCTAAAAGAATTATCTAAAAGACGATGACTTGCCTGATGAGTACTGGAGATGTGGCTGTCCCACTGTGAAAGCCAAAAAAGGGGGAATGAAATGATGTGGTCGCAACCCGTGTTTTTAAAGGCATGAATACTTTGCATAATGTGAGGCTCTGTAAGATGGTAAATCGATATCTATTGGATACTCGAAATTTGCTCTTCCTTTTATATTTTCTTCTAAATTTTATATATTTCTTTGTACTTTTTAGGTTTATCTATCATTATTTTTGTTATTTTATTATGACTAATAATAATAATGGGTGCACAATTCAATACAGAATCAAAAGAGCTTGTCATTCGCCGGAATAAGCAGTTTTAAAACCACACTGAAATTTCTTCGTATTAACGCTTTCTTTATAGCGCGGTTTGCTGTAGCCTGCATAAATTATTAGTTGATATTATTCAGTAAGACTATTTAAATTTTTCTCGATTGATTTCTCATTTTTAAATTCTATTTCAGGTTTATCTCAGCACACGCAGCGGTACGTGGGTCGTATCCAGATTAGGGCCGGGCGGTTGGCCCGCTGACGCATTGGTGAATCGACGCTTCATCAAGATGCTAAGAAGTATTGTTCCTTCGAGTCTGTTTTGCGCAATAGTTGAAAAGAAAGTAAATCAGCAGCTGGACCACGAACTTTACCGGCTCAAGTCACCCCATAGGATATTTAACCACCAAATCACTGTGAATGA